>NC_035440.2:97437474-98137488 GCF_002127325.2 Helianthus annuus | reverse complement strand
TCTGTTTCGAGTCTTAGGTAGACCAGTGACAAATCTGTGGCAGTCCGTTCCCATTTCTATATGGGTGTTTCTGGTTGCTGACACAAACCGGAAGGTTTCTGATACTCCACCTTGACCTTCGCGCAAGTCAAACATTATTCACATGCATTACTATGTGGGCCTTCATGCCCGATCGCCAGTACAAGATCTTTAGATCCCAACACATCCTATCGCAACCCAGATGGATAGAATATCAAGGATTGCGTGCTTCGTCTAACACAAATTCCCTTGGGTTGCCGTATAGTGGAACCCCTATTCGCTCCACGAAGTAACGAGTACCGTTTGATTTTTTTTACTACAAGTTGGTTTTCCATGTCCCGCGTGAGTTTAGCTAGAAGGTTCTCGTCCTATAATGCTTCAGTCTAGGCAGAACGAATCCGATCGGTAGGTTAGAGTTCCATCCAGTGACGCTATCACATGCTCAACTTTTCCTGATCCAGATATGCTGAAGGCCCTTGTGACCGGTATAAATTGTGCATTTGGTAACGTCCAAGTAATGCCTCCAAACTTGAAATCCAAAGACCATGGCTTCCACCCCAGATTTGTGAATCGTTCAATTCTTCTTGTAAATCTACAGCTGTTGAGAGGCACAAGCTATCACTTTCTCGCGTTGCATCAGCACACAACCGAGACCCTGAATCGAAACAACACTTTGCACCACCAAATCACTTGTACAATCAGGTATGGACAATACTCAGTGCATTGTAGAGTTTGGCTTCGAAAGCTGGAAAGACGTTCTCCTATTTTGGTTCCCCCATAAATACACAGTACCCTAGTTAAAGCAGTAAAAGCTAGGCGATCTTCGAAAATCCCTTGATGAATCTGCGATAATACTTAGCGAGACCAAGAAATTGCCACTCCTCCGAAGGACTCTTCGGTGCCGATCAATTTCTAATAAAATGGATCTCAGCGTGATCCACGCGTATTCCTAATTCGTTGACTACGTGACCATGAAAGTTTACTTCTTGAATCCTTAAGTCACACTTAGAAAGACTTCGCATGGAGTTGCTCCTCCCTTAGGAGCTCTAAGATAAGATTCAAGTGCCGCTCATGGTGTTCCTTTCTCCTGGAAGTGATTCCAAACATCATCAATAAACACGGTTGATGAATTCGGCGAGATGAGGTTTACATATACTATTCGTGTGATCCATAAGACTGCTGGCGTGTTGGGTAACTTGAATGACATGAACAAAAAATCGTAATGGCCGTACTTCATTTGTAATGCTGTGTTAGGAACATCCTCCGCTGGGTCTTCCATCAGGTGACAGTGTGTTCTTAAGTCGATTTCCGAATAGAAGCTTGACCCTTGCAGCTGGTCAAGCAGGTCGTCGATGCAAGGTACGAAAGGACTCATCCTTCTTTTCATAATTAGAGCCCGGGCACCTCGAGGCGAGAAGCTAGGTCGATTAGGACCCCTGCCCCATAGCTCCTGAAGTTGATTAAACAGTCCTTGCAACCTTCCTGGTGCGAGACGATGGGGGGTACTGGAAATCAGTGTTGCTTCTATCGTGATACAAATCGGTAGATCTTCGCTCTTCTTCTCCTCGAGCTGAGTACCTACCACCAGTGATAGGATAGCAGGGTAGCTGAAGTGATACTGACATTCAGTGAATCTCCACCAGGGAGAGATATACATGCGATTTCTGTCTTTACAAAGGTTTCTACTCAATGCTTGGACAACCAGTCCATACTGACGACTACATTAAAGCTTCCAAAAGTGACGGGAAAAGAGTCAATGTCGAACACATGACCTACAAGTTTGAGTTTGCACCCTAAGAGAACGTGTGAGGCTTCAATTGGCTTGCCATCAATCACTTCTACAACGTGTCTGGCTTCATGAGGTATCAGGGTTGCGCAGAACATAGACGAGGTGATTAGGTGCGAAGAACGTACAGACCACCATGTTGCTATTATACCTGGCTTCGCTCACGCCAATCCTAAATGCTCTTCCATGAGCACCCCTTCCAGTGTTGTTGTTATCGTTACGAGGATTCCCAACACTATCATTGTTTCCTTGGTTGTTGGCATCCTGATTAAACAACGGCCAATCCTTGTCAAAGTCACTTTCATTTCCATACTGAAGGTTATGATTGCGAGTACCTTGTTGTCACCATGGCCATTGTCTCCAGTGGTGTTGCTTTGTAACATATCTCTGCGATATTCTGCCAAATTGGGTCCACCTTCTCGTTGTCCTTGACACATCTTAGGGTACTACCCAAAGCGCTAGAAATCACACGTCCCATACTCCAGTCGACTATCAGTGGTTATGCCTGAGTGATTCATAAGGGTTTCCTCCCAAAGGTTGCTGACTAGGGTTAGGGACTCGATTGAAGTCAGTCTACGGGCATTCAGTGCCGGTAATCAGGGTCGTCATAGTACTAGGGTCGGCGAGGTGTTACGTTCAACTTCTTGTCCATCGGTCTTGCGAGTTGACTGAATAACACACACTATGTTATTAGAGAATTACAGAGGTGATCATACTCCTGGATCTGAGACGCCAATTCGTGGAATTCAAGCAAACGAGAAAAGTGAGGAAGGCACAGACCAAGCATTCAACGCTTCGTTAATCCAACTCAAAGGCATCCGCGCTAGCACCTAGCATTCTTAGACGGTTCTCTAGACGTTCAGATACGTGTTCAGGCAACACACAATATCATCGAGGTTCGTAAGGATTCAAAGAGAAGTGAAAAGATTATGTTCGAATAGGAGGCAATCCTCGCTATGACTCCTATAGGTTTGTTGTGTTTCTCATTGGATCGAGTAACGGAACATAACCCCTTTTACACTTGTTATACCTCACTAGGACTCACATGCACCCCACAATATTATTATGTGTGCACCCATAATAATATTGTGATTTGCAAGCTCATCTCAGTTCCTCCTAACTCATGTCAAATGGTTCCTCAAACTCAAATGTCAAACGGGGGTTGTCAAAACGACAAGATCACAGAAATCTAAGGACTAAGACATACTATCAACGCATCATAATGTAAACAAGCAATTCATGTAATTATGCTATAGTGACGAGTGTGTGTCCGTATGCTACATCGTAAACAAGTTTACACTAGTCATGTAATGTATACAACAGGTGAAAAGACGAACCTTGCAATCTGGACCTGAGTGTCATGGTAGTACTCACTTATTCAGAACTGTTCGGTTATAGTCTGGTTTTATAAAAAAAACATTTTTAAAACCTAGTTCACTATAACCAGTGGCTCTGATACCAATCTGTCACACCCCCAAAATTCCACATGCGGGAACCCCCACAAGGCGTGTGACGTACCAGGATCTAGCCACCAATCACATTGAACTCATAACCATATTTTAAGTAAAACTTTTCATTTATTAAAATAAGCGTTACAAAACATTATTTGTTATTCAGCGGAAGCATAATACCATAGTTAAGAGTTTCGTAACCCAAATGTATAAAAACCATTAGTCTTATCTCATGATTCCATTTAACTCGACCCATGATGTCACGCCCCAACTGATGGCGGAAACATCAGGGCGCGACACTGAGTGAAACAGATTGTCCAGAAGTTTCCATAACAACTACGATTACCAATTATTTAAAACATCGCGTCCCATACCATGACATAATTAGTAGCATAGTTATTACAGACAAAATCAAGACAAATAGTTCTGTTTCGACAACTCAGAATTTAAATAAAGTAAATTGTCTTGGTTTCTAGACTCTTTCCTAGCCTCGATTTCACAGCAAGCCAAGCATTCTAACATCTTAAGCACCTGCCACATACGTTAAAGTAAAAGTCAATACACATAGTGTAAAGGTGGGCATACAAGTGTAATTGATATAATAGAGTTCGAAATTGTTTACGCATAACCAGCACGTACAACGTGTGAAATGAAGCACGTAAGGTATCGACATGATCATATCAATACCAATGACTGCAGGTTGACTACGTAAGGGAGTTCGTAATACATATTCACCATTGTGAATCATGTGATTAATTGTCCTTAACAACCCCTGAGTGAACAGGTGCTGAGTCCAAACTATAGTACTATCGTTGCTAAGGCAGGTAGACAACAATCCATGTGTATACAAAACAAACAAGCATTCATTAAGTCACGTATAACATGCAGTAGCGGTTAGCGTTAAAGTATTGTGTAGTGTGTTCGATGTGATTTAGAATAAGTAACGTTTGTAACACCCAAAGGTGCATAAAGCAAAAAGGGTTCGAGTATACTCACAGCGATGATGTATTGAAGGGAGCGCTAAAGTGAGTTTAGCCTGAACAGAACGATAGTATAAACGATAAGCAGCGCGTAAAATGGTGCAAAGTGACAAGTGTCGGATGGCAATCCGATCGGATGGCCAGTTGATCGGATAACAATCCGTTCGGATGGTCACCCGATCGGATGGCCATTCGATTGGATTGTCATCTCATTTGGTGAGGATGTGTTTGTGTATGATGGTTTGCCTTTTGAAGTTTTCGTTGTAGTATTTTGAAAACAGAGAAGTATCACTACCTTTCAGGTCGGTCGATTGAACGATGGTTCGATCGGACGGCGATCCGTTCGGCGAGGTACTTCTCAGGAACAAGTTCAGGGCAGTGTTGTCACTCGATCGGATAGTCTACCGACCGGGTGGCAATCCATTGGAACTGTTAGTGCATTTAACATGTTGAAAATTGTTTAAGTGTTGAAGTCCTAAACATCATAGGATCGGATGGTAGTTCGATCGGATGGCAATCCGATCGGACGACAATCCGTTTGATGTTCAAAACCTCAACAGTTGAAATAAAAGTCAAGTGTGGGACCAAGCTGCAAGCCGATCGGGTGGCAATCCTATTGGATGGCTGTCCGATCGGACGACAATCCGTCCCAGTCGACTTGATTGTCTTTACACTTGGTGGTTTTGATAGTTTGCGTTTTGATCAAGACGATGTGATACGTGCTAAGCAACAGAACCTTGTCAAGCCCCAAGTAATCCGATCGGATTGGAATCACCGTAGTCCGATCAGTCCGTGGTTCGAGCCGGTGGTTCATGCTTAATCTGAAATCTGTAGTCTCTTTGGATAGAATTTAGATCTGGAACTAACCACCACCCCTATGTGGATGGTCTACAGGGCACGCCCTTCCACTAAAACGGGGAGGAATGAGTAGAAGATCAGAACAAGCTCTGATTCTATCGGTTTTGAGTGCACTGAGTGTAAAAGAGTTGAAAGAAAGCTTGAAAACCATCTTTCAATCCTTTTCACCATGAATATGTTCAGATCTATGCAATATCTTTGTTTATTTATGTGGAAATCATCCAGATCTAAGTTGTTCTTGGTGGATTGAAGCCAAAACATTAAGTTCATAAGAACTCCATGATGACATCATCCTAAAACACCTCAAATCTAGTGATTTCATGGTTAAAAGTTAAAATTCAAAAGATAGAAAGGTGTAGGAGTGCGTGTAGATCAAGAAAGTACAAGATTTAGGTTGAAAACTTACAAGAATCGCGAGATATCGGAAGAAAAGTGGGTTGGAGCGAGCTGGGTCGAGTGAGAGCTGTCACATAGAGTGATGTGACATATGAGGGGTATTTATAGGGTTTCCCAAAAAGGAAAGTGGGGAAAGTGGCTGGTCGATCGAGTGGCAGCTCGATTGGATGGCAACCCGATCTGTTGACCACTCGATCGGTTGCCCACTCGATTCGAGTGTTCGGCGTGACGAGTTTTGCTCTTTCGTTTCGCGTGTTGAGCGTTGCGATGCGATAGAGTTAACCATTAATCCCAACTACTATATCTAGCATACAATCATCCTAATTGACTTGCGTTTAGCATTTGCGATTCGATTGCGATTGAGTTGCGATTGCGTTTTGATTAATCACCTCAGCATAAACATAAATAAACATGCACAAATAACACATAAGTAACACACACGTGTAAAACAATATCCAGAACGTATAATTCGAGCTGCGAATGCGATTGCGATAAAGCGATAAAACATGTGATAAACATCGATTAAACCTGGATTATTAACAAATACTCCACATAGTACAACTAACGTAAAAGCATAAATAGACTATCTACAAGTCAAAGAAGTCAAAACAGTAGTTGAGCAAAGAGTGACAGATCAAAACTAATAATCTTCTCTTCCTTTGACCTCAATGTTGACTTTGACTTTGACTTTCGAATCAAACCATTGAAATAAGGCCGTAGGGCCATCTTTTCCAGTGAATTCTTTCGGTCCGCAAGCTTTAAACTGCTTGAAGCTGAAAGCAGTTTTAGGGGTTTCAGTCCTGGACTCTTTAGACGACTTGCTATCTATAGGTCGCTAATGATCTGAGGAATAACCTTTGCTATCTGTTTAGCGACGAGAGCAGCAAGGCGTTTGTCTTTCTGGTTTTGGCGAGCAACGCGTGAGTGACGGGATCCAGATGACGACAATGTCTGCAACAGACATCGCCATAGGACTCAGATACAATATAATCGAATCTCACCTCACATGCTTAATATTACTAAAGCTCAGGAACACGATCATGTAACATATAAACACATAGGCACATGACCATAGATTCACGTAAGCACAGAAGCACGTAAGCACGTAAAGCACAGAAGCACAAGAGGCAGTCAGAATACAGAAACCTATCATTCAAAGTTCGCGAGCTTTCGATAATAGCGATTGTGATTAGCGAGTAACATAACGAGTAGTATATTTCATGCGATCATCCATAAGCAGCAGCGATTTGTCAGCGTTTTGAGGTAGATGTGCAGTGCGGGTCGTGTGTGTCGATTAAAGCGAAGAGCGAGAAGCGAATAAATCACCAAAAATCGTAACACATAAACAGATAAAATCACAAAAAACACATAAAATCCACATAAAAGCGACGAATATCAGATTCGGCAGTTGCGAGCTCAGAATCGAAATATAAAAATCGAAAATGGACTGTCTGCGGCTGTTAGACGTCGACTATCCAAAGTGGTTCGACTATTCACAAGGACTTTTGGTACCCACTTTAACCTTCAGAACTATGCTCTCGCCTCGAATTTGGGCGATCGGCCTGCATCCTTCCAGACATAGCGTGACTTCAAGTCGTTGGTATTGGTGCACTACATCTGCTGATTACGTCTTGTATCGAGTCATTACCTTAGAACGTTAGATCTAGGCACGTAATACGAGAAATTATGAGATTGTATAGGTTTATAGTGTTTGGATCGCTCATAGGTACATGGTGATAGTGGACCGCTCGTATGACACTATCTTAGGCCGCTTATGTGTCAAGTTTGTGGACCGCTCCAATGTCATGTATATGGGCCGCTTATTGGGCCTGTCCAATAAGCGGTTCCAGTAGCCTATAAATACCTCTAGAGCGATCTCATTTGTAATGGTTCCTGATTTTCGTACCGAAGTGCTGCCGGATCGAAAACAGGTTGTATTCATCGTCAAATCAATAGAAAAGGAGTTTAAAGTGATATACAAGCTATTCCTACGTCATTTACTTGTTTTCCGCACCTGTAATTGACGAAAACACCTCTGAACGACTCGTTCGGGTCGACAAACGATCCTACAGTTGGCGTCCGTCGAGACATTGGTGAGAGTTTTGTAAAACCAAAATAGAGATCGGAACAAGTCGTCAAGGTTCGGGTTTCACCCCTGTCTTAACAACTTCGTTCCTGTTTTGATAAAAATTAGGAAAAATTTATGTCGAAGTGTGGATTTCACTCCTGTTTCAACGCGATTTCTCCTGTTTATAGATAAAATGCGGGTCGAACAAGCAATTTAGTCGAGAGTTTGCGGTTTTCACACCTAATCTCGACCTAATCGCTTGTTCATCTTAGACTGCAGTGATAGTGTAGCGTAGGCGAGAATAGCGAGAGATAGCAAGCAAGCTTGTACATAACCCCTACAGGGTAAGCACAAGTCGGTCTATTGGTACCTAACTATAGACTAGGTCGTTTCTAAGACATCGACCCGGACTAGGTCGAGTCTTGCCTAATTCCCTATAGTTATGGCTCTGATACCAATCTGTTACACCCCAACCGATGGCGGAAATATCGGGGCGCAGCACTGAGCGAAACAGATTGTCCAGAAGTTTCCATAACAGCTACGATTACCAATTATTTAAAACATCACTCCCATACCATGACATAATAAGTAGCATAGTTATTACAGACAAAATCAAGACAAATAGTTCTGTTTCGACAACTCAGAATTTAAATAAAGTAAGTTGTCTTGGTATCTAGACTCTTTCCTAGCCTCGATTTCACAGCAAGCCAAGCATTCTAACATCTTAAGCACCTGCCACATACGTTAAAGTAAAAGTTAATACACATAGTGTAAAGGTGAGCATACAAGTTTGTTGGTGCATGTTTGTGACAACAGCTTAGATTTGGTCTTTGGATATCTTGTAATTAGTTAAACGATAAACAGTTAGCGGGTTTAGCTTTGTAATAGTTAGTTGTAATGTTTGGGCTAACTAAACCCAATTGGATGTAGGGGGACGAATTGGGCCTTGCCCATGTAGGAAACCCTAGTCCAAATAGTAAACCTTGTGTTATATAAACAAGGTTAGGCTTTAGGGTTTAGGTTGATCAGTTAATCAGTTAATCAGCCAAAACAGAGTTTGAGAGGCATTAGAATTCGTGAGAGCTAGACTTGGACGAATTTGAGTGTGTGGTTAGGATCTTGATTGATTGTAATCAGTTTGATAGTTAATCAATAAAGATCCGGATTGAAAGTGATTGCTGATTTCTGTTTCTACTCATTCTGCTATATTTTGATCAAGAGGATTCCGCACTCTTGATTGGAAAGACAATTCTGTGAAGATCCATACACATCAAGGGGACCTACAATTGGTATCAGAGCATTAGGCTCTTGAAGGCTCGGTTCAGATTTGTGGTTGGCAGATTTGGGTGAAAAATTTCGAAACTGTTGAAATCTGAAATTAGGGTTTCGAAATTTTTGGTTTCTGTTAAGTTTTTTGCGAATTTGTTGGTGTTTGATCAGTTTTGTTTGTTTGATTTGGCTGATTTGCAGGTTTTCAAGACAGTATTTGGTTGTTTTTGAAGAGTATTTGGCTGGAATTCGAAGACTGTTCTTCGTGTTCATCATACTGTTTTCGAAAATTTACTGATATTTTGCCTTGTGATTTTGCAGGAAACTGTTAAGAGAATCAGGAAAATAATCAGAATTTTGAAAAGATTGAATTTCCTAAATTACTGGCTGGCGAAATTACCTGTATCTGCGAAATTAACAGACCAGCAAACTTATTGGCGAATTTAAAAATCCAAAGGCGACTTTGGTAACCGTGAAAATTTTCCACAGCGAAATTATCACGGTTTTCGGAGACTTTACAGGTCGTCGTAATAGCGAACTTGATCAGCGAAATAGACCAGCAAAATTAACTTCGTTTACCAGCAAATTTAAGTGACCCAGCAAATTTAACAGATAACCAGCGAATTTAACAGCAGTCCCAGCGAATTTAACAGCATTTCCAGCGAAATTAGCAGCAAAGTTAAAAAGGTGGAAAATTTTTTGGCAAGTGTAAGGAAAAATTAACGTTTTCGTGAATAGAAAGTGATCCACAGCTTGTTAGACAAAACCGTTTGCGCCGTTAGATTCCTTGGATTTTTAGGACAAAAAAAAAAAAAAAACTCTGGAAAATCCCGAAATCGGTTTTTGACATTATATATCATTGGATTCGTCTTTTCGAGACGATTCTAACGGTGTAATATAGTAACCACTGTTTTCGGAAAAATTCTGTACGGTTTTCTCAGTCTGCATCGTTTAAAATGTCGAACATGACCAACGTGAATGCACCTAAGATGATGAAGGTGGAGAACTATCTTACTTGGAAAAACAGCTTCACATCCTTCATTAAATCTCAGGATGCAAGGATGTGGACTTGTATGATAGATGGATATGTTGCTCCTACACGTCATGTTGAAGGAAGAGTGAAAGTGATCTCTTATGACAAGATGGATGAATCTGAGAAACTTATGGTTAATGCTGAGAAGAAAGCTTTAGCAGTGATCAAGATGTCCTTGCCTGAGGGAATTAAACATACCATCAAGCACTGTGGGACTTCTTATGCTGTGGAAAGCTTTAGAAAAACGTTATCAGAGTTCATCAAGACAGCGTGTAGGAGGTCATGCTTTAGATGAAGAAGCAGATGCTGTGAAAGAAGAAGGCTCAAATGATAGTAGTGTTCATCTGGAAGATAATAAGAAGGCTACTCAGGCATTCATGGCAGAGATAGTTGATGAGGCTGAAACTACCGTGAGTGATGCTGAATCTCAAGTGGAGAATGCTGAAGTAAAGGTGGATGCTGAAGTAGAGAAAAAGTGTGAAGCTGAAAAGGTTGTTGCTGATCAAACTACAGAAGTTCATGAGGAAGAGGTAAAATCTAATTCTGTATGTTTGAGGTGTCGTGAACTACAGGGTGAGGTTGACAGGTTGTCAGCTCAAAATCAAAGTCTGGTGAGTGAGATGTCTAGCATAAAAGAGTCAAACTTTTTTGCAAAAAGAAACGAATCTTTATACTTGAAGAAGATAAAGGGCTATGAAAGTGAAATTGAAGCTTTAACATGCAAGTTAAATGAAAAACTTCAAGTAATAGACTTAGCTCACGAAATGATGGCTGAGAAAACAAAAGAGATTTCTGAAAAATGCAAAGAGTTGTCAGATGCACAACTCAAAATTATTGAACTTGAACAGAAATTAAGTCAATTCAGAGATTCGTCTTTTGTTATTAAACACATGATGGGTGGGTTAAAGAAGAGTAATGACAAGACCACTGTGGGCTTCCAGGGCTTTAATGAAGTCCCACCTCCTCTTAGTCATGACTATTCTTTCCTCCCTGATGAAGATGAGCTAGCAGCCCATATGTCAACTGCACCAAGTAGTTTCGGATCGACATCAAGTCAAGGTGAAGGGTCTGAGAATGGTGATGCTAGGAAGAACAATAACAGGGAATCTTTGAAAAAGAAAAATTCACCTCCTAAGAGCAAAAATCAAACTTTTGTTAAAAAGATTAATTTTGTTCAAGGTAGTGATATGAAAAATGAAACTGCTGTTATTGAAAAAGAATCAAATGTAGAGTTTGCTAAAAATAAAAACAAAGAAAAATCTGAATCAAAGCAAACTGAACAAAATTCTTCCAAGGCATCATCACCATCTGACAAGGGATCTACCTCAGAGACTCCAGCTAAGAAGTCTTTGAAAAGAAGATCGTGCTTCAGGTGTCACATAAAGGGACATGTAGCTAGCTGCTGTCCTAACAAATATAGTGAAGCACAAATGAATGACAAACAGAGAGGGAAATTACCAGAGAAGAGTGGTGATAGTGAGGAGAAAGGTTCAAATTCTCCAGTGAATGTTGTTGTTGGTGTAGATAAGGCTGGAACAAGAACTCCACAAGTTCCACGTTTTCAAAGAAATCAACAAAGATTTCAGCCTAGATCTCCACCAGGCAGATATCAGAGACCTAGAAGCAGTTCACCTAGAATGAACAATTATAATTCAAATAATTTCAGAAGTCAAGGTCAATATCAAAATTGATACCAGAATAACGGTGGTCGAACTTTTTACAACAATGGCTTTAGAAATTATAACAATCAAGCTTCTTGGAATCAAAACTCAAGGTTTCAAAATCAAAATTTCCAAAGATCAAATAGTCCAAATGTATATAGGAACCCTCAGGACCAAAGGCCTAGTGGAAATCAAAATCAAATTCCAACAGGTCTGAGATCCAAGACTCCAGTTAGGAGTAATGAGTAATGGATATTGGATGGATGTTCCAGTTGTTGGTGAATTTGGACGACCCAAGACCATTAAGGCTTGGGTCCCCCAATCTAACTAATTTCTTAAGTTAGTGTGTGCAGGAGCTGCTAAGGAGGAGTATCAACTTATGTTGATATTGGCTGCTTCAGGCACATGAAGGGGGGTGTGAGATTGTTAATATATTTTTTTAATGATTTAAATTGAAGTTCGAAGTGCTGATTCGATACAGAAGATAACCTGGCAGATCTTTATACTAAAGCGTTTGACAGGGCTCGCTTTGAACACTTAGTCGAACTCAACGGGATGAGGAATCCTGAATAACTGGTTTTTCATAAGAATTTTTGTAAATAGTTTACTGTTTTTCTTAAAAATCAAAAATAAAAAAAAATTGAAAAATCAAAAACATAAAAAAATTTGAAAAATCAAAAATGAGTTCTCACTGTGTGAAAAGAAGAAATGATAGTACATCAGCAAGTTAGACTGTCACACTGAAATTGAATCTAGATTGGTTAAGTGTGATAGCAGCTTCATTATATGATGTACCAGTAGGCAAAAAGCATGAAATAATCAACTTACCAATGTGATATAAACTTAAATGAACTGAATATGAGTGGGGAACAAATTAGTGGTGTATGGTTTAATGACCTTAATTCTTGCGTTGATAGATTGCCAAAATCTGAAGTTTTGGGTCTTTATACTGTTATTTCATCTAGGGATATCTTGGCTGTCTGTCTGTTAGAACTAAAATTGTACATGACCCCAGGAAAGATAGTCACTTGGAATTAGCTCATTTCTATTTGAATGTCTGTATATTTCCCGATACACACAATTTTGATCTGATTCTGAAATCTTCTCTGAAAAAAAGTCGTGTACCTCCTCTGCTGCATCCAGATATATGCTGACCTGGAGGTGCTAGGCAACGACAGCTTCTGCTGCATCCAGATACATGCTGACCTAGCTGTACGTTGTCGCACTATAGATCTAATACACCCGAAAGAGGCCCTCAAGTGCCCAAAAGAAACCCAAGAAACCTATATCAAACTGAGAAAATCTCATTTGATCTGTATATTATACCATCTCTACTAAAGATCTATTCTGTTCTCTTCTCAACCTATTCCCAGTTAAGATTTCAGAAATCTGGATTGGACTTGTGAAATATGTGGTAGGGAAGATACTTGCATGATAGTGTGTGCTGTTTATATTTCCAGGATTTGATTAGTATTTATTTGGGTGTTCATTGTTAAGCAATCAAAACATGATAAAACAAATTATAAGCAGACACAGTATGGCTATCTTAAAATATGACATCAGTATACTCACCTACTACGATGAATCTTTGTGCATACCTTGATCGCGGGGGTATATCCTGTTGTGGGACACACTAATATTTTAGAATTAAAATTACCTTAACGTATCATATGGTAATGGTACTTGAAATGTTCATGCATTTTGTTTAAATGGACAAACATATTGGTAATCGTCTTGAACTGCTTTTCACGAAAAATTAAATAAAGAATTATCTAATTGTGTGAAACAGTTTGCTTGTGCTGATATGATCTTCTTACCAGTGATTCTCACAAAAATAGAGTGTTTATTGCTTTTGTATTTACTTGCTTTCAGAAAAATATAAAAATCCAAAAATAGTGTCATTTTCTGTTTAAAATTCTTAATGTACGGAAAACTGTTATTCTTGGAGGAATTGTTACCGATAGGGGGAGACGGTGTTAGAAAGTGAGTTCAAAATTTTAAAATCAGGCAGGTTCTTCAGTGTTGGACAAAAAGTTTTGCGTGTTGGTGATAAGTTGAAAAAGCTTAATCTGTTATACAGTTTAACTAATCTCTTGAAAAATAATAATTTATTTAACTTATGTTGAAAAATTCTTATGGTTTCTCGAGATGTTGTTTTATAGTATACAGATTGAAGCGGTTTGTTGCTGAGAAGTTGCTGTGAAGCGTGAAGATGAGAGTTTGATTGGATGCATGGTAGAACCTCCTTTCTATATTGTAGACAAGTTGAAGAGTTGAAGATTGCTGTGCAAATGCTGAACTGGAGTTTACTCAAACGCTAACGTGTTGAAGATTTGATGATTGGATGCATCAGCTTAGGGGGAGTCTGTTGCTGACAGAAGCTATTGAAGCTGAAGCTATCCAAAGACCAAAGACAGTGCAAGATTACTTGAAGATTGCAAGAAGACCGAAGACAAAGTTTTGACTCAAGACAAAGGTTTTATGAAGCTATTGTCAAGGGGGAGTTTGTTGGTGCATGTTTGTGACAACAGCTTAGATTTGGTCTTTGGATATCTTGTAATTAGTTAAACGATAAACAGTTAGCGGGTTTAGCTTTGTAATAGTTAGTTGTAATGTTTGGGCTAACTAAACCCAATTGGATGTAGGGGGACGAATTGGGCCTTGCCCATGTAGGAAACCCTAGTCCAAATAGTAAACCTTGTGTTATATAAACAAGGTTAGGCTTTAGGGTTTAGGTTGATCAGTTAATCAGTTAATCAGCCAAAAACAGTTTGTGAGAGATAGAATTTCGTGAGAGCTAGTACTTGGACGAAATTAGGGTTTGTGAGGGATCTTGATTGATTGTAATCAATTTGATAGATAATCAATAAAGATCCGGTTTGAAAGTGATTTACTGTTTTCTGTTTCTACACGTTTCTGCTAATTCTGATCAAGAGGATTCCGCACTCTTGATTGGAAAGACGATTCTGTGAAGATCCATAACATCAAGGGAACCTACAAAGTTTAATAGATATAATAGAGTTCGAAATTGTTTACGCATAACCAGCACGTACAACGTGTGAAATGAAGCACGTAAGTTATCGACATTATCCTATCAATACCAATGACTGCGGGTTTACTGCGCAAGGCAGTTCGTAATACATATTCACCACTGTGAATCATGTGATTAATTGTCCTTAACAACCCCTGAGTGAACAGGTGCTGAGTCCAAACTATAGTACTATCATTGCTAAGGCAGGTAGACAGCAATCTATGTGTAAACATAACAAACAAGCATTCATTGAGTCACATATAACATGCAGTAGCGGTTAGCGTTAAAGTATTGCATAGTGTGTTCGATGTGATTTAGAATAAGTAACGTATGTAACACCCAAAGGTGCGTAAAGCAAAAAGGGTTCGAGTATACTCACAACAATGATGGATTGAAGGGAGCGCTAGAGTGAGTATAGCCTGAACAGAACGATAGTATAAACGATAAGCAGCGCGTAAAACAGTGCAAAGTGACAAGTGTCGGATGGTAATCCGATCGAATGGCAATCTGATCGGATGGTCAGTCGATTGGATGACAATCCGTTCGGATAGTCACCCGATCGGATGGCCATTCGATTGGATTATCACCTCGTTAAGTGAGGATGTGTTTATGTATGATGGTTTGCCTTTTGAAGTTTTCGTTGTAGTATTTTGAAAACAGAGAAGTATCTCTACCTATCAGGTCGGTCGATCGAACGGTGGTTCGATCGGACGGCAATCCATTCGGCGAGGTACTTCTCAGGAACAAGTTCACAGCAGTGTTGTCACTCGATGGGGTAGTCTACCGATCGGGTGGCAATCCGTTGGAACTATTAGTGCATTGAACATGTGGAAAATTGTTTAAGTGTTGAAGTCCCAAACATAATAGGATCGGATGGTAGTTCGATCGGATGGCAATCCGATCGGACGGCAATCCGTTTGATGTTCAAAACCTCAACAGTTGAAATAAAAGTCAAGTGTGGGACCAAGGTGCAAGCCGATCGGGTGGCTGTCCGATCGGGTTGCTGTCTGATCGGGTGACTGTCCGATAGGACGGCAATCCGTCCCAGTAGACCTAATCGTCTTTAAACTTGGTGATTTTGATAGTTTGCGTTTTGATCGAGACGATGTGATACATGCTAAGCAACAGAACCTCGTCAAGCCCCAAGTGATCCGATCGGATAGGAATCAACCTAGTCTGGTCAGTCCGTGGTTCGAGCCGGTGGTTCATGCTTAACCCGAAATCTGTAGTCTCTTTGGATAGAATTCAGATCTGGAACTAACCACACTACTAAGAATGAGTAGAAGATCAGAACAAGCTCTGATTCTATTGGTTTTGAGTGCAATGAGTGTAATAGAGTTGAAAGAAAGCTTGAAAAGCATCTTTCAATCCTTTTCACCATGAATATGTTTAGATCTATGCAAGATCTTTGTTTATTTATGTGGAAATCGTCCAGATCTAAGTTGTTCTTGGTGGATTGAAGCCAAAACATGATGTTCATAAAAACTCCATGATGACATCATCCTAGAACACCTCAAATCTAGTGATTTCACGGTGAAAAGTTAAGATTCAAAAGATAGAAAGGTGTAGGAGTGCGTGTAGATCAAGAAACTACAAGATTTAGGTTGAAAACTTACAAGAATCGTGAGAAATCGGAAGAAAAGTGGGCTGGAGCGAGCTGGGTCGAGTGAGAAGTGATGTGACATTTGAGGGGTATTTATTGGGTTTCCCAAAAGGAAAGTGGGGAAAGTGGATGGTTGATCGGGTGGCAGCTCGATCGGGTGGCAACTAGATCGGATGTCAACCCGATCGGTTGACCACTCCATCGGTTGCCCACTCGATTCGAGTGTTCGGCGTGACGAGTTTTGTTGTTTCGATTCGCGTGTTGAGCGTTGCGATGCGATAGATTTAACCATTAATCCCAACTACTATATCTAGCATACAATCATCCTAATTAACTTGCGTTTAGCGTTTGCGATTCGATTTCGATTGAGTTGCGATTGCGTTTCGGTTAATCACCTCAGCGTAAACATAAATAAACATGCACAAATAACACATAAGTAACACACAATACAACTAACGTAAAAGCATAAATAGACTATCTATAAGTCAAAGAAGTCAAAACAGTAGTAGAGCAAAGAGTGACAGATCGCAATTAGCAATCTTTTCTTCCTTTGACATCAATGTTGGCTTTGACTTTGACTTTCAAAACACGGGGTGTTACACATGACCACTCCAGCATCCCAGACAGCAAGTTCCAACCAATTGTACCTATAGACCTGCAAGCATGCAGAAAAAGTGTATCACTATAATGTTGGCGAGTTCACTGATTTGTTAACCGTTCGTTACCAAGTATTCATTTATTTCATGTTGATAATAACTCGATACCGCAGACGGCTCCTTTTTGCCCATCTCCAATGCTCTATCAAACATTGGTCATGATTTTAAAGTTATTAGTTCACGCCCGTCCTATCCAGGTACG
This sequence comes from Helianthus annuus, assembly GCF_002127325.2. Taxonomy (NCBI): domain Eukaryota; kingdom Viridiplantae; phylum Streptophyta; class Magnoliopsida; order Asterales; family Asteraceae; genus Helianthus; species Helianthus annuus. The sequence continues at coordinate 98,120,476 of NC_035440.2, read as the reverse complement.
TCGTGAGGGTGCCAAACCTAATAGCGCCATCAACTAATAACCCTGTTGCCCTACAAGCAACTAGTTCGGTAGTATGATGGGACTTAAGTGATAGAAAGTGAGTGTATTATCCAATATCAACATTTACTGAAAACCGCCTCATATCCGCTACAAGGATATGGGTTTGTGAAAGTCTATTCGTTACTGAAAACTGCCTCATATCCCCTACAAGGATATGGGTTTATAAATATCTGTTTGTTTGTTTTCCTGTTTGAATGTCCCCACCGGACGCATGCTTGTATTGAGAGTAGTGAACTCACCTTTTGCTCGGTAAGACTAGTTACTTGTTTACAGTTGGTCAACCAAATCCTAATACAGTTACTAATAGAAATCAGTTTCATACACAAGTAGATCACACATTATTACACGTATGCTAGCAATTTTGTACACCGAGGTCGTGTTTCGTATTCTACATTCCACATACTGTACACATACAATTCACACACAGTAGCACATGTTCAAGTCCACAATACACCAGCATGTAACAGTCCAACTATAGCTCACTTAGGTGTGCGACCTGGCACAAAGATGGCTGGCCCAAACTCGCATCATACAACCCAATCATGTAGTGTGCGACCTAAGTCAGAGTGTGCGGTTCGTTTTAGCAAGTGACCCGTGTGCGACCCAATACCACCGGCCCACTAAACCCAAGGCCCAAAGAATTGTGCGACTTTTAGCAATTGTGCGATTGGTTTCAAATTGTGCGATCCGTCAAGCAAGGCTTGTGCGATTCAATCAGTTTAGGCCCCATTAAAATGGTGTGCGATCCATACATGTTCTCGGCCCAACCAAAACTGGGACCCAATGGACTGTGCGATTCATACAAAACCCTTTTGGACTTGTGCGACCTGAACCAAATGTGCAATTACCCATGATTGTGCGAGCCGTGGTTTGTGCGGTTGACCAAATCAACCCCCCACCCCCCCCCCCCGGTGATTTCCGTATCACCCCATTAATACCAACCCAATCAGTTACACAATTAAACAATTTACATTCCCAATTTTAATAGGATTTTATTAACGTTCCAAGGTTTCACATGAACCTAATCAACATTCTAGCAGTCGTCAGCAAATCGAATCGAGTTAAGCAGCGTAATTATATCAGCAAGCATTCATCATCTACCCTACTAATACTTGTAATCATTCGCTTAATCACATAACTATCAAGGTCATTATCCTAACCCACATTAACCGCATACAACCAAGAGTAATCATAGAAACCGAAATAAGTTTAATCTCTAGTTCATTAGCATGCAAATCTTCTTTGTCATCTAGCCGCTTAATATCAATAGAAACCGTTTATTCGCATTAGTTGGTGATCATGTCTCATTTAGTTCAACATGGTTTCTAACTACTCTTGACCATACGAATTCACATGATCACAATCACAATTCACACATCACAATTTACACAGATCCGCACAATGATCAGAAATGATTAATCAGGATTAAGACAAGTGAGATTATACTAACCACAGGATTGTAGAAAACGCATTGGAGCGAGTGGAGTGTTGTTCTTCGAATGGTCTTGATGTCGTCGCCTACTCCAAAAGGGTCTAGGGTTTCCAATCGTTTAGAAAGAGGATGTGTGCCCCTTTATACGTATTTATGTATAGAAAAAGGAGAACATGGGCTTGGGGCTCGGTTTGGGCTTCGCTTCGGGCTCAAAGGTACTGGGCCGAGAACTACTTAACCAGGTGTGTGATCCTTTAAGTGGTGTACGACTCGGCGAGATGTGTGACAGAATTTGCGGAAATCCATACGATAACTTACACTATACTAATAAATAATGCCTCATTAATCTACTATTAGCATAACATAGGTTACATCAAAATACGAGATGTGAATAGGAAATCAGTATAAGAGAATGGCTTCTAAAATACGAGTTGTCATACGTATACACATCAAACACAATAATAATAAGATCTTTTCCTAAAACATAATGTCAATTAAGTAAATCCAAAACTGAATACAAACGATAGGTGTTTGTAAAGGTAAGAAAACAAAAAACCTGACTTGTGGGCACATAAAAATACTTTATAAAGTCACCATAGTTGTTTTAAAAAGGTAATAAAACAAAAAATCTAACTTGTGGGTACACAAGAAATCGGAATGTGGTATGGGTGCGCCTGCTTTAACGTAAAATAATATATAATTATATATCCAACATGGCTTTATACCACACAAGAAAAAAAATCTGACATGTGAAAGGTGAAGAAACTCTATAAATACATTTATATTAATTAAGTGTTGACGGTTTACAGAAAAGATTTGAGGACTAAAAGATAAAAATTAATGGATACATGGGAGAGTATTCACAACCCAACCATATCAATTGTGAGAGCGGTTTTATGTTATAAAAAGTGGTTGTAAGTGGAGATCCTTACAACCACTTGTGGGACTTAAATAGGCCAGCACTTATCTTTTTAATATATGGTCCGCACATATTCGTTTAATAAAGGTCCGAATTTGTGAGGTTTAAAAAGGTTTAAACTTAGTTACTTAAAGCTTCTGGACGTATTCATGATTTAAAGTGTCCGAACGTAGTAAACTTTACATGATACGAATTTGTTAAAAGGTGCAAGGTCCGAACTTGTTAAGAGTCAACGAGAGTTTGCACATAGGACATTTATAAGGGATCCTAAAGTGTTTTATGTAATGTCCGAACTTATTTATTTAGGATGAGTCCGCATTGAATACGAGCACAGTGTCCGAACTTGTGGAATCCAATATGGTCCGAACATATGTTACCTTTAAAATGGTCCGTAGTTGATTCAATACATATGGTCCGCATATAGATGATTCAAGTATCCACACTTAAGCTATTTAATAACATCCAAACTTGTATGAAAATATAGGAGGGACTGAAATTGTTTAATTGATGAACTCCGCACATGTCATCTTGGTTCTGCATTAATATTGTTTCAATATGCCTTAATATTAAAAAGAAGTTTGCATTTATTGTTTTCTGCACAAAGACTTTAAAAAAAGAAGTCCACATATGTGGAATTATTATTGACTGTATATGTGAAAGTCACATGGTCTGAATTTGTCTAAATTATATTAGTTAATATAAAAAGGTCTATCATTTTATTAATATAAGACATGCCGAAATCATTTGTATAGTCAAACAATATTGAAAAAAGTTTAAATCTCATTTCATCACCATAGTTTCAATTATAAAACACATTTTGAATTAATTTATCTGCCCACTATTATTTGAAGTTTCAAAACCAAACATCGTGTCATATCTTTTGGTTTGCAAATTAAAGCCCACTATCACTTGTTTTTAGGAGTCCGCTTATATATCAGAATGTATATTGAAGTTATAAGTTAATTGACCTTTAACATGGTTGGTCCATCCGAATTTATTAACGAATCATTATGATTAACTCTAGTTATTAATTCATGTGGGTTATGCATGTGGGCATGGCATGTGTAGTCAAATAGAAAATTTGGTTCTTGTTTCTGTGTGCACTATATGTTAATATGTTAAATCCGTGATCACATTTAAACACTTGATTGTTTGGGTACACCTAGGGTATTGCAAACCCCTACTTGAATACATACTTACTTACATTTAACGAATATTAGGTCGTGTGTAACGGACGTAACACTCATTTAACATGTAAGGGTACGCTAATCGTTACCGAGTATTAGGTCGTGTGTAACGGACGTAACACTACTCTTTCACAAGCATGCATCCCGGTGGGACAAACAAACAAACTACTATTCCTGGGAGGAATACTTTTCAAACTTTTATTCCTTGGAGGATTACTTTTTACAAATGTTGTGGTTTAATTTCAATGTTAGTTAGTAAACTCAACTCTATCACAAAAGTCCGTACTTACTACCGAACTAGTTGCATGGGAAGCGACGGGGTATTAGTTGATGGCGCTATTAGGCTTGATAAACTCACACTGTACCTGGGAGGATGGGCATGAACTATTGACCTTAAACACATGGCCAATGTTGATAGGGATTGATGAGGGCAAACAAACATAACGTCACTTCGGTATCGAGTTTATTATTGGCATGTCTTTAAACTAAACATTTACCAACTTTGTGTTAAATAAAACTCTGAACTCACCAGCTTTATGCTAATACACTTTTTCTGCATGCTTGCGGGTTGTTAGATGCATCGAATTGGAACTTGCAGTCTGGGAAGCCGGTGTCGTCATGGGTCGTGTTATTCGCGAAGTCATTTGATCTTCGTTTATGTTTTCTTTACAAAACGATGTTGAATAGGTTAAACAATGATTTATGCTTCCGTTGAATGATTATTGGTTTGAATTAAATGTTTTGAAATGCTCTTTTCACATTGATTCCGATCTTATGATTATTATTCTACTGTTAGTTTAATGTGATTAGTGGCTAGATCCTGGTACATCCCACGCCTCGCGGTGGAATCCGCATGTGGTATTTTGGGGGTGTGACAGCTTGGTATCAGAGCCACTAGTTATAGTGAACTAGGTTTTAAAATGTTTTCATAAAACAAGACTATAACTGAATTAGTTCCGAAGGCGACCATGACACTCCTCTCCAGATTACAAGGTTCATCTTTACCTACTGTATACATGATACATTTTGCATAAACCAACGCATCGCATTGCATATAGTTGCATACAAAGTATTATAGCATCTCTAGAACTTCGTGACCCTTATCGTTTTGTAACACCTTAGCTTTTAACACTCGAATAAGAGGATCTTTTGACGCAAGTTAAGAGGAACTGAGATGGACATGCAAATCACATTATCGTTACGGGTGCACAGGTAATAATAATTTGGGGTGCACATGAGTCCTAGTGAGGCTTCGCAAGTGTAAAAGGATTCTAACCCATTATCCCATATAATTGGGGATTCAAAAACCAATAGGAGTCACAATGATGATTGACTTCTATTCAATCGTGATCCTTACTCTTTCCACTCTTCTTGTGGATGCAAAATCATGAGTGGATGTGGTGGACGCGGGGGTGGCCACGGCGGTGGACGTGGCAACATCATCATGACTCAGGCGGAGTTGACAAATCTCATCAATACACGTGTGGCTGAGGCCTTAGCAGCTCAGCAAACTAGTACGACATTCACAACAGGATGATTCTTATTCTTTATTCGCATACTCAAACTCTCAATCGTACATTATACGTTCTTTCACCTCGAGGTCAACACGTGAACCAGAATCGAAACAATCCGCCTGTTTGCACTTTCAAGACGTTCATGGATTGCAAGCCGCAAACGTTCAATTGAACTGAAGGAGAAGTGGGACTCCTCCGCTGCTTTGAGAAGGCCGAATCGGGTTTTGCTATGGGTAACTATCCGGCTGGGGATAGAGTGAAGTATGCTTCAGGCACACTGGAGGATGGTGCCTTAACTTGGTGGAATGCCCAGGTTCAGATACTAGGAATCGAAATGGCGAATGTCACACCCTGAGTTTTGCGGAAGCGAGGGTTTATTTGGTGTGACTTCTTAATACCATAGCAATCAATCATAACAATGCTATATGATAAAAACATGAGATGTTCATCCATTAATAACGTTTAGAAAACCATAACATACTTGTTCTTTAAAACGTGATACCAAAATAAGTTACAAATCATGACATGTTTAACTGAGTTCACAAGAACTCAACGAAAGTACTTAAGTAAAACCGGAGTTTAGAATCATGTATCCTGTCCAGGAAAGGAATACATCCTCTAAACCCGACAACCATGGATAACATCCTTTATGACACTACGCAGCTTGATAACACATGCATACCCTTCCAGATCCATTAGTTCCCTGAAATACATGTAGTTTGAAAAGTCAACAAAAGTTGAGCGAGTTCATGTGTTTAATATGTGCGCGCGAATAAACCTTTATAATCGTTGTAAGTATGAATGTTTTGTAAACTCTGGTATGAAAGCAAATAAGGAAACATATCAGTTAATGTGTATCCACATGGTCCAACCTGCGGGCGCATGGGAGGGGATAGGACCTAGTCACCACATGGTCCAGCCTGCGGGCGCATGTGTGGTGTTAGAATGTAATCATCGTATGGTCCAACCTGCGGGCGCATGGGTGAGGTTAAGATGTATTCACCACATGGTCCAACCTGCGAGCGCATGGGTGGTGTTAAGACAAGGTCACCACATGGTCCAACCAGCGGGCGCATGGGTGGGGTTTGTTAAGTTCAAATAGACCTATCACCTGTATCCTCGATCGTACTACGAGCACTAATGGTCTTAAGATTTCACCTATCCAGTCACATAATCTAACAGTTCCTTCCTTAGCTGACCATACCATTTGTAATTGTCTGTAGCAGTATGTAACATGTATTTCACCCCCGGAGTTATAAAACTGAAAACAGTTAAGAAAAAAGGGGGACGTGAACTCACAGTATTGCGTCTTTGGTACTCGCAACCCAAATCTCCTCAGCAAACACGACTACCTACAATGGTCTAACGTCTATTAGACGAACGGGTCGTGCCTTATCTTAGTATTAATTAGTGCCTTTGAGTTACGTTTTATAGTGTCTTCAATATTTAAGTAATAATACTTCTCAAGTATTGTTATTCCTATTTCCTTCCCAAGGATGGGAGTATCTCATACATGTATTTTTGTAGTTCCGAAATAATATATCTTTAAGTCCTACTTAGAAAATATACATACTAGACCATGAAACAACAATTATCCACACGCGTGTCTTAATACAAAATATATGTTCTAAATATATTTTTACCCATTTTCATGTATAAAACCAACATCCGATACTCTGTATTTTCGTTACAAAAATTATGGCGAGTTTTATGTTTGAAAAACATAGTCTAAAATATACTAGTAAACACTCGTTTCGAAAATATTTACTAAGTGTTAGGATTTTCGGAAAAAATTTCGCCATAGTCTCCTTTGTAAAGGGAGGTGTCCATGCTTAATAGCATATCATTTTCTTTTACATATATCCCGTAGATCGTTCTCACATAACCAACCCGACAATTAGACATGCGATATACTACTTATGTCATTTCAGCTTTATTAATCAGAACTGGACTGTTTTCGAGAAATTTAATAAAATAGCTAACTCATTCCAAAAATTCCCAAATTTTTACAGGAGGTCGTATACGATCGAAATTTTGTTTTGTAAAAATATCGGGGTCCAGTTCATTACTAATATTTTATAGAAATTCATTTACCGGACTGCAATCAGATTTGTCACTTTCTGATTGCAGTCTACGGAATAATTCACTAAAAATTAATCGTAAGCCCGATCGACGAAATTCCAGTTGGAGGATCACCGTGACAACAGTGACCATCTACAGTAAAAATTCCATGAGCTATTTCTACTCAGTTTATAAGTTATCACTCCGAATACAACACACTTTTTCTGCAGTAAAAACACAGCTTGAGCTGCTGTCCAAAAATAGTCCTTTAAAAAGAGTAAACGACCTCGAAAATTACGATTCCAGTTTCATTTGATCGGTTTTTCAAAAATGCATATTTTAGGCTTCAGAAAATCAGCTTTTCGATTTATGATTTTCCAGTTACAGCCTGTTGAATTTGGCTGAAAATACAATTCAACATGTTTTTTAGAGTGTAAATGTTACTAAAACGCGTCAACAATTGTTCTAACAACGGGTTTATCCAGAAATCAATGATCAAACAACATGCATGCTTATACCAACATAATCCAACCAGATTTTATAATTATATAAGTTCATGTTTAGGTTCCTTGTTCATTTTCTCTTTGTGTTCTTATTTTAAACTTCAAACAACAATGTTTCGAACAATCAACGTAGAAGTGATTCAAGAGTTAAATTGAAGACTTACAACTAGCACAAGGGCTAGGGATGAACTTTGTGAACAAGAAGTGATGATGAAAATGGCGTGAGAATGCAAGGGGTGATGTTTCTTCAAGATTCCAAGCTCCAAGCTTCACAAGACTTCTTCTTGCACTTGTTTTGGACTTGAAAATGGATCAAATGAGTGAGTGTTGTGGAGATGGTGGTGGTGGCGGATATATGCAGCCAAGAGGGAGAGAGAGAGTGAGAAAAATGGTGGGGTGAACTAGTTGGTGAAGATGAAATGATGGAATAAATCTCTAGCCCATCCTATTAGTAATGATGGTGATTTCTTGGCATGTGAAGTGAATAAAAAGGGTCCAATCACCATAAAAGGGAATATTTTATGTTGGGATTTTGTGATGATGGGGCGGGTCCCCTATGTGAGCCGAGAATTTGTGAGGGGAGGGGGGGGGGGTTAATTGTAAATTTTTATTGTAGGTAGGTGATTACTTAGAAGGTTTAGGGTATTTTCTAAAGTAGTAAGTGTATGACATATTTTTATAGTGTGTGGGGATTTTTGGGACCATAATTAGTTAAAAATAATAAAGTAATGTTTCTGACAAAATTTTGGTGTCCCGGGTAAAGTCCGGTTATTGAGTTAAGTACTGTTCCGTGAAAGTGTTAAATTTTACCGTATAGTGTCTTTTATGCATCTTTTGTAACACAATTAATTTCCAACACTTAGGAAAGCATTCAGGACTATTTAGTCAATTCTCTGTATAATACGAGTATGTTAAAAGCTGACTTGTTGATGAAAATGCAGAATTTTGTACTTAAAATGAGTTTTAGGCACTTTCCGGCACTCAAACTATCACCTAGTGACACAGTCTTATGGTCCTCACTTCCCTACACTCCATACCAGTGTAGTACCCTGTCCCTGGCCCATACTGGCCTCAATATAGTGTCTGTCTATGTGCTGGCATTGTCAGCACGTGTCTGAGTTATCCGCTCACGATGCTAACTATGCTTTGTGCATCAGGTTTGTCACTAAAAGTCTGTATGAGATAAATGGAGCGACTGTATGTAAAGTGATGCACATGTATGTATGTAACATAAATCAGTAAGCAGTTTAAGGTGTCAGTTGTTATCAAGCACAGTCATTAAGCACATAATCAAAATTAATTAATTTGTACAGTACCTGTAATTGTGAGGGTTGTCACATTCTCCCCCCGTTAAGAAAATTTCGTCCTCGAAATTTGTACTACCTTAACTCCTTAGGGTTTCGTTATGCATGTATGTATACGAATAGTACCGAGGTAGATAATCACCAAACCGAATCAAACCTTATTCACATCAAGTGAGTCCAAGAATATATATAACATCACGAATCCAATGGTTAAAAGCTATGTGCTTTTAGCATTTGGTGTTGAGGGTACAAGACGTATCGACGTATAGTCTAGTGTAATCCAGTTAACAGGGGTTCCACAAAAGAGGAGTTTTGTCCAATAGGATTCTCAAACAATCGGTCACGATAGGCAAACGAGTTTTCACAAACCATAGCCTTCGCTATATGAACTCAAAATCAATGATTTGGATGCGATAGTATTATGAAAATGATATGCTAACTTTTGAATAAATAAATGGTAAGGATTTGGGTGTTGACATTCTCGAATTGCGAAAATACACCGAGTGAGGTACAAGCGAATCTGGTGTATCATTGTTTTAATTCGTAGTTGCATCAGAAATGTTTATATGACAAGTTGACAAAAGTATATGTAGTTTTGTGTGAAACATTTGACCATGATTAGCACAAGCTAATGACACCACAAGGTGTCGAAATGACGAGATTCAATAATAATGGTGACTGAACAATTTTACCGTGCCTGAAATCAAATGAAAATGTACTGAGACAATCTGAAGATTTGATTTACACAATGTCTGTCACACCCTGGCTTTGCGAAGCGTGGGTTAATTTGGTGTGACTTCTTAATACCATAGCTTAATCACAACAAAGCTATATGAAGGTAAAACCATGCAGATCATCCATTGATTTAAGTTTTAAAATAAAAGTACCACAACATTGTTTTAAAGTGTTGACACATGCAACGGAAATTACAACCTAATAATATAAAAACATTGTTCAGAAATCATAACCACAAACATAAAACAGACGCAGTTTAAGAACTGTGACTCGTCCAGGTAAAAGCCACAACCCCTAAACTTGGATGATCCCATAACTCTTAAGCAGCGTGAAAACGTAGCATACCATGCCAGATCCTTAATTACCTAAAATACATGTAAGTTGGAAAAATCAAAAAAAAAAAATTGTTGAGCAAGTTCATGTGTAGTGAGTATGCAAAACCTTTGTAAGTATAAAAATCCTGGTATGTAGCAAATAAGGAAAAAGAGATCACCAATGGTTTGCAAGGCCATTGATATGTGTGATGTGCAGTAGGAAGACTCAAACCTAGCAGATTTTGCGTTGGGTACAAAGTCACCCCGAGGTCCGTTCTGATGTGCCTGGGGCTGGGCTCGCTACACCCAGATAGATCTACCGCTACTGTCCCTCGGTCCTATACTGAGGATTAATGGCCTTCAGTTCCCGCCTACCCACTCACATGATCTAAGTAGTAACCTTCCTTACACTAACCATACCATGTAAAAGTACTCGTAATCATAGTAACATGTATTTCACCCCCGCAGTTTAGAAAACTGAAAACAGTTAAGAGAAAAGGGGGACATGAACTCACCGTAGTGCGTCTCTAAGAAGTATCTCCCTGTCAACCTGCTGTGCAACGACCTACACGTACTAACTTCTATTAGACGGACGGCCGTGCCTTAGCTTAAGGTTTAATGTCTTAGGGAAACAGTTAGGCAACTATTTCTTAATTACACTTCGTAATTATTTGGTAAATATATTTCTTCCCAAGGATGGGGGTTTAATATATGCGCGTTCGTACAACTTTGAAATATATTATTAAGTCTCACTTAATAAAATATATTTTATTTCGTTTGTCTAAAATACTCTATTTCCAAAAATATAAATATTTTTCCCAAAAATATTATATTCTATTACATACCATTTTTCCAAAATAATATTTTTATCAAAATACGCATTTAAGAGTATTTTTCCAAAAATACGTAAGTTACGTTGTAAAGTTCGGGTGGTATTAATAATACCGGTGTAACTTAAATATTTATTGTGAAGGTATTAGTATTATTTTGGAGCCGTTAATATTCAGTGTATTCTAGTAATATTATCTTTACTCTAAAAATAATATTTACGTAGTTCACAAAATAATCATGAAAATTCACAGAAGTGTTATTATGAAAATATATATTCTAAATATATATTTTATCAAGTTTTATTTACGAAAACCCACCTCCGACACTTGGTAATCTTGTAACAAAATCATGGCGGAATTTATTTGGAAAAACAAGTTAAAAATATATTCATAACACTTGTTGTAAAAATATTTTCCGAGTGTTATATTTCTAGAAAAATTTCGCCAGAGTTTCCCCAGTTTCCCCTGTAACTGGAGGTGGCCACGCTTTTAAGCATATCATTTTCTTTTATAAATTCAATCAACAATGTTCCCAACATCAAACTAGTCGAAAATATACATAAATCGCAAGCACATGAACTTGTGGGTTATGTAAAAGTGTGTAGTATCTTTCCATTATTTTTAATTGATCTTTCTATTTTTATATGTGAAATCAGTTTCTCGAAAATCTTGTTTTTAATGAAGATGCATCTTTACATCTTCTTGTCAGAAATTACAAAAATAATTTCTTGTTAAAACCTTTTGTTACACAAGTGCCTACACACTTGTGTGTTCACAAAATCACCTTTTGTTTATGAAAGATCCCGCTTCAAAATATGGTTTCATCTTACACTTGGTTCTTTGAAAATACCACATGTAGATCTTTAGATCTACTTGTTTAGAACTTCATTTTACAAGAAAAATTACTTTTACACAAGTTCATGTTAATAGGTAGTAGTGTTCATCATCTAGTCCTTTTCATACTTTAACATACACTAGTTCATGTTCCATGAACATGACTTAGTCGGGTTAGATGACGATCCGAACTACTACTAGCATCAAACATCATAAAATAATCATAACAAAACTAGTTTCATAAGTTTTACACTAATAATTATTCTTTAACCACCATATTCATCATTTTACAAGACTTTTAGTTTTTTATCTCTAGTCACTACAAAAAAAAATGCCATCTAGTGGCATGCAAAAAGTGCCACAGAAAAACAAGAAAGTGCCACTGAAGAACCTTGTAAGAATGGGCGGCACACAAAAAAAGTGCCACAAGAAGCGCTGACGCTAAAGCCTTTTAGGAAATGGGGACAACTAAGAACCCATCATGAAGCAATCAAAGGCCTTTTTAACACCTAATTACATCTACAAACATAAATGATAAATCACAAAGTCAAACACAAAAAGTCAATTACCCTGAAAAGCAGACGATCGAGGTACAAACAAGGGATCAGCAGCAGGGGCAGCAGGAGATGAAGAATGAACCCTTTTGTTCGTCAGCATCACAGATCCACCGAAGAGAAAGCTTCGAGCTGCCATAGCTTCAACACCAAAAGAAATCTTGTGACCTGCATCAGCCAAATAATTTGTAGTGGATAGACCAGCCAAACCTTCATATGCAAAAGTTTCCGTAAGGTGTGACAAGGATAGCTAAAAGAAAGTATGAAATAAAACAATAAGGTATCACTTGCACCAGCAATTAGGATGTTTAATGGCGTAACTGGATGTGGGGAAGTTTGGAAGGTTGAAAATATGAGAGCAATCTCCAAGAAATTAGATGTGTTGTTAAACTCTAGCCTAATAGTGGGCACAGAGAACTTATTTAACATAGATTATTAGACAAACAGAACAAGGAGCTCAATATTCATACCAACGACCTACCTACTGTGAGATCCCTTCTACAATAATAAGCACTCACCAAAACCCTAGGTTACACAACAACAATTCCCACCACACTTAACAAACAGACCTAGAACTTCAATAATCAAATCAGTTAACCAATCTCAGTTAATAAAAACATAAGCTACCTACTGCAAGATCCTTACAACAACTCATCAAAACCCTAAGTTACACAACAACAAAATCACACAACATTTCAATCCAAAACTCAACGAAATTCACATAAACACTACCGAAACAGGCGTAATGAGAGAATCAAACGCCGAATTAACCGCAACTGCAACCGGAGCCGGAGCCTTTTGAGCAGAATCAGATACAACAACAACTCGCTCGTTATTGCCATTCTTCTTCGCCGCTTTATTAGCGTCTTTCATAAGCTTCTTCCACGACACAATTGTCGTCTCTCCGGGCCACAGCTCCACCTCGAACCGTTGCCGTCCTCCGCCGCTTAATAATGTCGACGATGACGGTCACACTGCACCATCGCTGCCGCTAACACCACCGCTGCTATCGTCATTCATCGATGATCCGATTAGAGAATTTAGATGTTAAAGGATGGTTGAAATTGGAGCATTTTGAGTGAGTTTAGGGTGAAATTGGATTGGAGTAAACACGAGTGGAGAGAAATTTGTGAAATTTTGGGGGAGATGGTTTAATTTCAGAGGGAAACTAAAAATATGAGGGGGAAAAAATTTGGAAGAAATTTTATTCAAGGGTTTTAGGAAGGAAAAGGAATAACTTGAAAATTTGAGTTTTTAAAATTATTTTAAAAGGTTATATAAAGTGCCATTAAAAATTCATATAAGCTTCAGTGGCACATAACATAAATTTTAGTGGTGTAAGTGCCATTAAAAATTCATACAAGCTTCAGTGGCACAAACAAAGTGTCATTAAAATACTAAATTAGTGGCATAAAAAATAAATGACATTAAAAATGTGTGCTAACCAAATATGGCATACATAAAGTGCCATTAAAGCCTAAATTAGTGGCACAAAGGCTAAATGCCACAAAAAACGTGTGCCACTAAATGGCATTTTTTTGTAGTGAGTGTTCATGATTTTTATCCGACAAATCTCTTGTTAACCACTTTAAACAAGCTTAAGAAGATGATTAGAAGCACTTACTACTAGCTCGAGGCTAGGGAAGAAACTAGACGAAAAACGGGTGGTTAATAGCGTTGTGGTGAGGTCCTTGGCAATCCGTAAGCACCGAGCTTCCTTATACGTGATCCTTCACCCTTGTATGAGCTTGGAATTGTAAGATCGAAATCAAAAAATGATGATGGTTGTGGCTTGGTTCTCGGCCGAACTCAATGAGAGGGAGAGGAAGAGTGTGAAATTTTTGTGTGGTCTTGTGTATGTTAAGTGTAATCTCAAGGGTTTATTTATAAACCAATTAGCTTGATTGTCCAAGGGATATTATGCCCACTAGATATGAGACATGCAAGGATTATAATAATAAAAAATAGTGAGGGTATGTCCCCTTATGGGACCGAATTCGTTGGGGAGGGGGGTGGGGGTAATTGGGTTGGTTTCTAAGTAATTAGTTAAGTAATCTAGTTATGTTACTTAGGTGTTTAATTAGTGTAGTATGTGTGTTGTAATTTATAACGGGTGTTAGGGTACTCGGGGACCCTAACTGGCTCAGAAAAAGAAAAACAGTGTCAATGACAATATTTTTATGTTCTGGGTAAAGTCCGGTTGTTCGGTTGGATAATGATCCATTAAAGTGCTTAATAAGCATTTAAAGTGTCGTTAATATTATTTTTAGTGACACAACGAATTTTCGACACTTTGGAAAGTGTCTAGTATTATTTTCTCATGTTTTTGCACTTTACTAGTTTTCTAAAATGCTGAATTTTATATTAAAGTGCTGGATTTTGTGTTTAATCATATTTTTGGCACATCCGGTCATTATAACTATCACCTAGCGACGCAGTTCTACAACCCTCATTTCCCTACACTCTCTACAGGTGTAGTAAACTATCTCTGGCTCATACAGGCCTTAGAGGCAGTGTCTGCCTGGTGCTGGCTATGTCAGCACGTTTACTGGGTTATCCGTTCATTGTGCTACTGTGCTTTTGTGCATCAAGTTTGTCACTAAGGTTTTTGTGTAAGTAAATGGAGTGACAGCAAATAAAGTATGAGGCATGGTTATATATATTTCAGAAATTATGTAGAAGTTTATTTACAACTGTAAGCAAGCACAGTAATTGAGCAGTAATTAAATATTAATTAATTCGTACGGATACCAGGTTTGGTGAGGATTGTCACATTCTCCCCCCGTTGAAGAAATTTCGTCCCCGAAATTTGTACTACCTTAACTCCTTATGGTCACGTCACACATGTATATATATAAATAACATCGAGGTAGGTAATCATCAAACCGAATCAAACCTTACTCACACTTGGTGGGTCCAAGAATATACAACAACCCGAATTCTAGGGGTTAAAAAGGTGCGTGCTCATAACAGTTGACGTCAGAGGTACAAGACGTGCTTGACGTATAGCCTAGTGTAAACCGGCTAGCAGGGGGTCCACAAAAGAGGAGCCTTTACTAATAAGATTCTCAACTGTTCGATCGCACTTATGCACGCGAGTTTTCACGAAACATAGCACCCGCTATATGAATTCAAAAAATCATCAACTCAAATGAAATAGTAGAATGATCTGTCAACTCCCGAGTAGACGAGTGGTAAGGTTAATTGTGTTGAACATTTGAATTGCGAGAATACGCCGAGTGAAAACTAGCGAATCTGGTGTATTCTTGCCTTGATTTGTAGTTGCATCAGAAATGTTTAAATGGTGGGTCGAACGAAGGATATGCAGTTTTGTGTGAAACGGTTGACCATGTTTAGCACAAGCTACAAGTTTGTAATGACACCACAAGGTATCGCAATGACATGATTCCATAATAGCGGTGACTGAACAAATTCACCGTGTTTGAGACCAGATGGAGGTGTACCGGAACAAGCCGGAAGATGAAACTAAGTACTACAAGGCATATGATAGATAACGAAAGAATCGTTAGGAGGTACTTTGTGCGTATGAAATGAAGATATGTACCACTGCCTCTACACACAATTGTGTTAAGGCTGCTTCGATCGGGGATATGAAAATGGATTGTCACCAGATAAATAGGCATTTAACTCCTGTGTATGAAATGAGGAATCCAATTAGCGCAGGCTTCAATTTTGTGAAAGTATCACTGCAAGGTATCGAAATTAATCAACGATTTAGTGGAGTCATAGACCAAACAAGTCTACTACGACTCGAAACTAAAGAATCTGTGCCAAAGTATTAGAATATGATGCTCTCAATACATCATATGGCGTCTCAAATCAAACATGTGAACTGGATAAGTTCAAGCAGTTGAACCTAGTTTCAACGTAACCAAACAATAAACGTACATATCAGCAAGGAAATCTTGGCATGATAGCAAACATGTAACTTGAAAAAAAGTGGTTTCAAGAAAGTGTGTTGACTTGATAACAAAAGAGTCGACAATGACAAAAATGTAAGTCATTCGAATCACAAACTAGTAATTAGATTTGGCAACATAATATCTGAACTTTAATGAAGCGTTTATTCGAAATGAAACCGCATGCGTAGCAAACGGTGCATGGGTTATACATAAGTTTTCAAGTGATGAAGCGATGCGTTTCTACCAAAAGAGAGAAGTGACCAAGTATACGAAGCAAACGTGTGTTCGCTCTCAGTGAAGAAAATCAACGTGGTGCAACTACTTTGAGGGGAGTAGAAATGCAATTATCTACTCATTAGAAGTGAAAGTGAAGACTTTAATGGAAGAAAATTTAAGTACTTTCGGTTTCGTTAACTGTAATGACACGTTTGTCAAGTTAATGTTGTTTGATTGAGTTGACAGATATGGTTCCTGGGTTCCCAAAGGTCCTAGGTATAAGTTTTCTTGATTCTCCTAACTTCGCATCCCGTGTAGATCCGGTTTGTACATTGTGTAGGAAGCACCATTCTGTCTATGTCTAGAAACAAGTCATTGCCCCACAATTTCATCCTGGTATACTCCCTGAATTTCTCTGCTAACGATGTTCGATCGTCGATCAGTCGTGTAGTAGTAGTTGGGTCCTCATAGTCAGTTATGTAAGAGGTTCGTTAATCCTTAGCAAGAGTCACTGACTCTGGTGGGTTAGCTTGGTCGGCTCCTGGTAGTTGATGTTTACTTGGGAATCATCATCCTTTTTTTTGGCGAGCAGAAATGGGGTTACCCAACAGGGGATTTTTGGTCTGTTATATTCCTTCACTATCAACTTCTGAAACTTCACTGTCATCCTTGCATCCCCGAAGATGTAAGTCGTTGGGGGGGGTATTGACTGCAGGTGCGACGCCGGGAATTTATCTGATGCGAAACTGGATTAGCCGTGGAGGAGAAAATTCTGGCAAATCCTCGGGGAAGACCTTAGGACATTCCCTTGTCATAAGAATATCTTCGCGCTTTAGTTCTTCGGCTCCTCCTGTCCCCGACATGGGCCAAGAAACAACATATTCTTCACGCAACATCCTTCGTGCCTTCAAGTAATTTGCAGTTTATAGAGGTGTATCCTGCTTCATGAGTCATGATTGCTTCGTCATTCGACATCGGGGTGCGGATAACGATCTCCGCTTGGTTGCTCGACCGTGGGTCCATCCTAGTTACTACGTCGAGGCCGTTTATTAACCAGTCTCATTAAGAATGGGTCGTCTAACTTACTCTCTACTAAACGAAGTATATTCCTAACTTTATGGGATGCGAGGCTATGGTCGACGCTGGTACCAAATAACATGAATACAAAAATTTTGGGTTGATAAAGTACGTACTAGTAACCACATCTGGATCTTGGCATGCTTCACGAGCTTCGATGTTGGATGCTCTTTCATGGTCTTGGTTAATCTCCCTTGGGCAATCTTTCCCAAGTTACCCCAAACCGCCGTGGTTATAACCTCCCGTTTCATCCTTTCCTCTTTTCGTCTCCTGCCAACACGTTTCCCTGTTGTGTCCCCTTTTACCACAGTTGCCACACTTCCTATTACTGCATTGCCCGTTATGATGGCGCTGGCATTCTTCGCACTTAGGTAGTTTACCCATGTACATCTTTCCCTTTTTGGCCTTATTCTTGTTATTTGCCTGATCACCTCCCTGAAATTCACCGAGCTTTCTTTTGTTCTTCCCAGATGTCTCCACTGGAGTTTCCTTCTTCTCGTCCGGGATTGAAAGTTTCACCAATCTAAGTGCTTCCTTAGTGAGCTCCAGGCCTATCACATGGGCAATCATGGGTGATGGTGGCGTTGATACCATCATCAAGCTCAAGGCTTGAGGTGTCAGTTCCCAAATGGATTGCTCCATTCTCTTCAACTCGGGTTCCACCAGGTACGGAACGACTCGCGACAAATCGTAAAGCCTTCATACGTGCTCCACCACATTTGGACCTTCCTTCTATAGTTCCCAGAATTCTAATTCCAGCCTTTGGATATCTATCTGGGTACAATACTCCCTACGCATCATTTCCTTCAGTTCACTCCATGACATCGCATATGCTACAGCCTCGCCCAATTCTTGAACCTTGAGGTCCCACCATAACAGAGCCCCATCTTGTAGCATTCCTGAAACGTATGGGACTTGTTGCTCTGGCGTACAACCACTCGTTCGCACAACGGTGTCCACATTCTCAGCCCATTTTACAAAAGCTATGGCACCTCCTGTGCCACCAAAGTTCAGGGGTTTGCATTCTAGAAAATGCTGGTAGGTACAACATGTATTCAAGAAACCATCATCACAAAAGGTATTAGCAAGGCACTTTAGGGACTTTCCAAACGTGTCGTAATGTGTCTTTGATGACTTAAACATTACCGTTAGGTAGGTTTCTCCTTAAGGTGCCTTCGCTGTGTTTGTAGCGAAGAACCTCGTGCCGAGCTCTGACTCGTGAGGCGTGCGCTAACCATTCTGCCTCGGTCAGTCGAGTGACCTCTTGATGTGACATCCTCTAGAAAGAAGTTCAGGTTAGTTAGGTCTCTTCTATTCAGGGAATGTAAATAGTCGTTTGGAATCACATGTATTCGCACGTATTTAAATCATCATATTACACATCACGCAATTCTACAAGCAAGTAATTTGAATCATGTTTACCGAAAGTATAACAAACAAACACGTGTTTCTCAGTCATAGCACATTTCCGTTATATTGGTAACACGTCTTATGATTAGGTTTTCATTAAACGGGTAAGCACATTGCATTAAAATCATAACATCAGCACGGAATTTGGGGATTATGTTTAATGAGAGTATAGCAAGTACGCACGTAGTATTAAAAATTTTAGTACGCACATAAGCGTTACTGATCGCATTTAGCAAGGACATAGCGACTGAGTTTTCGTTGGTCATTGGCTACAAGGTATTGTTGCGTGCTTAATGACAATTGGTTCCCATCGTTTTCCGGCCACAATTTCATTGTCTTACAAAATGCATCACATTATTAGGGTCACCGGGTCACCCTACCCTTGCCCAACAAGTATATCCGCATATCTAAATTACGTAGTCAGACGTGGTCTTCACAAATCTCCACAATCTTGGTGTCTCTACCCAATCGTAACGCAATCTGCGTAATCCAGACACCAACATTACTGGTGACTGAGGTGGGGGAGGAAAGAAAAGTAAACTGTCGACATGCTTGAATTCCTCCGCGAGCTCGTATATTACTCGAAGTAGTCAACTGATTTGCCGCTCAATGGTAAAAGGAACGAGTATCGAAATCCTGAGGACGGTGAAATAGCAAAGGTCAAGAGCACACAAGGGATCTTGATGTACGTGGCGGATCAAAGCATGCTGGTGGAGGACGTGGTGTTTTACTTAAAATTTTCAGACAATATGCTGTCTTGTGATGTAAACACTTAACTAATGTTTTTGGTTATGTAATGTTTTGTATTTGAAGTTGCCCATTGTGGTGTCAGCTCAAGCTTCAACATTCCGCGACTCATATCCTCAACTGCAGTTGATGTTACAGGAGCAACTTATCCTGTGTGTGGCTTTCATAATGCGAGGAATGGTAAGGGTCTATAGTTAGCATAGTGCGTTTATAGGGACCATCAAATCGGCTTATCGAGCGTTGTAGAGGTGAATGTAGCAAGCGGTGCGGCCTGTATAAAATGCTGCTATAATAGAAGGATTATTATACAGGCGCCGTCCTGGAGCATCTCTACGGGGTGCGGGCATGTCCTGAAAGAAAGTGATAGGCATGATGGCGCAATGGGCGTCAATCTTTACAAGGGAAAGGAGCGATGTTAGTGGTTGCGGGTGTAAAAACGAACATCTCAACAAATGAGGAGATTGCCTGATGCAGGTAGATATAAGGAGTGCAACATCCGGTAGACTAAAAAGAAACAGGATCGTGACCACGTAAAGGTGTAGGTTCAGCAGGCGCAACTTCAAGCTGACCCAAATGGTGTAGAAGCTAGTTTAAGAGCAGGCTCCTGGTCGTGTAACGGTTGTGGTGAGCATCAGCGGTAAGCGTGGGTAACAAAGGTGCATCCATAGGAACTGAAACAGGGGCTGAAACAGGAGCCACAGGGGGGGTGTAATAGGTACCATGAATGGTGGGTAGTCATCATCATCGTCTATCCACCCACTTCGGGTGTCAGCATATCGAGGGTCAACATGGGTCGCAAAAGGTGCATGATTGAACTGCACAGGCTCTGGGTCAGGAAGAGGGGCAACAACAGGATCAGCAGGAATGTCAACAATGTGAGGGGCATCAATATGAGCATCAACAGCATGATCATCCCCCAACCGTGGAGCAACAATAGTATGATCGTCGACAGGTACGTCATCAACCAAGGGAGCAACAGCTGGTGCATCGGCATGATCAAGGTCATGCTCTGAGGCGAGGACAGGAGCATCAACTGGCTCAGGGGCCACAGCAGGCTCCAAATCATCAAACTCCATCTCTAAATCAGCGGGATCAGCAAACATAGGGTCAACAGGGGCTACGGGATCCTCCATGGGCTGATCTAATTGAATAAACTCAATGTCAGGATCGGGATCAAAACCCGGTGGGAAAACAGGATCCGAATCGTCATCAATGTCATGACCAAACTCAAAACTAGGGGCAGGTGCAGGTGCAGCGGATGATGCCATATCAGGGTTCGTGTCATGCGAATGATGCTGCATTCCCAACGCATTTGAAGGTGCAGATGCCACAGACCCAAAGGAGTCTGGGACAGGTGAATGGATGGGTGCCTCCTCCGCAGGAGCATCAGCGAGAAGTAGGAGATCACCATCAGAAATAAGGGCCTCGCCCTCCAAGTCATCCTCGAGTGGGCCCTCCAAGTCATCCTCGAGTGGGTCCTCATCAACAATACCCTGGCTTTGCGAAGCATGGGTTAATTTGGTGTGACTTCTTAATACCATAGCTTAATCACAACAAAGCTATATGAAAGTAAAACCATGCAGATCATCCATTGATTTAAGTTTTAAAATAAAAGTACCACAACATTGTTTTAAAGTGTTGACACATGCAACGGAAATTACAACCTAATAATATAAAAACATTGTTCAGAAATTATAACCACAAACATAAAACAGACGCAGTTTAAGAACTGTGACTCGTCCAGGTAAAAGCCACAACCCCTAAACTTGGATAATCCCATAACTCTTAAGCAGCGTGAAAATGTAGCATACCATGCCAGATCCTTAATTACCTGAAATACATGTAAGTTGGAAAAATCAACAAAAATTGTTGAGCAAGTTCATGTGTAGTGAGTATGCAAAACCTTTGTAAGTATAAAAATCCTGGTATGTAGCAAATAAGGAAAAAGAGATCACCAATGGTTTGCAAGGCCATTGATATGTGTGATGTGCAGTAGGAAGACTCAAACCTAGCAGATTTTGCGTTGGGTACAAAGTCACCCCGAGGTCCGTTCTGATGGGCCTGGGGCTGGGCTCGCTACACCCAGATAGATCTACCGCTACTGTCCCTCGGTCCTATACTGAGGATTAATGGCCTTCAGTTCTCGCCTACCCACTCACATGATCTAAGTAGTAACCCTCCTTACGCTAACCATACCATGTAAAAGTACTCGTAATCATAGTAACATGTATTTCACCCCCGCAGTTTAGAAAACTGAAAACAGTTAAGAGAAAAGGGGGACATGAACTCACCGTAGTGCGTCTCTAAAAAGTATCTCCCTGTCAACCTGCTGTGCGACGACCTACACGTACTAACTCTTATTAGACGGACGGCCGTGCCTTAGCTTAAGGTTTAATGTCTTAGGGAAATAGTTAGGCAACTATTTCGTAATTACACTTCGTAATTATTTGGTAAATATATTTCTTCCCATGGATGGGGGTTTAATACATGCGCGTTCGTATAACTTTGAAATATATTATTAAGTCTCACTTAATAAAATATATTTTATTTCGTTTGTTTAAAATACTCTATTTCCAAAAACATAAATATTTTTCCCAAAAATATTATATTCTATTACATACCATTTTTCCAAAATAATATTTTTATCAAAATACATATTTAAGAGTATTTTTCCAAAAATACGTAAGTTACCTTGTAAAGTTCGGGTGGTATTAATAATACCGGTGTAACTTAAATATTTATTGTGAAGGTATTAGTATTATTTTGGAGCCATTAATATTCAGTGTATTCTAGCAATATTCTCTTTACTCTAAAAATAATATTTACGTAGTTCACAAAAGAATCATGAAAATTCACACAAGTGTTATTATGAAAATATATATTCTAAATATATATTTTAGCAAGTTTTATTTACGAAAACCCACCTCCGACACTTGATAATCTTATAACAAAATCATGGCGAAATTTATTTGGAAAAACAAGTTAAAAATATATTCATAACACTTGTTGTAAAAATATTTTCCGAGTGTTATATTTCTAGAAAAATTTCGCCAGAGTTTCCCCTGTAACTGGAGGTGGCCACGCTTTTAAGCGTATCATTTTCTTTTATAAATTCAATCAACAATGTTCGCAACATCAAACTAGTCGAAAATATACATAAATCGCAAGCACATGAACTTGTGGGTTATGTAAAAGTGTGTAGTATCTTTCCATTATTTTTAATTGATCTTTCTATTTTTATAAGTGAAATCGGTTTCTCGTAATTCTTGTTTTTAATGAAGATGCATCTTTACATCTTCTTGTCAAAAATTACAAAAATAATTTCTTGTTAAAACCTTTTGTTACACAAGTGCCTACACACTTGTGTGTTCACAAAATCACCTTTTGTTTATGAAAGATCCGGCTTCAAAATATGGTTTCATCTTACACTTGGTTCTTCGAAAATACCACTTGTAAATATTTAGATCTACTAGTTTAGAACTTCATTTTACAAGAAAAATTAGTTTTACACAAGTTCATGTTAATAGGTAGTAGTGTTCATCATCTAGTCCTTTTCATACTTTAACATATACTAGTTCATGTTCCATGAACATGACTTAGTCGGGTTAGATGACGATCCGAACTACTACTAGCATCAAACATCATAAAATAATCATAACAAAACTAGTTTCATAAGTTTTACACTAATATTTATTCTTTAACCATCATATTCATCATTTTACAAGACTTTTAGTTTTTTATCTCTAGTGTTCATGATTTTTATCCGACAAATCTCTTGTTAACCACTTTAAACAAGCTTAAGAAGATGATTAGAAGCACTTACTACTAGCTCGAGGCTAGGGAAGAAACTAGACGAAAAACGGGTGGTTAATAGCGTTGTGGTGAGGTCCTTGGCAATCCGTAAGCATCGAGCTTCCTTATACGTGATCCTTCACCGTTGTATGAGCTTGGAATTGTAAGATCGAAATCGAAAAATGATGATGGTTGTGGCTTGGTTCTCGGCCGAACTCAATGAGAGGGAGAGGAAGAGTGTGAAATTTTTGTGTGGTCTTGTGTATGTTAAGTGTAATCTCAAGGGTTTATTTATAAACCAATTAGCTTGATTGTCCAAGGGATATTATGCCCACTAGATATGAGACATGCAAGGATTATAATAATAAAAAATAGTGAGGGTATGTCCCCTTATGGGACCGAATTCGTTGGGGAGGGGGGTGGGGGTAATTGGGTTGGTTTCTAAGTAATTAGTTAAGTAATCTAGTTATGTTACTTAGGTGTTTAATTAGTGTAGTATGTGTGTTGTAATTTATAACGGGTGTTAGGGTACTCGGGGACCCTAACTGGCTCAGAAAAAGAAAAACAGTGTCTGTGACAATATTTTTATGTTCCGGGTAAAGTCCGGTTGTTCGGTTGGATACTGATCCGTTAAAGTGCTTAATAAGCATTTAAAGTGTCGTTAATATTATTTTTAGTGACACAACAAATTCTCGACACTTTGGAAAGTGTCTAGTATTATTTTCTCATGTTTTTGCACTTTACTAGTTTGCTAAAATGCTGAATTTTATATTAAAGTGCAGGATTTTGTGTTTAAATCATATTTTTGGCACATCCGGTCATTATAACTATCACCTAGCGACGCAGTTCTACAACCCTCATTTCCCTACACTCTCTATAGGTGTAGTAAACTATCTCTGGCTCATACAGGCCTTAGAGGCAGTGTCTGCCTGGTGCTGGCTATGTCAGCACGTTTACTGGGTTATCCGTTCATTGTGCTACTGTGCTTTTGTGCATCAAGTTTGTCACTAAGGTTTTTGTGTAAGTAAATGGAGTGACAGCAAATAAAGTATGAGGCATGGTTATATATATTTCAGAAATCATGTAGAAGTTTATTTACAACTGTAAGCAAGCACAGTAGTTGAGCAGTAATTAAATATTAATTGATTCGTACGGATACCTGGTTTGGTGAGGGTTGTCACAATGTCACAAAGTTTTTAGTTAAATACGGAACATCAAAGAGCCACTATTTTTGATTGAAGGTGAAAATTATTAAGTACCGCAAGGTATTCGATTGATAATGAAAGTATCGTTAGGAGGTACACCGTGGTATGAAATGAATCTATGTACCTTTGCCTTAACACACAACCGTGTTGAGGCTGCTTTAATTGTGATAAACGAGACGGATTTAGAGTAAATAAATAATTTAAATCCGTGTATGAAGTGAGTAACCCAATTAGCACAAGCTTCAATTCTGTGAAAATATCACCTCAAGGTGTCGAAGTCAATTCAAACGATTTAGTGGAGTCGTAGATCAACCGAACCTACTACGACTCGTAATGAAAGAATTTTGCAAAAATGTCTGAATATGATGCTCCCAATACATCATATGACGTCTTAAACCAAATATGCGAAATGGGTAAGTTCAAGCAATTGAACTTATTTTCAGCATAACCCGACAATAAACATATGTACCAATAAAGGAATCTCGTCATGGTAACAAGAATAAACCATGAATGTAACTTGAAATCAAAGAAGTTTCAAGAGAGTGTGTTAACTTGATTGCAAAGAGCCAACAATTATATAATGTAGGTCATTCGAATCACAAACCAGTAATTAGATTTAGCAACATAATATTTGAACTTTAATGAAGCGTTTGAAATGTAGTCACATGCGTAGCAAAAGGTGCATGCGTAACGTATGAGTTTTCAAATAATGAAACAATGAGTGTTTGCAAAGATGGAGAAACGATCAAGTATTCGAAACAAATATGTGTTCGCTCTCAGCGAAGAAAAATCGACGCGATGTATCTACCGTAAAAAGGGAAGTAGAGATGCAAACATCTACTCGCCAGAAGCGAAAGTGAAGATTTCAGCAAAGGAATTTTAAGTACTTTCTGTTTGGTTAACTGCAATAGCATATTCGTCAGGACAATGGGGTTTGCTAGAGTTCACAGGTGTGGTTCCTAAGTGACGACCTTTACGAGTTTGGACCAGGG
This sequence comes from Helianthus annuus, assembly GCF_002127325.2. Lineage (NCBI taxonomy): Eukaryota > Viridiplantae > Streptophyta > Magnoliopsida > Asterales > Asteraceae > Helianthus > Helianthus annuus. The sequence goes on along the minus strand of NC_035440.2, from coordinate 98,094,867 downwards.
TTTCCAAGGGTCCTAAGTACAAGTTTTCTAGATTCTCAGAGTTTCGAATTCAGTGTAAAATTGTTCTGTGCATCGTGTAGGAAACACCCTTCTTGTGTACGTTTAAAACAAGTTATTGTCCCACAATTTCCCCGGTATGCATCCTTTTTGAACTCTCAGCTAATGACACTCGATCAACGATCGGTCGCGAAATAGTAGTTGGATCCTTACGGTTAGTTAAATAAGCAATTCGTCAATCCTTGGCAAGAGTCACCGACTCTTGTTGGTTGGTTCGTCCGGCTCCTAGTAGCTAGATGTTCGTATGAAAGCTATCGTCCTTCTCCTTGACGAGCACAACTAGGGGTACCCAAAATAGGAATCTTGGCCTGTTATCTTCCTTCTCTATCAACTACTGAAGCTATACTGGCAATCCTTGCATTTCCGAAGGTGTAAGTCGCTAAGGTGCGTTGGCTGCAGGCGTGGCGCTCGGAATTAAATCGATGCGAAATTCGACTTGTCGTTGAGTGGATAATCCAGGCAAGCCTTCGGCTTCCTTATCTGCAACATCAGTCGAGAAGGAAACATATTGTGTGCGCGAAATTCTCGTGTCTCCAAGCACTAGTAATTTGTAGAGGTGTATCTTGCTCCATGAATCATGATTGTCCCTTCATTTGCCATTGGGATGCGAATATCAATCTTCGCTCGATCGCTCGACAAACAATCCATCCTACTTACCCCGTCGAAGCTTCCCAACTCAGCTGGCAGTAGATCAAGTGTAAATTTACGCGTTCTGAGTTCTACCTTGTCATCTCCAAATACTTCGTTGGCTTCCACTAGCTTCCCATTAGCTAGTTATATCAAGTACGGGATGCCTAACTTACTTGTAACTAAACAAAGTACATTCTTAACCCTAGAGGCACACCGCTAAGTTTGGTAACAGCATCAAAACAACACAGGTGCATGGCGTTTAACTGATAGGGAATGTACCGATGATCACGCTTGGATTCTGGCGTGCTTCTCTAGTTCCGCTGCTGAGCCTTCATCCATGTGCCTGTGTGTTTTTAGGGAAATACTTCCTGAAATGCCCCACATCTCCGCAATTAAAACATCCTTGACCATTTCCTTGATCGTCACCATTCCTGTCTTGATAGTTGTTGTTGTTGTTTCCTCCACGATTTCTGCTACCATCTCGATCTTTATTTCCATGTTCTGTACCCTGCCGACATGTTTCCTTGACATTTTCCACTTTGCCACAGTTACCACATTTTCCATATCTACATCGCCCGTTATGGTGACGTCGACAATTATCGCACTTGGGTAGGATACCCGTGTACCCTTTTTCCTTTTTGGCATTGTTGTTTTCCGCCCGAGTACCCTTTTTGAAATCGTTAAACTTCCTCTTGTTCTCACCAGATGACTCCCCGTGACTCTCCGTTTTCTCCTTGGAGTTTGAGAATTTACACAACCTAACTGCTTCTTCAGTGAGCGTCACACTTAAGTCAATTGCTTCATTAATTGTTTGAGTCTTTGATGTTGTCACTAGGCTTAGAATCTTAGGTGCCAATCCCCCGATGAAGCGTTCGATCCTCTTAAACTCTGGATCTACCATGTAGGGGACAATTCGAGACAGATCATGAAATTTCTGCACGTACTTAGCTATCTCTGGACCTTCCATCTTCAAGTTCCAGAACGCAGTTTCCCACTTCTGGATCTCTGCCCTTGAACAGTACTTCTTATTCATTAGTTCTTTCAGTTCGTCCCATGTTAATGCATACGCAGCGGTCTCGCCCAACGTCTGAACCTGAAGGTTCCACCATGACAGAGCCCCATCTTGAAACAATCCGGAAATGTACGAGACCTGGTGCTCTGGGGCACATTTGCTCACCCCCAAAACAGAATCCGTCTTCTCAATCCAGCGCACGAAGGATTAGGCACCCCCAGTGCCGTTGAATTCCAAGGGCTTGCAGCCCAAGAACTACTTGTAGGTGCATCCGTTGGATGGGTTATTTCCTACGGTACCTCTGCTGTGTTCGGAGCGAAAGGCCTCATGCTGGGCTATGGCCTGTGAGATGCGCTAGTGTAATTCCGCCTCTGTCGTTGGCAGAGGGTTGTTGGTATCGGTGTTCCTGCGTGGCGGCATCTTCTAAGAAGAAAATTAGATAGGTCAGGTCTTTATTGAGGACATAAGCACATAAGCATCCACTTAATGGATGAGACCCAGGAGGCACTACAAAAAAAATGCTATTTAGTGGCATACATTTTTAGTGGCATTTAGATTTTCTGTCACTAGTTTAGGATTTTAGTGGCACTTTGTATATGTCATATTACATTTAGTGGCATTTAGATTTTATGCAACTAATTTTGATTTTTAATGGCACTTTGTGTATGCCATATTTGCTTGATACATACATTTAGCAACATTTAGCTTTTTGCCACTACTTCACACTTTCAATCTCACCCTAAGCTTTCCACCTAATGTCGCCACTAGGGGTGTAAACGAGCCGAGCCAAACCCGAGCCCGAGCTCGAGCTTGTTTAATTTATGCAAGCTCGAGCTCGGCTATGTTCATATTTTGTTTCTTATGGCTCCAACTCGGCCCGTATGTTGTTTTTCAAGCTCGGAATCAATTTGATTATTATTTGTTAATTACATTATTTTAAGTATAATTATTATTTTATATAAATTTTCATATAACATAATATGTCTGTATACACATATATATAATATAATTAGTCATTTTTCATAATATATATGTAGGGTTAGGATCATGTGAGAAGCACTAGGCTAATTGAGAAACTTGAGAAGCATTCTGGACCACACATTTTTCCTAAGCTTTTCGTAATATACACATATGTATAGTTTAAAATTGACTATATACATATGTGTATAATTCAAGATTTGACAATATACATATATGTATATAGTCAATTTTAAACTATACATATGTGTATATTACGAAAAGTCTAGGAAAATGTGTGGTTCAGAATGCTTCTCAAGTTTCTCAAATAGGTTGGACTTCTCTTAGAATCCCTACCCTATATATGTATATGTATGTATGTAAGATTTTAATTAAAAATTATATAAATAGTGAAATCGTTTAGGCTCGCGGGTCAACTAAAACTTCATAGGTTAAGCACTAGCTCAATTCGAGTCGTTTGTTTTTTAAATCGAGCTTAAGTACATGATAACTAATCCTTGAAAGCAATTACAACTCAAAAACTTCATATTTACCTCAAAAATTTTCCAAAAATTTATATTTTCCCTCCAACCTTGACCCAAAAAATTCCCCTCTTTGCTTTCCCTCTCATCCTCACATCTCTTATTCAATTCCCAGTTAGGATCACCAAAAAGGGGGTTTTCTTCACGTTCTAATATATTAAAACTTTCATAGTTCCATCTTCAGATCTCCAAAAAATCAATCATTCTCATCGATTTCTTCAGTTATATTTTGTTTACTTTGGTCAATTTACAGGTAGGTTAACTGATTTCTTTTCCCTGTATTTATACGTCCATCTCATCTTTTTTTATTTGTGTGACATGAATTCTCCATGGAGATCGAATCAAACTTCTTTGTTTTGGGTATTTTTAGTTGTTTTTGCAATGGAGATCCGTCTCTATCATCGATGCTTTGGCTGTTGTGGTGAAGTTTGAGACCAATTTTTGCTTAATTTTGGCAATAATTAGGGTTTCGCTTAGTTTATGTTTGTTGATTTTTTGTTCTAAAATCCATCTGTGCATCTTGTTTTGTTTGTTTAACTATACGTGATGATAATTGTATGGGGGTTTACCTTTTGTTCTTCAAATAAGAAATTAAATAATTGAGAGAACTCCAACTATTCAAAATGCACAATTTGAATTATATATGTTGATAATTCGCAAACTTGTCCATTTCATATTTCCATTGAAGTGTTTCTTAGTTTTTTTGAAGGTTGCAGAAGACTGGAATTAGGTCACTCATGCTCGTTTTCTACCAAGTTTTAAAGTTTGTTTGTTCGTTTGGGTTTAATCTCCTGTATGTCGCATATTGTGGTTTGATCCAGTAGTTAAGAAGACAAAGACGATATTTCTAGCCAATAATGTGTTGTTGTAGTTTAGATTTTTAATTTGCACCATGTGCTTCTTGCATCCTAGTTTACATAAGAGTAGATTAAATTTGTAAACTGTCGTTAAATTTGCTGCAGACAATCGTTTAGGTGGAGGTGGCTCCGTCATTGGATTGTATTCTGGCAGGGGAGTATACTTAGATCTGTTGTGAATAGGTATTTGGAGCTGGAGATATCGCCATTTTAAGATGGTTGTTTCGGTTTGGAGGGTATAAGGACCGGGTGCTTGCTGATGATCTTTTCTTGGCTTAAGTTGCTATTCAATGCGCCATTGGTATGTTCACCAAGGTATCTTCTTTCTTTGACCTAATGAATTTTTATTTTCTTGAATTTTAAATCAAAATTAGATGTAATTTTATAGTGTTTTAACTCAACTTTGTATTAAATGTTTCAAGAATAATTTAACTTTAGGGTGTTTTTTGGTATTTTACCTAGTAATTTGAGTAAAACCAGACTTGGTTTTCATCGCTATAAATGGAGTTGTCTATATTTTCTTCTATTTTGGATAAAGATGCTCGGTTAGTTTGTGGAATTTGCGCATTACATAGTTTTTTATCACTTGTAAGTTCTCTATCGCAAAATAAGTTGTAATTTTTTCGATCCTTATATTTCCACATTTTTACTTCCTGTAATCTCATTCTCCACTAATTGAGCTTATATGATCTATAGCAGATTACTGATATCTTTTAATTTATTACCATATAGTTGAAACTGAAACTCTCAGTAGCTAAAATTTGTCTGAGAGTACTTCATCATCATATACACCAGTATATATATAGCATGATGCAATAAGGTAAAATGTAAATTTTTTAATTTATGGTTTAGGTATAAAATTGCTATTCAACATAGCTCTTGCTATGTGTATGTTGATATTTTTGGGGGGGTTTTGTCAGTAAAATTGCTATTCAAATTTGGTCCTTTGTTTGATAAATGGATTACAACGTTGAATTCGTAGTTCAGTTGTGCTTGAACTGAATTGGGTTTGCTATTCTAGGGCTAGCTAGCTATTGATTATGATCCCTTACATATTAAATGAGGGTTTATATGTGTAATTTAATCTCTTTGTATAGTTCTTCTCTGTATATTTGTACCTTATTTGATTTTGCTCATGGTCTTTTGATTGAGCCTGTTCTTTGATTACTTGATGAATATATGGTTTACACATAAGACCCCCTTTATGATATACAAAGGAGACTAGCAAACATTTGAAAGGGCATGAGCTTGGGCTCGGGCTCATGCGTGTTTACTAAACGAGCTTGATTTTAGGCACGAGCTCGGACTCGAGCTCGTTTAAGCTTGGCTCGTTTTAAGCTTTTTTTTCGAGCCGAGCTCCCCTTGTGTGCACCCCTAATTATTTTGTTATTAAAGTTTATTGAGATATAATTAATTTTTAATTTTCCTTTAAAGTTCAGTTTCATGATCCACCACAGGAACGTCAGGTCTTTTTCATGATAACATGAATGAAAAACTTTACAAGGAAGTAACTTTAAAGGTTGAAGTATGCCTAGGTATGTTGACTATAGATGTTTTAACTTCTTTAAACTTACTGGTTATAACTTAACACATGATGTGCATCCAGGCTAACAAATGATGTTATTCAGGCTATTTCAATATTCTTCAATTTGGTTTAATTTGATTATAAACTAGGTTGACTGTATATTAAACTTAAATAAAACAACTTCATACCTTTTTAATTAGTATAGTTTATGTTTAGGACCTATGGTACTTTTAATTTAGATTAAAGGTCTCACATAGATACTACTTACATACTTACAGAAAGCAAACTGTTTTATCTTGATTTTTTTGTTGATTTTTTCATATATCATTAACCTTAAAAGGGTCGTATTTTTTACTTTTCTTTAGATTACACAAGTTCTTGTTGCAACCTCGAGGTTTTAAACCTCTTGCAAGTAGTGGTATCGAGAATACAGATAAAGCGTGTCCCTTGAAAGTAAAGAAAGTGATTGGAAAGATTAAGGTTGAAGGTATGGTATTTAACTCATTTTATTAAAATTAATAGTCTTTTTAACATTAATGATACAAAAATATTATGTTCTTTATTAACTCAAAGTCGATGTGCATTCGCGCATAATTTTGCAGTGAGAAAAATAAGAATCATCCCACAAAGAAAACTCAAGGACACATACTCTCAGCAAAGTGCTATATATGTGCAAGCAGGAGTCGAGTACATTCGACACGTATCTTCACTTGTAAAAAGCAAAATTAACAAATTAGGAATCTCTTCATTCTCGCTTTCGTGTGAAGGTTTGTTCTTTACTTATAATAATAATCTAATAAAAAAAAGAATTTTCAAATTCCTGTTGCAGAACCGGTGACATGCTTATTGCAACTTAAAAGCTCTGAAGAACATACAGAAACGGAATCAACCTTAGGCATTTGTTTGAGGCCTGGAACAGGTGATTCCCATGACTTGTAAGTCTTCGTAAAATAAAAAAAGATAACTAAAAACTTACTAATTCGTCTGTCACGTGTTAAAAATAGTACGGTAACATCCGATGAAACTACTCACCTCATGGTTTGTAATCATATACTTTTTTTTTCTAAGGTTTTTGCTCTAGATTGTTTCACAATGTTAATTCGTTTCATAAATTCGACAGTGCGGGCCTGTTGTGGAAACGCTTGCGTACGATTTACTATTGGAGTCTGCCATGCGTGCACAATCGTTCCATGCGTGTAATTTATGCGTTGTTGAACCTTGGAAATGGTTGTTGACTGAGTTTTCTGATTATTATGGAGTTTCAGAATCGTACACTAAACTCAGGTACTTAAGAGTTCTACATGTTCCTTAATCACAACCTTTATGTTCTACATTTGTATTAATTATCTCTCCATCTTACAACAATTTTAGGCATCTCTCACATGTAATGAATGTTGCTACACCTATAAAAGACTGCTTAGAACTCATTTACGAACCAGTTCTAAGTGATGAATGTCGAGTTTTGCGCTTTTATACCCGATTTAAGTTTTAAATAACTGATACTTTAGTTATAATATATATCTGTGTTTTTTTTGTAGGATGATCCCCTATGTGTTGCTGCCAGACAAGATGGGAAGATATTAGTCTCTAGTCTGTGGGTTGATCACAGTTTTGATGTCGGAGCGCCTGTGGATACAACCTCGGTCACGATGATTATTTAACTTGTATGAAGATTGTGAAAGAGATTCATGAACACAATGAAGTTTTGAGTTTTTATTTATACACTTGTTAGTTTATTTGGGTTATATGTTTGATCATTAGACTTAGATCGACACTTATTAGCCATTTGGAATCTTTGGAAGATTGATTGAACTTTTAATTGAAGTGATTATTTTATGATTTCTACATTTTACAATTTTGTTTTTTTTAACGTAAATTAATGATAATTATAATTAATTAAAATTAATATGATAAACGTCAATCGCATTTAATTTGATTTTGTGGCAAAAAATATGTGCCGCTAAAAGATCAAAAGTTTGTACTGGCAGATAAAAAAGTGCCACTAAAAGCCTAAAAACTTTGTGCGACACATTTGAAAAAGTGCCACTAAAAGGCTTTAGCGTCAGCGCTTCTTGTGGCACTTTTTTTGTGTGCCGTCCATTCTTACAAGGTTCTTTAGTGGTACTTCATGAAATTTCTGCACGTACTCAGCTATCTCTGGACCTTCCATCTTCAAGTTCCAGAACGCAGTTTCCCACTTCTGGATCTCTGCCCTTGAATAGTACTTCTTATGCATTAGTTCTTTCAGTTCGTTCCATGTTAATGCATACGCAGCGGTCTCGCCCAACGTCTGAACCTGAAGGTTCCACCATGACAGAGCCCCATCTTGAAACAATCCGGAAATGTACGAGACCTGGTGCTCTGGGGCACATTTGCTCACCCGCAAAACAGAATCCGTCTTCTCAATCCAGCGCACGAAGGATAAGGCACCCCTAGTGCCGTTGAATTCCAAGGGCTTGCAGCCCAAGAACTACTTGTAGGTGCATCCGTTGGATGGGTTATTTCCTAAGGTACCTCTGCTGTGTTCGGAGCGAAAGGCCTCATGCTGGGCTATGGCCTGTGAGATGCGCTCGTGTAATTCCGCCTCTGTCGTTGGCAGAGGGTTGTTGGTATCGGTGTTCCTTCGTGGCGGCATCTTCTAAGAAGAAAATTAGATAGGTCAGGTCTTTACTGAGGACATAAGCACATAAGCATCCACTTAATGGATGAGACCCAGGAGGTGTGTATATATACATATAATTGTTATAACAATCAATCACATAATATCACAATTATAGCACAACTGGTAGATACGGGCATAGCAAGTAAGCATGTAGTATTATAGTCATAGCACACATATGCAAGTCGACAATATGTTTAGTGAGGACATAGCGTCTCTTTCATTATTTACCGACCATAGTCGTATTGTCTACGAGATGTAACACATCACAGGGAACACAGGGTCACCCTACCCTTGTCCAGTAATTCTATAAGTGTATCAAAGTTGTGTGGTCGAAGGTAGTCTCCAAAAGTCTCCACAGTCTTGGCTCATTAGTAGTGTCTTTACTTGAAAGTAACGTAATCCGCATAAATCCAGTGACCAACTATACTGGTGACTTTGGTGGAGGAGTGAAGAAAAACATACTGCTAACATGTGCGAGCTCCCCCTCGAGCTTGTCTAAATGGCGAAGTAAGTGCCTGATCTGCTTCTTAATAGTAAAGAAACAAGCGTTAAAACCTAGAAAGGTGCAATGGCAGTAGGTGAGCGTGCCTAAGGAGACAGTGATGACTGTGGAGGGTCGTCGTATACTAGGATAGACAAGGTGGGGGACGTGATGTCATCTGAGGCTCCAAAACTTCAGGACTCATAACCTTAAATTGTAGCTGACGTGTCAGGGTAACTCATTCTGTATGTAGTCTCCATAATGTAGGGGTCTGAAGTCAGCATCGTCTGGTAAACCAAGAGGATTAGGGTCATGATCAAGAAGGGGTTCAGGATCAGCAGGTGCAACATCAGGATGCCCCAAAAAGGTGCAGAAAGTAGCTCAGGAGCAGGCTCTGGGTCGTGTAACGGTGTGGTGCCTCGAGCAGGTGATAGTGCAGCAGTCATAACATCGTTGTCGTCAGCGTCAGTAGTAGAAAGCTGTAATCCGGTTGTCTGTAAGGCTGCAGATGTCACAGACTCAAAGGAGTCTGAAATCGAGTGTATACTAGAATCGGAGGGTAGCTTGACAACAGGGGTCTCAAAAGTGAAATTTGTATAGACGTTCTCGTCTAACTTTCCATCATCATGGGCGTTATCGGAAGGACCATTAATATCATGTCAATATCATTATCAATTGTTCGTCGGGTAACCAGCCTTCGGAAGGAATGTCCACAAGAGGCGCATTGTCGAGGATCGGAGCCATGGTGTGTTTACCAACGGGATGACCGGCAATGAAATGGTCATGGGCCGAAACATGAATGACAGAGGGATCCTCGGCAAGGAAGCTATCAACAAGGGTAATTCATCGCCAAAGTCTGGCAGCGCGGACGGTTGGAAGTCACCCTCAACCTTGGTCAGCATATCGGGGTCACTCTCAGTGTCTGACGCAAACATCTCTGGCGTAGGTATAGTCTCATCATCTGTGGCGGTGGTCGTAGGGTCGTTATCATCTGACAATTCGTTCGCTGAGGAAGGGGGCGTGTGTGCCGGAACATAATAGTCATAGCATGCATATTTACAGTAATCCTTAACATTTTGTGTATTGCAATTTAAAGACAATTCATCATGTATCCACATATTTGTCTTAGTTTTTCAGACAAATCTCCGAGTCCCTCAGACTAACACATCCCGCCTCTCAGACTAAACCTCCCAAGTCTCTAAGACTGAACTCCCTAGTCTCTAAGACTAACTCCCTGGCCTCTAAGGCCAAACCTTCCCAGTCCCTAAGACTAATTCCCTGGTCTCCATGACCAACCTCCCAGTCACTAAGACTGAATCCCTGGTCGCCATGACCAACCTCCCAGTCACTAAGACTGAATTCCTGGTCTCTATGACCAACCTCCCAGTCACTAAGACTGAATTACAAACATGAACTTTGAAATGTGTATTTGTGCCTTTTGTTTGTAAAAATGTTTTATACCCTGGATCTGGACGTATAGTGTATGCAATGTAAAAACGTTTGAAAACATTTTCGTGAGAGCCCTGATGATCATAGTCTAGACTCGAGAAGGAATCCTAGTTCGCTATGATCGAGGCTCTGATACCAAGCTGTCACACCCTGACTTTTGCGGAAGCGAGGGTTTATTTGGTGTGACTTCTTAATACCATAACAATCAATCATAACAGTGCTATATGATAAAAACATGAGATGTTCATCCATTAATAACGTAGAGAAAACCATAACATACTTGTTCATGAAAACGTGATACCAAAATAAGTTACAAATCATGACATGTTTAACTGAGTTCACTAGAACTCAACGAAAGTACTTAAGTAAAACCGGAGTTTAGAATCATGTATCACGTCCAGGAAAGGAATACACCCTCTAAACCCGACAACCATGGATAACATCCTTTATGACATTACGCAGCTTGATGACACATGCATACCCTTCCAGATCCACTAGTTCCCTGAAATACATGTAGTTTGAAAAGTCAACAAAAGTTGAGCGAGTTCATGTGTTTAATATGTGCGCGCGAATAAACCTTTATAATCGTTGTAAGCATGAATGTTTTGTAAACTCTGGTATGAAAGCAAATAAGGAAACATATCAGTTAATGTGTATCCACATGGTCCAACCTGCGGGCGCATGGGAGGCGATAGGACCTAGTCACCACATGGTCCAACCTGCGGGCGCATGGGTGGTGTTAGAATGTAATCACCGTATGGTCCAACCTGCGGGCGCATGGGTGAGGTTAAGATGTATTCACCACATGGTCCAACCTGCGAGCGCATGGGTGGTGTTATGACAAGGTCACCACATGGTCCAACCAGCGGGCACATGGGTGGGGTTTGTTAAGTTCAAATAGACCTATCACCTGTATCCCTCGATCGTACTACGAGCACTAATGGTCTTAAGATTTCACCTATCCAGTCACATAATCTAACAGTTCCTTCATTAGCTGACCATACCATTTGTAATTGTCTGTAGCAGTATGTAACATGTATTTCACTCGCGGAGTTATAAAACTGAAAACAGTTAAGAGAAAAGGGGGACATAAACTCACAGTATTGCGTCTTCGGCACTCGCAACCCAAATCTCCTCAGCAAACACGACTACCTACAATGGTCTAACGTCTATTAGACGAACGGGCCGTGCCTTATCTTAGTATTGATTAGTGCCTTTGAGTTATATTTTATAGTGTCTTCAATATTTAAGTAATAATTCTTCTCAAGTATTGTTATTCGTATTTCCTTCCCAAGGATGTGAGTATCTCATACATGTATTTTTGTAGTTCCGAAATAATATATCTTTAAGTCCTACTTAGAAAATATACATACTAGACCACGAAACAACAATTATCCACACGCGTGTCTTAATACAAAATATATATTCTAAATATATTTTTACCCATTTTCATGTATAAAACCAACCTCCGATACTCTGTATTTTCGTTACAAAAATTATGGCGAGTTTTATGTTTGAAAAACATAGTCTAAAATATACTAGTAAACACTCGTTTCGAAAATATTTACTAAGTGCTAGGATTTTCGGAAAAAATTTCGCTATAGTCTCCTTTGTAAATGGAGGTGTCCATGCTTAATAGCATATCATTTTCTTTTACATATATCCCGTAGATCATTCTCACATAACCAACCCGACAATTAGACATGCGATATACTACTTATGTCATTTCAACTTTATTAATCAGAACTCTGGACTATTTTCGAGCAATTTAATAAAATAGCTAACTCATTCCAAAAATTCCCAAATTTTTACAGGAGGTCATATACAATCCAAGTTTTATTGTGTAAAAATATCGGGGTCCAGTTCATTACTAATATTTTATAGAAATTCATTTACCGGACTGCAATCAGATTTGTCACTTTCTGATTGCAGTCTACGGAATAATTCACTAAAAATTAATCGTAAGCCCGATCGACGAAATTCTGGTTGGAGGATCACCATGACAACAATGACCATCTACAGTAAAAATTCCATGAGCTGTTTCTACTCAGTTTTTAAGTTATGACTCCGAATACAACACACTTTTTCTGCAGTAAAAACACAGCTTGAGCTGCTGTCCAAAAATAGTCCTTTAAAAATAGTAAACGACCTCGAAAAATTACGATTCTAGTGCCATTTGATCGGTTTTTCGAAAATGTATATTTTAGGCTTCAGTAAATCAGTTTTTCGATTTATAATGTTCCAGTTACAGCCTGTTGAAGTTGGCTGAAAATACAATTCAGCATGCTTTTTAGAGTGTAAATGTTACTAAAACGCGTCAACAATTGTTCTAACAACGGGTTTATCGAGAAATCAATGATCAAACAACATGCATGCTTATACCAACATAATCCAACCAGATTTTATAATTATATAAGTTCATGTTTAGGTTCCTTGTTCATTTTCTCTTTGTGTTCTTATTTTAAACATCAAACAACAATGTTTCGAACAATCAACGTAGAAGTGATTCAAGAGTTAAATTGAAGACTTACAACTAGCACAAGGGCTAGGGATGAACTTTGTGAACAAGAAGTGATGATGAAAATGGCGTGAGAATGCAAGGGGTGATGTTTCTTCAAGATTCCAAGCTCCAAGCTTCACAAGACTTCTTCTTGCACTTGTTTTGGACTTGAAAATGGATCAAATGAGTGAGTGTTGTGGTGATGGTGGCGGATATATGCAGCCAAGAGGGAGAGAGAGAGAGTGAGAAAAATGGTGGGGTGAACTAGTTGGTGAAGATGAAATGATGGAATAAATCTCTAGCCCATCCTATTAGTAATAATGGTGATTTCTTGGCTAGTGAAGTGAATAAAAAGGGTCCAATCATCATAAAAGGGAATATTTTATGTTGGGATTTTGTGATGATGGGGTGGGTCCCCTATGTGAGCCGAGAATTTGTGAGGGGGGGGGGGTAATTGTAAATTTTTATTGTAGGTAGGTGATTACTTAGAAGGTTTAGGGTATTTTCTAAAGTAGTAAGTGTATGACATATTTTTATAGTGTGTGGGGATTTTTGGGACCATAATTAGTTAAAAATAATAAAGTAATGTTTCTGACAAAATTTTGGTGTCCCGGGTAAAGTCTGGTTATTCGGTTAAGTACTGTTCCGTTAAAGTGTTAAATTGTACCATATAGTGTCTTTTATGCATCTTTTGTAACACAATTAATTTCCAACACTTAGGAAAGCATTTAGGACTATTTAGTCAATTCTCTATATAATACGAGTATGTTAAAAGCTGACTTGTTGATGAAAATGTAGAATTCTGTACTTGAAATGAGTTTTAGGCACTTTCCGGCACTTAAAATATCACCTAGTGACACAGTCTTATGGTCCTCACTTCCCTACACTCCATACCAGTGTAGTACCCTGTCCCTGGCCCATACTGGCCTCAATATAGTGTCTGTCTATGTGCTGGCATTGTCAGCACGTGTCTGAGTTATCCGCTCACGGTGCTAACTATGCTTTGTGCATCAGGTTTGTCACTAAAAGTCAAGTCTGTATGAGATAAATGGAGCGACTGTATGTAAAGTGATGCACATGTGTGTATGTAACATAAATCAGTAAGCAGTTTAAGGTGTCAGTTATAATCAAGCACATTCATTAAGCAAATAATCAAAATTAATTAATTTGTACAGTACCTGTAATTGTGAGGGTTGTCACAGCGAATGCCACTACTTGGGACGATTTCAAGGAGTTGATGCGGGAGGAATACTGTCCTCGCGATTAGATTCAGAAGCTGGAGAACGAGTATTATCATCGGAGGATGGAGGGATCGAAAATCGAGGCTTATACGAAGCGATCACATGAGCTTACAAATATGTGCCCAAACTTATCAAACCCGCCCCACAAGATTCAGAAGCTGGAGAACGAGTATTATCACCTGAGGATGGAGGGATCGGAAATCGAGGCTTATATGAAGCGATCACATGAGCTTACAAATACGAGGATCGAGTTATATATCAAAGGCTTGGCGCCACAGAATAAGAATATGGTTACAACTGCGAATCTGGATAACTTGCCATGGATTATCCGTCTCGCCCACAAGATTACTGATTAGGAAGTTGAACATGGTGCACTATTAGAGCGTGGTGCTGTCACTATTATGGTTGTAGATAACAAGCAAAAGTGGAACGACTCAGACAAGGCCTCCAATTCTAACTCAAGTCAGCAACAGAAGAATGCTGACAACAGCAACAATCACAGCTTCAACCAGACTCTGGCTACAAATCAGAACCAGAACAACAACCAGAATCAGGGTTCATACGCAGGCAAGCAACCAAAGTGCAATAAGTGCAACTACCATCAATACGACCAGTGCACTAGAGCATGTCAGAGATGTAACGAGGTAGGTCACATGGCTAAGGATTGCAGAGCTTCGTTCCCAAAGCAACAACAGCTGCAAGAGTAGCAGCAACAGAGGCAACAACCACAGCAGCAACAAGGCGATCGAAATAGCTGCTTTCAATGTGGAAGTGAGAGTCACTTCAAGAGGGATTGGCCGCAGTTAAACCAGATCGCCAACAATGCAGGAAACAACAAAAACGACACTAGGAATAACAACAGCAACGGTAACAACAACGGCGGAAATGGTACTCACAGGAGAGCATTTACGATTGGCGCGGGCGGCGCCAGGAATGATGACGACTTTGTGACCAGCACGTTTTTGGTAAACAATCTTTTCACTTCTGTTTATTCGATTCTAGAGCCAATTGGAGTCTCATTACCTTGAAGTTCAGTAGACTGTTAGGATCGACTCCAAATCCCTTTTGAAATTAGACACATTGATAAATTGGTTGACAGTTAGCCGATTGAAGCATCCCATACTTATGTTGGGTGCAAACTCGATTTTATAGGTCAAGTGTTTGACACTGATATCCTTCCTGTTATCCTTGGTAGCTTTAATGTAGTCATTGGTATGGACTGGTTGACCAAACATCAAGCTGAACCTAACACTCATTTATTCAAACTTGCCGAACCTAACTCTAATACAACTAGTGAATTTCGGGACAAAATTCCCTTTCAAGTTGGGGATGATATGGTACCCAAGGAAAATCCTTTAACTCACCGTTTCATTTCTCCGAGAATGCTTATCAAATTTTGGGACAATTTCTTTCAAGTTGGGTATGATGTGACAACCCCCAACTTCAAGTTAATACTTTAACGTAACCATAGTTAAGTTAATCATACATTCATAGCACTGCATTTAACTAGGGTTAGTTAAATGAGTCTATGTTGGTAATTCGGGGAATTACCAGAACACATACATGATAACTCTCAAATATTAGCAACTAACACAAATAATAAGTACAAACGGATGGTTTATACGAAACTTATGTGCTGCATGACAAATACGTGAAATGTATGCCTTAATTGTAAATTACATGGTATTATATGGCACTTGTGTAAAAGTTATAGTACTAGGGGGTGTTTAGCATAATTGTTAAACTCTTATAACCCCTTAAAACCCTAAATGTCCCATAACTCCTTTGTACGTATTTCTACACTCTCTAATCATCTCCAATCCTCCTTCAATCATTTGGCTTCACAAGTTCACACACATCAATCATTGATCTTCAATCCATCTAGGTTTAATCAGAGGCAGGTGTTCATGATTACATGATATGTTGTTAACCTTGTTCTTTTGATTTATACAAACCCTAGATGATCCAAACAACTGATTATGTAAGGTTGTTTACGCCAATGAATACGTAATTGTTAGACGAATGATTGTGCAATGATTGTTTGTTGTTTATGGTATGATATCACTGTTTGATTGTTAGATTTGGTTCCTGACATTGTGGATTTCTATGCGTTTGGGGGTTTCTGTTCGTAGAAACCTTGATGAATGAAACTCCCTGATTGTTATCAGACTTTGAGAAGTCACAAAGTGTCCGCACTTGTTATTTTTGAAAGTGTCCGTACTTAATGACATTTGTATGGTCCACACATACAAGTTCGATTACATATCCGCATTTGTAAAACCCTTTTTGTCCGCACTTGTTACATCCTTTGTGTCTACACTTGTGGGACATAAATAGGTCCGCACTTATCTTTTAAATATATGGTCCGTACATATTCGTTTAATAAAGATCCGAATTTGTGAGGTTTAAAAGGTTTGAACTTAGTTATTTAACGCATCCGTACTTATTCATGATTTAAAGTGTCCGAACATAGTAAACTTTACATAATCCGAATTTGTTAAAAGTTGAAAGGTCTGAACTTGTTAAGAATCAATGAGAGTCCGCACATAGGACATTTATAAGGGATCCGAACTTAAGTGTTTTATGTATTATCCAAACTTATTTATTTAGGATGAGTCCGCATTTAATACGAGCATAGTGTCCAAACATGTGGAATCTAATATGGTTCGAACATGTGTTACCTTTAACTCCATTCAATACAAATGGTCCGCATATAGATGATTCAAGTATCCGCACTTAAGTTATTTAATAACATCCGAACTAGTATGAAAATATAGGAGGGACCGAAATTGTTGAATTGATGAAGTCCGCACATGTCATCTTGGTTCCGCATTAATATTGTTTCAATATGCCTTAATATTAAAAAGAAGTAACCATTTATTATTGTTTGCACAAAGACTTTAAAAAAAAAAAAGAAGTCCACATATGTGGAATTATTATTGACCATATATGTGAAAGTCACATGGTCTGAATGTGTCTAAATTATATTAGTTAATACCAAAAGGTCCATTATTTGTTTAATATAAGAAATGCTGAAATCATTTGTATATTCAAACAATATTGACAAAAGTTTAAATCTCATTTCATCATGATAGTTTCAAGTATAAAACACATTTTGAATTAATTTATCTGCCCACTATTATTTGAAGTTTCAAAACCAAATATGGTGTCATATCTTGTGGTTTGCAAATCAAAGCCCACTATCATTTGTTTTTAGGAGCTGCTTATATATCAGAATGTATATTGAAGTCATAAGTTCATTGACCTTTGACATGTGGGTTATGCATGTGGGCATGGCATGTGTAGTTAAACAGAAAATTTGGTTCTTGTTCTGTGTGCATTGTACGTTAATATGTTAAATCCGTGACCACATTTAAACATTCGCTTGTTTGGGTACACCTACGGTATTGCAAAACCCTACTTGTATACATACTTACTTACATTTAACGAACATTAGGTCGCCTGTAACGGACCTAACACTCTTTTAATGTGTAAGGATATGCTAATTATTACCAAGCAAACTAAGGTGAGTTCACTACTCTTTCACAAGCAGACGTCCCGGGGGGACAAACAAACAAACTATTATTCCTGGTCTGAATACTTTTCAAACTATTATTCCTTCGAGGAATACTTTTTACAAATGTTGTGGTTTAATTTCGATGTTAGTTAATAAACTCAACGCTACCACGAAAGTCCTACTTACTACCAAACTAGTTGCCTTGGAGGCAACGGGGTATTAGTTGTAGCGCTATTAGGCTTGACAACCTCACACTGTACCTGGGAGGACGGGTGTGAACTACTGACCTTAAACACATGGCCAATGTTGATAGGCATTGATGAGGGCAAACAAACATAACATCACTTCAGTATCGAGTTTATTATTGGCATGTCTTTAAACTAAACATTTACCAACTTTGCGTTAAATAAAATTGTGAACTCGCCGATACACTTTTTCTGCATGCTTACAGGTCGATAGATCCATCGAATTGGAACTTGCAGTCTGGGAAGCCGGTGTCGTCATGGGTCGTGTTATTCGCGAAGTCATTTAATTTCCGTTTATGTTTTCTTTGCAAAACGATAATGAATTGGTTAAACAATGAATTATGCTTCCGCATAACGATTATTGATTTGAATTAAATGTTTTGAAATGCACTTTTCACATCGATTCCGATCTTGTGATTATTACTCTACTGTTAGTTCAGTGTGATTAGTGGCTATATCCTGGTATGTCACACGCCACGTGGTGGAATCCGCATGTGTTATTTTGGGGGTGTGACAAAATAAATTCAAAACCGAATACAAACGGTAGGTGTTTGTAAAGGTAAGAAAACAAAAAACTAGACTTGTGGGCATATTTAAAAATACTTTATAAAGTGACCATAGGTGTTTTAAGAAAGGTAATAATACAAAAAGCCTAACTTGTGGGCATATAAGAAATTGATATGTGGTATGGGTGCACCTGCTTTAACCTAAAATAATATAATTATATATCCAACGTGCCTTTATACCACACAAGAAAAAAAAAGCTGACATGTGTAAGGTGAAGAAACTCAATAAATACATTTTATATTAATCAAGTATGGACGGTTTACAGAAAAGATTTGAGGATAAAAGATAAAAACTAATGGATACATGGGAGAGTATTCACAACCTGTCCATATCAATTGCGAGAGCAGTTTTATATTATAAAAAGTGGTTTTAAGTTGAGATGGAAGAAAATGTTACTGCTTATTTGTATATTTTAGTAGGACAATATTCACCTTTTATTATTTTTCAATATATTTTGAAAGAGTTTGTAGGTAGAGAAGAGAGACAATGTTATTATTTATCTATATATTTGAGTGAGACATTGTTTACCCTCTATACCTTTTTAATATATTTTGAAAATAATTGTGAGTGGAAGAGAGAGAAAAAATAATGATAAAGATAGAAAAAATATTATTTAATTGAAAGGATAGATAAAATGTATTTAATTTTAGTGAAATTATAAGATAACTTTGGTGGAAGGATGAGAATAACATCATGTCCACTAAATTGTGTGATGGGGTCCTCTATATTATATATTGTGGTTATAAGTGGATGCGTAAGAAAATCTTACCCTTCATCTGTAAATATGAAAGTGGTTGTGAGTAGATGGGAGAGAAACGATAGTGATAAAGATATAAAAAATATTATTTAATTGAAAATGAGAGAGAAATGTTGTGATTTTTAGTGTAATTATAGAGATGAAGATGGTGGATGGGATGTGAATGCACCTACATTTTCCTCTCCATCTCTAAACCTAGAATTTAATAAAAAAATATATTTTTCAAATTTAACTCTTACTTTTAAAAAACCTCTCACATCTCATTCTCGACTACTATCTTTATATCATTTTTTTATTATTTCTTTCTCTTCCGATCTCAATTTTAAATGTTTTGCATAGACAATAATGTCAATGTGGCCGTTTGATGCCTACAATGTGCCACACCCCGATAATATTCGATTACATCAGAGCCGGGTGTGATCCGAATGGTATCTTCATTGCACAGCGGAAGTGTTTGAGCTAAGACTTCTATAAATGAATGTCGCTAAGTACTCCAATTCCCATGGGTTCTCCTATTCAAACCATTTCGTAATTTCGAAGAATGCAACCTGAGAAAGAACATGCAAAAAATCAACATAAAGTTGAGAGAGTTCATAGTTTGTTTTGAAAAAGATTTAAAACAAATCTTTTTGATAACCTGTTTAAAAGTTGTTGAGAAAACGTAATAAAATCATTTTGCTCGGCGTGTTATATGAAAACTGTGAGTCTAGCCCACGGGAGTCTTTGTGCCTTGCACGAGAGAGAGCGGGTCAAGCCCAAAAGAGTCCTTGTAAGCAGGATCAACACGTCCTCTTACTTGTACATAAGTTGAAAAACCTTACCAAGTTCGTAAATCCATATATTTGTGAGTTTTTATCAAATGAATCTTAAAAACATTGAAAATCCGAGTATCGAAAGCTGGTATATAAAGCGTCTATGAACCTGATCATTAATGCGTTGCTAAGGCATTAATATATGTGGCGACATAGGAAGCACTCAACCCTAGCGAATTTCTTCTGGTCCACCCGATTAGAACAACAAAAGCACTACATGGGCCACACAAGGACCCAAGAGTGGGGCTCGCTACACCCGATTGATCTACCACTCTTGCCCCTCGGTCTTATACAGGATTAATGGCGCTTAAGAAAGATACTATTCGCTCACATGATCCTACAGTTCATTCCCTAGCTTAACCATACCCTAGTTAACATATAATTTGTGAGTTATTGGGCCTTGCCCATGTCCTTGGGCCTCTGCCCATGTCCTTGGGCCTTTGCCCATGTCATTCATGTTATTAAAACTCATGCATGTTTTGAAAAACACTTAAGTTTTTATAAAACCGGTATGTTTAGCATGATCTTTTTGTAAACCATTTGAGTTCGTTGAAATCCTATCGCGAAATGGTTTATAAAATGTGATATTCATTTATCGAAACCTTGTGTGATTTTGCAAAACTTGCATGTCTTTCCACCCCCGAAAATATTTATAAAAATGTAAAACAGTGAAAAATGGGGGTTATGAACTCACTTGGATATTCCTGTGCTAAGCTAGCTTAGTGTGATTCCGTAGTGCCGTTCCATGAACGTGAATTAGCTAACGTGCAACTATGGCATTCCTACGATGGAATACGTATAAGTTTTCTAATTATACCACGTAGCTAAACTACGTGTCTGAGCTCTACCGAATCGTTAACTAAACGACTCTAAGGTAGTGTTATCTTGGCTTAGAATAACCAATTCTATGGTTATTTGATCCCGTTTATAATCAGGATAAAAGTAAGTCTCGAAAATGACTTAGTTTTCGAATGGTTTAGATTATATATATTTATATACTTAAATGTAAATATACTTATGCGAGGTCATGTTAGTCGTCGCGACTAGAAGGCGTAGGTGGATAGCGATTCGTGTCATCGTAGTTGTCGTAGAAAATAAATGAACATATATACATGTGTATCTATATATCGAATGCTTGATGTTTGTAATGAATTCAACATTTGTAGTTGTCTTATAAGAATATTCGGACTCTAAATAATTGAAAGTAATATAAATAACTATATTTTGTAGGATCGTGTTTTGACCCGAACGAGTCTATCAGAGGAGTTTTGATCAGATACAGGTGCGGAAAACAAGTACCTGACGTCGAAATAGCTAGATCTTCACTCAAATCACTTTGTTGATTGATATAACAGCGTTTACACTCAATTCTCACACCGGCAGCACCTCGGTATGGAAATCAGAAGGTTACAAATGAGATCCACTTATGTGGTATATATAGTGCAGGTAGTAGGTCCCCACATACGGCATGTCCGTATAAGCGGACCTGAACAATTAGGTTCCCACATACGGTATGTCCGTATAAGCGGACCTGAAATGTTAGGTTCCCACATACGGCATGTCCGTATAAGCGGACCTGCTCTCTAAAACACCTATACTCTCCAGTTTTCTCGTAAAACACGCCCTAATCTATACAATACAATGAATAACATGATCCAAGACGAAATCAACAGATGTAGTGCACCAACAGACTCCCCCTCAGATGTTGATGGAGTCGTTCATTGAGTCACGACTATGTTGTGTCTTCACATCTTCAGTCTTGATCAGTCTCTGGGCTTTTCTCTCTCTGTCTTCAGACTCCCCCTCTCGATTTACTGGCATTCCTTTGTTCTTCAGTAACATCTTCAGGATCGTTGTCTGGCTTTCCGTCTAACAGCTTCTCATCTAATCCTGCAAAAACTCTACCTCAAAGTAAATATCTCTCTCATACATATTTCAAACATAAACTTGCACTAATTCAGACTCTTCTTTCAAAACAAACACAGATTTTGATGAACCACTTAAAAGGTTAGAATATGAAAACATTTAATTCCAAACATACACTCCCCCTCAAATATTGTTCATCATGTTTAGCACTTGGAATTTAGAAAATCTGCTTTTCAATACCAGTTGTTAAAAATCTTTTTGAATTTTCTAAAACTTTATGCTAAAACACACTGAAAATCTTTTTGGATTTAGAAATAAAGAAACATGTAATACAGTAAAGAAATATTTACAGACAATATTTTTGTGAGTTCGTGTAAGAGGATCATATCAGTTTATGAGACATGTCACTAACACCGTTAAGCTTCATTTCATTTTAAGTTCTAAACAATTCACCTAGATTGTCAGTATACTGGTCCATTTAAATTTTCACACAAATTTCAACTGATCCGAGATACTATATTAATGTCTTAGATACTAACTTATCCGTGTGTCCCACTACTTGAATATACTCCCGTATCCAGATCCCAATATTCAGTCTTACAGGTGAGTATACCACAGATGATATCTGTTCAGGGGTTAAATGCGAGGGCCGTGAGAGCTCAGGTCGATACTTCCGTATACGCAGAGAGATGACGGCTTCGACTTTTTGGTGTGTCCCCTTTAGAGGATCTTTTGATTTCAACAGCAGCGACTATCAATTTTATTGTTTCATCAGCTTGCTGAGGGCGATGCTATGTTTCAAGCATTTGCGGAAAGCATTATCCGGGGACTAGGTCAGTACTTCCATACAGCAGAAGTCCTGGGATAATACCCCAGATATCACTGAGCATAAAGACCTAGTATCTCAGAATAAGGGACCTTTCAAACAAGATTTCAGGGGTTACCTATATATCCAAGTTTGTGTTAACCCACAGAACAAGCAAGTTTGAATTTTTAGGTTTATATCTCGTCACAATCTACTAAATGTGTAAAAACCTACTGGCATATCCGCAGTGAGAGTGTTTATCACATTTTAACTTTCCAATTCTTTAGCATGTTGTGACAGTCCACTAATGTACTATCATTTCCTCTTTTCACAACGAAACTCATTTTTGAATTTTATCATGTTTTTGGCTTTTTCAAATTTTCTAATGTTTTTGGATTTTTTGAAATTTCCCTACTCCCCCAAAAATGCAAACACATTTCAAAGGAAATTTGAAAATAACTAGACTCTTGACCTACTTGAAGAAAATTCAAAACAAACTGTCCAGAAACATGACAACCGATATCAAATCGCATCAAATCGCCATTCACTAGGCATAAACAATCTGAACTCCCCTTTTCACAAACCATTTTCTCATTTAGATTTCAAAACACTTAAGTTTGTTTTAATCAAAATGATTTTTCCGGAAAATGAGTTTGTTAAGATAAAAACCACTTGTAGGTTTATCACTTTGTTAAAATCGGGGATATGGTTCATCATCTTGTTCTTTGTGTTATCATGAGTTAGTAAATCAAGTACAACTTAATGTCCATGATTTACTATTTTACAATTAAGCAACCTGTACCACTTGTAAAATAACCATACAATACCACTTGTATGTATATTCAAAATGCCGATTCCTGCTTCGCACTTACCAACCTGGAAGCTCCGGCGTAGTCATTCAACCTGTAAAATTTTAACAATTTTCAAGCATTTACAAAAACAACCTTATTAAAACATGAAAGATGCCGATTCCTGATTCACGATTACAAACTTGGGATCTCCGGCAAGTCAGGTTTTTTCTAAGCAAAGAAAATATCCACCCAAGCCTGACCAGCCTTGGGTGATTTCAATTCGGATTTTGTTGGGGTGTAAGTTGCTTTCTTTTTAGCGTAGAAATCCTTTACCCCTTTCACCTTCCCATCAACCATTTTTCCGAAAATCTTCTTAACCTTCCCATTAAATGCTTTTTCAACATCAAAACTATCCTTTTCAGAATAATCCTGATTTGAGATTTCAGACTTTCCAGCTTTCCTTTTAAAATTCTCAGTCCTCAATGGTGGAAAGTTGTCGTCATCCATTGAAGGAACTGAGTTTTCATCACTCTCATCAACCTGTGGCTCCTCTGATTTTGTGGAATCAGATTCATCCCCAGATTTTATCTCAGATTTCTTAACAACCCATTTTTGGTTGTCAAGTTTCACACTTCGCCTGTAAAATCTCTTCGAACACTCACCAAGTTCAAATGTTGAATTTTTGAAAACTTTAAATTATTCAGTTGGTAGTTCGGTTTTATCAACAAAAACTTCTTTCAGTTTTCCAGAAACTCCCTGTTTTGTGTTTGTCGCTTTCGGACAGTTCCATGCAATGTGACCAGCTTCATTGCATCGGAAACAGGTTCTGGTTTCTTTCTTCACATAAGCTCCATTCTTTTTCTTCTCGGCAAGAAATTCTTGGTTAGATTGTTTCTAGAATGAGCTTTTTGCTTCCTCTTCCGAACTTATTCCTGAAACAAATTTTGTATTTGTTTTAGAAAATTTTTCATTTTTATAGTTTCTGATGGAGTAAAACCAAGTCCTTTCTTTTCGTAGCTACGATTTTGATTTGGTTTCTTTTGAAAACCAGAACCAGAATTGTAACCCTTTTTCTTGTTTAAACGTTGTTGTACTCTTGAGGTGTAAGGTTTAGGTTTTACTTTAAGATTTTCATCTTTCATTTCAGAAATATTAATTTCTGTTAGTTTGAAAACCTTTTTAATCATTTCTGGTTTAACACCTCTTATTGGAAACTCTTTATCAAAATATAATTTATTAGAATCATTCAAAGTATACACAACTTCAAATGTTTCATCATTCAAATTAGATTTTGACATCAAAAATTCTATACTATAAACCCATTTTCCCGACGATTTTGAACTCTTTTCGGACGAATTTGAACTCCTGACTGACTGACACGAACTTTCGGACTCGGACTTTGACTCAGACTCCTCATCCTTATCCAACACCTGATCAACCACTCGTTTTATCAGTTTGGACTCATGATCTATGTCGGACGCTGTGAACGTGACGTCAATATTGTCCGGTAAAACATCGGTTCTCTCGGATTCTATCTTAATATTGACCGCCTGTTTTAGTTCTTCCTCGTTAGGTTTTCTAGGTGAGTACCCTTCCCAAATCGGAGGCGGACACTTATTATAACAGACACCCTGTTTCTTACCAGTATCCTTCTTCTTCTTTGGCTTTGTTTCTTCATCTTTAAACGCATCAAAACCTTCTACTGTTGGATAAATTCTATCGATTATGTAGTCACAACCTTTGTAACTTTGCAGCAATCTTCTGATTCTTGCATTCTCTGTGACAACCCGAACGTGCAAGGTTAGCATTGCTTAAATTCCACAATCGTTGGCGTATGTCCTCACTTTTAATTGCTTTCGTATCACAATTATGCAAGGCTTAGTAGATTGTGCGTATGTTTCATTAAGCGTTATGTATACAAGTCATTATTCGTGAAACCGTCAAGTGGGTCTTATTTCACGCGTGTCTCGTTAAATGTTAGAGTGAGATGATGGAGTGGGCCTCATAAATCACACCTGCGTCGGAGCCCAGCTTCTTTTATGAACAACATATGGTTTGGGCCTGATTTACTTGTTAAGTGCGGTTGGGCTCGACACTCCCTGTTTGGGCCGGTTGGGTAATAGAGGTCGGCTAAGGGGACTATAGATATATGCATTGCACGTAACTAAATCACATGTACCGCACGAACTCAATCAAAGGAAACCCTACTCCTCTCTCAAAATCTGTGGTCGACAACAAACCCTACCCTCTTGGAAGTGCGACGGCAGGAGAACCCCACCCCCCCTCGAGGCATTCTTCTGTTGGATCCAGTAATTCGGTTAGTGTGGTTGTGTTAATTAATCCTTGACTGATTTCTTCTGACTATGTGAAAACTATTTGTACGTGATCCTGCATGTTAGCGAATTAATATGTTTATGTATACAGAGTAGGGTTTCATACGAATGAATCTTATGTGCTTAATTAAAGAATCGATTTGATAAACTTCTGTACTGCCATTAATTGCTTAAGTTGTAAA
Source organism: Helianthus annuus (assembly GCF_002127325.2). NCBI lineage: Eukaryota > Viridiplantae > Streptophyta > Magnoliopsida > Asterales > Asteraceae > Helianthus > Helianthus annuus. Next base: position 98,069,079 of record NC_035440.2, on the reverse strand, counting down.
CATGATAATGATGTTGATTATTAGAAAATATTAGTCCTTATCCTCTGCTCATTCACGTGATGCTAGCCTCCACCATATTGTGATTGAATATTTTTTTTATATAAGAAATCCTCTCATGTAATATGCTGAATAATACCTTTCATGAAAAGTCAAGCCACTTGATGATGATGTTTGATGTGCCATGCATATGGAATTAATGTAGTGATTAATGTTATATTATGGTCCAATTGAAAGCAAGTTGAAAGTAATCAATTGTCGGCCATTATGTAGGAGAGGTCCACTTAAAATCCCTTGAATATTGAGGTACACGTGAAGTCTTGATCTAATCAAATAAATATGTCATTAATAGTCATGTGAGTATTAATTAATGCCATGATGGTTTGTGAATTTCATTGTAATCAGTTTTACTAAATTAATTGAATTCTATTGTGATAATGACAAACTGTTTACAAGATTGGTAATTGGAAAGGTGTTAAGGTCGATGATTGAGTACCTAGAACTGCTTGGCATTCATAAATTATGTAGGTTGACTTTAGTTGTTAATTAATTTGATATGATCTAGTAACGTATTTTGATGGAATTCACTATTGGGCCGCACCTGCTTAGATAAGTGTTGGTCCATGCAACTTTGAGTGTCTCGTATTTGGGCTGCGAATTGTTTGTGTTAGTAGATTATAAGATTAAGCATTTCAATCTTTGTTGGGCTTAACATCAACTGGGCCGCACCTTGTTCTGATTTCCGGGATGGGCTGCCGGGTTATGGTGGGCCTTAAACAGTTTGATACAAGATTTTGTAACCGAATGACTAGTGAGTGTTATGAATTATGGTTATTACATGCATGATCGTTTGAATGAGGATTGGACTGTTAATGTGTGTTAGTGTGATATATGAACGTGTAATATGAATATGCATATGGCCAAATGTTCATTGTAACTTGGGGTGATAATATATGTTGTACTTGCTTACCACTTGTGGAATATATACAAAGAATATGTGATTTCTGTGTAAACAAAAACTGATTGTGGAACCATATTAGGATTTGGGGTATCCAACGGTAATCAAGTAATTAATCTTACCGAGCAAAACTAAGGTGAGTTCATCTCTCTTGAGCATACGTCCCGGTGGTTGGGACAGTCAGTGGGTATCCCGGGGAGGGATAAGTCTTTTGGGTAAAAATGGGAATGTTGGATAATATACTCCTCCTATCACCTTTAAAGTCCCTCCGTGTTGTTTGGTTACCTGGGAGGTAACATGGTATTAGTTAGTGGCGCTACTTAGGTTTGGTAACCTCACCCCGTACCTGGGAGGACAGGTGTTGAACTAATGACCTAGTCATGACCAATGCTTGATAAGAGCATTGGAGAAAGGGCAAAATAATCAGAAGCCGTCTTGTATTCGGGTTATTATCAACATTACTTTTGGAATTAACCTCCATGGATTAACTACATACTTGGTAAACAACGTTTTCGTAAAACTATGAACTCACCAGCGTTGTCTGATACACTTGTTGCATGCTCGCAGGTCGCTAGGTATCTTGGATTTGGAACTTGCTGTCTGAAGTAGCTGGAGTGGTCATGGGTCGATTGGAAGGATTCAGATGATTGATTATTGACAGTATACATTGGTTTTGAACATTTTAACTTTGGTTTACTATTTGCTTCTGCTGAACATGTTGGTTTTCATTTAAACTTGTTGACGGTATTTTATTAATAATTGAGAATTTTATTTTGAAACTCGTATGGGTTCAATGTAATTAGTGGCTCTTTGTTGGTACGTCACATGCCTAACAGGGACATTCCCTAGGTGGTATTTTGGGGGTGTGACAGTTTGGTATCAGAGCCACTGGTTATAGTGAACTTGGTTTTAAAACCTTTTTATAAAACCAGACTATAACCGAAAAGTACCGAAATCGACCATGACGCTCAGCTCCAGACTGCAAGGTTCGTTTCTCTTCTACTATTGCGTAGTATATCTAGTGTACACTTATGAATAACATTACACGTGAGTGCACACTTGGCACAACAATATGAGCCCTTATGTTACCAACCCCTATTATGTGATCTGTTAGTGTGACACTACCCTTCAACTATTGTGATTCTTGATCCTGTAAAACCTTTCGCTTGCTAGTTGAATGTGGGGAACCTTTTAGCGCAAGTTAAGAGGCACTGAGATAAGCATACAAATCGCCTTATTATTATGGGTGCACACATAATAATAACGCGAGGTGCATGCAAGTCCCAGTGAGGCTTAACGAGCGTGAGAAGGGTTCTGCCCTATTGTGTGTAAACTTGGTAGTTTGTAGATTTCAACGTGATACTTGACTTGTACCTCATTTCTACTCTCAAAACGTATTCCCTCTCCTTATATATAGAATCATGAGCGGACGAGGCCATGGACGCGGTCACATCGCGATGACCCAAGCTGAACTGACCAACTTGATCAACACTCGTGTAGCTGAAGCCCTAGCGGCTTACCAGGCTGGTACGATATGTGCCAATTATTGTCACACCCCCAAAATCCCACACGCGGAGTACCACCGCTTGGGAGCGTGACATGACCAGGATCAAGCCATCAATCATATCAAACATAGCATTTAATAATATTAAAAGTCATTAAAGTAGTTCATCATGACATGATCGATGTTTCAAAACCAAGCATTGTTTAAGTAGCGGAAGCATTGTTATAAACCCAAATTAAATATACTGAAATGTCATAAGTGTCCAACAAAGTATTACGATCCTTGTCCACAACGACCGGCTCCTCCTTGTGCAAGCTCCATGTACCTAACGATCTGCAAGGCATGTAACAGAATGATCAACAAACTAGTTGAGCGAGTTCACAGTAAGTAAGTGCGTAACAGTAAGTAAAGGGTGGCTCTACTGGGCCGATAGTAAGTTATATAGGTGGGGGCTTCCCATGTTATGTGACCACTAGACTATTCGTATCAACTACTCATATCATCCCTGTTCTTCTTCCGAGAACAGTAGCGCGTATGGGGTGTACGTAGGTCTTACGTACGTATCCTTCATAACCGAGGATAGGAGACGCGGGGGTGTACGTGGGTTTCACGTACGTATCCTTTGTACCGAGGATAGAAGTAAGTAATGCGTACACGTAGGTTTTACGTGCGTGCCTGACATCCGAGGCAGTAATTGGCATATGACAACGTAGGTGTTATCCTAACCTACGGAACCGTCCTGACATCCGAGGACCATGGTAGGTGATAGTCTAGGAAAAGCATATATACGTTCTTAGTCAATGGTAACCTTTATCCCATTCCCACGACCCGGGAATTCCCATGCCTTAGTAGGAGTGTGAACTCACCTTGGTTTGCTCGGTATGCTAGGTTATGCACTCACAAGTAATAAATCAAGTCCTATTGTATGCACGTATAACAAATCAGTTCATGTTCGCAATGATACGCATGTAATCAAATGTCACATAGTGCTTGATAGTCAATATCATGTATAAATCATGTATCACATAACAGTTAACCCCTTCATACAATTCACTTAGTTCATATGAACATTTACAGGATCATGCACCTCTCAAAAACTCAGACAAGTATGGGGGGGGTCTCCCTTGTTCAAAACTCGGATAGCACATGTATCATCATACAACCTCGGACATATAGTCAGCATACAAACTCAGACATGGTCGATCATATTAAACTCGGTCCAATAGATAGTCCATCAGTATATAACCCATTAAACTCGGCCCAACCATTTAATCAATAAACTCGGACCAATTATTTATCAATAACTCGGTCCAATTATTCAACAATAAACTCGGACCAGATTGTTTAACAATAAACTCGGACCAATTTCAAATCAATTAAGTTCGGACCATTACAAATCAATTAAGTTCGGACCATTACAAATCAATTAAGTTCGGACCACACAAATCAATTATACTCGGACCATACAAATCAATTATACTCGGACCAAGTTAATTCCTTAAACTCGGTCCAACCAAGTATCATTATGTTCGGACCAAATCAAATATCATTAAACTCGGTCCACTTGATTAAACTCGGACCAAGCAACACATTATATTCGGACCAAGAACAACTTATTAAACTCAGACAGTTATGATAACTCAGACAATCAATAACATGAATTCCAATACAGGAGACGATCATATCAGTTACGTTCTCAAACGACACAACCCTAACTCATACATTTTCACAAGAACTGTTCAATTAACAATCGTCCATTCATCATATCTAGCATCTTAAATCATCAAGGGGATCGATTATACGATTAACACATCATCACAATCAGAATAATCATAATCAATTTAAAGTACAGAACCATCAAATCAAAGCTAGGGTTTACAAGAATTCACAAGAATCAAGAATTGAAAACAATCAAACAATCAACAATTAATCACAACAATGATTAAACAATTACCTTGTGATGATCCTAGGGAAAGAGTAATCAAGAGTGATGATTTTCTTGTGCCAAATGATTTGGTGATGATGGTTGCTAGAGAAAACAAATGCACGTACTTTGGTTTCTTGGGAATGATTAGAGAATGATTAGGGAAGAGAATTAGGGTTATTAGTTGTTAAAGTTTCACTATCAACCCTAAGCACCCTTAAGTAATATTTATTACAGTTTCAACACCACATTCCATTATTTGACAAATCTTTCACAAGTTACACATAACCATGCACAACCACACAACTCTATATTATATCAAAACATATATAGTTTCATAGCAAACCAATTGTGCAAATAAACGACTAGTCAATACATGATCGTGCAATAAATACGAAATCGAATCTTGGAAATTCGAGTTGTCACATTATCCCCAACTTGAAAGAAATTTCGTCCCGAAATTTGGTACGCACTCACTGAGGAAGCTAGGTAAGTTACATCGTTCACTGGTTTTCCTGGGGTGTCACATCATCCCCCCGTTGATTTGGAATTTCGTCCCGAAATTCAGTAGTAGTAGCTTCAGCCTCAGTAGTGGTTGCATTGGTCTCGAATAGCTGGGGGTACTTTTCTTTCATTTGGTCTTCGCGTTCCCAGGTATACTCTGGGCCACGCTGGGAGTTCCAACGAACTCGAACAAGAGGGATTCTCTTGTGTTTGAGGACCTTAACATCCCGGTCCGTGATTTCAACTGGTTCCTCGACGAACTGCAACCGCTCGTCGATAGTGAGTTCCTTAAAAGGAACTATGAGGGTCTCATCTGATAGGCATTTCTTTAAGTTCGACACATGAAAGACATTGTGAACTGCTCCGAGTTCAGCTGGTAAGTTCAACTTGTAGGCTACTTTGCCAATCTTTTCTAAGATTTCGAATGGTCCGACGTACCGCGGATTCAGTTTGCCCCTTTTGCCAAAACGTACCACACCCTTCCAGGGTGAGACTTTCAATAATACCCGGTCCCCGACCTGAAATTCCAAAGGCTTTCTACGCTTGTCCGCGTAGGCTTTCTGACGGTCGCGTGCTGCCGCCATGCGTTGTCGTATCTGTGCTATCTTTTCTGTGGCGTCCACTACAATCTCTGGACCCGTAATTTGACTGTCCCCCACCTCTGCCCAACAGAGAGGTGACCGGCATTTACGTCCGTACAATGCCTCGAATGGAGCGGCTTGAATGCTGGTATGGTAACTGTTATTGTACGAAAACTCCACCAATGGGAGGTGTTTTTCCCAGCCGTTGCCGAAATCGATAACGCATGCCCTAAGCATGTCTTCAAGTGTTTGAATCGTTCGCTCAGACTGTCCATCCGTCTGAGGATGATATGCTGTGCTCATGTCTAATCGTGAGCCGAAAGATTTATGCATTGCTTGCCATAGCTCTGACGTGAATCGTGCATCGCGATCCGAGATAATAGAGGTGGGCACTCCGTGCCTCGAAACAACTTCTTTAAGATAGACGTCTGCGAGGGTGGAGAACTTGTCCGTTTCCTTAATCGGCAGGAAGTGTGCAGACTTGGTGAGTCGATCTACGATTACCCATATTGTATCGTTCCCACGCTGAGATCTCGGTAGGCCTGTAACGAAAATCCATGGAAATTTCTTCCCATTTCCACTGAGGTATCTTAGGCTGTTGAAGTAGGCCTGCGGGTTTCTGATATTCAACCTTGACTCTCGCACAGGTCAAGCACTTGCCAACATAGGTGGCGATGTGGGCTTTCATACTTGGCCACCAGTATGTTGTTTTGATATCGTGGTACATTTTATCCGCACCTGGATGTACCGAGTAGCGAGACTTGTGCGCTTCGTCCATCACAAGCTCTCGTAGACCGCCATACAGTGGGACCCAAATACGCCCCGTTACATAGTAGGCGCCGTCTGCCTTTTGTTCCATTTGCTGTCGTGAGCCGCGTAAGGCTTCAGCCTTGACGTTTTCGGGTTTCAATGCTTCTATCTGGGCAGCTCGTATCTGTGAAGGAAGACTAGACTGAATAGTAAGCTGTAGCGCTCGCACGCGCTTCGGTAGAGTGTCTTTCCGACTGAGGGCGTCAGCCACAACATTGGCCTTGCCTGGATGGTACTTGATGGCGCATTCGTAATCATTCAGTAGTTCAACCCATCTTCGTTGACGCATGTTCAAATCCTTTTGCTTAAGAATATGCTCGAGACTCCTGTGATCGGTGTAAATCGTGCACCTGGTACCGTACAGGTAGTGTCTCCATATCTTAAGCGCGAAAACAACAGCTCCCAGCTCTAGATCGTGCGTCGTGTAGTTTCGTTCGTGAACCTTGAGTTGCCGCGAAGCGTAAGCAATAACTTTATCCCGCTGCATCAATACACAACCAAGCCCCTGTATCGATGCGTCACAATAAACCACGAAGTCATCCGTGCCCTCGGGCAGTGAGAGGATAGGTGCACTGCATAGTCTGTCCTTCAGGTACTGAAAAGCCGTTTCTTGTGTATTACCCCAACGATAGGTATCACCTTTCTGTGTCAACATAGTAAGCGACTGTGCGATCTTGGAGAAGTCTTTGATGAATCGCCTGTAATACCCCGCCAAACCCATGAATTGGCGTATTTCTGTTGGTGTACGCGGTGCTGGCCAGTTCTTGATCGAATCCACCTTGGATGGATCAACATGAATCCCATCCCTGTTCACCACATGGCCTAAGAAGTGGACTTCACGAAGCCAGAAGTCGCATTTAGAAAACTTGGCGTACAGCTGTTCCTTTCGAAGAAGTTCCAGAATCAATCGTAGGTGTTGCTCGTGATCCTCCTGACTCTTGGAGTAGATCAGAATGTCGTCGATGAAGACAATGACAAACTTGTCAAGATAAGGTTTGCACACCCTGTTCATAAGATCCATGAAGACTGCAGGCGCGTTCGTAAGCCCGAATGGCATGACCAGAAACTCGTAATGGCCGTAGCGAGTTCTGAATGCTGTCTTGGAGACGTCCTCATCCCGGACTCTCAGCTGATGGTAACCTGACCTTAGATCAATCTTAGAGTAGTAACTCGACCCTTGCAACTGGTCGAATAAGTCGTCAATGCGAGGAAGAGGATAGCGGTTCTTCACCGTGACCTTGTTCAGTTCGCGATAATCAATGCACATTCTGAAAGCGCCATCCTTTTTTTTCACGAATAGTACTGGAGCTCCCCAAGGCGAAAGATAGGTAGGATAAATCCCTTATCCAAGAGTTCTTATAGCTGCGTCGATAGTTCTTCCAATTCGGATGGAGCTAAGCGATACGGTGCGCGAGGTGTAGGTGCTGTCCAGAACTATAGGAATGAAGTCGATAGGGAACGTCTACCCAGCGAGGATAATATTACAACCCTGAACTATGTGTGGCCTCTAGGCTTGTACCATAAGCTAACACTACGACAGGTTTGGTGTTCAAGGGAGTTGGTGTACGTTTTAACATTCGACTAACTTTCAAAGACATATAATTGGTATTCACACCCGAATCAGACAATATAGTAACATAGAAGTCGACAAGAAGAAACTTACTCATTATTATGATAAGATCGTTCCTTGCGTCACCCTGACCAATCACGTACGCGCGGTTCCGGCGTCATTGTTTCCTCTGTTTTCCGCAACGCTATCACCATTGTCGTCCCTGTTTCCATGGTCGTGGTTCTGAGTCTGGTCCTGGTTCATATGCGGACAATGCCTCTTGTAGTGATCTTTAGCATCACACTGAAAACATCCTTTAAAACTTTGTTGTTGCTGTTGATTCTGTGAAGATTGAGGCGGTCGTTGTTGTTCTTGAGTTACAGGACGTGAGTTTCGACAATCCTTAGCTTCATGACCAATCTTGAGACACCGCTGGCAACGACCCCTGTTGCACTGGCCACCGTGGTGTCTGTTACATTTGTTGCACCATGGGTGAATTCCTCGATATCTTTTCTGCCCATGACTACTAGAAAACTGCTGTTTGGGGCTCTGGTAGTCATCTATCTCTTGCTGCTGCGTCAGAGGCTGGACCAACTTGATCAACACTCGTGTAGCTGAAGCCCTAGCGGCTTACCAGGCTGGTACGATATGTGCCAATTATTGTCACATCCCCAAAATCCCACACGCGGAGTACCACCGCTTGGGAGCGTGACATGACCAGGATCAAGCCATCAATCATATCAAACATAGCATTTAATAATATTAAAAGTCATTAAAGTAGTTCATCATGACATGATCGATGTTTCAAAACCAAGCATTGTTTAAGTAGCGGAAGCATTGTTATAAACCCAAATTAAATATACTGAAATGTCATAAGTGTCCAACAAAGTATTACGATCCTTGTCCACAACGACCGGCTCCTCCTTGTGCAAGCTCCATGTACCTAACGATCTGCAAGGCATGTAACAGAATGATCAACAAACTAGTTGAGCGAGTTCACAGTAAGTAAGTGCGTAACAGTAAGTAAAGGGTGGCTCTACTGGGCCGATAGTAAGTTATATAGGTGGGGGCTTCCCATGTTATGTGACCACTAGACTATTCGTATCAACTACTCATATCATCCCTGTTCTTCTTCCGAGAACAGTAGCGCGTATGGGGTGTACGTAGGTCTTACGTACGTATCCTTCATAACCGAGGATAGGAGACGCGGGGGTGTACGTGGGTTTCACGTACGTATCCTTTGTACCGAGGATAGAAGTAAGTAATGCGTACACGTAGGTTTTACGTGCGTGCCTGACATCCGAGGCAGTAATTGGCATATGACCACGTAGGTGTTATCCTAACCTACGGAACCGTCCTGACATCCGAGGACCATGGTAGGTGATAGTCTAGGAAAAGCATATATACGTTCTTAGTCAATGGTAACCTTTATCCCATTCCCACGACCCGGGAATTCCCATGCCTTAGTAGGAGTGTGAACTCACCTTGGTTTGCTCGGTATGCTAGGTTATGCACTCACAAGTAATAAATCAAGTCCTATTGTATGCACGTATAACAAATCAGTTCATGTTCGCAATGATACGCATGTAATCAAATGTCACATAGTGCTTGATAGTCAATATCATGTATAAATCATGTATCACATAACAGTTAACCCCTTCATACAATTCACTTAGTTCATATGAACATTTACAGGATCATGCACCTCTCAAAAACTCAGACAAGTATGGGGGGGGGTCTCCCTTGTTCAAAACTCGGATAGCACATGTATCATCATACAACCTCGGACATATAGTCAGCATACAAACTCAGACATGGTCGATCATATTAAACTCGGTCCAATAGATAGTCCATCAGTATATAACCCATTAAACTCGGCCCAACCATTTAATCAATAAACTCGGACCAATTATTTATCAATAACTCGGTCCAATTATTCAACAATAAACTCGGACCAGATTGTTTAACAATAAACTCGGACCAATTTCAAATCAATTAAGTTCGGACCATTACAAATCAATTAAGTTCGGACCATTACAAATCAATTAAGTTCGGACCACACAAATCAATTATACTCGGACCATACAAATCAATTATACTCGGACCAAGTTAATTCCTTAAACTCGGTCCAACCAAGTATCATTATGTTCGGACCAAATCAAATATCATTAAACTCGGTCCACTTGATTAAACTCGGACCAAGCAACACATTATATTCGGACCAAGAACAACTTATTAAACTCAGACAGTTATGATAACTCAGACAATCAATAACATGAATTCCAATACAGGAGACGATCATATCAGTTACGTTCTCAAACGACACAACCCTAACTCATACATTTTCACAAGAACTGTTCAATTAACAATCGTCCATTCATCATATCTAGCATCTTAAATCATCAAGGGGATCGATTATACGATTAACACATCATCACAATCAGAATAATCATAATCAATTTAAAGTACAGAACCATCAAATCAAAGCTAGGGTTTACAAGAATTCACAAGAATCAAGAATTGAAAACAATCAAACAATCAACAATTAATCACAACAATGATTAAACAATTACCTTGTGATGATCCTAGGGAAAGAGTAATCAAGAGTGATGATTTTCTTGTGCCAAATGATTTGGTGATGATGGTTGCTAGAGAAAACAAATGCACGTACTTTGGTTTCTTGGGAATGATTAGAGAATGATTAGGGAAGAGAATTAGGGTTATTAGTTGTTAAAGTTTCACTATCAACCCTAAGCACCCTTAAGTAACATTTATTACAGTTTCAACACCACATTCCATTATTTGACAAATCTTTCACAAGTTACACATAACCATGCACAACCACACAACTCTATATTATATCAAAACATATATAGTTTCATAGCAAACCAATTGTGCAAATAAACGACTAGTCAATACATGATCGTGCAATAAATACGAAATCGAATCTTGGAAATTCGAGTTGTCACATTATCCCCAACTTGAAAGAAATTTCGTCCCGAAATTTGGTACGCACTCACTGAGGAAGCTAGGTAAGTTACATCGTTCACTGGTTTTCCTGGGGTGTCACATCATCCCCCCGTTGATTTGGAATTTCGTCCCGAAATTCAGTAGTAGTAGCTTCAGCCTCAGTAGTGGTTGCATTGGTCTCGAATAGCTGGGGGTACTTTTCTTTCATTTGGTCTTCGCGTTCCCAGGTATACTCTGGGCCACGCTGGGAGTTCCAACGAACTCGAACAAGAGGGATTCTCTTGTGTTTGAGGACCTTAACATCCCGGTCCGTGATTTCAACTGGTTCCTCGACGAACTGCAACCGCTCGTCGATAGTGAGTTCCTTAAAAGGAACTATGAGGGTCTCATCTGATAGGCATTTCTTTAAGTTCGACACATGAAAGACATTGTGAACTGCTCCGAGTTCAGCTGGTAAGTTCAACTTGTAGGCTACTTTGCCAATCTTTTCTAAGATTTCGAATGGTCCGACGTACCGCGGATTCAGTTTGCCCCTTTTGCCAAAACGTACCACACCCTTCCAGGGTGAGACTTTCAATAATACCCGGTCCCCGACCTGAAATTCCAAAGGCTTTCTACGCTTGTCCGCGTAGGCTTTCTGACGGTCGCGTGCTGCCGCCATGCGTTGTCGTATCTGTGCTATCTTTTCTGTGGCGTCCACTACAATCTCTGGACCCGTAATTTGACTGTCCCCCACCTCTGCCCAACAGAGAGGTGACCGGCATTTACGTCCGTACAATGCCTCGAATGGAGCGGCTTGAATGCTGGTATGGTAACTGTTATTGTACGAAAACTCCACCAATGGGAGGTGTTTTTCCCAGCCGTTGCCGAAATCGATAACGCATGCCCTAAGCATGTCTTCAAGTGTTTGAATCGTTCGCTCAGACTGTCCATCCGTCTGAGGATGATATGCTGTGCTCATGTCTAATCGTGAGCCGAAAGATTTATGCATTGCTTGCCATAGCTCTGACGTGAATCGTGCATCGCGATCCGAGATAATAGAGGTGGGCACTCCGTGCCTCGAAACAACTTCTTTAAGATAGACGTCTGCGAGGGTGGAGAACTTGTCCGTTTCCTTAATCGGCAGGAAGTGTGCAGACTTGGTGAGTCGATCTACGATTACCCATATTGTATCGTTCCCACGCTGAGATCTCGGTAGGCCTGTAACGAAAATCCATGGAAATTTCTTCCCATTTCCACTGAGGTATCTTAGGCTGTTGAAGTAGGCCTGCGGGTTTCTGATATTCAACCTTGACTCTCGCACAGGTCAAGCACTTGCCAACATAGGTGGCGATGTGGGCTTTCATACTTGGCCACCAGTATGTTGTTTTGATATCGTGGTACATTTTATCCGCACCTGGATGTACCGAGTAGCGAGACTTGTGCGCTTCGTCCATCACAAGCTCTCGTAGACCGCCATACAGTGGGACCCAAATACGCCCCGTTACATAGTAGGCGCCGTCTGCCTTTTGTTCCATTTGCTGTCGTGAGCCGCGTAAGGCTTCAGCCTTGACGTTTTCGGGTTTCAATGCTTCTATCTGGGCAGCTCGTATCTGTGAAGGAAGACTAGACTGAATAGTAAGCTGTAGCGCTCGCACGCGCTTCGGTAGAGTGTCTTTCCGACTGAGGGCGTCAGCCACAACATTGGCCTTGCCTGGATGGTACTTGATGGCGCATTCGTAATCATTCAGTAGTTCAACCCATCTTCGTTGACGCATGTTCAAATCCTTTTGCTTAAGAATATGCTCGAGACTCCTGTGATCGGTGTAAATCGTGCACCTGGTACCGTACAGGTAGTGTCGCCATATCTTAAGCGCGAAAACAACAGCTCCCAGCTCTAGATCGTGCGTCGTGTAGTTTCGTTCGTGAACCTTGAGTTGCCGCGAAGCGTAAGCAATAACTTTATCCCGCTGCATCAATACACAACCAAGCCCCTGTATCGATGCGTCACAATAAACCACGAAGTCATCCGTGCCCTCGGGCAGTGAGAGGATAGGTGCGCTGCATAGTCTGTCCTTCAGGTACTGAAAAGCCGTTTCTTGTGTATTACCCCAACGATAGGTATCACCTTTCTGTGTCAACATAGTAAGCGACTGTGCGATCTTGGAGAAGTCTTTGATGAATCGCCTGTAATACCCCGCCAAACCCATGAATTGGCGTATTTCTGTTGGTGTACGCGGTGCTGGCCAGTTCTTGATCGAATCCACCTTGGATGGATCAACATGAATCCCATCCCTGTTCACCACATGGCCTAAGAAGTGGACTTCACGAAGCCAGAAGTCGCATTTAGAAAACTTGGCGTACAGCTGTTCCTTTCGAAGAAGTTCCAGAATCAATCGTAGGTGTTGCTCGTGATCCTCCTGACTCTTGGAGTAGATCAGAATGTCGTCGATGAAGACAATGACAAACTTGTCAAGATAAGGTTTGCACACCCTGTTCATAAGATCCATGAAGACTGCAGGCGCGTTCGTAAGCCCGAATGGCATGACCAGAAACTCGTAATGGCCGTAGCGAGTTCTGAATGCTGTCTTGGAGACGTCCTCATCCCGGACTCTCAGCTGATGGTAACCTGACCTTAGATCAATCTTAGAGTAGTAACTCGACCCTTGCAACTGGTCGAATAAGTCGTCAATGCGAGGAAGAGGATAGCGGTTCTTCACCGTGACCTTGTTCAGTTCGCGATAATCAATGCACATTCTGAAAGCGCCATCCTTTTTTTTCACGAATAGTACTGGAGCTCCCCAAGGCGAAAGATAGGTAGGATAAATCCCTTATCCAAGAGTTCTTATAGCTGCGTCGATAGTTCTTCCAATTCGGATGGAGCTAAGCGATACGGTGCGCGAGGTGTAGGTGCTGTCCAGAACTATAGGAATGAAGTCGATAGGGAACGTCTACCCAGCGAGGATAATATTACAACCCTGAACTATGTGTGGCCTCTAGGCTTGTACCATAAGCTAACACTACGACAGGTTTGGTGTTCAAGGGAGTTGGTGTACGTTTTAACATTCGACTAACTTTCAAAGACATATAATTGGTATTCACACCCGAATCAGACAATATAGTAACATAGAAGTCGACAAGAAGAAACTTACTCATTATTATGATAAGATCGTTCCTTGCGTCACCCTGACCAATCACGTACGCGCGGTTCCGGCGTCATTGTTTCCTCTGTTTTCCGCAACGCTATCACCATTGTCGTCCCTGTTTCCATGGTCGTGGTTCTGAGTCTGGTCCTGGTTCATATGCGGACAATGCCTCTTGTAGTGATCTTTAGCATCACACTGAAAACATCCTTTAAAACTTTGTTGTTGCTGTTGATTCTGTGAAGATTGAGGCGGTCGTTGTTGTTCTTGAGTTACAGGACGTGAGTTTCGACAATCCTTAGCTTCATGACCAATCTTGAGACACCGCTGGCAACGACCCCTGTTGCACTGGCCACCGTGGTGTCTGTTACATTTGTTGCACCATGGGTGAATTCCTCGATATCTTTTCTGCCCATGACTACTAGAAAACTGCTGTTTGGGGCTCTGGTAGTCATCTATCTCTTGCTGCTGCGTCAGAGGCTGGACCAACTTGATCAACACTCGTGTAGCTGAAGCCCTAGCGGCTTACCAGGCTGGTACGATATGTGCCAATTATTGTCACACCCCCAAAATCCCACACGCGGAGTACCACCGCTTGGGAGCGTGACATGACCAGGATCAAGCCATCAATCATATCAAACATAGCATTTAATAATATTAAAAGTCATTAAAGTAGTTCATCATGACATGATCGATGTTTCAAAACCAAGCATTGTTTAAGTAGCGGAAGCATTGTTATAAACCCAAATTAAATATACTGAAATGTCATAAGTGTCCAACAAAGTATTACGATCCTTGTCCACAACGACCGGCTCCTCCTTGTGCAAGCTCCATGTACCTAACGATCTGCAAGGCATGTAACAGAATGATCAACAAACTAGTTGAGCGAGTTCACAGTAAGTAAGTGCGTAACAGTAAGTAAAGGGTGGCTCTACTGGGCCGATAGTAAGTTATATAGGTGGGGGCTTCCCATGTTATGTGACCACTAGACTATTCGTATCAACTACTCATATCATCCCTGTTCTTCTTCCGAGAACAGTAGCGCGTATGGGGTGTACGTAGGTCTTACGTACGTATCCTTCATAACCGAGGATAGGAGACGCGGGGGTGTACGTGGGTTTCACGTACGTATCCTTTGTACCGAGGATAGAAGTAAGTAATGCGTACACGTAGGTTTTACGTGCGTGCCTGACATCCGAGGCAGTAATTGGCATATGACCACGTAGGTGTTATCCTAACCTACGGAACCGTCCTGACATCCGAGGACCATGGTAGGTGATAGTCTAGGAAAAGCATATATACGTTCTTAGTCAATGGTAACCTTTATCCCATTCCCACGACCCGGGAATTCCCATGCCTTAGTAGGAGTGTGAACTCACCTTGGTTTGCTCGGTATGCTAGGTTATGCACTCACAAGTAATAAATCAAGTCCTATTGTATGCACGTATAACAAATCAGTTCATGTTCGCAATGATACGCATGTAATCAAATGTCACATAGTGCTTGATAGTCAATATCATGTATAAATCATGTATCACATAACAGTTAACCCCTTCATACAATTCACTTAGTTCATATGAACATTTACAGGATCATGCACCTCTCAAAAACTCAGACAAGTATGGGGGGGGGGGGTCTGCCTTGTTCAAAACTCGGATAGCACATGTATCATCATACAACCTCGGACATATAGTCAGCATACAAACTCAGACATGGTCGATCATATTAAACTCGGTCCAATAGATAGTCCATCAGTATATAACCCATTAAACTCGGCCCAACCATTTAATCAATAAACTCGGACCAATTATTTATCAATAACTCGGTCCAATTATTCAACAATAAACTCGGACCAGATTGTTTAACAATAAACTCGGACCAATTTCAAATCAATTAAGTTCGGACCATTACAAATCAATTAAGTTCGGACCATTACAAATCAATTAAGTTCGGACCACACAAATCAATTATACTCGGACCATACAAATCAATTATACTCGGACCAAGTTAATTCCTTAAACTCGGTCCAACCAAGTATCATTATGTTCGGACCAAATCAAATATCATTAAACTCGGTCCACTTGATTAAACTCGGACCAAGCAACACATTATATTCGGACCAAGAACAACTTATTAAACTCAGACAGTTATGATAACTCAGACAATCAATAACATGAATTCCAATACAGGAGACGATCATATCAGTTACGTTCTCAAACGACACAACCCTAACTCATACATTTTCACAAGAACTGTTCAATTAACAATCGTCCATTCATCATATCTAGCATCTTAAATCATCAAGGGGATCGATTATACGATTAACACATCATCACAATCAGAATAATCATAATCAATTTAAAGTACAGAACCATCAAATCAAAGCTAGGGTTTACAAGAATTCACAAGAATCAAGAATTGAAAACAATCAAACAATCAACAATTAATCACAACAATGATTAAACAATTACCTTGTGATGATCCTAGGGAAAGAGTAATCAAGAGTGATGATTTTCTTGTGCCAAATGATTTGGTGATGATGGTTGCTAGAGAAAACAAATGCACGTACTTTGGTTTCTTGGGAATGATTAGAGAATGATTAGGGAAGAGAATTAGGGTTATTAGTTGTTAAAGTTTCACTATCAACCCTAAGCACCCTTAAGTAATATTTATTACAGTTTCAACACCACATTCCATTATTTGACAAATCTTTCACAAGTTACACATAACCATGCACAACCACACAACTCTATATTATATCAAAACATATATAGTTTCATAGCAAACCAATTGTGCAAATAAACGACTAGTCAATACATGATCGTGCAATAAATACGAAATCGAATCTTGGAAATTCGAGTTGTCACAATTATTTTCTATCCTTGTGCCGTATACTCGAATCTTACCTGTGCGTTGTACGTTCCTTCGTTTTAGGTCAACCTGCGAATCAAAACAATCCACCTGCTCCACCTGCTTGTACGTACAAGATGTTCATGGATTGTAAGCCACAGACCTTCAGTGGGACTGAAGGGGCTGTAGGACTCCTGCGATGGTTCGAGAAGGCAGAATCGGTATTTGCAATGTGTAACTGTCCTGCTGGGGACAGAGTGAAGTATGCTACGGGCACACTCGAGGATTGTGCCCTGACATGGTGGAATGCCCAAGTTCAGATGTTGGGTATTGAGATGGCGAATGCCACTACTTGGGATGATTTCAAGGAGTTGATGAGGGAGGAGTATTGTCCTCGTGATGAGGTTCAGAAACTGGAAAACGAGTACTATAATTTGAAAATGGAGGGATCTGAGATTGAAGCATACACTAGGAGGTCTGATGATTTAGCAACTTTGTGCCCTAACATGTCTCGACCCCTACATCGGCGAATTGAGTTGTATCTCAAGGGCTTAGCACCAGCTGTTAAAGGGTACGTTAATGCTGCAAACCTAGACAATCTGCCCCGTATCGTCCGTTTGGCACATAAGATTACTGACCAAGAGGTCGAACGTGGCAACTTGCCGCCACGTGTTTCTGCTACTACCTCGACTGCTACAGCTACCACACCTGCCAGTGATAACAAGCGCAAATGGAACGATACTGACAAAGCAACCAGTGCCAGCCAATCTCAGAAAAGAGCCGACAATAGCATCCACCGTAGTTTCAGCCAATCGACTTCTGTGAACCAGAATCAGAGCAACAATTCAAATCAGGGTTCTTATGCGGGAAAGCTACCAAAGTGTGATAAGTGTATGTTCCACCATCGCGGACCGTGCACCCGGGTATGTCATAGGTGCAACAAGGTGGGTCATATGGCTAAAGATTGTAGGGTCTGGCTCCCAAAGCAGCCGCAGCAGCAGCCACAACAACAAGAAAGGCAACAGCCTCAACAGAATCGGGGAAATCAAAAGGGGTGCTTTTAGTGTGGTGATGAGGGTCATTTTAAGAGGGATTGCCCTCAGCTTAATCAGAATGCTGGCAACAACAACAATACTGGGAATAACAATAATGGGAACCATGGTGGGAACGGGGCAAGTGGAAGAGCATTTACTATTGGCGCTGGGGAAGCTCGCAATGAAGGGCAGTATTGAGACCAGTACGTCTTCTTTGAATGATCTTTTGCTTCTGTTTTATTCGATTTTGGTGCCGATTTGAGTTTGGTGTCTTTGGAATTCAGTCGCCAGTTAGGACTGACTCCCACCCCTCTTGTAATATAAGCATGTAGTAGAATTAGCTGATAGTAAATCGATAGAAGCTTCTTATGTCCTTTTTGGTTGTAAACTTTTGACGTGGTCATTGGCACGGACTTAGTTATCTGTGCATCAAGTGGAAATTCTCTGTAAAGAGAAAATCGTGCGTGTCCCTCTCCCTAGTGGGGAATCCTTATCAGTTCAAGGTCATTGCAGTGGTGCCATTGTCGGTATCGTCTTAGTCATGAAAGCCCAGAAGTGTCTACGGAAAGGCTACCCTGCTATACTAGCTCTCGTCATCGATTTGCAACCTGAAGAAAGGAAGATCGAGGATCTTCCAGTTGTTCGTGAATGTTCTGACGTGTTTTCTGAAGAGTTACCTGGGTTACCTCCACATCGTCAGGTGGAATTTCATATTGACCTTATGCATTTTCAGATTCCTTCTGGGAAACAGAAATCTCTTAGGTTCGCTGGATACTATCGCAGCTTCATCATGGGATTTTCGAAGGTTGCGCAACTTCAACCTCCTTAGCACAGCGGGGAGCTGTGAATTCTTGAGAAATAAAATCTGGGAACGTCTTTTCAGCTTTTGAAACCCAACCCTACAACACGCGGAGCATCGCTTCTATCCGAGGGTACCGATGATCCGGCGATATACCATGATGGTTCGATTCAGAGTCCCAGTTACACGCCGATGCAACACGAGAGAGTGATGACTTGCGTAATGGTGTTACGAAGAGGAACTGCACGACCTACAATCTACGGTGGAAACCGTGGTCGTTGGATTTAAGTGGGAGGCATTACTTGGACGGTACCGAATGCACCACTTAGATCGATCACAAGGGCCTCCCGTATACCCTTGTTTCGAAGGAGCTAAACATGTAACGACATCGCTGGATGGAGCTATTGGATGAATACGACCGTGGAACCTAGACATGCATGAGCTTTGCAGCTCACTGTCGACTCTAACTTACCTGATCAGACTCGCCTTGTTCAAATTGAAGAACTGAGGGAAGAGAGTTCTCAAGATTGACCCATGCGGGGCATGGGGAAGCGACCTTTGGCAGGACGGACGATATTTGCTAATTCATGGAACGAATATGGACTTCACTATACAGCAACCTTAGGGAATTGGTGCAGGTGAAGCACACGGGCCTCGATATTCTAGTCATTTAAGTTTTGACGAGAAATACTAGGATCTATAAATATCGCATTGGTGATCGGGCATGAAGCCCCCCAGCTATGTATGCGAATGATGTTTGACTCGTGGGAAAGTCAAAGTGAAGTATCACCAACCGGAAACACCCATATGGAAATGAGAGCAGACTGCCAAGGATTTTGTCACTAGTCTACTTACAACTCGAAACGGAAACAATATCACCTAGGTGATCGTTGATGGACTCACGTTACTAACACACTTTCTTGCAGTCGATGAACTGACGAGTCTTCACAATTTTGTGAATATTCCTCTGAGAGAGGCGGCTTTTAGGTACGAGGTGCCAACCCCTGTTACCTCTGAATTTGATCTATGCATGGTTTACGTCAGGCAATACACAACACCCTTGGCTCACGTCAGGACCAGAGCATTGCTTATCGCCGTTGGGCAAACGATCAGAGAAAACGAGCTCTCTTGGCACTCGAAGACATGCTACGAGCATGTGTGTGACTGGCTTTGGTGCAAATTGAAAGGACTCTCACCTATGGTTGAGTACTACTGTAGCAGTTATCATCTTGGTAACCAGATATCTCTGTTGTGGCATTACATAGACAATAATGCCAACCTTCTTGATAGACTGAGATAGTTGACAACTTAATTTCTGGTCTAGTACTGGTACTCGAAACTCTTGGGAAAGTTGTTTGGATCAGGAGTCGATTGGCGGCAACGCGTGACCGTCAGGAAAGCTCATAAACTTGGGAAACGCTGGAGGCGATTGTATTGTGTTGAGAGTCTCACCCTGGGAGGGTGTAGTACGCTTGGGAAGGGTGACAAACTTAAATTACATTACGTCGGGTTATTTAGAATTCTAGAAAGAATCGGTCACGTCGCCTAAAACACGAGTTACTCGACGAACTTGGTAACGTTCATGATGTCATTTATGTCGCGAGTCTAAAGCAGTGTTTGTCCGACGAAACGCTTGTGATACCTTCGTAGAGTCTGAGTCTAACGTCAAGTTGCAGTTGTCAAGGTGCTTATCGAAATCATGCCCCAGGAGGTTAGTCAAATTCCAATTATGAGAGTTCGTTGGAACTCGAGACTAAGTATCCGCAATCATACGAATCTCCTGAATCAATTCCGATGCAACTGGTGAATTTCGAGGACGAAATTTCCTTTCAAATTGGGGATGATGTGGCACCCGAGCAAAATCCGCAATAATCTTAATTTCCTCACTTCACTCCTCAGTGCTTACTTGTCAAATTTCGGGACGAAATTTCTTTCAAGTTGGGGATGATGTGACAGCCCGAACGTGCAAGGTTAGCATTGCTTAAATTCCACAATCGTTGGCGTATGTCCTCACTTTTAATTGCTTTCGTATCACAATTATGCAAGGCTTAGTAGATTGTGCGTATGTTTCATTAAGCGTTATGTATACAAGTCATTATTCGTGAAACCGTCAAGTGGGTCTTATTGCACGCGTGTCTCGTTAAATGTTAGAGTGAGATGATGGAGTGGGCCTCATAAATCACACCTGCGTCGGAGCCCAGCTTCTTTTATGAACAACATATGGTTTAGGCCTGATTTACTTGTTAAGTGCGGTTGGGCTCGACACTCCCTGTGTGGGCCGGTTGGGTAATAGAGGTCGGCTAAGGGGACTATAGATATATGCATTGCACGTAACTAAATCACATGTACCGCACGAACTCAATCAAAGCAAACCCTACTCCTCTCTCAAAATCTGCGGTCGACAACAAATCCTACCCTCTTGGAAGTGCGACGGCAGGAGAACCCCACCCCCCCTCGAGGCATTCTTCTGTTGGATCCAGTAATTCGGTTAGTGTGGTTGTGTTAATTAATCCTTGACTGATTTCTTCTGACTATGTGAAAACTATTTGTACGTGATCCTGCATGTTAGCGAATTAATATGTTTATGTATACAGAGTAGGGTTTCATACGAATGAATCTTATGTGCTTAATTAAAGAATCGATTTGATAAACTTCTGTACTGCCATTAATTGCTTAAGTTGTAAACATGATAATGATGTTGATTATTACAAAATATTAGTCCTTATCCTCTGCTCATTCACGTGATGCTAGCCTCCACCATATTGTGAATTGAATATTTTTTTTTATATAAGAAATCCTCTCATGTAATATGCTGAATAATACCTTTCATGAAAAGTCAAGCCACTTGATGATGATGTTTGATGTGCCATGCACATGGAATTAATGTAGTGATTAATGTTATATTATGGTCCAATTGAAAGCAAGTTGAAAGTAATCAATTGTCGGCCATTATGTAGGAGAGGTCCACTTAAAATCCCTTGAATATTGAGGTGCACGTGAAGTCTTGATCTAATCAAATAAATATGTCATTAATAGTCATGTGAGTATTAATTAATGCCATGATGGTTTGTGAATTTCATTGTAATCAGTTTTACTAAATTAATTGAATTCTATTGTGATAATGACAAACTGTTTACAAGATTGGTAATTGGAAAGGTGTTAAGGTCGATGATTGAGTACCTAGAACTGCTTGGCATTCATAAATTATGTAGGTTGACTTTAGTTGTTAATTAATTTGATATGATCTAGTAACGTATTTTGATGGAATTCACTATTGGGCCGCACCTGCTTAGATAAGTGTTGGTCCATGCAACTTTGAGTGTCTCGTATTTGGGCTGCGAATTGTTTGTGTTAGTAGATTATAAGATTAAGCATTTCAATCTTTGTTGGGCTTAACATCAACTGGGCCACACCTTGTTCTGATTTCCGGGATGGGCTGCCGGGTTATGGTGGGCCTTAAACAGTTTGATACAAGATTTTGTAACCGAATGACTAGTGAGTGTTATGAATTATGGTTATTACATGCATGATCGTTTGAATGAGGATTGGACTGTTAATATGTGTTAGTGTGATATATGAACGTGTAATATGAATATGCATATGGCCAAATGTTCGTTGTAACTTGGGGTGATAATATATGTTGTACTTGCTTACCACTTGTGGAATATATACAAAGAATATGTGATTTCTGTTTAAACAAAAACTGACTGTGGAACCATATTAGGATTTGGGGTATCCAACAGTAATCAAGTAATTAATCTTACCGAGCAAAACTAAGGTGAGTTCATCTCTCTTGAGCATGTGTCCCGGTGGTTGGGACAGTCAGTGGGTATCCCGGGGAGGGATAAGTCTTTTGGGTAAAAATGGGAATGTTGGATAATATACTCCTCCTATCACCTTTAAAGTCCCTCCGTGTTGTTTGGTTACCTGGGAGGTAACATGGTATTAGTTAGTAGCGCTACTTAGGTTTGGCAACCTCACCCCGTACCTGGGAGGACGGGTGTTGAACTAATGACCTAGTCATGACCAATGCTTGATAGGAGCATTGGAGAAAGGGCAAAATAATCAGAAGCCGTCTTGTATTCGGGTTATTATCAACATTACTTTTGGAATTAACCTCCATGGATTAACTACATACTTGGTAAACAACGTTTTCGTAAAACTATGAACTCACCAGCGTTGTCTGATACACTTGTTGCATGCTCGCAGGTCGCTAGGTATCTTGGATTTGGAACATGCTGTCTGAAGTAGCTGGAGTGGTCATGGGTCGATTGGAAGGATTCAGATGATTGATTATTGACAGTATACATTGGTTTTGAACATTTTAACTTTGGTTTACTATTTGCTTCCGCTGAACATGTTGGTTTTCATTTAAACTTGTTGACGGTATATTATTAATAATTGAGAATTTTATTTTGAAACTCGTATGGGTTCAATGTAGTTAGTGGCTCTTTGTTGGTACGTCACATGCCTAACAGGGACATTCCCTAGGTGGTATTTTGGGGGTGTGACATTCTCAGCTGCTTCATTATCCAACTCTTTCTTCCACTTTGCACATTCTTCTATGTACCAATTGATCTCTTTCTGCTTTGTCATCATTGTAGCATTCATCATCTTCAAAGCTTTCTCTCGTTCAGAGTCAGTCTTCTCCAGACTATTCACATGCCTGTTCAATACATCATACGACTTTTTCAAGTTCTTTACATCAAACAACAATTGTTCTTTCAACTTTTCTAACTCACTAAACCTCTCATCTTTTTCTATACATTGTTTACAAGACTCTAAACATGTAAGACAGGGTTTTGTGACTTCAACGATCTTCTCGACTTCAACTCTCTTTTCAACTTCCACAATCTTCTCAATCACTTTGACTTCTTTCATTTCCTTTGCAGCTTTCCTCTCTTTCAATTTCTTCAACTTTTCTGCAAAATAAAATTCAAAACTGTCAGAAGATAAATGAGTTTTTCCCAAATTTATCTGTTCCATTTCTTCATCATCACTTGTTTCTGATGAACTGTTTTCAAAAGAAACAGATCCTTCATCTTCACTCTTCTCTTCATCAGATAACACATCCATCCATTCCTTTAGCATTTCTGGCTTTCGAACAATATGTGCAATGAAAGCATGAACATTTGAATCAGCTGGAATGTATTTGTCCTAGCTAAAACCTTCAGCCATTTTCTCATCATCTTGATCAATGATGCCATAATAAGCTTTCCTGTTTGCATCCTCGATCATTCTTCCATGTGCCGTTTGAGGTTCTTTTTGTTGATGCGGTTGATGAGTGATTTGCTGATAAATGGTTTTCCTATAATAATCATCTTTCCCAGAAGACTCCTTTGCTCCTCTTGGCTCTTGATTCTTGCACTCTCTTTTAAAATGACCTTTCTCCCTGCAACGAAAACAAACAACTTTACATTTATCAAATCCAAGATTAGAAAGGTTTGCATCCAAGAAATCAGTTCTCCCTGTAATCAATCTAAACTTTTCAGCTCTCCTCAAAACACTCGCCAAGGCCCACTTGATGTCCATCAATTCTAGCTCTTCTGCATCAATCTAGTCATAATCTTCTTTTGTCAGCATTGGATTGCCAATTCTTCCTGCAATCAACCCTTCATAAGATTCCAATGCAGTGACCAATAGACCCATATGACTCTTTACAACTTCTTCAGTATAATTCTGTCCATTTTGAAGATGTAGAGCCACATTGCATTGTAACAGATGACCATTTCCAATTGATGTACTTTGAGCACTTGGAGGATTTACCGTTGAGAACCCACTAGTGTTGACTGATCCTTAACTGCTTGGTGTAGGTTGATTTCCAGCACTAAATGCAGTTTGTATCTTTGGACTTGCTTCAGCAGTTTGAACATTTCCTTTATAGTACAATTTAATATCTTGTTGATGAGTAGAACTGTTCATTCTAGCAATTTTCTGCTGCTCCAAATCCTGTGCCTCCAGCTTCTCGATAAACTGTGCAATAGATAGCCTGCTAAACTGTCCGGAATTCTTCAATATCATCAGATATGTGCCCCATTCCTTTTGCGGTAATGCATCAGTAAGCTTTTCAACCCATTCAGCTGGAGTTTTTGTAATCTTTAACTGTGACATGGTGCGAACAAGATGACAGTATCTCTCAATAAGAGTCTTGGTCGTCTCACCAGGCATACACGTAAACAGCTCAAACTCCTTTTTCAACAAAGCTGCTTTACTTTGTAGCATTTCAGTACTTCCCTCAAACTTCTTTTTAAGAGCTTCCCGGATAGAATAAGCATTTTCATCATGTTGAAGCAATACAAATATATCCTCCGTAACAACTTGTTGTAGCAAATTAATCATCATCTTTTCTGCTTTATAACTATCTCTTTCTTGCTCCGTGAATTCTGAAATGATTTTATCGACACCCACTGAATTCTTTGGCCTCTCATATTCAGTTTCGATGCTCTCCCAAGATTTCAGATGATTCGCCTGAACCCAATTCTCGAACCGTTTCTTCCATCCATGATAATCTTCAATTCCCATAAGTTTCGGGGGTTTTTGCATTGTTCCGGTTTCATTCTCCATTGTCATGGTCTTTGTAATGTCAGATGGACTAGCAGGGGTTGTAGCAAACGCGTTGTAAAACTCAGTATCCATGTTTCACACCTGTATTACCTGAAGATCTCGAAATACCTGACGTCTCACAAACAAACAAAAACACAATCAGTTTAAAACACTTATCAAAGCAACTAAATCAAACTGATACTCTGTGTGAACTGGAACACTCAAACTGATGAATATTCCGTGCGGACTGAGGATTGACACACTGTGCGAATTGATATGACCCGGATCAAAATCAAACGACCTGAGCCTTTGAGACTTTTGAACTCCAAACTGTGCAGATTTGGTAATTAACTGACAACTAAAATTTGAGCTTTGAGATTGGGCCGATGTAAACAATGGGTTGACACAATTTTATAATGAATGGGCTACTATCTTTAGATATCAACAAAAATTAATCATGGACTAACAGCTCAACACAACTATTATTGGACCGTAACTATTTGTTGAAAAATGGGTTGACAATATCAACTTTAACTTTAATCTGATAAGGCCGCTTAATCTCGATCACGTGGACTTGACAATTTGATTTGTAATTGGGCCACTAAATCCACTGACACAACAATTTAAAAATTCAACAAAATCCTTATCATTAAAAAAATCTCATTGGGCCGAATCCACTAGTCCTTCAACTGATTAGGCCGACACACTTTTAGCAATTGAGTAGTAATTGGGCTGATGTCATGTAGTGGACAAAAAGATATTAACTAGAGCCAACAACTTCTATTGGACCTTTATTCGATTGTGGCCGACAACAACATTATCAATTTATTAATGATTTAAAATCATTGATTGGAACAAAGAACTGAACTATCTTTATTCACATGTAACTGACATTATTAATACCATTCAATTCTTGATTGGGCCGCAAATTCCACTACTGTGATTGGGCCGAACTATATAATATGACCGGATCAAACTATTTCTTTAAACTACTTATCCCTCATTGGACCTTTGAAAGCATTATTTGATTTGTTATATCAAGATAATCACTAAACCAACAACTTCACATGTATAACGAACAGAATCAGATGATGACTGATAAGCGAACCTAATGATACACCTATGAGCGGACCTAAGGTGCTTTGTCACTAAAAGCGGACCATGTGTCTAAAAGCGAACCTATCAAATTAAGTGTCACTGAAGCGGAATTATAATAGCACAATGAGCGGACCACAAGAGTGGAGCTACAAAACTGTCCCTTGAAGCGAACCTTTTGAGCGAACCTAAGTGTAATTTGAAGCGAACCTTTTGATAAAGTGTATCTAAAAGCGGACCTATGAAGCGAACCTATGTGATGCCGTAAAAGCGGACCTAATTCGGAACAAGTTTTGGCCCATTTTTAATATGAATTTTAACACCAAACTTTCCAGGGTTTGTCTATATACTGTTACGCACAATCTGTGAGATTTTGAGCCGATTTTGACCGTTGGAACTTTCTAAACTGATGAAAGAAGGTGTAGAAGAAAGAAATCTCAATGAAATCCAGCTAATCTCTATAGAACTCCTCATCCTGAAGCTCTAATACCACTTGTAGGATCGTGTTTTGAACCGAACGAGTCTATCAGAGGAGTTTTGATCAGATACAGGTGCGGAAAACAGGTACCTGACGTCGAAATAGCTAGATCTTCACTTAAATCACTTTGTTGATTGATATAACAGCGTTTACACTCAATTCTCATACCGGCAGCACCTCGGTATGGAAATCAGAAGGTTACAAATGAGATCCACTTATGTGGTATATATAGTGCAGGTAGTAGGTCCCCACATACGGCATGTCCGTATAAGCGGACCTGAACAATTAGGTTCCCACATACGGCATGTCCGTATAAGCGGACCTGAAATGTTAGGTTCCCAGATACGGCATGTCCGTATAAGTGGACCTGCTCTCTAAAACACCTATACTCTCCAGTTTTCTCGTAAAACACGCCCTAATCTATACAATACAATGAATAACATGATCTAAGACGAAATCAACAGGTGTAGTGCATCATAAGATTTCCGAATACTAAACATTTGAAATAAATATAAAAATTATATTTAGTTATTTAGAAAGTTTAAAGTCAACGTTTAAAATAAATGTAAACTATTATACTTATTTCGTATAAATGTACGAAGTCGATATTTGAAATAAATATAGACATTATATTTATATAAAAAAATGTTTGGAATTCTCGACATTCAACATAAAACTCGTTTTATAAAAGCATTCGAGTTTTAAACGCGTTTTGAAATAATATAATAAGGTTCAGGTGTTAGTGGTTAAAAATAAAGATAAGTAGTATTCGTCGAATGTTATAACTTCATTTGAAATTCGTAAACGTCGCCAAAATAAATAAATATATATTTATATTTATTTTGTAAGAAGAATTCAAAATTCGATAAGTGTCGTTTTTAGATCATAGATTACGTGTCGTGTTTCGGGTTTTTAACGAAATCGGACAGACTTTCCTCTGTTTTTAGGATAACCTCGACATCCCAAGTGTCGATATTATAGTCAAAACGCAACAAATTTTCAACAATTTTTTTTCAATAAAATAAATATTATATATATAATTTTCTTCAAATGTATCGAAAGTAAA
Organism: Helianthus annuus; assembly: GCF_002127325.2. Lineage (NCBI taxonomy): Eukaryota > Viridiplantae > Streptophyta > Magnoliopsida > Asterales > Asteraceae > Helianthus > Helianthus annuus. The sequence continues at coordinate 98,041,295 of NC_035440.2, read as the reverse complement.
CTAACATCTAATTGATTTGGGTCGAGCTCGGTCGCGTAAACTATCTAACATCTAAAACTATATAACTAGAAATTTCGCGCCGTTTAAACGTTACCGGGTCTCGCATTGACTGGGGTTTGATCGGTGTTGACCAAGTGTTGACCGAACTTGACCAGTTGACCGAATAGAGTTGGCTGAGTTGACCCGAATCATCGAACCGAACCTTAATTGTCATACCCCAACTGATGGTGGAATCATCGGGGTGTGGCACTGAGCGAAACAGATTGTTCACGAGAATCCATAACAACTATTAATTTCATTATATTTAATGTTTCATGTCCCATACTATCAAACATATAAAGCAAAGCAGGCATTACAAATATCAGTCTCACAAACAAAACGTTGTTCCAACAACTTAGATTTCTTATTTGGTGGGTTTCTAGACTTCCTACTTGATTCGTCACAGCATACATAGCATCCTATCAACCTGTCACATACGTTAAAATAAAGTCAATACATAAAATTTAAAGGTGAGTACACAAGGTTGCATAGTATATAGTAGCGAAAGCATTTACGCATAACCAGCAGGTAACACGTAGAAATGTGAATCAAGCTATCGACAATGACGCATGCAACCGACATGACTACGAGTTGTAGAATGCGCAACACATTTTCGCCATTGTGAACATGTGAGGTAAGGCCCTTAACAACCCCTGAACAAACAGCTGCTGAGTCCAAACTATAGTACTATCGTTGCTAAGGTGTCAGGTAAACAATCACTGTGTAAACATAATATACAAGCATCCATCAAGTCACGTATAACATGCGAGAGCGGGTAGCATTTTTAAAAGATGTTCGGATTGAACCCTACAAAGGAACAGTTGATAAAGCCAAAACTGGTTCAGAACAGTGGACTCATCATAAGAAGTTGTTTGTACATAATCTTTCCCCTTGACAAGTGGTTTCTAACAACTAATAACTCAAAGTACTGCTCCTACAACTGCTGCTGATCAAAAGACTGATGAAGAGTTAAAGTATTGAAGCTCAATCTACTGATATGTATCAAGCACTACTGAAGACCCAAAGCACTACTGGAGCTATAACAGTGGAATGAAGAATCAGTGGTTTACTTATTCAATGTATTATTCTTGTGTAATCAGTAGTTGTAAAGGTCAGTAGTTAGAGTTTGTTAGGAGGTTAGATGTCACTTTCATGGTGACGTTAGCCAAAGATGCTTAGTGCTTGTTCTGTACTATAAATAGAACAGTACCCTGTACTGTTCTGGTAGCTCTTTCACACAAGTCATTTTTTACGAACAATCAAGTGAGCTTAGCCTGAGGGGGATACTAGTGCATGCATGCATGCATGCATTGTAATTGATCTTTGTAATAAATACAATCATTCGATTATATGTCAAACATGTTTGCTGAAACTTATTCTTCCATTGATTGTGTGTTGAAAGTTTATCTCATCTAATTTTGCTGCAACATATCTCTATTTCAACTTCTTTCTAATTAAACAAACACAATCAAAAGAAACTCAGATCCTAACAATTGGTATCAGAGCGAGGATAGTCAAATTTGATTTAACAGTCATTTTGACGTAAAAGTTCAGCTCAATTTCGTTGATACTTTCGACTATTCATTTTTAGTTGAAAAATAGAGTAAGGTGTAATCACGTACAAAGTTGATTATTCAGTACCTGTAAAACAACCAAAATGGCGTCACAATCACAGGATAACATAAACAACACTGGTTCACTCTTCAAACCACCTATGTTGGTCAGATCTGAATACAACATCTAGGAGCGAAGGATGAGTCACGTCCTAGCTCAACAGAATACCGGATGTTGGAAGTCGTTTGTCTTTGGACCACATGTTCCAATGGTGCCGAGTGATGAGGATCTAAAAGTTATGGTACCCAAGAAAATTGAAAACTATTCTGAATAGGACTTTCAGAAAATTGAACTGGATGCCAAGGCATTTAGCATCATTGCATCTGCACTCCCAAATGAAATTGATGCTGGGCTGTTACATTGTAACAGTGCCAAGGAATTGTGGGATGCACTTAAGGAACAGTTTGGTGGAACTGAAGAAGTAATTGAAAACAACAGGGAAGTTTTGAATCAATAGTATGAAACCTTTTGTCACATTAAGGGTGAATCATTAACACAACAATTTGAACATTTTAGCTATCTCATAAGTGAACTAAAACTTGTTAAGGTTGAATTTGCTAATTCAACACAAAATAGTAGGTTTCTTAGGTCACTTCCTGAAAAATGGGACACAATTGCTTTTGTAACCAGAAATTCAGTTGGGTTCAAAGATCTGACCCTGACCCAGCTTCATGGTAGACTCCTAACCTATGAAAGGGACTTGAACCAGAAAAAGAAGCTACAAGAGACTGGGAAAGTTGCAGATGACTATTCATTTGGCAACACAGCTCTTTTGGTTCAGGAAGAATCTGGTAGTAGTAAGGATCAAGGTTATAATCATTACATTGACATAACAGCTGGTGGAGCTTTTAACAACTCTGATTCTTACTCATCCAATTATCCTTTTACAGCTAGCTAATGGAGAAAACCAGCATTCTGACAATCTGTCCTTTGAACTCAATGATCTCCAACATTTTGATCCAACTGATCTGTAAGAGATGGATATTTTGCACCAACTTGCATTGCTGAGTGTTAGAACCAGCAAGTTTTACAAGAGAACAGGGAGAAAATTTCTAGGGTTACATGGGAACTTGAAAGTAGGGTTGGATAAGTTAAAAATCAAATGCTACAAGTGCAATAGGTTAAGTCATTTTGCTAGAGAATGTAGGAGTCAAAACAGTGGACCAATAATCACACACCCTAGTTCTAGACCACAAAATAACCAAACCACTGTGTAGTATTCCCAATATTGCCTTGTTGCCCATGTGAACATTGCTCATTATGCACACCCTATAACACCTGTTCATGTGCACTATGTCCAAACCACTGTTCCTTAGATACAGTATGTCCAAGCCCCAGCTCCTCAGGTTCAGGTGCAACAAGTTGCACCTCAATAAGCTACACAAACAGTTGTTCAACCAGATCAGCAAAGCTTTTTCACCCAAGGATTTGTTGACTAGAGTAGCTTGCCTGAGGATCTAGGTGACGAAAACTTTGCTCTAAATGATGATAATGTTGTTTCTAGTGATGAATTCTGTTTTGCAGCATTAGAGTCAATTCCTGAAGGGCTGGAAACTGAAGAGGGAACATCCAGTGCTGAAACAGTGGATACAATTGCTGAAGCAGTGGTTACTGCTGTTGTTGGTGAACAATTATTGGAAGAAAATTCAGAACCCCCGTTGGAACCACTGTCTGACCCCTGGTCTGTTGAAGAAGAAGGGAAGAAGCCAGGTGAAAAATAAGAGAAAGAGCCAGAAGAAAGTGAACATGTCTGTGATTGTGCCATGATGGCTGCATCTAAGGTATCACCCCAGGTTCTTAAAAACCTTTGTTCAGACAAATGCATCATAACATTTGCAAACATCAAGGAGGTCAATGAAAACCTTAGAGATAGAGTGTTAAATGATGAAGTACAATTTGAAAAATCTTTAAAAGAATTGAAAAACAAATTGTCAGAAAAAGAAAATGAGATTTGCAGCCTCAAACATGAGTATAGCATAACCTAGGATCAACTCCAGGCCATGATAGAAAAATATGAAACATGCAAAAAGGAGTTGGAATCCACCCAAATCACTTGTGAAAATGGGTAGAATCCTACAAAGGTTATGAAATTATGCTTGAAAAACATATTGAAAGTAATGTAAAATTTGGCATAGGGTTTAGGAAAAATGACCAAGTTGAAAACACTGCTGCAAATCAATCTGGTTCTGTTGAAATCATACCCACTAACAAGGATGGCCAAGAAGTTAAAATAACTGATAAAAATGGCAACAAAATCACTCTGGAAAGATCTGTGGGGTCCTCAACTTTAGAGGAGATTGAGAAATACCAATTCAAACTCACATGGTCTGATGAGTGTGACATCCTTGAAAATTTTAAACCCATGGACTTCACAACTGTGGATGGTGTCAAAGCTCCAAAGGCCAAGGTAATTCCTCTTAAGGACATCCCAACAGTGGTTCAAAACTCTGTTGCAAAGGAGTCTGAAAAGAAGAAAAGGAAAGAAAAGATTAAAAACTTGTTTTATGATTTCTGTGAAAAGCAAAATCATTTGACCAAAGATTTTTTTTCATTTGAAAGCTTATAACATTAACAAGACAAGTACCATTGTGCCTTCAAAGAGCTGCACCATCTGTGGTAAATCAAACCATCTCACTCAGGAGTGTGTGTACTGTCACACCAGCTCATAGCGGAAGCGCGAGGTGTGATCTGATCGGTTCTCATTGCATAACAATATAAGTGAACATACTAAATGAATAAAAACAAGCTCCAATGCCATTGTCATAATCGTTTCAAAAGAACGCAACATAAGTTAAATGTATTGGTTACAAACCATCAAATGAAAATAAGTTGTCATTGTTTTATACATCAAAATGTAAGTCATAAAATGTCAAGGCTTTGACCACTATATCACCGCAAAGAGGCGGTATATAACGGGCAAACCCTTCAAATGGTGGCATGGAGTCTTGATACTTGCTTTCCTTGACTTAAATTTCTCCATGGTCCACTAATTTCCTGAAATACATGTTAAGTTTGAAAACATCAACAAAAGTTGGCGAGTTCATGCAGTTTAGTTGTATGAGATGTATTTGTAAAATTGGAGTTGTATAAAATGTATCTGTAAAATGTGAGTTGTATAAAATGTATCCATAAAATGTGAGTTGTATAAAATGTATCCATAAAATGTGAGTTGTATAAACTGTATCCATAAAATGTGAGTTGTATAAGATGTACCTGTATGTAATGATGTAGTATGTAAAGCATCAATGAAATCATTGATCATTAATGTTTCGCGAGGACATTAATATGTTTGACGAATTAGGAAGCAATCCAAACCTAGACGATTTCGTGTCGACTAATATCGACTGGGACACAAACGCACTCTTCTGTATGGGTCCACGACCAAGAGTGGGGCTCGCCAAAACCCATTAGATCTAACCCTCTGTACCTAGGTCCAAACTGGATTAATGGTGCTTAGATGTATGACCCTAATCGCACATGATCTAAGGTGTTTCGTTCCATAACTTAACATACAATTGAACACGTATTTTCCCCGATAGTTGTAAAGCTGTAAAACATTTAAATGAATAGGGGACATGAACTCACAAAATTGCGTCCGTGAATGGTAAGTAACTGTGATCTGACGTACGTTCGTCCTGAATAGTGTCACGACCTACAAACGTTCTATATTTGTTACACACTTCGGTCTTTGTAAATGACTTGAGTACAAGTCTTGTGTCTTAAATATGTGTAAGACTTGTATGTCTTTATTGTTCGTTAAACTGTGTATTAGATGAATGAATTGTTAAACTGTTATATATATATTTCACCAAATATATATATATATATATATATATATATATATATATATATATATATATATATATATATGCAATCTTGTATCTTGTGAGTTGTATCATCGGGTCTTTTGTCTTCTTGATTTCGTGTCTTTGTATAAGTGAATTGTATAATTGTAATTTTTATCAATTATATGTCATTGGGCTTAGCCCAAGAATTCATGTTATTGGGCCCAAATAGTGTTGGGCCTTAATAGTGTTGGGCCTAAATAGTTGGGCCTCAATAGTGTTGGGCCTCAATAGTGTTGGGCCTAAATAGTGTTAGGCCTCAATAGTGTTGGGCCTTAATAGTGTTGGGCCTAAATAGTGTTGGGCCTAATTGTTATTGGGCTTAATGTTATTGGGCCTTGGCCCATATGTTGGGTTTTGGGCTTAGCCCATGAGTCTTGATATTGGGCTTAGCCCATGTATTTATGTTAAGCCCAATTAGGATGATAAGCCCATTTGTAAAATAGCTCATTTGTATCATAAATAAGCCCATTTATATAAAATAGGCCCATATGTAAAATAAGCCCATGTGTTAAAAATATATTCTTTCATTTTTATAAAAGTTACTAAGTGTAGGCTTTTTAGTTAAAAGAATACATAATAGTTTTTATAAGTTTCAAAACATCCGGATATTGTTGTCGGTGATTTGTATGTATTCGCGTCGAAAGATCGCCTAAACGTCGTAGTAACTCCTCGGAATGGCGATATGTTCATAGATTCGCCCGTCGTCCGTTTTGACCATAAGTTGTGTCCGAAAGCTCGGAATGTCCGTAAGGTGTTTATAAGGTGTATTTAAATGTAGTCTTGTAAGACTTTAGTCGAAATGCACATTGTGTTTATTTGTACCATTGTATTCAAGTTCATAGTTATCATCCATATAACTAATACAAACAAATAACACATAGCACATAAGTTGTTAAGTTTACTAAATATATATTTTCTCAAAAATATATATTTGTAACAAACTTTGCTTTTATAAAAACTATTCTTTAAAATCTTTTTAATCTAATAAAGATTTTGTCCAAAATAATAGTTTTTATAACTTATGATTTTTAAGAAAAATGGCCATATTTCCTTTGAAATATATACTTTGCCATGTTTAAAAAATAACATATCTTTTTCTTTATAAAAATCACCAACAAGTTCTCATATCATTCTTAACAAAAACATATGAGATTTATATCAAAATCTTAACAAGATGAACTCATAATCATGTAGGGTTTTGGTATGATCTTTACATATGTTTACTAGTTCAAAAATCATACTTTACTTCTAGTTTTATCAAACTTTTATACAAAACCCATCTTGTATGCTTCTTTTTACAAATATTGTAAAAGCATTATTTTTAGTTAAAAACTTTGTATACTTTAACAATATCAAATATTATGATCATCCATTAAACCTTATGTTTAACAAAAACCCTTTTAACACTTTCATGTACACTTGTTAGATTATGTTTTTAAACATCATCTAACAAGTTATTTGTATGCTAATCATCAAAACTAGATCACATATGCAAGTAATCATCTTTAAATCAAAACATAAACACACTTTTATATCATGATTATTATTTTGCTTCTTTGTATTTTCATATTATTTTGTATGATTATTTAGTTTATTACATGTTCTTTAAACAAATAATGCATAAATAAGTATGAAAAAGAGATTTTAGAAGCTTACTTCTAGCACTAATGGCTAGGGATGATCTTGATGATGATTAAAGAAAAGAAAAATTGTTGATCTTGAAGTTTGGAAACTATGGAATGGAAAGAAAAGCTTGCTTCTTCTTGTAGTGTCTTTAGATCATCCTAAGTATCATCAAGCTCCATCTTGATCATCAAAGAAGTGTTAAAATGTGAAAGATTTTGGTAGGTGTTCTTGGCTAAAAGATAATACTTGAGAGAGTTCTTATGTGTGTGAAAAAGAAGATGAAAATGAGATGAATGTGGTTAGTGATTATGGTAACTAGTTGTTTATTACTTTCACCATGTTCACCACTTGGTCCACTTGGTAAAACAACTTGCATCTAAAGGTAATTAGCAAGATATTTGTGGAGACTAGTTGAAAGGGGGGTCCCACATTTGCAACTTGTTTTCTTTGTTAAAAAGTGTTAGTTTACTTAGGTGAAAGGTTAGGAAACTTCATAAGCTTAAGTGTTTAAGTGTTTTAAATGTGTTAAGTGACCATTACTAGTCCATAATGATCCAAATAACACTAGATGACCATTAAAAAAAGATTTGATATTGTTCGGATATTCGTTTCGAATTGTTTCGGTTAGATGTTATTTGAACGCTAAGTTGTGTAACTTGTGTGAATTGATGTAGTTATTGGTTTGGATGATACCCGAAGGTATCCTCACATGAATTATATGTTAATTAATATTTTTACATGTCGTAAAAATATTAGAAAGCTGATTTCTGCAGAATTTCTGCGGAAAAGTGTTGAAATGGTCGCTTTTAGTGCTTTTCGGGCAATTTTTAGTGTAATCGGACTTCGGAAAGGTTTTAAATCAAACCCTTGCATTCCTAGTTAGGGTTTAATATATATTAGATGTTGGAATTTCGTCTGAGTCCTAAAGATGTCGTTTAGATGATTTCTGCGGATTCTACGTTTTCGTCAGAAAACTAGTTTACTAGATGTTTTTCTAGTAGTTTCGATGCATTGTTTAAACTGTTTCAAATGTACTTAATAAAAATGGATCATATGCATCCTAAGTAAGTATTCCTTGAGTATTCTAAGTGTATGCCATGAAATAAGCAGTTCGGATGTTCAAAAAGAATAAAGATGTAGCTAAAAATGAGTATTTTAAGTGTAAGAAACTTACCGAAAAGTGGCAGTTGTCACATTCTCCCCCTGTTATTGAGAATTTCGTCCCGAAATTCAAGCTGATTCATCCTTTGCAGGAGTATTCTCAAACAGGCGGGGGTATTTTGGTTTTGGTTTGATTTTCACGTTCCCAAGTATATTCGGGTCCGTGTCGAGAGTTCCAACGAATTTTTGCTAATATGTTACGACTCCTTCATGTTTTCTGGACCTTCCGGTTCATGACCTTAACAGGTGCTTTGTGAATTGTATTTTGTCATCAATGTGAATCTCATCCTCCGGGATGATAACTGTTTCTTGCGTTGGACACTTCTTGAGATTCGACACATAAAATGTGTCGTGCACACTGCTAAGTTTGTTTGGTAACTTCAACTTGTAGGCAACCGTACCAATCCTCTCTAGGATTTCAAATGGTCCTACATATTGTGGGTTAAGCTTCCCTCGCTTACCGAATCTCGCTCCGCCTTTCCAAAGCGAAACTTTCAATAAGACTTTGTCTCCGACCTCAAAAGATAACGGCTTCCGTCTCTTGTCTGCATAGCTCTTTTGTCGATCGCGAGCCGTCTTGATATGGTCTCTAATCTGGAAAATTTTATCCGTAGTCTCTTGGACTAATTCTGAACCACTTAGTTGTTTATTGCCTGCTTCCGCCCAACATAGCAAAGAGCGGTACTTTCGACCATAGAGAGCTTCAAACGGTACAATTGGTATACTTGTATGGTAGTTGTTGTTGTAGGAAAACTCAACCAAAGGTAAATGAGTATCCCAGTTGCTGCCCAAATCCAAAACACATGCATGAAGCATATCTTTTGGTGTTTGGATTGTCCATTCTCTCTGGCCGTCAGTTTGTGGATGAAAGGTCATGCTTAGATTTAAATGAGATCCAAAGGTCTATTGGAATGACTTCCAAATTCTTGAAATAAAGGGACTGTCTCGGTCTGAAATTATTGAAATAGGCACTCCGAGACGAGCCACTATTTCTTTGAGATAGAGTTCTGCTAGTTTCTCTGTGCTATCCTTCTCCCGAATCGACAAGAAGTGTGTGGATTTTGTCAATCTATCGACGATTACCCATATCATTTCATGGGCCTCTTGAGGTCCTGGGTAATTTCGTAATGAAGCCCATCGATATTCGTTCCCATTTCCAACCAGAAATCTCAGGTTGTTCTAGCAAGCCCGAGGGTTTCTGATATTCGGCCATGCCCTTCACGCAAGTCAAGCGTCTCAAAGGCCGCCAAAGAGTGGAACCCAAATTCTACCCATAAATTATAAAGTTCCATCTTCTTTCGTTACTAATTATTTTTCTGTGACTCAAAGTGTTTCTGCTTGAATATGTTCTTCCTTGAGCGCTTCTTGTTGTGCATCATGAATTCGTGTGTGAATCGTCCTCTCTAATGCTCGAACTCTCAAAGTTCTAACTCGTTACTTGCGGCTCAAGGCGTCTGCTACAACGTTCGCCTTGCCCGGATGGTACTTTTTTCTCACAATCATAGTCGTTCAGCAATTCAATCCAACGTCGCTGACGCATACTTAGTTCTTTTTGATTGAATATGTGCTGAAGACTTTTATGATCCATGAAAACCGTACACTGAGTACCATATAAGTAATGTTGCACTATTTTCAATGCTAATACCACTGCGCCTAACTCGAGGTCGTGAGTGGTATAGTTCTTTTTATGAACTTTCAGTTGACGAGATGCGTACGCGATAACTTTCTCCCGTAGCATAAGTATGCAACCAATCCTTGATGCGAAGCATCGCAGTAAACTACGAAGTCATCGGTACCATCGGGTAGTGATAAGATTGGTGCATCGCACAACTTATCCTTGAGAAGTTGAAATGTTTCTTCTTATTTCTCGATTTGGGAGAGGGAGGTTAGCGGTTGAGAAATTTTTTAGAAAAATTCTCTATAAATCTCTGATAGTACCCTGCTAATCCCAAGAATTGTCGGACTTCATTTGGAGTCTTGGGTGCTTCCCAGCTCTTAATTGCTTCGATCTTCGAGGTTTCTACTTGAATGCCTTTCTCGTTCACTATATGCCCGAGAAATTGTACTTCACGAATCCAAAAACTCGTATTTGGAAAATTTTGCATTTAGTGTCTCCTTCTTGAGTAGTTCTAAAATGGTTCTCAAATGTTGTTCGTGCTCGTCTGCCGATCGTGAGTATATCAAAATGTCATCAATGAACATTATGACGAATTTGTCAAGATACGGTTGGCACATGCGGTTCAATAAACCCATGAAGACCGCTGTTGCGTTCGTTTAAAACAAAGGGCATAATGAGAAACACGTGATGACCGTAACGAGTTTGAAAAGTTGTCCTTGGTATGCCTTCCTCTTGTATTCATAACTTGCGATTCCCTGATCATAAGTCTATCTTGGAGTAGAAGCTTGAACTTTGCAATTGATCGAATAAGTCATCAATCCTCGGTAGTGGATACCGATCCTTGATGGTGAGATTATTCAACTCTATGTACTCCATGCACATTCTGAACGTCTCGTCCTTCTTTTCCACAAATAGGACTAGAGCTCCCCTAAGGTGAGTAGCTTGGTCTAGTGAATCCTTTACCCAACAACTCTTGAAGTTGTGTGGATAATTCTTGCATTTTAGAAGGTGCTAATCGGTATGGAGATTTGGTTATGGGTGCGGTTCACGACACCAAGTCAATATGAAACTCGTCTTGTCCATATGGTTATAGTCCCGGCAAGTCTTCAGGAAAGACGTCAGGAAACTCTTTTATCACTGAAATATCTGTCAGCTTCGGCCTAACGGCCTTCTTGTCGACAACATGTGCCAGAAAGGCAACCCAACCTTTCCGTAAGCACTTCTGTGCCTTCATGTAAATGATGATCCGCAATGGTGTATCGTGCTCCTCTCTGTGAATAACAAGTGTCTCTTTGTTCAGTGGTGGTAGGCAAATGGCCTTCTCATGACAAAAGACTTCGGCTTGGTTATCAGATAACCAATCCATGCCAACCACTACATCGAAACTACCCAACTCAACGGGTAAGAGATCGATACTGAATCTTCGCTCGCCAAGTTCCAAGGAACATCCTCTAACAACTTTCCCTGACTCGACTAGTTTACCATATGTCGATTCTATAGAATGAGGGGACGTCTAGCTTACTTGGCGCTAGGCCAAGTACATTTTAAATTCTGTGTGGCGAGGACTTCACTGTATAGTTTTAGGAACCCTATGTTTAAATGTAGGATAACCCAATCCATATGTTTAGATGTAGGATAACCCGATCCATATGTTTAGATGTTGAATAACCCAACCATATGTTTAGATGTAGGATAACCCAATCCCTAATTGTAGCTAGGACAATCCCGTCCCTAGCCATGAAACTCGTGTATGTGAAATGTTGAGATGACGATAAAATTGGCACCAGTATCAAATAACATGGATGTGAAATGTTGGTTGATTGGAAACATGTCGAGTAACTACTGTTTGAGTGATCGAGGTAGGGTGGGATGATGTGGTCATGTCTAGGATCTTAGAGGCTAAATCCCAAATGTAACGCTCAATGCGTTTGAATTCGGGTGTTACGTAGTATGGAAACAACCCTTGAGAGATCGTGAAAGCCTCGAGTGTAACCAACAACATTGGCTCTAATCATGATCGAGTTCTAGAATTTTGTTTCCAACCTTTGAATTTAAAAGCGAGCAATACTCTTCTCGTATAAGATCCTTGAGTTCTTCCCCCGACAACCTCTTTACTGTAACCCTTCCTAGCATTTGTACCTGGAGATTCCACCAAATTAAGGTTGCGTTCAGCAGGAGACTCTCTGTGTATCTAATTGTCTACTCAGGAATGTGTTTCCTAGTATGACTAACCGACTTCATTTTCTTTACATGGCAGACAGAACCTACCGCACCTCTCGTATTAACGAGGTCTTGCCGCTTATAGTCCGAAAAGTCTTAAAATTACGGCCTTGTGTGGTCGCATCTTCTGGTGTGGCATTGCTACTCATTCCCGATCCATCGGGATTTGAATCACTTGAACTACCAGTACCACCAGTATCGTCACTAGTGTCGTCCCGATTAACCTCATGTTGTGCAATTTCTGCACCTTCGTGTTGTTCCATTAGAAGTTTAGTTTGACTGTGAGATGTTGATTAGTTAACCCCTTTTTGGGTGTAGACCTTCCTCCTGGCGCCATGATCTTTTTAATATACAACATTAAAAGAATCTAGACATATATTTTGGATAAATATAGTCTATCATGTGCCCAAGAATGAAGAAGGAAATTGGTCATAAAATCCTCAAGATCGTATTGTTCATACATGTTTGAATAAATGATAATGTGGATAACCGCAACCAAAATGCGTACTTGCCCAAATCCGTCCCTATAGTATGCATTCCATACTACATAGGCTTTGATCATCCGAAGTAGAGAACTTTCTTTGTCGTACTTGCCCATGTGACGAATATGGTAATAGTGCTTGAGCTTCACGAGCTCCAACAAGATCATTAAGATCTTCATAGATGTTGAATAGAATGCAATGAGGGAGTTGTAGCATGGCTCATGCCATACTATCCCTTTGGATAGGACAAATGTCAAATGACGGAATTTATTGTATTCATTTCCAATAAGTAAGATAAGGTGCCATAGACACCAAGGAACCAACTCATGTACAAGAATTCAAGAATGTTGAGGAAAGATCCTCCATGAGTGGTTAACAAGTTTTGTTTTAGATGACTAGTCTCGAACAACTCGTGTTGTAGATCGAATGTTAGGTGCGATTGAATACGTATCGTCTTCCTGTATTGAATTGTAGCGTGTTATAGTAACCATCTCGGTTAGTGTTCTACTGGATAGAAACTTGAACACTTAAGAATTTTGAATGGATAGTGATCATTAGCTTGACCCGAAGAGTCCACCAGAATTTCCATGCACTACAAGTTGTTATTACGTGGGCCCCCGTAATAATAAATTGTCTTGCATGGTCACCCTAGCATTCTCTCGTTCAAAGCAGGCGATCAGTCATAGGAGGACACTGTTGTCTATATACCTTCAACATAGAAGGAAACTTCGTGATAGTTCATGTGTCATCGCCCGTTGTCATTACTCGCGGAATGGCACGACGTTAGATGAAATAGAAAATGGAGAGAATCTATAAAAATAACAACTGGGGGGCACCTTTAAGATGAGTAATTCATCTTCCTTGTCTGGACAAGTGTGTCGTCAATCGTGATTTGTAAGAGTAATAGGGATCTCGTCCCACTACTGGAGTTGTTGTCTAAGGCTGCCACCTCTGCCTCATCGTCACTACTAAAGTCAGGCGTCTCAGCATCCGCGAGAAAGTAACCATTCTTCCACGGGATCAATGCTTTATGGTGTCAGTAAGGAACCACGTTCTCCATAAGCTCCGCAATAGATGTGAGGTCGATATTCTCATGCAAGATGTATTGTATAAGATATATCATGTTTGAAATAGACTATTATGTATTGTGTGAAAGATGTCGTGTCTTAACCATGTTATGTGTGTCAAGGATGACGATGGAATTCGAAGTCGAAGGCATTTTGTTTTTGCCAAATATTTCATGCAACATATATATTAACAACCTATATATATAATCATGTAAAATCCTATCAATCAAGGATTTCTATCTTGTATAAGTTGAACTTGTAAACTGTTTATAATGTGTAAACTGATAATGTAATGTATTGTAGGCACATAGTCTATTAATGTATTGTGTCTATTTCTCATAGACTTCACCCATGGAAATGTCCTCGCTTGATTTATGTGAAGTGAATTTTTGATATAGTGGACCTTGAAAAACGTTTATGCAATGAAAACCTTTTGACCTGTCCAATTTTATTTATAATATGTTCAACATGAACAAGAGGTTTTCGTGAGAGGTCCCTAGTGATTGTAGACTTAGACTCGAGAAAGAATCCTGGTTCACTACAATCGATGCTCTGATACCAACCTGTCACACCAGCTCATAGCGGAAGCGCGAGGTGTGATCTGATCGGTTCTCATTGCATAACAATACAAGTGAACTTACTAAATGAATAAAAACAAGCTCCAATGCCATTTTCATAATCGTTTCAAAAGAACGCAACATAAGTTAAATGTATTGGTTACAAACCATCAAATGAAAATAAATTGTCATTGTTTTATACATCAAAATGTAAGTCATAAAATGTCAAGGCTTTGACCACTATATCACCGCAAAGAGGCAGTATATAACTGGCAAACCCTTCAAATGGTGGCATGGAGTCTTGATACTTGCTTTCCTTGACTTAAATGTCTGCATGGTCCACTAATTTCCTGAAATACATGTTAAGTTTAAAAACATCAACAAAAGTTGACGAGTTCATGCAGTTTAGTTGTATGATATGTATTTGTAAAATTGGAGTTGTATGAAATGTATCTGTAAAATGTGAGTTGTATAAAATGTATCCATAAAATGTGAGTTGTATAAAATGTGAGTTGTATAAACTGTATCCATAAAATGTGAGTTGTATAAACTGTATCCATAAAATGTGAGTTGTATAAGATGTATCTGTATGTAATGATGTAGTATGTAAAGCATCAATGAAATCGTTGATCATTAATGTTTCGCGAGGACATTAATATGTTTGACGAATTAGGAAGCAATCCAAACCTAGACGATTTCGTGTCGACTACTATCGACTGGGACACAAACGCACTCTTCTGTATGGGTCCACGACCAAGAGTGGGGCTCGCCAAAACCCATTAGATCTAACCCTCTGTACCTAGGTCCAAACTGGATTAATGGTGCTTAGATGTATGCCCCTAATCGCACATGATCTAAGGTGTTTCATTCCATAACTTAACATACAATTGAACATGTATTTTCCCCGATAGTTGTAAAGCTGTAAAACATTTAAATGAATAGGGGACATGAACTCACAAAATTGCGTCCGTGAATGGTAAGTAACTGTGATCTGACGTACGTTCGTCCTGAATAGTGTCACGACCTACAAACGTTCTATATTTGTTAGACACTTCGGTCTTTGTAAATGACTTGAGTACAAGTCTTGTGTCTTAAATATGTGTAAGACTTGTATGTCTTTATTGTTCGTTAAACTGTGTATTAGATGAATGAATTGTTAAACTGTTATATATATATTTCACCAAATATATATATATATATATATATATATATATATATATATATATATATATATATATATATATATATATATATGCAATCTTGTATCTTGTGAGTTATATCATCGGGTCTTTTGTCTTCTCTATTTCGTGTCTTTGTATAAGTAAATTGTATAATTGTAATTTTTATCAATTATATGTCATTGGGCTTAGCCCAAGAATTCATGTTATTGGGCCCAAATAGTGTTGGGCCTAAATAGTGTTGGGCCTAAATAGTGTTGGGCCTCAATAGTGTTGGGCATTAATAGTGTTGGGCCTAAATAGTGTTAGGCCTCAATAGTGTTGGGCCTTAATAGTGTTGGGCCTTAATAGTGTTGGGCCTAAATAGTGTTGGGCCTAATTGTTATTGGGCTTAATGTTATTGGGCCTTGGCCCATATGTTGGGTTTTGGGCTTAGCCCATGAGTCTTGATATTGGGCTTAGCCCACGTATTTATGTTAAGCCCAATTAGGATGATAAGCCCATTTGTAAAATAGCCCATTTGTATCATAAATAAGCCCATTTATATAAAATAGGCCCATATGTAAAATAAGCCCATGTGTTAAAAATATATTCTTTCATTTTTATAAAAGTTACTAAGTATAGGCTTTTTAGTTAAAAGAATACATAATATGTGACAACTCGAATTTCCAAGATTTCTATTACGCGTTTATTGCACGTTTATTGATTGTTTAATTGTTTGATTCACAATTAGTTTGCTGTGAAACTGTAACGTTTTTGATTCAGTTAAGTATATGTGTTGATTATGAAAGATTTGTCAAATGTATGAATGTGGTGGTGAAACTGTGAACTATTTTGAGATGGTGTGCTATTGTAAAATAAAATAATAAAGGGTGTAGAGAGTTATTAGTGAAACTTAAACTATACTTAACCCTAATCCCTTTTTCACTAATCATTTTCACAAAAAAACCAAAGCACTGTATTCTCTAATCCCCTAGCAATCATCATCACCACCATCATTGGCACAAGACATTCATCACCTTCGATTCCTCTCTTTCTCTAGAATCATTCAAGGTAATTGTTTATTGATCATTGTAATACTTCTAAACCCTAATTGATTTCTTGGTTGTTATCAATCCTTAATTCTTGATGATGTCTTCATGAAAGACCCTAGTTCTTCATATAATATTCTGTGGTTTTTGATTTGATTCTGATTATGAGGATAATGATATTGAATAGTGGATTAAGCGATTGCCTGATGTTTTAGATGTATGATATGTAAAAATCTATTGTTGGTTGATTTGATTTTGCACTGTGAATGTATGAATTAGAGTTTTCCAGATCGTATGAATGAATGAACGTAACTGTTCCAATTGCTTCGCATGAATACCTGCTTGTTGATTTGGATTGCTTGTTGTCCGACTTTTATTATAGATAGAAAAAAAGTCTGAGTTTTCAAATTGATAAGCTTGTCCGAGTTTCATATATGTCATGAAGGTCCGATGTTTATTATAAGTGTGGTTGTCCGAATTATTTGATGATTGCACATGTGGACTTTTATAAAAATTAATCCTGTCCGACTTTTTAAACCCTTGGAAGGGTGGTCCGAATTTTTAAAACAAAACATAAAGGTCCGATCTTTAAACATGATTGTGAGTCCGAGTTTTACTTATGAAAATGGTGTCCGACCTTTAAGATGTTAATGCTGTCCGAGTTTTTGTAATGGTGCAAGGGTCCGAGTTCTTCACTTGTATTGTTGTCTGAGTTTGTGTGATGATAAAGAGTCCGACTTTTATTGATTCAAGAAGGTCCGAGCTCTTAAGGTGTGAGTGGTCCGAGTATTAAAGGACAAGGGTTGTCCGAGTTTGTGAAGGGAGCTCCCTTGTCCGACCCTGTGACCCTCCTCATGTTCTTGTCCGAGTTCCTTGGCCCCAAAAACTCTTACCTTGTCCGAGTTTTAACCCTCACTTCCTCTTGTCCGACTTTTTGAACATGGAAGCCCCCCCCCCCCAACTCCTTGTCCGAGTTTTAAATACTTGGGTGATGTGATCTAGTTACGGCCATCTATGTGTTAAACGTTACGTGCTATATGATGCTTGGGTGGGGACATGCGGATGAATAGTATTGAGGAATGCCACACTTACCACATAATATTATGATGAATAATACTGTAAGGGTGTATAATGAATTATTACAATGTGATATAACTTCCATGTAACTCAAGTGTTTAGTGCCTGTAATGGTTTCGATGTATGCTATGGTTAAGTGTGTTACATGATCAACTATTACTTGTCGCATGATATTATGTGGGTATATCGCATGAAAGCAACTTGTGATGAAATACGCGGTTAAATGTGAATACTGAACAGTTTGGTATACGTGCGTATAGGCTTTGACTGAATTGTTTGTGCACCAATAGCTAAGCATACCGAGCAAACCAAGGTGAGTTCACACCCTTACTAAGGCATGGGATTCCCGGGGCTTGGGAATGGGTTTTAAAGGAATAAGGTTGAATAGATTCGTACTGACACTATTACTAGACTACCATACCATCGTCCTCGGTTGTGCAGGACACATACGTGCAATCTACGTACACATATACTTACTACTATCCTCGGTTGTGAAGGATACTTATACATACTACTATCCTCGGTTGTGAAGGATACTTATACATACTACTATCCTCGGTTGTGAAGGATACTTATACATACTACTATCCTCGGTTGTGAAGGATACTTATACATATTACTATCCTCGGTTGTGAAGGATACTTATACTTAATTACTATCCTCGGATGTGAAGGATACTCACGTAAGACCTACGTGAACTGATACTTACTACTGTTCTCGGATTGTGAAGAACACATATGGTTACGAATAGTCTAGTGGATATATAACATGGGAAGCCCCCACCAATAGAACGTACTATCGGCCCAGTAGAGCCACATGTTACAAACGAACTTACTATTACGCATTTACTTTCTGTGAACTCGCTCAACTAGTTGTTGATCCTCTGTTACATGCCTTGCAGGTCGTTAGATACATGGAGCTTGCACAGGGAGGAGCTGGTCGTTGTGGGCTTGGATCGTGATTATCTTGTTAACCACTTATGATACTTGATACTTTATTACGATGGGTTTTATTTATACGCTTCCGCTAAACAATGATGACTTACTTATGTTTTTGGAACACCTTTCATATGGATTGGGTTTGGTTTAATAGCAATTACTTTTACTATATATATTGTTCTATATGATTGGTGGCTTGATCCTGGTCAGTCACGCTCCCAAGCGGTGATACTCCGCAGGTGGATTTTGGGGGTGTGACAGATTGGTATCAGAGCTATTGGTTATAGAGAACTTGGTCTTAATATGGGAAAACGTTTTTATTAAAACAAGACTATAACCAGAACAGTGCTCTCAACGATCCACAGCGACGCTTCGCTCCACGTGCAAGACTCAACATCCTAGGTAATAAGGTTTATGTTTATTACCTGCTTGCTAGAACTGCATAGAACTTTGCTCGTAGTATGCTTAGATTACATTGCTCACTATTTGTTATTGCTTGAGAACACCTGTGTGCTTACACTCTTCTGTCATAGCACTACTCGCGAACCATTCATACTTATGCTACCTTTACTGCTCGATCATATCTGGACGTGTTAACATGACTCAAGCCCAGTTGACGGCTCTCATTAACGAACAAGTTGCTGCGGCGTTTGCAGCCACACAAGCAGGAGGTATAACCTGCTATTTCAGACCTATCCTAGGATGTTAGATCCTACTCTCGTGACCCAACTCTCGCGCTTAACCTTGACCTATTTTTCTCGCGCAACGGGTCAGAACGCACAGCAACCTGTCTGCACATTCAAGAACTTCATGGACTGTCGTCCAAGCACATTCAGTGGCACAGAAGGAGCAGTGGGACTACTCCATTGGTTTGGGAAGCTCGAGTCAGTATTCGAGATGTGTGAATGCCCTGAGGCTCGCAGGGTCAAGTCCGCCACTGGTACTTTGGAAGGAATCGCGCTAACCTGGTGGAACGCGCAGGTACAGATACTAGGGTTGGCAGCTGCTAACGCCACCCCTGAAACGAATTCAAAGAACGCATTAAAAGGGAATACTGCATGCGTGATGACATCCACAAGTTGGAAGTGGAGCTTTACCATTTGAAAATGACGGGGTCAGAAATTGAAGCTCATACGAATCGGTCGAACGAACTGGCCATTATGTGTCCAACCATGGTGGACTCTCCAAGCAAGCGTATCGAATTGTACCTCAAAGGTCTAGCCTCAGAGATTCAGAGCCATGCTGCATCGGCTAACCTCGACAATAACCAAGACATTCAGCGTCTTGCTCATCGCCTCACGGATCAGGCAGTGGAACAGAACAGGCTGCCTAGTTGTATCAGCGCTATTACTACCGCTATCACTTCTGCTACTCTCGCTACTCCTAGTGACAACAAGCGGAAATGGGATGGGTATTCCAGCCAGGGTTCCGCTACCGTTCAGTCTCAAGCACAGCAGCAGCGCAAGCATAGTGAGCACCAGAGCCGAGTCAGCCAACTTTTGGTGGTCAGGGGCAGGGTGGATATCGGGGAATTCACCCAATGTGTAACTAATGCAACAGACACCACGGTGGTTAGTGCAATGAGGGACGTTGCCAGAGGTGTCTCAAGATGGGCCATGAAGCTAAGGATTCAGGAGCCCACGGCCTGCAAATCAGAATCGCCAGCAACAACAGCAAGCAGAAATCCTATGCAAAGAAAAAGTTGTTCGCATTTCTCGTTCTGGCCAAGAACCTCTCGAAGTCAAGGCGACAAGAGTGGTGCTGTGGTTGGCATCACCTCTTTCTTGAAGGCTCAGAAATGTTTGCGGAAGGGTCACACCGCAATTTTGGCTCTCGTTATTGACGCATCAACGAAGGAAAAGAAGTTGGAAGACCATCCAGTTGTACGCGACTTTCCTCAGGTGTTTTCTGAAGATTTACCTGGTCTACCGCCTCATCGTCAAGTCGAGTTTTAAGTCGAGCTAGCTCCAGGAGCAGCACCTATAGCCCGCGCACCGTATCGTTTAGCTCCAACTGAACTGGAGGAACTGTCTAAGCAACTACAAGAGCTCTTGGATAAGGGTTTCATTCGTCCGAGCTCTTCGCCTTGGGGAGCTCCAGTACTATTTGTGAAGAAGAAAGATGGAACTTTCAGGATGTGCATTGATTACCGCGAACTGAACAAGGTCACAGTGAAGAACCGTTATCCTCTTCCACGTATTGACGACCTATTCGACCAGTTGCAAGGGTCGAGCTACTACTCCAAGATAGACTTGAAGTCAGGTTACCATCAGCTGAGAGTCCGGGATGAGGACGTCTCCAAAACCGCATTCAGAACTCGCTACGGTCACTACGAGTTTCTAGTCATGCCATTCGGGCTTGCGAACGCGCCTGCAGTTTTCATGGATCTTATGAACAGGGTGTGCAAACTCTATCTAGACAAGTTCGTCATTGTCTTCATCGACGACATTCTGATCTACTCCAAGAGTCAGGAGGAACACGAGCAGCACTTACGTCTTATCTTGGAACTTCTTCGAAAGGAACAACTGTACGCCAAGTTTTCTAAATGCGACTTCTGGCTTCGTGAAGTCCACTTCTTAGGCCATGTGGTGAACAGGGATGGGATTCATGTCGATCCATCCAAGGTAGATTCGATCAGGAACTGGCCTGCACCACGTACACCAACAGAAATACGCCAATTCTTGGGTTTGGCGGGGTATTACAGGCGATTTATTAAAGACTTCTCCAAGATCGCACAGCCGCTCACAATGCTGACACAGAAAGGTGTTACCTATCGTTGGGGTAATACACAAGAAACAGCTTTTCAATACCTGAAGGATAGACTACGCAGCGCACCTATTCTCTCATTGTCAGAGGGCACGGATGATTTTGTGGTCTATTGTGACGCATCGATGCAGGGGCTTGGTTGTGTATTGATGCAGCAGGATAAAGTTATTGCCTACGCTTCTCGTCAACTCAAAATTCATGAACGGAACTACACGACGCACGATTTAGAGCTGGGAGCTGTTGTTTTTGCACTTAAGATATGGCGACACTACCTGTACGGTACCAAGTGCACAATTTACACCGATCACAGGAGTCTCGAGCATATTCTTAAGCAGAAGGATTTGAACATGCGTCAACGACGATGGGTCGAGTTACTCAACGATTACGAATGCGCCATCAAGTACCATCCAGGAAAAGCCAATGTTGTGGCTGACGCTCTCAGTCGAAAAGACACTCTACCTAGGCGTGTACGAGCTTTGCAGCTCACTATTCAGTCTGATCTTCCTGCACAAATACGAGATGCTCAGGTGGAAGCATTGAAACCAGAAAACGTAAAGGCTGAAGCTTTACGCGGCTCAAGGCAACGATTAGAACAGAAGGAAGACGGCGCCTACTATGTAACAGGACGTATATGGGTCCCACTGTATGGCGGTTTACGAGAACTTGTGATGGATGAAGCTCATAAGTCTCGCTGCTCGGTACATCCAGGCTCGGATAAAATGTACCACGATCTTAGAACTACATACTGGTGGCCTAGCATGAAAGCCCTCATCACAACGTACGTCGGCAAATGTTTGACTTGTGCGAGAGTCAAGATGGAGTACCAGAAACCCTTAGGCCTACTTCAGCAACCCAGGATACCACAATGGAAATGGGAGCAAATTTCCATGGATTTTGTTACTGGCCTACCTAGATCCCAGCGTGGGAACGATACTATATGGGTGATCGTGGATCGACTCACCAAGTCTGCACACTTCCTGGCTATTAAGGAAACAGATAAGTTCTCTACCGTAGCAGACGTCTACTTGAAAGAAGTTGTTTCGAGGCACGGAGTGCCAACCTCTATCATTTCAGATCGGGATGCACGATTCACGTCAGAACTATGGCAAGCGATGCACAAATCTTTCGGCTCACGATTAGACATGAGCCCAGCATATCATCCTCAGACGGATGGGCAGTCTGAGCGAACGATCCAGACTCTTGAAGACATGCTTCGGGCATGTGTTATTGATTTCGGCAACGGCTGGGAAAAGCATCTCCCTTTTAGTGGAATTTTCGTACAATAACAGTTACCACACCAGCATACAAGCCGCTCCATTCGAGGCATTGTACGGGCGTAAATGCCGGTCACCTCTCTGTTGGGCAGAGGTGGGGGATAGTCAGATTTCAGGACCAGAAATGGTAGTTGACGCTACTGAACGCCTTGCACAAATACGACAACGCATGGCGGCAGCACGCGACCGTCAGAAAGCATACGCGGATAAGCGTAGGAAACCATTGGAATTTCAGGTCGGGGACCGGGTTTTACTTAAAGTCTCACCCTGGAAGGGTGTGATTCGTTTTGGTAAACGAGGCAAGCTCAATCCACGATATGTTGGACCGATCGAGATCATTGAGAAAATAGGCAAAGTAGCCTACAAGCTAAACCTACCAGCTGAACTCGGTGCAGTTTACAATGTATTTCACATGTCGAATCTGAAGAAGTGCCTGCCAGATGAGACCCTCATAGTTCCTTTTAAGGAACTCACTATCGACGAGCGGTTGCAGTTCGTCGAGGAGCCAGTTGAAATCACGGACCGGGATGTTAAGGTCCTCAAACACAAGAGAATCCCTCTTGTTCGAGTTCGTTGGAACTCCCGTCGTGGCCCAGAGTACACTTGGGAACGCGAAGACCAGATGACAGAAAAGTACCCCCAGTTATTCGAAACCAATGCAACCACTACTGAGACTGAAGCTACTACTGCGGAATTTCGGGACGAAATTCAAAATCAACGGGGGGATGATGTGACACCCCAGGAAAACCAGTGAACAATACAGTTTACCTAGCTTCCTCGGTGAGTGTGTACCAAATTTCGGGACGAAATTTCTTTTAAGTTGGGGATAATGTGACAACTCGAATTTCCAAGATTTCTATTACGCGTTTATTGCACGTTTATTGATTGTTTAATTGTTTGATTCACAATTAGTTTGCTGTGAAACTGTAACGTTTTTGATTCAGTTAAGTATATGTGTTGATTATGAAAGATTTGTCAAATGTATGAATGTGGTGGTGAAACTGTGAACTATTTTGAGATGGTGTGCTATTGTAAAATAAAATAATAAAGGGTGTAGAGAGTTATTAGTGAAACTTAAACTATACTTAACCCTAATCCCTTTTTCACTAATCATTTTCACAAAAAAACCAAAGCACTGTATTCTCTAATCCCCTAGCAATCATCATCACCACCATCATTGGCACAAGACATTCATCACCTTCGATTCCTCTCTTTCTCTAGAATCATTCAAGGTAATTATTTATTGATCATTGTAATACTTGTAAACCCTAATTGATTTCTTGGTTGTTATCAATCCTTAATTCTTGATGATGTCTTCATGAAAGACCCTAGTTCTTCATATAATATTCTGTGGTTTTTGATTTGATTCTGATTATGAGGATAATGATATTGAATAGTGGATTAAGCGATTGCCTGATGTTTTAGATGTATGATATGTAAAAATCTATTGTTGGTTGATTTGATTTTGCACTGTGAATGTATGAATTAGAGTTTTCCAGATCGTATGAATGAATGAACGTAACTGTTCCAATTGCTTCGCATGAATACCTGCTTGTTGATTTGGATTGCTTGTTGTCCGACTTTTATTATAGATAGATAAAAGTCTGAGTTTTCAAATTGATAAGCTTGTCCGAGTTTCATATATGTCATGAAGGTCCGATGTTTATTATAAGTGTGGTTGTCCGAATTATTTGATGATTGCACATGTGGACTTTTATAAAAATTAATCCTGTCCGACTTTTTAAACCCTTGGAAGGGTGGTCCGAATTTTTAAAACAAAACATAAAGGTCCGATCTTTAAACATGATTGTGAGTCCGAGTTTTACTTATGAAAATGGTGTCCGACCTTTAAGATGTTAATGCTGTCCGAGTTTTTGTAATGGTGCAAGGGTCCGAGTTCTTCACTTGTATTGTTGTCTGAGTTTGTGTGATGATAAAGAGTCCGACTTTTATTGATTCAAGAAGGTCCGAGCTCTTAAGGTGTGAGTGGTCCGAGTATTAAAGGACAAGGGTTGTCCGAGTTTGTGAAGGGAGCTCCCTTGTCCGACCTTGTGACCCTAATCATGTTCTTGTCCGAGTTCCTTGGCCCCAAAAACTCTTACCTTGTCCGAGTTTTAACCCTCACTTCCTCTTGTCCGACTTTTTGAACAGGGAAGCCCCCCCCCCCAACTCCTTGTCCGAGTTTTAAATACTTGGATGATGTGATCTAGTTACGGCCATCTATGTGTTAAACGTTACGTGCTATATGATGCTTGGGTGGGGACATGCGGATGAACAGTATTGAGGAATGCCACACTTACCACATAATATTATGATGAATAATACTGTAAGGGTGTATAATGAATTATTACAATGTGATATAACTTCCATGTAACTCAAGTGTTTAGTGCCTGTAATGGTTTCGATGTATGCTATGGTTAAGTGTGTTACATGATCAACAATTACTTGTCGCATGATATTATGTGGGTATATCGCATGAAAGCAACTTGTGATGAAATACGTGGTTAAATGTGAATACTGAACAGTTTGGTATACGTGCGTATAGGCTTTGACTGAATTGTTTGTGCACCAATAGCTAAGCATACCGAGCAAACCAAGGTGAGTTCACACCCTTACTAAGGCATGGGATTCCCGGGGCTTGGGAATGGGTTTTAAAGGAATAAGGTTGAATAGATTCGTACTGACACTATTACTAGACTACCATACCATCGTCCTCGGTTGTGCAGGACACATACGTGCAATCTACGTACACATATACTTACTACTATCCTCTTATACATACTACTATCCTCGGTTGTGAAGGATACTTATACATACTACTATCCTCGGTTGTGAAGGATACTTATACATACTACTATCCTCGGTTGTGAAGGATACTTATACATACTACTATCCTCGGTTGTGAAGGATACTTATACATATTACTATCCTCGGTTGTGAAGGATACTTATACTTAATTACTATCCTCGGATGTGAAGGATACTCACGTAAGACCTACGTGAACTTATACTTACTACTGTTCTCGGATTGTGAAGAACACATATGGTTACGAATAGTCTAGTGGATATATAACATGGGAAGCCCCCACCAATAGAACGTACTATCGGCCCAGTAGAGCCACATGTTACAAACGAACTTACTATTACGCATTTACTTTCTGTGAACTCGCTCAACTAGTTGTTGATCCTCTGTTACATGCCTTGCAGGTCGTTAGATACATGGAGCTTGCACAGGGAGGAGCTGGTCGTTGTGGGCTTGGATCGTGATTATCTTGTTAAACACTTATGATACTTGATACTTTATTACGATGGGTTTTATTTATACGCTTCCGCTAAACAATGATGACTTACTTATGTTTTTGGAACACCTTTCATATGGATTGGGTTTGGTTTAATAGCAATTACTTTTACTATATATATTGTTCTATATGATTGGTGGCTTGATCCTGGTCAGTCACGCTCCCAAGCGGTGATACTCCGCAGGTGGATTTTGGGGGTGTGACATAATAGTTTTTATAAGTTTCAAAACATCCGGATATTATTTTCGGTGATTTGTAGGTATTCGCTTCGAAAGATCGCCTAAACGTCGTAGTAACTACTCGGAATGGCGATATGTTCATAGATTCGCCCGTCGTCCGTTTTGACCACAAGTTGTGTCCGAAAGCTCGGAATGTCCGTAAGGTGTTTATAAGGTGTATTTAAATGTAGTCTTGTAAGACTTTAGTCGAAATGCACAATGTGTTTATTTGTACCATTG
Organism: Helianthus annuus; assembly: GCF_002127325.2. Lineage (NCBI taxonomy): Eukaryota > Viridiplantae > Streptophyta > Magnoliopsida > Asterales > Asteraceae > Helianthus > Helianthus annuus. The sequence goes on along the minus strand of NC_035440.2, from coordinate 98,015,043 downwards.
TATTCAAGTTCCTAGTTATCATCCATATAACTAATACAAACAAATAACACATAGCACATAAGTTGTTAAGTTTACTAAATATATATTTTCTCAAAAATATATATTTGTAACAAACTTTGCTTTTATTAAAACTATTCTTTAAAATCTTTTTAATCTAATAAAGATTTTGTCCAAAATAATAGTTTTTATAACTTATGATTTTTAAGAAAAATGGCCATATTTCCTTTGAAATATATACTTTGCCATGTTTAAAAAAAAACATATCTTTTTCTTTATAAAAATCACCAACAGGTTCTCATATCATTCTTAACAAAAACATATGAGATTTATATCAAAATCTTAACAAGATGAACTCATAATCATGTAGGGTTTTGGTATGATCTTTACATATGTTTACTAGTTCAAAAATCATACTTTACTTCTAGTTTTATCAAACTTTTATACAAAACCCATCTTGTATGCTTCTTTTTACAAATATTGTAAAAGCATTATTTTTAGTTAAAAACTTTATATACTTTAACAATATCAAATATTATGATCATCCATTAAACCTTATGTTTAACAAAAACCCTTTTAACACTTTCATGTACACTTGTTAGATTATGTTTTTAAACATCATCTAACAAGTTATTTGTATGCTAATCATCAAAACTAGATCAAATATGCAAGTAATCATCTTTAAATCAAAACATAAACACACTTTTATATCATGATTATTATTTTGCTTCTTTGTATTTTCATATTATTTTGTATGATTATTTAGTTTATTACATGTTCTTTAAACAAATAATGCATAAATAAGTATCAAAAAGAGATTTTAGAAGCTTACTTCTAGCACTAATGGCTAGGGATGATCTTGATGATGATTAAAGAAAAGAAAAATTGTTGATCTTGATGTTTGGAAGCTATGGAATGGAAAGAAAAGCTTGCTTCTTCTTGTAGTGTCTTTAGATCATCCTAAGTATCATCAAGCTGTGCATCTTGATCATCAAAGAAGTGTTAAAATGTGAAAGATTTTGGTAGGTGTTCTTGGCTAAAAGATGATACTTGAGAGAGTTCTTATGTGTGTGAAAAAGAAGATGAAAATGAGATGAATATGGTTAGTGATTATGGTAACTAGTTGTTTATTACTTTCACCATGTTCACCACTTGGTCCACTTGGTTAAACAACTTGCATCTAAAGGTAATTAGCAAGATATTTGTGGAGACTAGTTGAAAGGGGGGTCCCACATTTGCAACTTGTTTTCTTTGTTAAAAAGTGTTAGTTTACTAAGGTGAAAGGTTAGGAAACTTCATAAGCTTAAGTGTTTAAGTGTTTTAAATGTGTTAAGTGACCATTACTAGTCCATAATGATCCAAATAACACTAGATGACCATTAAAAAAAGATTTGATATTGTTCGAATATTCGTTTCGAATTGTTTCTGTTAGATGTTATTTGAACGCTAAGTTGTGTAACTTGTGTGAATTGATGTAGTTATTGGTTTGGATGATACCCGAAGGTATCCTCACATGAATTCTATGTTAATTAATATTTTTACATGTCGTAAAAATATTAGAAAGCTGATTTCTGCAGAATTTCTGCGGAAAAGTGTTGAAATCGTCGCTTTTAGTGCTTTTCGGGCAATTTTTAGTGTAATCGGACTTCGGAAAGGTTTTAAATCAAACCCTTGCATTCCTAGTTAGGGTTTAATATATATTAGATGTTGGAATATTGTCTGAGTCCTAAAGATGTCGTTTAGATGATTTCTGCGGATTCTACGTTTTCGTCAGAAAACTAGTTTACTAGATGCTTTTCTATTAGTTTCGATGCATTGTTTAAACTGTTTCAAATGTACTTAATAAAAATGGATCATATGCATCCTAAGTAAGTATTCCTTGAGTATTCTAAGTGTATTCCACGAAATAAGCAGTTCGGATGTTCAAAAAGAATAAAGATGGAGCTAAAAATGAGTATTTTAAGTGTAAGAAACTTACCGAAAAGTGGCAGTTGTCACATGTACCTAAAATCCTTTGAGGTCAAAAAGGAAGAGTACACTTCAAAAACATTATTGTGTTCATCAAAATCACAAGTCAAAAAGCAACCACCATTTGTGCCTGTAAAAACAGCTGAACCAAACCTCTGTTAAAAGAGAGGTTCAAGTGACAGATGCACCCCCTGCAAACCAATACCAAAGAGGTAAAGGTGAACCTCCATACCCAAGGGTCCCACATGTTTATGAGGTTTACAAAAAGCCTTCTAAACCAAAAGTGAACAGGCATCCCTTTGGTTATCAACAGTTGATGGGAAATAACCCCGAACAGTGGTTAGAGAAAAATGTTTCAAAAACTGTCCAAATCTCTGAGCTAACCACTGCCGATCTTCCTGAACTTAACACATACACTATTGAGACCCCATCCAAAGCCTTATTGGCTTTGGAGTGCGGGGAGATTCTGCATGCTTAGATAGTCTTTGGTATGTAGATAGTGGAGGCTCCGGGCACATGACTGGATGTAGAGCCCTACTCAAGGAATTCAAAACTCATGGAGGGGGTGATATGTCTTTTGGTAATAATAGTAAAGGGAAGGTGATGGGTTCTGGTACAGTTCAGTCTGGAAATGTTAAGTTTGAAAATGTCAATCTGATAGACAATCTAAAAAGCAACCTCCTTAGTGTCTCACAAATGAGTGACAAAGGGTATGGGTCATTCTTTACTAAGGAGTGTTGTAGGATTGTTGGACCAGAAATGGTTAAAAAGATTGAAGAAATAATAAAAAATGGAAAAACCCAACTTGTTGCTTAAAGGAGTGGCAATGTTTATGTAGTTGATTTGTCAAAAGAGAGCCCCAGGACTGATGCCTGTCTGTTCTCAGCTTCCTCTAACAAAGAGACAGAACTATGGCACAGAAGATTTGGGTACACAAATCTCAAGACAACCACTGCTTTGTCAAACCAAGGCCTTGTAAGAGGTCTTCCACAAAAATTATTCACCTGTCCTGAGCATTGTGTTTCCTATTTAAAAGGAAAACAACATAAAAGCTCATATAAGTCCATTGAATAGTCCAAAACAACCAAGTGTTTGCAAATGTTGCACATGGATCTGTTTGGCCCAGTAAAAGTCATGAGTCTTAGAAAGAAAAGATATTGTTTGGTAATTGTAGATGTCTTTTCTAGGTTTACATGGACTTATTTCTAAAATTCTAAAGATGAGCCTACAGGCATTCTACAAGACTTTGTCAAACAGGTTGAAAAGCAGTTTGACTTGCCAATAAAAGTATATAGAAGTGACAATCGCACAGAATTCAGAAATAAGGAGTTAGATGAGTTTTGTGTGTCAAAAGGAATTGTAATGCAGTACAGCATTCCAAGGACACCAGAACAAAATGGAGTTGTTGAGAGAAAGAACAGAACACTGATTAAGGCTGCCAGAACCATGCTTGCTGATTCAGGTTTGCCATTAACTTTCTGGGCAGAGGCTTTAAACACTGCCTACTATGTCCAAAACAGAGTTTTGATCAACTCCAGGCATCAAAAGACTGCTTATGAAATTCTGTATAAAATCAAACTACTGATCTCATACTTTAAAGTATTTGGCTGCCCATGTGTCATTTTGAACTTAAAAGACTCAATTTCAAAATTTGCAGCTAAAATAGATTCTGGTTATCATCTGGGATACTCAACCACTGCTAAGGCCTACAAAGTGTTTAACACCAGGACTAAGACAGTGGAAGACACTTTGAATGTAAAGTTCAATGAACTTTCTTCAATGAAAATCCCTGCAAACCCTGCTGAGTTATTTGATCTTGATAAATTCACCTCCATCAGAAAATGGATATGAAGTGATCATTCCACAACAAAATTTGAAATCCATTGCCAGAGCAGCAGATGTTCAAAACAGCTGTCAAAGCTCATCCACTGTATCTAGGTTTTGAGGACGAAAAGGATGATTTGGTAGATCAAATGTGCATTCCTCTATGGTAAGATTTAAGAAGAGGTATATGTTTGTCAACCTCCAGGTTTTGAGGATCCATTTAATCCAAATCATGTCTACAAGCTAAACAAAGCTTCGTATGGCTTGAAACAAGCACCTAGAGCCTGGTATGAATCTCTTTCCACCTTTCTTCTCTCTATTGGCTTCACAAGAGGCAAAATTGACAAAACACTGTTTTTAAAATGGAGAGGGAAAGATCTGATGATTGTCCAGATTTATGTGGATGACATCATTTTCGGAAGCACATGTTCAAAAATGCGTGAAGAGTTCAGAAAACTCATGACAGCTGAGTTTGAGATGAGTGCAATGGGTGAACTACAGTGCTTTCTTGGTCTCCAAGTAAAGCAACTGCAAAATGGCACTTTCATTCATCAAAGCAAATATGCTAAAGAACTTTTAAACAAATTTAACATGAATGATTGTAAACCATGTAGTACACCCATGGCAACAAATAATGTCACACCCCGACCACCTAAAACAACAAGACGTGGCGGAAACGTCGGGGAGTGTTGTAACAGAATCATTGTTTTACAACCATGGAATAAATAATTTTGTTTTATTGAATAAATGAACTCATTGTTTTAATACAATCAAATAAGTACAACTATTATCTTTCAAGTTTTAAAGTCGCTAAGGCACGAGTCCATCCTAAGTGTAGCATATATCATCAATCATCACAGAGCAGTACCTGAAACATGTGTAAAAATAGGTACGTCAGCATAAAAATGCCTGTGAGATACATAGGTTTTATTAATTTAGGATTCATGACTTATAAGTTTAAAGAAAAGGTTTTAATAAGAGTAGTCATGATCCTTGAAAAAGGTTTTCTTTTATAAATCATACTAAAATTTATAAGAAATCAGATGATATAAAATAATAATACATAGGGAAATAAATAACTAAGTAAAATGAGTTTGTATAAAATATATTGTTTGAAAAGCAATATTTTGATAATGTGATGAAAACACTTATATATAAGAAGTACCAACGGCGTATCTACCATGTTTTCATCATATTACACCCGTCCCGTTATCTAAACAATAACCAAAACCCAATTGTAAAACAAATAGTATATTAAATATACTTTAGTTGTTAAAAATAATAATTTTCAGTAGTATATTAAAAGTATACTTTGGATTTATAAATAACATATTAAACTATGTTTTGGTTTGAAAATAACATATTAAAACTATGCTTTGGATTATGAAAATAACATATCAAACTATGTTTTAATGATTAACAAAATATGTGTTGGTTTTTGTACAATATCCCATATGAGAGCATATCAAACTATACTTTTGGAAGTATAACTTAATATACAAAAATAATGTGATTTAAGAATTCATTCAGGCCTAGTGCATCAAAATACACCTTTGAGACTATAGAAATACCACAAAGGCAATCCGTATTTGGATGGAACAACAAATTGGTTTCAGACATTCCATGACAACAGGAATGGGGTGTCAAATCCTATAGCGCTATATCATACTACCAACCGGTCTGGTGAACAAAATAAGTACTATTCCAAACATTTATTTTATAATCTTTAAGAAAAATTTAGAGTTTAAACCATAAATAATCATTCAGTTTGTAAAAAGATAAGTACGAGTATGTATAATCAATTATACTTTGAAATCATGAAAATAACAGATAGGTACATATGCTTCACCCCAAAACAGTTTGAAAACAGTAAAAGAGGGGACTATGTACTCACTTGAGAGTGCTTAGGAGTCTTGAACAACTACCAAGCAAAGCTAGAGGAGCACAGAATCAAACGACATCTAATATTGATAACTACATAAATAAACCGGACCTAAATCGGGAGATCGGATAGTACGAGGTCTCGTGAACCAAATGAGCGTGGGAACTCATATGATATGGTCTAACAAGGCCTACATACTAAAATGGAACCTATCCTAAGTGTTGTCGACCCATTATGATCCATTAAGGTAGCTTACGCTACTTTAACGCGTCGCGCGCGCAATGCGCGTTCGAGACGTCTAACTAGCCCTATGACAAGTATTATATGCCAAAACATGTTTAAATATGTTACATAATCAGTTATGTGACAAAAATTTAGGTTACATATGCTTAATTACCAATTATGTATGAAAAAGGGCATTTTGGTAATTTACATAAGGCATATAAACTACCTATCATACAACTACTTAAACTAGGTGACCATAAGGTATAACCTCGGAAGGTTATTCCCTATGCAACTATGGTCACTAAACATGTTTGGTCGGATCCTAATGATCGACCAAACGGGTCGTGTTCGAAAGTCTAAGCGGGTGTTTAGTCCGCTTGACTTACGACTCTACACAAGCACTAAACTAAAAGTAACGAGCTAAACAGGTTTGGTATCAAAACAAACGGTTTTGATACCTATAAGTAGCTTGGTTACAAAATACGCGAGAATACACATTTTGACCGAAGCTACGACTCGTCACTGAGCCTAGATAACGTGGTAATCAGTAGGTATAGTCACTAGGGACTATGACCATCGTGATTACGCTCACGTTATGAAGTTCAAACGAACTTCACGTTGACCATAAACTGGTCAAAGCAGAAAGTCAAACACAGTTTGACTTTAATGATAAAAACAAATGAAAAGAACGAAAGAATACTTACAAAAGGTCCCCGCAAGCTCTTGATCCGATTTACCTTCAGGTATGAAGTATAAACTTCAACTTAGAAGGCCAAAATCAGATCAAGTGTGAGTTTGCAAGTGAAAGGGGTGGGCTATTTATAGATTTCCTTGCACCGTTAAGATCGTTTATCGAAAACCGAGCTTCGATCTCATCCGTACAAGTGGGCACATGGTATTTGGATACCATGGGCACTTGAAAACCATCAAATATAGCCCATAGATTGATCAAAAACCATTTGCAAGTGTGTGGAACAGCTGGATCAAGCTAGAAAACATTTCTGCTGATCTGGGACATGCTTACGGACCGTAAGACCATGCCCATACGGTCCGTAAGGACCTTGCAGATCTGATACTTTCCAGAAATTGCAAAATGGTCCCTACACTCGAGAAACATGCATTTTGGCCCATTTTTGACACGTTTAAGCCCCGTTAACCCCATTTCAAAGCACTAAAATGAAGTTAAAGTATAGGGAACTTAAAATGTGCTAAAAAATATCTCGAATCTCGGCTCTTTTGGTCGTACGGTTGCGTTGTTCGGTTAATTACGATGGAAGTCATAACGAACGCAAAAACGATCCAAATTAAGCGACGAATGGAATTTTATCATGCCAATCACTAAAACATAATATTTTAATGATTACATAAATTTTTGGATGTCGAGATGTATTCAGAACGTAAGATATGAGCGAAAATGCAAACTTGTTCACTTTTTGACGCTTTTAGTCCCTGAATGACCAAAAGTTTATTTTTGCGCACCAAACACCTCAAAGACTATTTCTAAGCTATGTAACGGATATTTAGGGCATATTAAACTTATGATCAAGTTCCGGAAGGTTCGTTACTATACAAATCGGTATAGTTTTGCAGTTTGACACAATTAGTCCCTACGATCGAACAAACTTGATTTCAACACACCAAACCCTCCAAAACTTGTTTCTAAGTTATGTAAAGGTTATTTAAGGTATGTTAAGCCTATTTCACTATTCCGGAGTGTTTGTTGCATTAAACTGGTTATATTTACGCATCAGAGCGCGTATAACCTTCCAGAAAGCGATTTAAAGCTTGAAATCGAATATGAGTTGATATGTGCAAACGATACACATATTTTTACAAATCCCAAGTATGAAATACAGTATTTCATTAGTTTGGTATTTGTTTGATGATTGAAGTGACACAGGTTTCACAGTCTCCCCTACTTTAGGAAATTTCGTCCCGAAATTTAATTTTAGGGGAAACTTGTGAAGACAACTGTGATGGTTTCGTTTTCGAATGAATCCCTCGAACCCTAAGTAAAACTCTGGGCCATGTTAGGATTCTTAGCGAAATTGTCAACCCTCATAGTGAAGTCCTTGTAGTAGCAAAACATGGAGTTTCAAACTATGGACAGGAGAACGTTTCTTGTGAAGAATTATCATAGGAAACTTGTGTGTGCTTGAAATCAGAATTGGGGAGTGTAAGATAAAATGACATCGTCAAAGTCCAAGACTTCTCCTGTATCATTATTCTTGTTACTATAGGTCTTAACACATGACAAAACTTCTTGTGGTTTCTGTGCACTAAATTACATAATTATGTAGGCCTCCATAATTACGCAATTCCTTGCACAGTCCGCACAATTCATTTCATAATGCGTATGGGAAAAAATACCAATTGAATAAACATGAAGCGACTTGACTAGACCACCAAAGGACCTTTTTAACTAGATCAACGAACGACCCTTTTAACTAGATCAACACATGATCTTCTTAATTAGACCGTCATACGATCTCCTTAAATAGACCACTTAAGGGATCTTTTCAATTATATCATCATATGATATTCCTAACCATATTTCCAAATCAATATGTTTAGCTAGACCACTCAAGGGGTCCAATATTTGAATAGTACTTTAAAACCCAAGGGACTTTAACTACAACGTAGAAGTCCATTAAGGATTCAAGATAGTACCTTTAGATATCCTACTATGAATCCTTCATATGAGATATGGAAGATTCTACGAGGATTTGGATGGATCACACAAAACACAAAACATATAAGAAAACATATAAGCACATAATCACATAATTAGTTACTTGATCTTTAATTTGTTATCTTTGGGCACGAATATTTAAAGCACACTAGGAATCCAATCTGTGGATTTTATTTGGTACTTTAATCATTTTCAAGAATCTATCTATGGTGATAGAAAGATCTTTAATAGGAGTTTGGCTTTATTTCTTAAAAGAAATGAGTATTTAAGGTTTTTGGGGAGATCATAAGTGATCATAAAAATGACAGAACCACACGAATAGTTCGTCTTTGTGTTGACATTATAAGGTTGCATCAAACATTCACACAATCGCATCAGTTTTGCAGAAATAAAAACAACAAATCTTTATTTATCTAACAATCGAATTGTCTTGAAATGTCAAAAGATAACAACCAAAGAATTACAAAACACTAATTGTTCACTTCTGCATCATTGTTCACATTTGCCTCATTGATGTTAAACGCTCGTCCACGCGTTGGAGGTATGTTAACAAGTCTTGGGCAATTGTTTCTGTAGTGTAAGGTCACCACAGTTATAACATGACCCTGGGGGGGACCGTGCTTGAACAGCAGCAGGGTTTGTAGCAGCTTGATTTGCATAACGGCAGACATTGATCAAATGTCCCAACCGCCCACAGTGTGTACATTTGTTACACTGCTCCTGCTCCAGATGATGACGGTTGCACTTGTTGCACAAAGGTGCGGTACCAACATAGTTTTGCCTTTTGCGAGGTTGTGCTGGCTAGTTTGGTGCAACCTGTTTTTCTTGAGCAGTGATGGCGCAGTTTTGAGAAGCCTTACGCTTCTTCTTCTTGGATTCTTCAACCTGCTTTTCCTTTGGCTCGGCTGAAGTAGTCTTGTCGGATGGTCTTGGGTCGCCTTTTCGAAAAACCTTTTTCTTCCTGATGTGGGATTCAGTTAGGGTGGCAGACAATTCAATGGCTTGTCTGACAGTAGTAGGGTTGCTGCCAGTAAAAATATCCCGAACTAGGTCAGGAAGACCATCAATATATTTCTCAATTGCCTTATCCACAGGTGTAACCATAGCAGGACATAGCAGGCTCAATTCCTCATTGCGGTCAGTATAGGCGCGATGCTCACCGCTGTCTTGCTTCAGGTCATCAAATTCCCTTTCTAAAGCCCTCAATTCATGACGAGGACAAAACTCCCTCATCATATGAGCCCTAAGCTTAGCCCAAGTTAGTGCTAATGCGACCTCAGCACCACGGTCCCTCATAATTCCGTTCCACCATGTGAGAGCCCTCTTTTGAAACACACTGGATACAAACTCGACTTTCCGATTGTCTGGACATTGAACATGACGAAATGTACTTTCAATGCTTTTGAACCACTGTAGGAGTCCAGTTGCTCCTTCAGAACCACTAAACTTGAGTGGGTTAGCTGAATTGAAGCTTTTGAAATTGCATCGAGCATTCTGGTTATTGTTGGCTTGGTTTACTTGAGCAATAACATCTGGGAGCATAGCAGCCATATGCTGCACCATAATATTTTCCATTTCGGCACTTGAGAGCGGATTTTCGCGTCGAGGAGGCATTCTAAAAGGGGAAACAGGAAGGAAAACAAGTGAGAGGATTAGACGAAAAGAATGAGATGAAACAAATCTGATGAAAGCAAAGATGGTGGTCATTGTTTGTTACTACAAAGCAACAAACGACCCACGGTGATTAATCAAAGTAAATAGGTCAAAAATAATGTATCACGAAGACATGCTCGCCTATAAGTGGACACTCACCCCAAGAGTTCCCAGGTAAGAGTAACTGGTCTGATACTGCGGATTTGTATGAACACTCTAGCCTTAGACAGAAAACCCAGGGTACAGGCACCCACCCTTCCAGTTTGCACGTGTTCACATTATTTAGACCAAACTTTGATGGGATTTTGAAACCTTAAAGGGTTCAAAACCTTATAATAAATCATCCTAGAAGAGATGATTAGTTTTCAAGATGGAAACGAAATTTGTGTTCTTATTGTGGTTGTCACCTAAGAATAAGTGACGGTATTGTTTTAAAACTAAAGATAAGATAACTTGTGTTAGGGTCCTAGGAAGGTTATAGTCTAGGTCAAAGCATTACTAATAACCTAATTCCCTATAACCATTGGCTCTGATACCAACTTTTCTGTCACACCCCGACCACGTAAAACAACAAGACGTGGCGGAAACGTCGGGGAGTGTTGTAACAGAATCATTGTTTCACAACCATGGAATAAATAATTTTGTTTTGTTGAATAAATGAACTCATTGTTTTAATACAATCAAATAAGTACAACTATTATCTTTCAAGTTTTAAAGTCGCTAAGGCACGAGTCCATTCTAAGTGTAGCATATATCATCAATCATCACAGAGCAGTACCTGAAATGTCACACCCCGACCACGTAAAACATCAAATCATGGTGGAAACGTCGGGGAGTGTTGTAACAGAATTATTGTTCCACAACCATGGTAATTAAAATACTATTTTATTCATCATCCAAGGGTAGAATACATTGTTTCAAAACAAGAACCAACAAGTCACATTGTCTTAAAATAAAAGAAACAAAAGTACATCACGATATTAAACTAAGTCTATCTTCATTTTAAGTCTCTAAGGCATAGGTCCTCCCTAGTATGTCATGATCATCCTAAGCAACAGCACCTGAAAACACATGTGAAAATAGGTACGTCAGCATAAAAATACCTGTGAGATACATAGGTTTTGTGAAAATAGGATTCATGACTTGAGTTTAAAGAAAATGCTTAATAAAAATCATTCATGAACCTTGTTAAGTATTTTCTTTTATGAATCATTTGAAAAACGATAGCAAAATCAGATGATAAGTATTTGTAAAAGAATAACGTATTGTTAAAAGAGTAACTAAGTAAAAAGAGTTTGTATAAACCAAGTTATTTGTAAAACAATGTTTAAGTGAAAATGTTGTAAAAGTAACATGTCTAAACTGAATGGCATAAATAACGCTACGATATGTAATATCATACAAGCACTTATATATAGGAAGTACCAGCGGCGTATCCACCATGCTTGTATTATATTACACGCGTCTCGTTATTCAAGTCACCTAAACAAACCACCAATGTATAATGTTCATGTTTAAACCAATAGTCAAAAGTCATAGTATAACCCAAGTTAAGTGTAAGTCATGTAATGTATAAACAAAAGTTATGTATGGTAAGTAAAAAAAAATTGAGACTACTTAATCCATAAGTAAAAATGAACAAAACAAGTATTTGAAATAAATCAAAAGTTATGTTTTGTAAAATGAATGCATGTTTTACTGATACAAACACTTATTTAGTAAGTTAACGCATACATCCAAGCCTTGAGACAGCAGGATAACCTTAGAGTAAAGGGTATCAATGTGACAACTGTGCTCTTTAATCGATGAACAATGCAAAAAGATGTTAATTATCAATAAAACAATGTGTTTTGGTGTTATTATGTGTGTTTTATGTGTTGGTGGTTTTACAATTCGATTCGATTCGATTTCAAGCTTTAAATCGCTTTCTGGAAGCTTACACGCAAACTGGTGCGTAAACGCAATCAGTTAAATGCGACAAACACTTCGGGATAGTTAAATAGGCTTAACATACCTTAAATAACCTTCACATAACTTAGAAATAAGTTTTGGATGGTTTGGTGTGTCGAAAACAAGTTTGTTTGATCGTAGGGACTATTTATGTCAAACTACGAAACTATACCGATTCGTAAGGTGTCGAACAGTCTGGAACTTGATCATAAGTTAAACATACCCTAAATACCTTTACATAGCTTAGAAATAGGCTTTGAGGAGTTCGGTATGCTAAAATAAACTTTATTGATCAATAGGGACTAAAAGCATCAAAAAGTGCACAAGTTTGCATTTTTGCGCATATCTTACATTCTGAATATAACCGGACATCCAAAAATTTATGTAATCATTAAAATGTTTTATTTTAGTGATTGGCATGCAAAAATTCCATTCGTCGCTTAATTTGGATCGTTTTTGCGTTCGTTACGATTTCCGTCGTAATTAACCGAACAACGCGATCGCACGACCAAACGAACAGACATCCAAGATATTTTTGAGCATGTTTTGACTTCCCAATACTTTAACTTCATTTTAAAGCCTTGAAATGAGGTTAACGGGGCTTAAACGTGTCAAAAATGGGCCGAAATGCAAGTTTCTAAGTTGCAGGGACTAAAACTGACAATCTGCCAAAGATGGTCAGGCGGGGCGCGTAAGACTAAGTGAAGTCTTATGCGGGGCGCGAGGGCATGCCAGACAGAAGCAATGAATCTGGTCATTTAGCTCGTTTTTGCTGGTTTTGATCAGTGGATTTCAATGCTAGGGGCTGGTTTGTGTGTTCTCCAAGTCCCCCAATCCGACCTTGACACTTGTATGGCTTGGATCATGCCCTCCTCTCCAAGGAATGATCCTAACAGTTTGCGAAAAACTATATATAGCCCATCCATTTCACTTGTTCTTTGCTCATTCATTCTTCTCTTCTCTACCATCTGATTTGGAAGGCTCCCTCAAGTGTTTGGAGCTTTCTAATCTCATTGGGAACTTGGTTTTCTTGTAGAAAAGATAGCAAGGACCCATTGTGAGCATTCTTTCATTCTCTTTATTGTTTTCCTAGTTTGAAAGTCAAAAATAGTTTGACTTTCAGCTTTGACCACGAGTCGGTCAACGAGAAGTTCGTTTGAACTTCGCAACGTGAGCGTAATCACGTTGGTTATAGTCCTTAGTGACTATACCCACTGATTACCACGTTAACTAGGTGTAGTGACGAGTCTAAGTTTCGGTCAAAATGCGTTTTAGCACGCATTTTGCAACGGAACTACTATTAGGTATCAAAAAGCTTTGTTTTGATACCAAATCAGTAGGTTAAACATGCTTTGACATGCTTAGCTCATCGATTTTAGTTAGTGCTTGTTTAGAGTCGTAAGTCGAGCGGTCTAAACCACTGCTTGGACTTTCGAACTCGACCCGTTTGGTCGATCTTTAGGATCCGACCAAGCATGTTTAGTGACCATAGTTTCATAGGGAATAACCTTCCGAGGTTATACCTTATGGTCACCGAGTTTAAGTATTTGTATGATAGGTGGTTTATATGCCTTAGGTAAATTACCAAAATGCTCTTTTCATGCATAATTGGACTTTAAGCATATGTAACCTAACTTTTGTCACCTAAACTGATTATGCAACTTATTTAAACATGTTTAGGCATATAATACTTGTCATAGGACTAGTTAGACGTCTCGAACGCGTGTTTGCGCGCACGACGCATTAAAGTAGCGTAAGCTACCTTAATGGGTCGCAATGGGTCGAAAGCACTTAGGTTAGGTTTCAATTTAGAATGTAGGCTTTGTTAAACCATATCTTATGAGTTCCAACACTCATTTGGTTTACAAGACCTCATTCTGTCCGATCTCCCGATTTAGGCGTCTATTGTTTGACTAAGTGATTCGATTATTAGGTGCTGCTTGAGTTTCCATGGTTTGATTGAGCTTGTTGAGTTCTTTAGATTGAGGATACTTTGCACTTCAATGTGAGTACATAGTTCCCCTATTTTACTATTTTCAATTGTTTTGGGGTGATTCATATGTACAAAACGAATTTCAAGGTTTAAACGTTGATTTCAAAAATGATTAAGATGGTTTATACAAAACTAATAACGATTTCAATAATGTGAACAAACTTGTTGGTTGTAATTACATACCGAATGACATTCATTAGCTCTGATCAAGCCGACCAGTATTAGGTTATGGTACCATAGGATCTGACAAATCCCGTTATCAGACTAGACCCATGGTTATGTGTGGGGGTTATGTAGGTAACGACCGAATCTGTGATTATTAACTTACCCTTTGGTGGTTCGTTAATACGAGAAACTAGGTAGTCGAGTCATGAAGGTTTGAATGTTGTTAACGAGGTGACCAAAAGTAGTTTCACTATTAAAACGAATACGATTTTGGGACGAATTAAATGATTTGAGACGATTTAAACGAATTAAACGATTTGGATAAACGATGGGTTTTGGGTAGTGATTAGATAATGGGACGGGTGTAGTATGATAGAATCATGGTAGATACGCCGCTGGTACATCTTATATATAAGTGCTTCTATCATATTACATTGCGTGTCATTATTTAGTTCACTGGGGAAACGATTTTGAAACGATGTCACATAACGAGGTTTTCGAAACGATATAAACCATACGAGTTTTATTAACGAATTTTTATGAGATGTTTACAAGTTTTTATACTAAAACAAATGCTTTTGGGTTAAGAGTCATGGCTACGAGATTCTATAAATTATAACCAATTTGATTTGAGTCGGTTAATTATGTTGCAATACACTTTTCAAAACGAGGTTTGTATTTTGACTCTTGTAGTCTAACGAGGTACTGCAACATATAAACGAGCCATGAATCCGATACTCCCATAAAACCTATGTATTCGCCAGCATTTCTTTGCTGACTTTATTTTTACATATGTTTCAGGTGGTATTGCTTGATGTTGCTTGCTAGGAAGCTTGTGTCACATAGGACCTGGACGAGGCCTTAGTGACTTAAAAAAAAACCAGTTATAAACAACATGTAGTTTATTTGTTTTGATTTAATGACAATGTACATTACTTAATAATTCAATAAAACAAAACATTTGGTTACCATGGTTGTGGAACAATAATTCTGTTGCAACACTCCCCGACGTTTCCGCCACGTTTTGTTGTTTTAACGTGGTCGGGGTGTGACAGAAGAGTTAGTATCAGAGCCAATGGTTATACGGAATTAGGTTATTAACAATGCTTTGACCTAGACTATAACTTTAGGACCCTAACACAAGTTTACTTGTGTTTAGATTTTAAAACAATACCGTCACCTATCCTTAGGTGATAACCACAACGAGAACACAATAACGAATCCGCTTCGAAAATTAATCATCTATCCTTGGATGATTGATTACTAGGTTTTGAACCCTTTGTTATAAGGTTTTGAACCCTCTAAGTTTTCAAACTCTCGTCAAAGTTTGGGTCTAAATAATGTGAACACGTGCAAACTGGAAGGGTGAATGCCTGTACCCTGAGTTTTCTATCTAAGGCTAGAGTGTTCGTACAAATCCGCATTATCGGACCAGTCACTCTTACCTGGGAACTCTTGGGGTGAGTGTTCACTTATAGGCGAGCATGTCTTCACGATACATTATAGTGACCCATTTACTTTGATTAGTCACCGCGTGTCGTTTGTTTGTTCGAGGTAACAAACAAATGATCGCCTTCCTTGTGTTTTGTCGATGTTTTCAATGCCTCCTTTGTTTCTTTCCAATTATCGATCTCACTCGTTTCTCATGTTTCCTTGTTAGACAATGCCTCCTCGACGCGATGCTCGGACCGATGCTCGAACTTATACTTCTGAGGAAGTCGCAGCCCTTGTCTCTCAGCAAATGGCTGCTGTGCTTCCAGGCATTGTGACCCAAATTCACGAACTATACAACAACAACAATAATAACAACAATAATGCACCGTGTAATTTCAAGAATTTCAATTCTGCGAAGCCGCTTAAGTTTTCTGGGTCGCAAGGAGAAACTGCGCTCCTACAATGGTTTGAAAGTATCGAGAGCGCATTACGACACGTGCAGTGTCCGAATGAGCGTAAGGTTGAGTTTGCATCTAGTGTGTTCGAGAAGCGAGCTCTTACATGGTGGAACGGAGTTATGCGTGATAGGGGTGCTGAAGTGGCACTAGCACAAACTTGGGAAGAGCTCCGAGCTCTCATGATGAGAGAGTTCTGTCCCCGTCACGAGATTCGAGCTTTAGAATGGGAATTCGATGATTTGAAACAAGTCAGGGGAGAACACCGTGCTTATACAGATCGATTTGAGGAGCTCAGTTTGTTGTGTCCCACGATGGTTACCCCGGTGGATAAAGCAATCGAGAGGTATATCGATGGTTTACCGGATTCCATGCAGGACATTATGACCGGTTTTAATCCTACTACCCTTCGTCAAGTAATCGAGTTGTCTGCTACCCTGACTGAGTCTCAAGTCAGGAAGGGTAAACTTACCCGCAAGGGTGATCAAAAGAAGTCAACTGATTCTGATAAGGAAAAGGGTAAGGGTAAGAAGCAGGGCGAGTCTTCGAAAAAGTCAAGGAAGCGCAAAGCTTCCCAAAACTTTGCTGTCACCAATCAAACTCCTCGGAACCCACAGACTCAACCTCCTGCGAAGAAAGCATATGCTGGCACCGCACCTCCTGCGAAGAAAGCAAAACTTTGCTCAACAGGCCTGTAAACAGTGTACTACGTGTGGTAGACTTGGGCATTTGGCCAACATCTGTCGCTTTGGTCAAAATCAGGCCGCTCAGGTTCCGGCACAAGCTCAAGGGAATGTTGCGAGATTCCCACCTGGTTCGTGTTTTAATTGCGGAGAAATGGGTCATTTCCGCAACAACTGCCCGAGATTGGTAAACGCGAATGCAAATGCAAATGCGAATGTCAATCCGAATGGTAATGTGATAGCAAATGTAAATCCCGCTCGTGGACGAGCATTCCATTTGAACGCAAATGAGGCGAGGGCGGACAACGAAGTTGTTAACGGTACGTTCCTTGTTAACAATCAACTTGCGTCTGTTCTTTTCGATTCAGGTGCCGATAGGAGTTTTGTTTCGTTATCCTTTGAGCCTTTACTTGCGATACCTAGAACTAAACTGAGGAAGCCCTTATCTGTCGAAGTTGCTAATGGTAAACCACTCGTACTCGATTCTGTTCTTCATGGTTGTCAATTGAACCTCGATGACCATCTTTTCACTATCGACCTCGTACCAATGCAACTTGGGAGTTTCAACATTATCATGGGGATGGATTGGTTAACCAAACATCATGCCGAGGTTGTTTGTTTCGACAAGATCGCTCGTATTCCTCTTTCCTCTGGTGATGTTCTTGAGGTTCGTGGCTTGAAACCATCTGTTGGTTTGAAACTCATGTCATGTATAAAAGCTCAAAGCTATCTACGAAACGGATATGTTGCTTTCCTGGCACATGTCACCGGGGAGAAAAGCAAGAACAAGAGTATTCAGGATATTCCGATTGTTCGGGATTATCCACAGGTGTTTCCTGATGAACTGCCTGGTTTGCCTCCAGTTCGTCAAGTCGAGTTTCATATTGACCTTGTACCCAATGCTAACCCGATTGCGAAAGCACCTTATCGTCTTGCACCTTCCGAGATGCAAGAGTTATCGAAACATCTTCAAGAGTTATCTGATCAAGGATTCATCCGACCGAGTTATTCACCTTGGGGAGCTCTTGTCCTCTTTGTGAAAAAGAAAGATGGATCTTTTCGAATGTATATCGATTATCGTGAGCTTAATAAGCTTACCATCAAGAATCGATATTCCCTACCTTGAATCGATGATCTCTTTGATCAGCTACAAGGTGCTACCTGTTTTTCCAAGATCGATATGCGTTCTGGGTATCATCAGCTTCGTGTATTCGAAGAAGATATTCCCAAAACTGCTTTCCGCACGAGATATGGACACTATGAGTTCACTGTCATGCCTTTTGGTCTGAATAGGGTCTGTAAACCTTATTTAGACAAGTTCATCATTGTGTTCATCGACGATATTCTTATTTATTCAAAGTCTCGAGTCGACCACGAGCAACACCTTCGTTTGACTCTCGAACTCCTAAAGAAGGAACAACTTTTTGCTAAATTCTCCAAGTGTGAATTTTGTCTTAAAGAAGTTCAGTTCTTGGGACATATAGTCAACGAGCAGGGTATTCATGTGGGTCCTTGCAAAATAGCTGCTATTAAGGATTGGAATACACCTACGACACCCACAGAAATTCGTTCTTTTCTTGGACTTGCTGGGTATTACCGTCGTTTTATTGCAAATTTCTCAAAGATTGCGGTTCCACTCACTGCTTTGACACAGAAGAATAAGCCTTTTGAGTGGGGACCCAAGCAAGAAGAAGCATTCCAAATGCTGAAACAGAGACTTTGTGATGCTCCTGTTCTATCTTTGCTCGAGGGAAGCGAAGATTTCATTGTCTACTGCGATGCGTCCAACTTAGGCCTTGGTTGTGTTCTTATGCAACGAGGTAAAGTTATAGCATATGCATCTAGACAATTGAAAGTTCACGAGAAGAACTACATGACTCATGATCTTGAGTTAGGAGCTGTAGTTTTCGCTCTCAAAATCTGGAGACACTACCTCTATGGTACGAGGTGTGTGGTTTTCACAGACCACAAAAGTCTCCAGCATATTCTTAATCAGAAGGAGTTAAACATGAGGCAACGACGTTGGGTCGAACTCTTGAGTGACTATGATTGCGAGATTCGCTACCATCCTGGTAAAGCGAATGTCGTGGCCGATGCGCTTAGTCGAAAAGAGCGAGTCAAGTTTCATTCTGTTCGAACTCTATCCGATCTTCAAACTCGTGTTCTTCAAGCTCAGCAATTTTGCGTTTCACAAAATTTGATAAGTGAGGAATTGCCATGTCAGCTTGAGCTTAAACTCGAAGCGAAAGACGATGGTTTGCTTTATTTCAAGGATCGTTTGTGGGTTCCAAAACAAGACGATCTTCGCACTTTAGTGATGGACGAATCTCATAATTCTCGATATTCTATCCATCCTGGTGCTGATAAAATGTACAAGGATCTTCGTACTAAGTTTTGGTGGCCTTGGTATGAAAAAAGATGTTGCCTTGTATGTATCGAAATGCCTAACTTGTCTCAAAGTCAAGGCTGAACATCAACGACCTTCTGGTTTGCTTGTACAACCAGAGATACCGGTTTGGAAGTGGGAGAACATTGCTATGGATCTCATCACTAAATTACCGCGTACTTCCAAAGGTCACGATGCTATTTGGGTTGTCATCGATCGATTAACGAAGTCAGCTCATTTTATTGCGATTCGCGAGGATCTATCTGCTGATAAACTTGCAAAGATTTATGTTGATGAGATTGTATCACGACATGGTGCTCCTTTGGATATCATTTCCGATCGTGATGCTCGATTTTCATCTCATTTTTGGAGAACCATGCAATCTGCTATGGGGACCCAACTAAATCTAAGCACTGCTTATCATCCCCAAACAGATGGACAATCCGAGTGGACGATTCAAACTTTGGAGGATATGCTTAGAGCGTGCGTGATAGACTTTGGTGGTAATTGGGACTCTCATCTACCATTGATCGAGTTCTCTTACAATAATAGTTATCATGCTAGCATCAATATGGCACATTCGAAGCTCTTTACGGTCGAAAATGTCGTTCACCTGTCTGTTGGAATGAGGTCGGTGAGGCTCAGCTTACTGGACCTGAACTCGTTCTGGAAACAACAGACAAAATCAAGAAAATTCATGATAATCTTGTGACAGCTAGAAGCCGTCAAAAGAGTTATGCAGATATGCGACGCAAGCCCCTAGAATTTCAAGTCGGAGACCATGTCCTACTCAAGGTGTCACCTTGGAAGGGAGTGGTGAGATTTGGAAAGAAAGGAAAACTTGCACCACAATACATTGGACCATTTAAGATTGTTGAAAGAGTTGGAAAGGTTGCCTATCGACTAGAGCTACCTTCAGAGCTTGGAAATATTCATCTGACTTTTCACATGTCCAATTTACGAAAGTGTTTAGCTGACGCTGATCTTCACATTCCTCTCGACGAGATCCAAATCGATGAAACGATGCACTTTGTCGAGAAACCTGTGGAGATAGTGGACCGTACATTCAAACAGTTGAAGAACAAACGGATTAAATTAGTCAAAGTTCGTTGGGAGTCCAAACGTGGCCCAGAGTTCACTTGGGAACGTGAGGACCAAATGAAGGAGAAATATCCGCAATTGTTCTCACAAGTTTCCTCTAGTTAAAATTTCGGGACGAAATTTCCTAAAGTAGGGGAGACGGTTACAACTATGCTCTTTAATTGATGAACAATGCAAAACGATGTTAATTATCAATAAAACAATGTGTTTTGGTGTTATTATGTGTAACACCCGAAAAATATAAACCCTCATATTAGAAAATTCAAAGAAATTAGTAAACAAGAATTTACCAACTAGGAACTTAACCTAGTTAAAAAGTTAGTCTTGAAATAAACTTATAATATGGTTAAAACACTTAACTTAGAGAAAATGGTAGTTAAGGGACTGAACTTGTCAAAATTGAAAGTTAATTACTAAATAGTGAACAAAACACAAAACCTCACCCATTTTGGGTGGGCATCGATCGAACAGAGAGAGAGAGGGGCGACCTGGAGAAATTCCAAACCCTAAAATCTCAAGAATCTTGCAAATTGAAGGGTTAATCCAAGTAGAAATCAAGAATTAAGCCTAGAATCATAATCCTCATCACAAGAGGATTGTAAGGTATGTAAAATTAGTGAAATCCCTTAACTTGAAATTCTCATGATGTTATGAAATCTGGAAAATTGATGTTGCATGAGTATTATTTGGTTAGTTTAGAATTGATTTGGTGTTTAGAGGTTAGATTCAATCAATTACATGTGAAATCATGATCAAATTCAGAAAACTCCATGAACACCTTGAAGGTGGGTTGTGGGTTTTACATGATGATGATGAATTCTAGGGTTCTTAGTGGTTATTCTAGTAAAAATTCGACCTTAGAAGATAGTTTCAGAAAAGATGTGATGTTCACATGATATAAGACGGCTTAATTGAAGTTAAGTCAACTACTAAGCAATCCATAAACATGAATATGAATAATATGGAAATTCTGCCCTCTTGATGTTTGTCGAAATGCCTCAAAGAAGGCTAACAAATAGAAATTTGAAGCTTTAATGCCTAACTAACATGTTTCGGTATATTATGCTAAATGATGTCTAAGAGGGTTCTAAACATGTTTTGTAAATAAACTCTATAGGACAAGATACCGGGACGTCGAGCGGACAAGCCGGTGGTGATTCTCGTTTGAAGGGTGTGCGCCAAGGTATGTAACATGTCGCGTTACATTATGTGAATTTTAGATCATTGTAGTTGTTTATCAAAGTTTCTAGTTAATTTGGATTGGAGCGAAGGCGTTGTTGTATTGAATACTTGGGTGAATAATAAACTAAACTCGTTGGTAGTTGTCATAAAGGAAGGGATTTCCATAGACAAGCCAAACGGGTCGAATAATCACGTAAAATATGATCTACTTTCCGAAACATGATAGATTGTTATATGTAGTTGGTTATATTATGGCGTGCTAGAAATATTAGACTTTTATTTCAATTGATAATGCAGAATACTGAAATCCGGGAGTTGAAATTTTGGTTGAATTGCTTGAACCAAACAAAAACCTGAATTTCCAGGTGCTACCGTAAATTACGGTGTCACCGTAATTTACGGTAGAGGCCAATGTTTTACGGTGGTTTTCTCCTGTGTTACGGTGTAACCAGGAATTTCCAGCACTCACCGTAATTTACGGTGGTACCGTAAATTACGGTGGAGCCTAGAACACTTTTATATTTTTATTCTTTTTATGGGGTCTTAAATCTTGAAACTTTATCATTCATAAACATCAAGAACTAACGATCTAATTGTTGATTCTTAGGTAATTAGGGGTCATGGATGGCGATCATGCGACCAGATGATGAACCGAACACTCCACTTCGAAGCTTCCGCTATGTTTGAACTTGTTAATCAGTGTTTCTTTTGTTGTAATCAATTTCTTAAACAACAATGTTACGTTCTAACTTTGTCTTAGTAGGCTAAGGGTGTAGTAGTTTTAAAAACTTATGTTAATCAACTGTCTTTTGGTATAAAATAGTTATTAATTTCTAGTATAAATATAAGGGTGTAACAAGTTGGTAATCAGAGCCTCGGTTGTCAATAAGTGTCCGGTTCAAGCTTGATCGACCATCCGGTAAGAACTAATTTCAGTTAATAAATCTTATATTACGTAAAGAATGAGAAATGAACACACATGCATGAAAAGAGCAAGTAAGCTCAATCAACAGCAAGAACGATCAAATCAAGTTGTGAACTTGATTGAATCAACAGCAAGAACGATCAAATCAAGTTGTGAACTTGATTGAATCAACAGCAAGAACGATCAAATCAAGTTGTGAACTTGATTGAATCAACAGCAAGAATGACTAAATCAAGTTATGAACTTGATAGAATCAAACAAGAACAGCATGTGTTATAAATGGAATGTTTTAACAACTTGTGTAAACATTTCAGAAACGAAGATGGCTGATAAAGGTAATGATGATGCGGTGCCAAAAGTCACCGAACAAGTCAGGGAGGCGATTGCTGAAGAGGTTGGAAAGGCAATCGAAAACAGTCTGACAGGCTTCATTGATAGAATTCAAAACACAATTCTATCAATGGTAGAAGATAGAATCAAGAAATTAGAAGACGACTCAAAACTTGAAAAGGAAAAACATGGAGGAAGGAAGCCTTGTTCATACAAGGAATTCATGGCTTGTAAACCACCGATATACAATGGGGAGGTTGACCCAATAGTGTGCCAAAGATGGCTAAGTGATATCGAAGGGGTATTCGAGAGAACCCATTGTGATGTAAATGACTATGTAGCCTATGGTACGGGTCAACTAAGAAATCAAGCAAAAGATTGGTGGGATAACAAGAAGAGAGAGATCGGTATTGAAGCTGTTAAGGTCATGACTTGGGATGAATTCAAGACGCCATTTCTGAAGCATCATAGCCCCAAAGCAGTTATGAATAAAATCAAGCAAGAATTCATGCAGCTCAGGCACAAAAACGAGACCATAGACAAAATCACGGCAACGTTTATGGATAAAATGAAGTTTTGTGATGATCTTGTGACAAACGAAGAACAAAGGATATACTACTATCATAATATGTTGAGTGCCGAGTATAGGGAGTTTATCACCCCTTCCAAATACGAGACCCTTACCGAGATTATAAATGCTGCTCGGGAGAGGGAAATAGAGCTGAAAAAGAGTATCGAAAGGGGTGAACGGAGGGCACCTGATGTAAATCCCAGCCCTACTAAAAAGGCACGAACAAGTGAGAGCTCAAAGAAATCTGATACGAAAGGCGGGTCACCGAGTTGCAAAATTTGCGGGAAGGGCCATAGAGGCGAATGTCATTACAAGGATAAGCCTTGTCCTATATGCAAGAAAACGGGACATATAGCCTTATCATGCCCGGAGAAGGTAACGGTATGTTACAATTGTTATCGAATGGGCCATAAGAAATCTGAATGACCGGAATTGGTTGAAAAGAAGGGTGGGCAGGAACAGAAGGGTGAAGCCCCTAAAGCAAAGGCAAGATCTTTTCAACTAACCGCCGCAGAAGCAAAGATTGAACCTGACGTGGTCTCAGGTATATTTACTGTAAACTCAATTCCTGCACGTGTGTTATTTGATACGGGTGCGAATAAATCCTTTGTTTCATATGGATTTATTCGACATCCTTCATTTACTCTAACTAAATTACCTGTGCCCTTAGAAGTAGAGATAGGTAATAATAAAAGTTTTATTGTTTGCGATGTATGTGAAAATTGCAAACTGAGCATTGACGATGAAGAATATTTGATAAATCTAATCCCGATGTCGATGGGAGAATTTCAAGTCGTCGTTGGGATGGATTGGCTATCTCGACACCATGCAAAGGTCGTGTGTTTCCGTAAAGAGATAAAACTGACATCTCCGAGCGGGAAACACGTCACCATCTATGGCGAGAAAGGAGGCAATCCCATTGTATGCTCAATGTTGAAAGCACACAAGCTAATGAAGCAAGGATGCAAAGCATTTATGATATACGCAAATGAGCCCGAAAAAGAATCACGAAAGATCGGAGATGTACCGGTAGTACGAGATTATGAAGATGTTTTTCCGGAAGATTTGCCGGGGATACCGCCCGAACGGGAAGTAGAGTTCGGGATCGAATTGATTCCGGGCGCGAAACCCGTAGCAAAAGCCCCGTACCGACTTGCGCCGTCAGAATTGCAAGAACTGATGTCCCAAATCCAAGACCTGCTTGACAAGGGATTCATAAGACCGAGTGTGTCTCCTTGGGGCGCACCGGTATTGTTTGTGAGAAAGAAAGACGGGAGTATGCGCATGTGTATCGATTACCGGGAGTTAAACAAACTCATGGTAAAGAATCGATACCCGCTCCCGAGGATAGACGATTTATTCGACCAACTACAAGGTGCGAACTGGTTTTCCAAAATTGACCTTAGATCGGGGTATCACCAATTAAGGGTCAAAGAAGAAGATGTGCCGAAGACGGCTTTCCGCACGAGATACGGACATTACGAATTCCTTGTGATGTCATTCGGACTAACAAACGCACCCGCGGCTTTCATGGACCTCATGAACCGGGTTTGCAAACCAATGCTGGATAAGTCGGTCATCGTGTTTATCGATGACATATTGGTATATTCGAAAACTGAAGCTGAACACGCACATCACCTACAAGAAGTGTTAGAAGCCCTTAGACGAGAGAAGTTATACGCAAAATTCTCTAAATGTGCCTTTTGGTTACGAGAGGTACAATTTCTTGGCCACATTATAAGTGCTGACGGAGTACTGGTGGATCCGTCAAAGATTGAGGCGGTGTCAAAATGGAATTCCCCAAAGAACCCTTCTGAAATTAGAAGCTTTTTGGGACTTGCGGGATACTATAGGAGATTTATTCAAGATTTCTCCAAGATTGCGTCGCCACTAACCAAGCTGACCCGAAAGACAGAAAGATTCATCTGGGGTGTTGAACAAGAGAAAGCGTTTCAAACGCTAAAAGAAAAGTTAACTCAAGCTCCGGTACTAACACTACCGGACGGAGTTGAAGACATGGAGGTTTATTCGGATGCTTCACTATCGGGACTCGGATGTGTATTGATGCAACGGGGCAAGGTCATAGCCTATGCCTCGAGGCAATTAAAGATACACGAACAGAAATATCCTACGCACGATCTCGAGTTGGCGGCGGTAGTATTTGCATTAAAAATATGGAGGCACTACTTGTACGGAGTAAAGTGCACCATATTCACCGACAACAAGAGTTTGAAATACTTCTTCGATCAGAAGGAGTTAAATATGCGACAAAGGCGGTGGCTGGAAACGGTGAAGGATTACGATTGTGAAATACGTTATCACCCGGGAAAGGCTAATGTAGTGGCCGATGCGCTGAGCCGCAAATCGGATTATACCCCAATACGGGTACGATCAATGCAACTGGTTGTGACTTCAAGCTTGCTTGAAAGAATTCGAGAAGCACAAGATGAAGCTGTAAAAGCAGAAAACTGGAAAAAGGAAAGAATTATCGGCCAAGTTAAGGACCTAGAGGTAGGCAGTCACGGCCTGAAGACTCGCTTTAATAGAATCTGGGTCCCTAATACATGTGGGGTTAAGAAGCTTCTACTTGATGAAGCTCATAAATCCCGTTATTCCATTCACCCGGGAGCGACCAAGATGTACCATGACTTGAAGCAAAACTATTGGTGGCCCGGAATGAAGCGGGACACGGTGAAGTACGTGGAAAAGTGTTTGACGTGCTTGCAAGTCAAGGCGGAAAATCAAAAACCATATGGTAAACTTCAATCGTTAGAAATTCCGGTTTGGAAATGGGAGCAAATTACGATGGACCTATTGACCAAACTGCCTAAAACAAGTCGTGGTTTTGATGCTATTTGGGTAGTAGTGGATAGGTTAACCAAAAGCGCTCACTTTATTCCCATTCGTGAGACTTATACTTCGGAGAAAATGTCAGAGGTTTACACCAACGAAATCATAGCAAGACATGGGGTACCGATATCCATTGTGTCAGACAGAGATACCCGGTTTACTTCAAAATTCTGGCGTGAATTCCAAGAACATATGGGAACTAAATTGTTCCTTAGCACTACTTACCATCCACAAATGGATGGGCATAGCGAAAGAACAATACAGACATTGGGTGATATGCTACGAGCTTGCATTATTGACTTTGGGGGTAGTTGGGATGTCCATTTACCCTTGGTCGAATTCGCATATAACAATAGCTATCACGCGAGCATTAAAATGGCCCCGTATGAGCTATTATATGGCAGAAAGTGTCGGACTCCGGTATGTTGGGGAGAAGTGGGTCCGCGGGGGCTAGCACCAACCGATATAATCCGAGCTACAAATGCGAAAATTGATATAGTTCGGGCACACTTGAAAGCGGCTCAAGACCGGCAAAAGGCATACGCAGATAAAAGAAATAGGCCAATTGAGTTTCAGGTTGGCGATATGGTCATGCTAAAGGTTTCCCCATGGAAGGGCATCATTAGATTCAGAAAAAGGGGAAAGTTAAGCCCGAGATTTATTGGGCCATTTAGAATCACTGAACGGGTTGGTAAAGTGGCTTATCGACTTGAATTACCCGAAGAGTTGAGTGGAATTCATAGCACCTTCCACGTATCACATCTTCGAAAATGTTTGGCCGACGAAACTGCTCACATCCACTACGATGACATCGAGGTGGAAAACAGCCTCAACTATGCGGTAAAACCAATTGCAATTTTAGATCGTAAGGAGAAAAGTTTGAGGAACAAGGTAATAAGCCAAGTCAAAGTCAAATGGGAGCACAGAAAAGGGTCAGACACTACATGGGAGTCTGAGGAAGAAATGCGGCGACTCCACCCTACATTATTTGGTATGTAATTCGGTTTCGGGGACGAAACCCTTTTAAGGGGGGTGGACTTGTAACACCCGAAAAATATAAACCCTCATATTAGAAAATTCAAAGAAATTAGTAAACAAGAATTTACCAACTAGGAACTTAACCTAGTTAAAAAGTTAGTCTTGAAATAAACTTATAATATGGTTAAAACATTTAACTTAGAGACAATGGTAGTTAAGGGACTGAACTTGTCAAAATTGAAAGTTAATTACTAAATAGTGAACAAAACACAAAACCTCACCCATTTTGGGTGGGCATCGATCTAACAGAGAGAGAGAGGGGCGACCTGGAGAAATTCCAAACCCTAAAATCTCAAGAATCTTGCAAATTGAAGGGTTAATCCAAGTAGAAATCAAGAATTAAGCCTAGAATCATAATCCTCATCACAAGAGGATTGTAAGGTATGTAAAATTAGTGAAATCCCTTAACTTGAAATTCTCATGATGTTATGAAATCTGGAAAATTGATGTTGCATGAGTGTTATTTGGTTAGTTTAGAATTGATTTGGTGTTTAGAGGTTAGATTCAATCAATTACATGTGAAATCATGATCAAATTCAGAAAACTCCATGAACACCTTGAAGGTGGGTTGTGGGTTTTACATGATGATGATGAATTCTAGGGTTCTTAGTGGTTATTCTAGTAAAAATTCGACCTTAGAAGATAGTTTCAGAAAAGATGTGATGTTCACATGATATAAGACGGCTTAATTGAAGTTAAGTCAACTACTAAGCAATCCATAAACATGAATATGAATAATATGGAAATTATGCCCTCTTGATGTTTGTCGAAATGCCTCAAAGAAGGCTAACAAATAGAAATTTGAAGCTTTAATGCCTAACTAACATGTTTCGGTATATTATGCTAAATGATGTCTAAGAGGGTTCTAAACATGTTTTGTAAATAAACTCTATAGGACAAGATACCGGGACGTCGAGCGGACAAGCCGGTGGTGATTCTCGTTTGAAGGGTGTGCGCCAAGGTATGTAACATGTCGCGTTACATTATGTGAATTTTAGATCATTGTAGTTGTTTATCAAAGTTTCTAGTTAATTTGGATTGGAGCGAAGGCGTTGTTGTATTGAATACTTGGGTGAATAATAAACTAAACTCGTTGGTAGTTGTCATAAAGGAAGGGATTTCCATAGACAAGCCAAACGGGTCGAATAATCACGTAAAATATGATCTACTTTCCGAAACATGATAGATTGTTATATGTAGTTGGTTATATTATGGCGTGCTAGAAATATTAGACTTTTATTTCAATTGATAATGCAGAATACTGAAATCCGGGAGTTGAAATTTTGGTTGAATTGCTTGAACCAAACAAAAACCTGAATTTCCAGGTGCTACCGTAAATTACGGTGTCACCGTAATTTAGGGTAGAGGCCAATGTTTTACGGTGGTTTTCTCCTGTGTTACGGTGTAACCAGGAATTTCCAGCACTCACCGTAATTTACGGTGGTACCGTAAATTACGGTGGAGCCTGGAACACTTTTATATTTTTATTCTTTTTATGGGGTCTTAAATCTTGAAACTTTATCATTCATAAACATCAAGAACTAACGATCTAATTGTTGATTCTTAGGTAATTAGGGGTCATGGATGGTGATCATGCGACCAGATGATGAACCGAACACTCCACTTCGAAGCTTCCGCTATGTTTGAACTTGTTAATCAGTGTTTCTTTTGTTGTAATCAATTTCTTAAACAACAATGTTACGTTCTACCTTTGTCTTAGTAGGCTAAGGGTGTAGTAGTTTTAAAAACTTATGTTAATCAACTGTCTTTTGGTATAAAATAGTTATTAATTTCTAGTATAAATATAAGGGTGTAACATTATGCGTGTTTTATGTGTTGGTGGTTTACAATTCGATTCGATTCGATTTCAAGCTTTAAATCGCTTTCTGGAAGGTTACACGCAAACTGGTGCGTAAACGCAATCAGTTAAATGCGACAAACACTCTGGGATAGTGAAATAGTCTTAACATACCTTAAATAACCTTCACATAACTTAGAAATAAGTTTTGGATAGTTTGGTGTGTCGAAAACAAGTTTGTTCGATCGCAGGGACTATTTATGTCAAACTGCGAAACTATACCGATTCGTAAGGTGTCGAACAGTCCGGAACTTGATCATAAGTTAAACATACCCTAAATATCCTTTACATAGCTTAGAAATAGGCTTTGAGGAGTTCGGTATGCTAAAATAAACTTTATTGATCAATAGGGACTAAAAGCATCAAAAAGTGCACAAGTTTGCATTTTCGCGCATATCTTACGTTCTGAATATATCCGGACATCCAAAAATTTATGTAATCATTAAAATGTTTTATTTTAGTGATTGGCATGCAAAAATTCCATTCGTCGCTTAATTTGGATTGTTTTTGCGTTCGTTACGATTTCCGTCGTAATTAACCGAACAACGCGATCGCACGACCAAACGAACCAACATCCGAGATATTTTTGAGCATGTTTTGAGTTCCCAATACTTTAACTTCATTTTAGAGCCTTGAAATGAGGTTAACGGGGCTTAAACGTGTCAAAAATGGGCCAAAATGCAAGTTTCTAAGCTGTAGGGACTAAAACTGACAATCTGCCAAAGATGGTCAGGCGGGGCGCATAAGACTAAGTGAAGTCTTACGCGGGGCGCGAGGGCATGCCAGACATAAGCAATGAATCTGGTCATTTAGCTCGTTTTTGCTGGTTTTGATCAGTGGATTTCAATGCTAGGGGCTGGTTTGTGTGTTCTCCAAGTCCCCCAATCCTACCTTGACACTTGTATGGCTTGGATCATGCCCTCCTCTCCAAGGAATGATCCTAACGGTTTGCGAAAAACTATATATAGCCCATCCATTTCACTTGTTCTTTGCTCATTCATTCTTCTCTACTCTACCATCTGATTTGGAAGGCTCCCTCAAGTGTTTGGAGCTTTCTAATCTCATTGGGAACTTGGTTTTCTTGTAGAAAAGATAGCAAGGACCCATTGTGAGCATTCTTTCATTCTCTTTATTGTTTTCCTAGTTTGAAAGTTAAAAATAGTTTGACTTTCAGCTTTGACCACGAGTTGGTCAACGAGAAGTTCGTTTGAACTTCGCAACGTGAGCGTAATCACGTTGGTTATAGTCCTTAGTGACTATACCCACTGATTACCACGTTAACTAGGTGTAGTGACGAGTCTAAGTTTCGGTCAAAATGCGTTTTAGCACGCGTTTTGCAACGGAAATACTATTAGGTATCAAAACGCTTTGCTTTGATACCAAATCAGTAGGTTAAACATGCTTTGACATGTTTAGCTCGTCGCTTTTAGTTAGTGCTTGTTCAGAGTCGTAAGTCGAGCGGTCTAAACCACCGCTTGGACTTTCGAACTCGACCCGTTTGGTCGATCTTTAGGATCCGACCAAGCATGTTTAGTGACCACAGTTTCATAGGGAATAACCTTCCGAGGTTATACCTTATGGTCACCGAGTTTAAGTAGTTGTATGATAGGTGGTTTATATGCCTTAGGTAAATTACCAAAATGCTCTTTTCATGCATAATTGGACTTTAAGCACATGTAACCTAACTTTTGTCACCTAAACTGATTATGCAACTTATTTAAACATGTTTAGGCATATAATACTTGTCATAGGACTAGTTAGACGTCTCGAACGCGCGTTTGCGCGCACGACGCGTTAAAGTAGCGTAAGCTACCTTAATGGGTCGCAATGGGTCGAAAGCACTTAGGTTAGGTTTCAATTTAGAATGTAGGCTTTGTTAAACCATATCTCATGAGTTTCAACACTCATTTGGTTTACAAGACCTCATTCTGTCCGATCTCCCGATTTAGGCGTCTATTTTTTGACTAAGTGATTCGATTATTAGGTGCTGCTTGAGTTTCCTTGGTTTGATTGAGCTTGTTGAGTTCTTTAGATTGAGGATACTTTGCACTTCAATGTGAGTACATAGTTCCCCTATTTTACTGTTTTCAATTGTTTTGGGGTGATTCATATGTACAAAACGAATTTCAAGGTTTAAACGATGATTTCAAAAACGATTAAGATGGTTTATACAAAACTAATAACGATTTCAATAATGTGAACAAACTTGTTGGTTGTAATTACATAACGAATGACATTCATTAGCTCTGATCAAGCCGACCAGTATTAGGTTATGGTACCATAGGATCTGACAAATCCCGTTATCAGACTACACCCATGGTTATGTGTGGGGGTTATGTAGGTAACGACCGGATCTGTGATTATTAACTTACCCTTTGGTGGTTCGTTAATACGAGAAACGAGGTAGTCGAGTCACGAAGGTTTGAATGTTGTTAACGAGGTGACCAAAAGTAGTTGAACTATTAAAACGAATACGATTTTGGGACGAATTAAACGATTTGAGACGATTTAAACGAATTAAACGATTTGGATAAACGATTGGTTTTGGGTAGTGATTAGATAATGGGACGGGTGTAGTATGATAGAATCATGGTAGATACGCCGCTGGTACGTCTTATATATAAGTGCTTCTATCATATTACATTGCGTGTCATTATTTAGTTCACTGGGGAAACGATTTTGAAACGATGTCACATAACGAGGTTTTCGAAACAATATAAACCATACGAGTTTTATTAACGGATTTTTACGAGATGTTTACAAGTTGTTATACTAAAACAAATGATTTTGGGTTAAGAGTCATGGCTACGAGATTCTATAAATTATAACCAATTTGATTTGAGTTGGTTAATTATGTTGCAATACACTTTGCAAAACGAGGTTTGTATTTTGACTCTTGTAGTCTAACGAGGTACTGCAACATATAAACGAGCCATGAATCCGATACTCCCATAAAACCTATGTACTCGCCAACATTTCTTTGCTGACTTTATTTTTACATATGTTTTAGGTGGTATTGCTTGATGTTGCTTGCTAGGAAGCTTGTGTCACATAGGACCTGGACGAGGCCTTAGTGACTTAAAAAAAACAGTTATAAACAATATGTAGTTTGTCTGTTTTGATTTAATAACAACGTACATTACTTAATAATTCAATAAAACGAAACATTTGGTTACCATGGTTGTGGAACAATAATTCTGTTGCAACACTCCCCGACGTTTCCGCCACGGTTTGTTGTTTTAACGTGGTTGGGGTGTGACAATCAAAGTAAAATGTTTCCGGATTCAGTCATTCCTTACACCCAAACAAACCTAGGATGTCAGGAACGAGATTTGTCAAGTCCTATGGTACCACTACTTACTACCGAGCGGCATGATCGGTGTTAATGAATGTAATAAAGAACCGTTAAACAAACCAAATGTTATACCAAATATAAACAAGTTATGTGAAAACAATGTACTAAGTATGCTAAGTAAACATACAAAGCACAAAAGTCATGTAAATCAATGTGCTAGCATGATAAATGAACATACGTAGCAAAAGAAATGTAATGTAAAACAATGTACTAGCATGTCAAGTAAACACACGTAGCAAAACATAATGAAATCATGTACTATAAGTGTACTAGAGAACATAGCAACATATGATGTGAAAACAAGAAGGCACGAAAGTAACAATTAGGCACATGTGTTTCACCCCAAAATGTTTGGAAAACAGTAAAAGAGGGGTACTATGTACTCACTTGAGATTGCTTAATAGACTTTAGATATCCACCAAGCAAGCTAGAAGATTACGGATTCAACGGCACCTAATATAGGTATCTACATTAATAAACGGACCTAACGGAGGATCGGGCAGTACGAGGGTTTGTAAACCAAATAAGTGTGGGAACTTATGTAATATGGTTTAACAAAGCCTACATACTAAAACGAAACCTATCCTAACTGCTTTTGACCCGTTACGACCCGTTTAGGTAGCTTACACCACTTTAACGCGTCGTCCGCGTAAAACGCGTTTGGAATGCCTAACTAGTCCTATGACAAGCAAGATATGCCTTAACATGTTTAATATTGTTGCTAAATCAGTTTAGATACCAAAAATTATGTTACATAGGCTTAAAATGAATTTTAGCGTAAAAAGGGCATTTTGGTAATTTACCTAAGGCACATACATTACCTATCATACAACTACTTAAACGATGTGACCATAAGGTATAACCTCGGAAGGTTATTCCCTATACACTATGGTCACCTAAAGTGTTTGGTCGGATCCTAATGATTGACCAAATGGGTCGGGTTCGAAAGTATAAGCGATTGATTATATCGCTTACCTTTATGACCCTAAATAAGCACAAATCTAAAAGCGACGAGCCAAACATGCTAGAACATGTGTAGTAAACATAGAAAACAGGTTTGGCATTAAAACAAACGGTTTTAATACAATAGAGTAGTTTGGTTACAAAATACGCAAGAAAACGCATTTTGGCCGAAACTACGACTCATCACTGAGCCTAGATAACGTGGTAATCAGTTGGTATAGTCACTAGGGACTATAACCATTGTGATTACGCTCACGTTATGAAGTTCAAACGAAATTTGCGTTGACCGTAAATTGGTAAATGCAGAAAGTCAAACGCAGTTTGACTTTAATGCTAAAACGAACGAAAAAACGCGAAAGAATACTTACAGAAGGTCCCCGCAAGATTTGACCCGATTCACTCTCAGGTAGGAAGCATATACTTCCACTTAGAGAGTTTAGAATCAGATTCAAATGTGAGGAAATGAGGTGCAACATGAAGGGGGTATTTATAGGTGTAGTAGAACCGTTAAGATCATTTCTTGGAGAAGGGGGCACGATCTAAGCCGTACACTTGCCATATTCTGATTTGGTACCTTGATGGGCACACAAACCAGCCCATACAAACCCAAAAACCATGTGCTTAAGGTGGGTAACAGCTGGAAATAGCTGGAATGCATTTCTGCTATTTGGGGGTTGCTTACGGACCGTATGCAGGTCCATACGGTCCGTAAGGACCCTGCAGATCAGCTAAATTTCAGTTTTGGCAGTTTAGGTCCCTGTGCGCGTATGGTCGTGTTTTGGCACTTCTAACACCCGTCAAACCCATTTTCAAGCTCTACAAGGATGTTAAAGTATAGGGAACATAAAACATGCTCAAAAATATGCCGGATGTCGGATCGTTTGGCCGTACGATTGCGTTGTTCGGTTAATTACGACGGAAGTCGTAACGGACGCAAAAAAGGTCCAAATTGCGCGACGAATGGATTTTTGACAAGCCAATCACTAAAACATAATATTTTAATGATTACATAAATTTTTGGATGTCCGGAAGTATTCAAAACGTAAGTTATGCGCGAAAATGCAAACTTATGCACTTTTTGATGCTTTTAGTCCCTAAATGAGCATAAAGTTTATTTTAGCACACCGAACCCCTCAAAGCCTATTTCTAAGCTATGTAAAGGATATTTAGGGTGTGTTTAACTTATGGGCATGTTCCGGAATGTTTGTTACAGTTCAAATCGGCATACTTTTGCAGTTTGTCAATTTTAGTCCCTGTAAGCGAATAAACTAGATTTTGCCATACCAAAGCCTTCAAAACTTATTTCTAAGTTATGTAAAGGTTATTTAAGGTATGTTAAGCATAAGTTGATGTTCCGGAGTATTTTTCGCGTTTAACTGATTACGTTCACGCACCAGTTTGCGTATAATTCTCAAGAAAGCGATATAGAGTTTGAAATACAATAAAAGTCAAAACATGAAAAACCTCAAACATAAACAAACAAATATTGGGACCAAATAACTTTATTTCATTGATAACTAAATTGTTCACAATGATTACAAGCATAAATGTCACAGTCTCCCCTACTTGTGGAAATTTCGTCACGAAATTTGTTTGTAGGAAACTCATGAGAATAGATGCGGATACTTCGCCTTCATTTGATCTTCACGTTCCCAAGTAAACTCAGGTCCACGTTTAGATTCCCAGCGAACTTTAACCAAAGGAATGCGCTTGCGTTTAAGCCATTTGACTTCACGATCCATAATTTCCATAGGTTTCTCAACGAAATGCAGTGTTTTATCAACACGAATCTCGTCAAGCGGTATGTGGAGGTTCTCATCAGCTAGACACTTCTTGAGATTGGATACGTGGAAAGTTGGATGAACACTACCAAGTTCAGGAGGTAAATCAAGTCTGTAGGCTACCTTACCGATTCTTTCGACGATCTTAAATGGTCCAACGTATCTAGGTGCAAGTTTTCCTGTCTTTCCAAATCTGATCACACCTTTCCAAGGTGAGACCTTAAGTAATACACGATCGGCGACTTGAAATTCCAAGGGCTTGCGTCGTCGGTCCGCGTAACTCTTTTGACGGCTTTGAGCTGTCTGTAAGTTATCACGAACTTTCTTAACCTTGTCAGTTGTCTCCAGAATGAGGTCGGGTCCAGTAAGCTTAGCCTCACTTATCTCATTCCAGCAGACTGGTGAACGACATTTTCGACCATATAGAGCCTCGAAAGGAGCCATGTTAATGCTGGAGTGATAACTATTGTTGTAGGAGAATTCAATCAAGGGAAGATGTGAATCCCAACAACCACCAAAGTCGATCACACAAGCTCTAAGCATATCCTCCAAAGTCTGGATTGTTCTTTCAGTTTGGCCATCTGTTTGTGGATGATATGTTGTGCTCAGATTAAGTTGGGTCCCCATAGCAGATTGCATGGTTCTCCAAAAACGAGAAGAGAAGCGAGCATCTCTGTCAGAAATAATGTTCAAAGGAACACCATGTCAAGATACAATTTCATCCACATAGATTTTAGCCAGCCTTTCAGCAGAATAATCCTCACGGATTGGCAAGAAATGCGCTGACTTAGTAAGACGATCAACAACTACCCAGATGGCATCATGACCTTTCTTAGTGCGCGGAAGTTTAGTAATGAGATCCATAGCGATGTTTTCCCATTTCCAAACTGGAATCTCTGGTTGCTCCAAAAGACCAGAAGGATGTTGGTGTTCAGCCTTAACCTTAACCTTGAGACAAGTAAGGCATTTTGAAACATACAAGACAATGTCTTTCTTCATACCAGGCCACCAATACCGAGTACGAAGATCCTTATACATCTTGTCTGAGCCAGGATGAATAGAATAACGAGACTTATGGGCCTCATCCATAAGCAAGGTGCGAAGATCATCTTGGCTTGGGACCCACAAACGGTCCATGAAATAATACGATCCATCATCTTTCAGCATAAGATCAGGCTTAATGTGATAGGGTAATTCCTTACCCATTAAATCTTGTAAAACACAAGCATATTGAGCCTGTGTAATGCATGCTTGGATATCAGAACGAGCTTGAATAGCAGATTGAACACGAACACAATGAATCTTAGTACGTTGCTTACGACTTAATGCGTCAGCCACAACATTCGCTTCACCAGGATGGTAGCGAATTTCGCAATCATAGTCGTTTAGGAGTTCGACCCAACGTCTTTGCCTCATGTTGAGTTCTTTCTGATTGAAGATATGCTGAAGACTTTTGTGGTAAGTGAAAACCACGCATTTTGTACCGTACAAATAGTGTCTCCAGATTTTGAGAGCGAAAACAACTGCACCCAACTCAAGATCATGAGTGGTGTAGTTTCTCTCATGCACCTTCAATTGCCTTGATGCATAGGCTATGACTTTGTTCCTTTGCATCAGAACACAGCCAAGGCCCAATTTCGATGCATCACAGTAAACGACAAAATCATCATTGCCCTCAGGCAAAGTCAGAATAGGTGCGTCATAAAACTTTTGTTTCAAGGTCTGAAACGCTTCTTCTTGCTTAGAACCCCATTCAAAGGGTTGTTCTTCTGAGTTAGAGCAGTTAGAGGAACTGCAATCTTCGAGAAGTTCTCAATGAAGCGGCGGTAATAACCCGCAAGACCAAGAAAAGAACAAACCTCAGTAGGAGTATTAGGCGTATCCCAATCCTTAATCGCACTGATCTTGGAGGGATCTACATGAATACCTTGTTCGTTGACAATATGTCCCAAAAATTGAACTTCCTTAAGCCAAAATTTGCACTTGGAGAATTTGGAAAAAAATTGCTCTTTCTTTAGGAGTTCCAGAGTAAGACGCAGATGTTGCTCATGATCAGCTCGCGTCTTAGAATAAATCAAGATGTCATCAATAAAAACGATGATGAACTTATCTAAATAAGGCTTACAAACCCTATTCATTAAGTCCATGAAAACAGCAGGAGCATTGGTCAAACCAAATGGCATGACTGTGAACTCATAATGCCCATATCGAGTGCGAAATGCTGTTTTGGGAATATCCTCTTCATGCACACGAAGTTGATGATACCCAGAACGAAGATCAATCTTCGAGAAGCAAGTAGCACCCTGTAACTAGTCAAAGAGATCATCAATGCGAGGTAGGGGATATCGATTCTTGATGGTAAGCTTATTCAGCTCACGATAATTGATACACATTCTGAAGGATCCATCCTTCTTTTTGACAAAAAGAACGGGAGCACCCCAAGGAGAAAAGCTAGGACGAATAAAACCTTTGTCAAAAAGCTCTTGAAGCTGCTTAGACAACTCTTGCGTCTCAGACGGTGCAAGACGATATGGAGCTCTGGCAATAGGATTTGCACCAGGTACGAGATCAATACAGAACTCGACTTGGCATGCTGGGGGTAGACCAGGTAACTCTTCAGGAAACAGCTCCGGATAATCCCGAACAACAGGGATATCTTGAATAGACTTACCTTTGCCCTTATCTGCTGTAACATGTGCCAAGAAGGCCACATAGTTCTTTCGCAGATACTTCCGAGCTTGATAACAAGACATGAGCTTGAGGCTACCAACAGGTTTCTCACCACGAACCTGTAGTATCTCACCTGACGAAAGCGGCACACGAACGATCTTCTTAAAACAAACTACCTCTGTGCGATGCTTGGCTAACCAATCCATACCCACAATAATGTCGAAGCTTCCAAGTTGCATAGGCGTGAGGTCGATAGGAAAAAGATGGTCGTTAAGGTTCAACTGGCAGTTGCGAAGAACAGAATCAAGAACAACGGGTTCACCACTAGCAACTTTGACTGTCAAAGGCTTACCTAGTTTCGTTCTAGACACGTGAAGCAAGGGCTCAAAAGATAATGACACAAAACTCTTATCGGCCCCTGAATCAAAAAGAACAGACGCAGGTTGATTATTAACAAAGAACGTACCGTTCACCACATCATTGTCTGCTTGCGCCTCTTGCGCATTCATGTTGAAAGCTCGCCCACGAGCCTGAGCCTGAACCGGGTTCGCATTCACTAATCTTGGACACTGGTTACGATAGTGGGTCAGATCCCCACAGTTATAACAAGAACCTGGTGGGTAGTGAGGTCGTGCAGCTTGACCTTGTTGCTGAGCAAGAGGCTGAGCAACTTGTTGAGCCGGGTTCTGAGCTGCCTGATTCTGATTGACAGGAATGCGGCATGTAGCAGCAAGATGACCAGGTCTTCCACAGTTGGTGCATTGACGGCACTGGTGGTGTGGTTGATGATGACCGTTACACTTATTGCACAAAGGTGCATTGCCAAAGTATGGTTTCTTGGCAAGCGGTTGCGCAGGCTGATTTGTCTGTGCAGTAACGACAAAATTTTGGGAAGCCTTCCGCTTCCTAGACCCCTTTGAGGAACCCGCATCCTTACCTTGCTTGTTTTTACCTTTCTTGCTATCCTTCTTATCAGACTCCTGCTTCTTACCCTTCTTATCACCCTTCCTGTGCAACTTACCCTTTCGAATCTGCAGTTCAGTTAACGTCGTAGATAACTTGATTGCCTGACGGACAGTGGTAGGATTACTACCAGTGACGATGTCTTGCACGGAGTTAGGTAGACCATCGATGTACCTCTCGATAGCCTTGTCGAGTGGGGTAACCATAGTTGGGCAAAGTAAGCTTAACTCTTCGTACCTATCAGTATACGCCCGGCGCTCACCACTTTCCTGCTTCAGATCATCGAATTCCCTCTCCAATTTTCGCAGTTCATGACGAGGACAAAACTCCCTCATCATAAGAGTTCTCAGTTCAGCCCATGTTTGTACAAGAGCAACTTCTGCACCACGGTCTCTCATAACCCCGTTCCACCATGTAAGCGCCCTCTTCTGAAACACGCTTGAAGCAAACTCGACCTTCCGATTCTCAGGACACAGAACGTGACGGAATGTACTCTCAATGCTCTCGAACCATTGAAGGAGCCCAGTTGCCCCTTCGGTACCACTGAACTTGAGTGGTTTAGCCGAATTGAAGCTCTTGAAGTTACAAGGAGCATGCTGATTGTTGTTGGCTTGGTTCACTTGAGCTATAATGTTTGGGAGTGCGGCAGCCATGTGCTGTGCCAGAATATCTGCCATTTCGGCATTGGTTAACGGGTTTTCACGACGAGGA
Source organism: Helianthus annuus (assembly GCF_002127325.2). Taxonomy (NCBI): domain Eukaryota; kingdom Viridiplantae; phylum Streptophyta; class Magnoliopsida; order Asterales; family Asteraceae; genus Helianthus; species Helianthus annuus. The sequence continues at coordinate 97,975,438 of NC_035440.2, read as the reverse complement.
GGCATGCTAAAAAGAGGAAAACATGAGAGGAAACGAGTGAGATGATTAGATGAAAAGAACGAGAGGAAACAAAATCAACAAAGCAAGGGTGGTGGTCATTTGTCCGTATCACAAAGCAAACAAACGACACACAGTGACTAATCAAAGTAAATGGGTCCAAAAATAATGCTTAGCGAAGATATGCTCGCTTATAAGTGAACACTCACCCCAGGAGTTCCCAGGTAAGAGTGACTGGTCCGATTATGTGGATTTGTACGAACACTCTAGCCTTAGACAGAAAACCCAGGGTACAGGCATTCTCCCTTCCAGTTAGCACGCTTTCACACTATTTAGAACCCAAAACTTTTGACGAGATTTTGAAAACTTGGAAGGCACAAGGCCCAAAAGAATCATTCAAAACAAATGATAAAATTTCAAAATCAATTTGAAAAATCAAAAGGGTTCAAAACCATATAATAAATCATTTGAAAACAGAAGATTGTTTTTCAAAAATCGTTTTAGAAAACTGGGTTCTTGTTTTGGTGATCACCTAAGGATAGGTGAAGTGCATGTTTTAAAATCTAAACACAAGATAACTTGTGTTAGGGTCCTAGAAAGGTTATAGTCTAGGTCAAAGCATTACTAATAACCTAATTCCCTATAACCATTGGCTCTGATAGCAACTCTTCTGTCACACCCCGACCACGTAAAACATCAAATCGTGGCGGAAACGTCGGGGAGTGCCTTCAAAACAAGAATTATTGTTCCACAACCATGGTAATTAAAATACTATTTTATTCATCACCCAAGGGTGGAATATATTGTTTCAAAACAAGAAGCAACAAGTTACATTGTCTTAAAATAAAAGAAACAAAAGTACATCACGATATTAAACTAAGTCTATCTTCATTTTAAGTCTCTAAGGCACAGGTCCTCCCTAGTATGGCATGATCATCCTAAGAAACAACACCTGAAAACACATGTGAAAATATGTACGTCAGCATAAAAATGCCTGTGAGATACATAGGTTTTGTGAAAATAGGATTCATGACTTGAGTTTAGAGAAAATGTTTAGTAAAAATCAGTCATGAACCTTGTTCAGTATTTTCTTTTATAAATCATTTGAAAACCGATAGCAAAATCAGATGATAAGTATTTGTAAAAGAATAACGTATGGTTAAAAGAGTAACCAAGTAAAAAAAAGTTTGTATAAACCAAGTTATTTGTAAAACAATGTTTAAGTGAAAATGTGTTGTAAAAGTAACATGTCTAAGCCGAATGGCATAAATAACGCTACGATATGTAATATCATATAAGCACTTATATATAGGAAGTACCAGCGGCGTATCCACCATGCTTGTATTATATTACACGCGTCTCGTTATTCAAGTCACCCAAACAAACCACCAATGTATAATGTTCATGTTTAAACCAATAGTCAAAAGTCATAGTATAACCCAAGTTAAGTGTAAGTCATGTAATGTATAAACAAAAGTTATGTATGGTAAGTAAAAAAAATGAGACTACTTAATCCATAAGTAAAAATGAACAAAACAAGTATTTGAAATAAATCAAAAGTTATGTTTTGTAAAATGAATGCATGTTTTATTGATACAAACACTTATGTAGTAAGTTAACGCATACATCCAAGCCTTGAGACAGCAGGATAACCTTAGAGTAAAGGTTATCAAAGTAAAATGCTTTCGGATTCAGTCATTCCTTACACCCAAACAAACCTAGGATGTCAGGAACGGGATTTGTCAAGTCCTATGGTACCACTACTTACTAACGAGCGGCATGATCGGTGTTAATGAATGTAATAAAGAACCGTTAAACAAACCAAATGTTATACCAAATATAAACAAGTTATGTGAAAACAATATACTAAGTATGCTAAGTAAACATACAAAGCACAAAAGTCATGTAAATCAATGTGCTAGCATGTTAAATGAACATACGTAGCAAAAGAAATGTAATGTAAAACAATGTACTAGCATGTCAAGTAAACACACGTAGCAAAACATAATGAAATCATGTACTATAAGTGTACTAGGGAACATAGCAACATATGATGTGAAAAGAAGAAAGCACGAAAGTAACAAGTAGGCACATGTGTTTCACCCTAAAGAAGATCACGGATTCAAACGACACCTAATATAGGTATCTACATTAATAAACGGACCTAACGGAGGATCGGGCAGTACGAGGGTTCGTAAACCAAATAAGTATGGGAACTTATGTAATATGGTTTAACAAAGCCTACATACTAAAACGAAACCTATCCTAAGTGCTTTTGACCCGTTACGACCCGTTTAGGTAGCTTAAGCCAGTTTAACGCGTCGTCCGCGTAAAACGCGTTTGGAATGCCTAACTAGTCCTATGACAAGCAAGATATGCCTTAACATGTTTAATATTGTTGCTAAATCAGTTTAGATACCAAAAATTATGTTACATAGGCTTAAAATGAATTTTAGCATAAAAAGGGCATTTTGGTAATTTACCTAAGGCACATACATTACCTATCATACAACTACTTAAACGATGTGACCATAAGGTATAACCTCGGAAGGTTATTCCCTATACACTATGGTCACCTAAAGTGTTTGGTCGGATCCTAATGATTGGCCAAATGGGTCGGGTTCGAAAGTATAAGCGATTGATTAGATCGCTTACCTTTATGACCCTAAATAAGCACAAATCTAAAGCGACGAGCCAAACATGCTAGAATATGTTTAGTAAAGTTAGAAAACAGGTTTGGCATAAAAACAAACGGTTTTAATACCATAGAGTAGTTTGGTTACAAAATAATCAAGAAAACGCATTTTGGCCGAAACTACGACTCGTCACTGAGCCTAGATAACGTGGTAATCAGTAGGTATAGTCACTAGGGACTATAACCATCGTGATTACGCTCACGTTATGAAGTTCAAATGAACTTTGCGTTGACCATAAATTGGTCAATGCAGAAAGTCAAATGCAGTTTGACTTTAATGCTAAAACGAACGAAAAAACGCGAAAGAATACTTACAGAAGGTCCCCGCAAGGTTTGACCCGATTCACTCTCAGGTAGGAAGCATATACTTCCACTTAGAGAGTTTAGAATCAGATTCAAATGTGAGGAAATGAGGTGCAACATGGAGGGGGTACTTATAGGTGTAGTAGAACCGTTAAGATCATTTCTTGGAGAAGGGGGCACGATCTAAGCCGTACACTTGCCATATTCTGATTTGGTACCTTGATGGGCACACAAACCAGCCCATAGAAACCCAAAAACCATGTGCTTAAGGTGGGTAACAGCTAGAAATAGCTGGAATGCATTTCTGCTGTCTGGGGGTTGCTTACGGATAGCGAGCAGGTCCATACGGTCCGTAAGGACCCTGTAGATCAGCTAAATTTCAGTTTTGGCAGTTTAGGTCCCTGTGCGCTTATGGTCGTGTTTTGGCACTTCCAACACCCGTCAAACCCATTTTAAAGCTCTACAAGGATGTTATAGTATAGGGAACATAAAACATGCTCAAAAATATGCCGGATGTCGGTTCGTTTGGCCGTACGATTGCGTTGTTCGGTTAATTACGACGGAAGTCCTAACGGACGAAAAAACGGTCCAAATTGCGCGACGAATGGATTTTTGACAAGCCAATCACTAAAAAATAATATTTTAATGAGTACATAAATTTTTGGATGTCCGAAAGTATTCAGAATGTAAGTTGTGCTCGAAAATGCAAACTTATGCACTTTTTGACGCTTTTAGTCCCTGAATGAGCATAAAGTTTATTTTAGCACACAGAACCCCTCAAAGCCTATTTATAAGCTTTGTAAAGGATATTTAGGGTGTGTTTAACTTATGGGCATGTTTCGGAATGTTTGTTACAGTTCAAATCGGCATACTTTCGCAGTTTGTCAATTTTAGTCCCTGTAAGCGAATAAACTAGATTTTGCCATACCAAAGCCTTCAAAACTTATTTCTAAGTTATATAAAGGTTATTTAAGGTATGTTAAGCATAATTTGATGTTCCAACGTATTTGTCACGTTTAACTGATTACGTTCACACACCAGTTTGCGTATAATTCTCTAGAAAGCTATATAGAGTTTGTAATACAATAAAAGTCAAAACATGAAAAACCTCAAACATAAACAAACAAATATTGGGACCAAATAACTTTATTTCATTGATAACTGAATTGTTCACAATGATTACAAGCACAAATGTCACATGAAACATGTGTAAAAATAGGTACGTCAGCATAAAAATGCCTGTGAGATACATAGGTTTTATTGATTTAGGATTCATGACTTATAAGTTTAAAGAAAAGGTTTTAATAAAAGTAGTCATGATCCTTGAAAAGGTTTTCTTTTATAAATCATACGAAAATTTATAAGAAATAAGATGATATAAAATAATAATACATAGTAAATAAATAACTAAGTAAAATGAGTTTGTATAAAATATATTGTTTGAAAAGCAATATTTTGATAAAAAGGTTTATAGTATATATAAAAATATACTTTGGTTTTAAGAAAGTCGAATAAGTAATATATTAAATTATATTTTAGTTCCAAAATCGTTAACCCAAGTGTACCAAATAACGCCACGGTATGTAATGTGATGAAAACACTTATATATAAGAAGTACCAGCGGCGTATCTACCATGTTTTCATCATATTACACCCATCCCGTTATCTAAACACTAACCAAAACCCAATTGTAAAACAAATAGTATATTAAATATACTTTAGTTGTTAAAAATAATAATTTTCAGTAGTATATTAAAAGTATACTTTGGATTTATAAATAACATATTAAACTATGTTTTGGTTTGAAAATAACATATTAAAATTATGCTTTGGATTATGAAAATAACATATCAAACTATGCTTTAATGGTTAACAAAATATGTGTTAGTTTTTGTACAATATCCCATATGAGAGCATATCAAACTATACTTTTGGGAGTATAACTTAATATACAAAAATAATGTGATTTAAGAATTCATTCAGACCTAGTGCATCAAAATACACCTTTGAGACTATAGAAATACCACAAAGGCAATCCCTATTTGGATGGAGCAACAAATTGGTTTTAGACATTCCATGACAACAGAAATGGGGTGTCAAATCATATAGCGCTATATCATACTACCAACCGATCTGGTGAACAAAATAAGTACTATTCCAAACATTTATTTTATAATCTTTAAGAAAAATTTAGAGTTTAAACCATAAATAATCATTCAGTTTGTAAAAAGATAAGTACTAGTATGTATAATCAATTATACTTTGAAATCATGAAAATAACAGATAGGTACACATGCTTCACCCCAAAATAGTTTGAAAACAGTAAAAGAGGGGACTATGTACTCACTTGAGAGTGCTTAGGAGTCTTGAACAACTACCAAGCAAAGCTAGAGGAGCACAGAATCAAACGGCACCTAATATTGATAACCACATAAATAAATCGGACCAAAATCGGGAGATCGGATAGTACGAGGTCTCGTGAACCAAATGAGTGTGGGAACTCATATGATATGGTCTAACAAGGCCTACATACTAAAATGGAACCTATCCTAAGTGCTGTCGACCCATTATGATCCATTAAGGTAGCTTACGCTACTTTAACGCGTCGCGCGCGCAATGCGCGTTCGAGACGTCTAACTAGCCCTATGACAAGTATTATATGCCAAAACATGTTTAAATATGTTACATAATCAGTTATGTGACAAAAATTTAGGTTACATATGCTTAATTACCAATTATGTATGAAAAAGGACATTTTGGTAATTTACCTAAGGCATATAAACTACCTATCATACAACTACTTAAACTAGGTGACCATAAGGTATAACCTCGGAAGGTTATTCCCTATGCAGCTATGGTCACTAAACATGTTTGGTCGGATCCTAATGATCGACCAAACGGGTCATGTTCGAAAGTCTAAGCGGGTGTTTAGTCCGCTTGACTTACGACTCTACACAAGCACTAAACTAAAAGTGACGAGCTAAACATGTCGAAACATGTTTAACAAAGTTAGAAAACAGGTTTGGTATCAAAACAAACGGTTTTGATACATATAAGTAGCTTGGTTACAAAATACGTGAGAATACGCATTTTGACCGAAGCTACGACTCGTCACTGAGCCTAGATAACGTGGTAATCAGTAGGTATAGTCACTAGAGACTATGACCATCGTGATTACGATCACGTTATGAAGTTCAAACGAACTTCGCGTTGACCATAAACTGGTCAAAGCAGAAAGTCAAACGCAGTTTGACTTTAATGATAAAAACGAATGAAAAGAACGAAAGAATACTTACAAAAGGTCCCCGCAAGCTCTTGATCCGATTTACCTTCAGGTATGAAGTATAAACTTCAACTTAGAAGGCCAAAATCAGATCAAGTGTGAGTTTGCAAGTGAAAGGGGTGGGCTATTTATAGATTTCCTTGCACCGTTAAGATCGTTTATCGAAAACCGAGCTTCGATCTCATCCGTACAAGTGGGCACATGGTATTTGGATACCATGGGCACTTGAAAACCATCAAATATAGCCCATAGATTGATCAAAAACCATTTGCAAGTGTGTGGAACAGCTGGATCAAGCTGGAAAACATTTCTGCTGATCTGGGACATGCTTACGGACCGTAAGACCATGCCCATATGGTCCGTAAAGACCTTGCAGGTCTGATACTTTCCAGAAATTGCAAAATGGTCCCTACACTTGAGAAACATGCATTTTGGCCCATTTTTGACACGTTTAAGCCCCGTTAACCCCATTTCAAAGCACTAAAATGAAGTTAAAGTGTAGGGAACTTAAAATATTCTCAAAAATATCTCGGATCTCGGCTCGTTTGGTCGTACGGTTGCGTTGTTCGGTTAATTACGACGGAAGTCGTAACGAACGCAAAAACGATCCAAATTAAGCGACGAATGGAATTTTATCATGCCAATCACTTAAACATAATATTTTAATGATTACATAAATTTTTGGATGTCCGGATGTATTCAGAACGTAAGATATGAGCGAAAATGCAAACTTGTGCACTTTTTGACGCTTTTAGTCCCTGAATGACCAAAAGTTTATTTTTGCGCACCAAACACCTCAAAGACTATTTCTAAGCTATGTAACGGATATTTAGGGCAAATTAAACTTATGATAAAGTTCCGGAAGGTTTGTAACTATACAAATCGGTATAGTTTTGCAGTTTGACACAATTAGTCCCTACGATCGAACAAACTTGATTTCAACACACCAAACCCTCCAAAACTTGTTTCTAAGTTATGTAAAGGTTATTTAAGGTATGTTAAGCCTATTTCACTATTCCGGAGTGTTTCTTGCATTAAACTGGTTATATTTACGCATAAGAACGCGTATAACCTTCTAGAAAGCGATTTAAAGCTTGAAATCGAATAAGAGTTGATATGTGCAAACGATACACATATTTTTACAAATCCCAAGTATGAAATACAATATTTCATTAGTTTGGTATTTGTTTGATGATTGAAGTGACACAAGTGTCACAAATAAGGTGGTCATGACTGACGAAAAGGATGATTTGGTAGATCAAACCTTATATAGAAGCATGAATGGGTCTTTATTGTACTTAACTGTATCTAAGCTAGACATCGTGTTTGCAACATGTGTTTGTGCAAGATCCCAATCAGCCCCTAGGAAGTCTAACCTCATAGCTGTGAAAAGGATATTCAGATAAATAAAAAGTGCTCCCACACTTGGTATCTGGTATCCTGCTAATGGGAATGTTAAGCTTTCAGGATTCTCAGACAGTGACTTTGCTGGATGCAATGCAACAAGGAAGTCCACATCAGGAGGGTGCCAATTTCTAGGTGATTGCTTAGTATCTTGGCAAAGCAAAAAACAAGTAACTGTTTCAACACCCACTGCTGAGGCAGAGTATATTTCTGATGCAAGTTGTATAGCCCAACTATTATGGCTTCAAAATCAACTGCTGGATCTTGGTATCACTGCCTTAAAGACATCTCTCATGTTGGACAGTCAGGCAGCAGAAAATATCATAAAAAATCCAGTTTCACATTCAACCACCAAACACATTGACATCGGACATCATTTTGTGAGGGATTGCTATGAAAAAGGTTTGATTTCTCTGCACCATGTTCCAACTAAAGATCAGCTGGCAGATGTGCTAATAAAGGCTTTAGACACATCTACCTTTGAAAGGTTGATCTCTAGGATTGGCATGCTTAACATGGAATAACAGGCACAACCCTGTTTTTTAGACACATCTACCTTTGAAAGGTTGATCTCTAGGATTGGCATGCTTAACATGGAATAACAGGCACAACCCTGTTTTTCAATGAATAAAGCATTAAAATGTTTTCAGAAAATCAAAAATTCATCCTTAAAAATAGCTAAAAATGAAAATTTTCATTAATCCTTAAAAGTCTGCCATAACCACTGTCTTGGTTAAACCATCTGAACTGTTGATATCTTCCACTGCTGAAAGACAACCTCTGTTCCTACATTTTCTTGTTATTCAGTGTTGACCAAACATCAGTGTTTTAACCCATTGATGGCTATCCACTGATAGTTAAAAGTCAGCCACTATTTTCATTTTCACCACTGTAAACCACTGATATTGTTCATCAGTAGTTTCCTAAACAACTGTCATCCATTATTCATCAAAGGTTATCACATGGACAGTACTTAGCCGTCAGATCTTTGTAACCGCTATCATGTCAGCATTCACTTTTTCATTTTATAAAACCCTGATCAAAACCCCAAACAGGGTTTTCACTATCGAATCGAATTCAAAATTCCTTTCAAAAGCAGTTTCCATCAAAACCTTTCGAATCATTCATCTTCTTCGTCTCACAACTACTTTCGAATCAACATGGCTCTCGCACTAAAAATCCCTCATAACTACCTGTGTACACCTGAGAAAACAAGTCAAAACACAACTTTTCACTCCGTCGTTGATGCTCTTTCCAATTCAAAGTACAAAACTTTGCTAACTTGCAACGCACCTATCTACCTAGATACCCTATGAGATTTCTGGAAACATGCACAAATTGAAAGCCAGGACAAAAAGCCCTGGGCTATTACTTCAACAGTTGGGGGAATTCAGGTTGCTATCACACCATAAACCATTTCAGAGGTTTTTGAAATAAATGATCTTACAGGTAAACATTCTTTCCCAAAGGGAGATGAACAAACTGATTTCATTGAGAGGGGGTATGAGGAAAAAATAAAAAAGGACACTTTGCAAAAAGGGAGCTTTCCACCTCCCATGAGATTTTTATTCCATACCCTCCTCATGTGTGTTTCAAATAAAACAACAACTTTCAATGAAATACCATTGAAAATCCAATACCTGGGATATGCTATAATGGCTAAAGTTGATTTTAACTATTCCCAGGAGATTTTCAATGATATTGTTAAAAATGTTAATAATATCAAAAATAAGAAGAAACCATTTTTACTATTTCCAAGGTTTCTAAGTTTTTATTTACAAAAGAAAATTCCAAAGGATAGTGCACATGTGCTTATCCAAGGAAATCCTTTTCAAATAAATAGCCTATCTTCTGAAACTTTCACAAGGCTGTCAAAATCTTCTCAAACACAAACAGAGGAACCTGGGCAGAATTTAGCTGAGACAACCTCTGCTCCTCAGGTTACTGCTGTTGAGCCCACTGCTCTTGGTGATCACAGCAGCACAACCACTGTTGTGAAACCCACACCAAAAATCACCAAAAGCCCAAAAAGAAAATTAGCAAAAAGCCCTCCCAAACCCTCCAAAAAGGATCTCCTGGAAGATGAGATCCCAGAAGTAACTCCTTCGACAACACCAAAGTCACCAATAACCACTGCTACTACATCCTCACAGCAGATGAAAGAAAGATCTCAACCTGAGCCTCAAACTCCTCCTGCATCCTCTCAAAAGGATCAGGTTGTATACACAGGGACACCACATTATGAAGCTCTGGATTCACTTGAATCCATCTTCCACAGCCCTGCTCCCGGGGCAAACTCTCTTTCAACCCCCATCCTCACTTCACATATTCCACCATCATTTTTACCCCTGTTGAATGCATTAGATATGGATTAGACAAAAATCAGTTCTTCTCAACAACCTATCACTGAGAACATACCTCAACAAGTGACTGAGTCGGATTCCTCTATCATTGCTAACCCATCAACAGCTGAGGAGGTTACACTGCAGGAATTACAAGTAATTCCTGTCAGTAGTTCAAGTGGAGCAGGTATTGAATCCACTGATTTATACCTAGGCACTAGTTTCATCAGTAAGTCTCCCTTGAAGGTTATCATTTCTAATGCTATCAAATTTACCACTAGTGAGTTTAAACTACCCACTGGTTTGTTAAACAAGATAGTTCAAGAAAAGGGAAGTTCCCAGTACCAAGAACAAGGGGCATCCGTGGATGAACCAGTGGAAACAACCTCTGGTCCAACAACTGATACAACCACTGCTAGTGGGAAATCAGATGATCCCATTCACTTGGGTGATGGTTTAAAATACCAAGAATTAGCGGAGAGGGTAGACAAAATTGAAACATCTGTTACAGATATCAAAAATATGCTGCAGCAGTTGTTACAATCTCAAAAAGCTTCATCCACTGCTTCAACATCTGCTCCATCCCCTACTGAGCTATGGCAAGTGTTTCAACTTATGCTTCATAAACAAAGACAGTATGCTGATCAACAACATGAGATTCAGCTTCAAATGTTCATAAATGTGATGGAGGCTAGGTACAAAGATACACAAGCTAATATAAAGGCAATCAAAGCTCATTTGCTTCAAACCACTGGCACTTCTCCTCCTACCATCACTTGTGTTGAAAACCCTGATGATGCCAAAAAGGGGAGAAAGGTAAGAAGGGAAAAGAAGGTCTGTACCTACCACCAGATCCAATGGCTAAAGCAGTTGTGAAAATTCCCAAGCCAGATGGATCAAAAAAGGTTGATGTGACTCTAAATGCTTTTGCTAAAGAAAAAGCAAAGTTAAAAGAGACAATGAAAACAAAGGGAGATAAATGATTTGAAGAGGAAAAGAAAGTTTTTATGGCTAAGGAAGCTCAAGGTACTTCAAATAGGAGAAAGACTACCGGAAATGTCAGTCAACCCAAAACCACACCTTCCAAAACCACTAAAACACATCCTAAAATCCCCAAAAGTTCCTCACATCAAACTTCCAAACCAACAGATGCTAAGACACATGTTGTATAAAAGAGTTGTTGACACTTTAGTGGTTTCAACAAACGTTTTGTCAACCACTGCCCTCATCATTTCACCAACCATCACTCATGTGACATCTGTGTCTCTACGACCATTAAACAAATACCAAACCAATGAAATATTGTGTTTCATACTTGGGATTTGTATAACTATGTGTATCATTTGCACATATGAATTCTCGTTCGATTTCGAGCTCTAAATCGCTTTCTTGAAAGTTATACGCGAACTGATGCGTAAACGTAGTCAGTTTAATGCGAAAAACACTCCGGAACAGTGAAATGGGCTTAATATACCTTAAATAACCTTTATATAACTTAGAAATAAGTTTTGGAGGGTTTTGTGTGTCGAAATCAAGTTTATTCGCTCTCAGGGACTATTTTCGTCAAACTACAAAAGTATACCGAATCGAATGGTAACGTACCTTTCGGAACTTGATCATAAGTTAAACATACCTTAAATATCCTTTACACAGCTTTGAAATAGGCTTTGAGGGGTTTGGTATGCGAAAATCAAACTTATTGGTTAATCAGGGACTAAAAGCGTCAAAAAGTGCATGAGTTTGCATTTACGCGCATATCTGACATTCTGAACATATCCGGACATCCAAAAATTTATGTAATCATTAAAATATTTTATTTTAGTGATTGGAATGCTCAAATTCCATTCGTCGGGTAATTTGGATCGTTTTTCCCGTTCGTTCGGGTTTCGTCGTAAATAACCGAACAACGCAATCGTACGACCAAACGAACCGACATCCGAGATGTTTTTGAGCATATTTAATGTTCCCTATGCTTAAAATTCATTATTGAGCCTTGAAAATGGGTTAACGAGGTTTAAACGCGTCAAAAATGGCCTAAACAAGTTGCATGGACCAAACTTGACAACTTAGCAAAGTTTCTGGTTACTGGTAGGTGGTGACACTGCTCCACCACTATATGGTGTTGCTGTGGCGCGACGCCACAGCCTCATCTGGATAAAAACTTTTATTTTGGCACCCAGGTTGAATTTCAGGGGCTAAGTGTAACTTTTTCTATACCGTGTGATGGTTTTGGACACCCCTAGTATTCCAAAACAATGTGCCACACATGGATGGTCCAGATCGAAGCTCAATTATTGAGGAACGATGCTAACAGTTCTTAAATTTCTATAAATACCCACTTTCCCATTTGCATTCTTCACACATTTGATTCAAATTCAACTCTAAGTTGAAGCTCTCATTTATGAAGGCTTCATACCTAAGTTGTTCTTGATCAAATCTTCAAGTCTTGGACCTTTTGTAAGTTTCCTTCATGCTTGTTCATGTATTTCAAGCATGAAAGTCAAACAGTGTTTGACTTTCTGCTTTCACCTCGATTTGGTCAACACGAAGTTCGTTTGAACTTCGTAACGTGAGCGTAATCACGATGGTTATAGTGTGACACCTAGCTTTTCAGGCCGTACCGTACAATTGTAATGCGTGTTGTGAATAGGTAACAGGGCTATATGTGACTAGTTATGATGTTAATATGTGAAATTTAATGAGTTGGTAAATTAAACTTTGATAAAAATTATGTTGGCAATCGTAAAATTAACGCTTATCGCGTAACGGTTAAAATGCGAAAAGAACGTCGATGACCACCCGATCAGTATTAAAATCCTAAAAATAGTATGTTATGATTAGAATAATAATTTTAATCATATCCGTGTGGAAAAATAATTTAAAACGCTAAGAAACTCTATTTTTCGAGTTTAAGCGCGTACCGCGCGATGCAGCGCGTGTACTGACAAAATATTGTCAACACAACTTGTCAAGGCAACTGATAATCATTTTAGTAATAATTTGATGAGTTTATCACTTTAGAATTTAGAATGATAAAAATAAATAAAAACGCATAAATTCTTATTTTTGCGATTTTAAGCGCAAAGTGCGCAGCACAGCGCACATACTTCCATATACCGACAACATAGCCAGTTCAAGCAAACAAAATATTGTTCCTTATTATTTTGGCAGGTTTATTTTTATGGAACGATAAAAATAATTTAAAACGCACTAAAATGGGATTAAAGTGCCAGATAAAATACCCGGTAATCAGCAAAATACATGTTTTAACTCAAATTTACATATAATATATGTATGTATAGGAAATGTATGTGAGAGAGAGGTGCGTTGGCATCAATATGGGCTGCCCACCCTCTCTAGAATAGTGCAACTGAGACACTTGTCCACCCTAGGAAGAATAAATGATGATTAATCTTGAAACATGCATCCATACATTCATAATTCCAAAAACAAAATTCAAAAACTTCATTCTCTCTCTCCCTTACAAGCTTATGGCCGAACACCCCATAACACATCCACACTTCATTTTCAAAATCAAATTATGAAGAATCAAGGGCCTTACATGGTGATTTCAAGCTCATAAGAAGGTTTGGAGGTGATTTCGAGTAGATTCAAGCAAGAACAAGACCCTAAATCATCACCTTTATCAAAAACCCAATAAAAATCTTGAAGGTATAAAATATTTTCTTTAAATATTGTTTTTGATTCATAGTAACAAAGAAGATAATGAAAGTTTCACTTGTTTCTTGAATTTAAACATAAACTTGAAAATTTCAAACAAATGAGTTTTAAATAAAATAAAAATGAGTGTATGCATGTATGTATACATGGCCGAGAATGATGTGTGTGCATGTGTATATTGTATTCTGAATTTTTGATGAAAGATTTCTTGATTATTGATTTCTTGAAAAATAGGATGATTAAAGTAAGTGTTAGTTGTTATATAAGAATGTTCTAAAGTGATTTAAGATTTGAAAGTGATATGTGGAAAAGTAAATTTTTGGAAGTTTATATGTGTGTATGTGTTTCGTATATATGTATATATATATATGTATATATGTATACATGCATATAAAAATTGTCATATAATCTTAAATATGAAGGATAATTACATAAATGATTTTGAATGGTTGGATGATTAAAATGATGTGTGCTATATTTTGTAAAAACATAATGTTAATGTGTTCTAGAATAAGATAGGAACATAAATAATATTGATAATGTTGTATGAAATGCATTAGATGCACATATGTGGGCATGCATGTTAATATGAAAGCATGAAATGATCATTTGAGCATGATTTGATAAAAATTTATTTTGATCAGATTATAAACCTTAAAATAAAGTTATTTTGAAGTGTTTAATGATATATAACTTTGACATGATGTTTGCTAGCTTTGCATGTTGTACTTGACACATTAAAAGTTGTAAAATACGTGAAATCGCATGATTTATGTGACTTATACAAAAACTGCACTAATCTGATTATAACCACTACTTTAATCAGTAAATAAAATGTATTGTGTTAAAATATCAAGTAATTTCGAGTTGGGACGATTATGGTAAGGTTTAATGCAAAACTATGCGTTAAAACGATCAAAAATCGCCTTTTCGAGTAACTTTTGTAAAACTGATTTAGATCAGCAAATAAACTGATGTTTTTAGTTTAAAAACAATTATTTTAATTAATTTAAATTTACTTGGTGTTTGGTTGGTCATATGTGACTTCCGACGCCCGAAAACGTTACCGAATCGCTAAAATACGCATTTTTCAATGAACACTAGTATGGGTGAATTTTGAGTGAATTTTATGTGATAAAATGTGTTAGGTGATTTAAACATGTAAATGTGATAATATGTTAAGTGTTAATTTGTTAATGGGAAACTTAGACTATGCATGTATGCATGTACCTTTTGTGCGGTAGAAACGGTAAAATTGCGTTAAATGTGTAACTTGTTTGTCGAGCATGAAATTTGGTATATATGAGATGTTTTATGTATAATTGCCTTAAAAATAACAAAATAGATAAGTTAATAATATTTTGCGTGTTCGGTATTAATTTCTATGAACATTTTTGTATATACAATACGACGCGCGAACCGTAAATATACTACGTATAAACGGGAAAGTTAACGGATTTACACAATAATGGTCACCAATAAAATCGTTCAAGTCGCAAAAATCATAATATATATATATATATATATATGTGTGTGTGTGTATATGGACTCATGTATATATATATATATATGTATATATATATATATATATTAACGTGCCAACATAATCAAAAATGACAAAAATGACAACTTTTCGAGAAAATCTCAAAGATATGTGATAATTCTAAGAAACGGAGAAACTTAGGATTTATGTGTAATATATATATCTATATCTATATCTATACTACTTTAATAAGCATATAGGAAGGGCAAGAATGGTCATTTGCCATTGTACAAGCATTTCAAGCACATTGTACAAGGATCTTAAGCACAAATGTGTTGAAAGTCCTTTAACACCTTTTTAACACACGAAGGCGGGAACATTTTGTTCTTTTGAATTTTGAAATTCGATTATGGCTACATACTTTTGTTTTTCTGAATTTTGAAATTCATATCGTGCTCTCATTTCTCTCTCTCTCTCCTCCGAGTTCTCTTTCATCTTGTTCAAGAAAAAACCATAAACTCACAAAATGGTGTCATAGTAGAATGGAAATTGGATGCTAGATCTGGAACAAATATGGGTTTGTAAAGAGAGAGCGAGCAAATGTTAGAAAGGGGGAGAAAATCGGTGGCATTTGGCTCTGGTTTTGAATTTTGAAACATGATTTTGGCTCCACAAAACCTAGACATCGCTTTTCATTACACCGCCCATTCTCTCTTTACAGCAACAACCGTTTTTCATCTCCAGTCGTTCTTCACCAGCCATCGGTGACAGGTATGAAAATATTCCTTTATATTGAACTCTTGAGTTCCCAATTAGTGATTCTTGTTCTGTTCTGGTTTAGATCTACAATTTTCACTTTGACGGTATCATTACTCTTGTTCAATGTTGGTTCAGATCTAGGGTTTTCTCATTCGAAATGGTTCTTAGATCTAGATACTTACGGGTGATTCACCGTACAGTTCTGAATCCCTAACCTTGGTTTGCTCATCTTTGTTATTGTTTATGGATATGGTGGTGGTTCTTGCGTCTCAACAAATGATGTTCTTCCCCTATGGTCATCAAGGACTTTATTCCACTGGTTGGATGGATTTGAAGAAATTGTTGTTAGTCACTTTCATCTCTACGAATTAGCTGCTGGAGACTTGTAAGTGTCTCTCTATTATCGTGTTAATATTCGAGTTTCAAGATTGTAAGACAATCTTAGGGTAGGCATTCTTGTGGCATTAACTGCAATAGACCACCATTTGTTGTTAGGGGGCTACAATAGAACAAACAAATTGTGTATGAACTTCCTACTGAACATCCGTTAGCTGAAAGCAGCCCATTACATGAACTTCTTGGGCACACCCCTTCTCAAGTCTGTTCTCATAAATGGGTCAATTTGATTTGTTGAACATGTCAAATGATTCTTCCAAAAAACATAGCTGAAAAGGGAACATGTCATATAGGTTGAAAGTGTCTGAGAGTCTATTTCTGGTCCATACAACCTTTAATTTGGTTTTCAATGATTTAGACTATTATTGAAGACAGTTAAAGGAACAGATTGAATAAAGCTCCTATTTTGTTTTATTCAACGATTTAGACTTCTGTTGGATTCCAACAACAAGAAAAGGTATAAACTATAAATTGTATTATAGCATGATTGGAATTATTTATTATGTTAGCGGAAGCCATCATCGAAATCGACATCATATCCGTGTTCGTGTGTGTTTGATATGAATGTATACGTACAGAGAAACAGAAAAATAGAGAAACATGAATGGATATTAAAATATCTTGGTGATTGTAAATGATACATGATGTTTGTATATATACCTACATAATTGGCGGTTAATGATGATAACTGCCATAACATAATAAACCTATAATAACTATAATATTACATAATAATAATAAACAATATATATATATATATGCTAAGTTTATATTCTAACACCAACCCCTAAACTTAGCATCGGTAATGGCTCGTCGCGTCGGCATTGATGATAAACGCATTTTTTCTTTAAACTTGTCATGATTCGTCCATAGATCCACCTTGATTTGTTTCGTGATGCCGAGTATGGTAATATTGTTGTTCATTACCCATTTTGTCGCTGAAAGTCTTTGATCTGTCGTTAATGTCAGTTTAGTGCTACTAAATCGTCCTGTCGCTGATCTGTTTTCTGTCGCTATCCTTCTTCTTTTGTCGCTAACTGTCGTCGCTAAATCTGGATATCCTTTCTTCCTTTTTAGTTCCCGTTGTTTCTGCATCATTCTTTTCTTCATATTAACATCCGATGATACCGTTTCCGGTGATCGGTTCCGGTTGAATCCTTCACTCTCTTCTTCTTCTTCTTCTTCGTGATAGTCTCTATCATCATCTTGCCTGCGTTTCTGGTCCCTGCTTCTTTTATTCTTACCGTTCAGTTTGTGAACATCTTTACAGGCCAAATCATCTCTTTCGGAATCGTCTTCTTCTTTCCGTGTCATTACTTCGCCTGCATCTCCGTTATCTTCGTGACATCCCGATTCGTATTCCATTAATGCAATTTCGTCTTGCAATTCCATTATTGCAATCTCTTGTTTCAAGATTGCAATCGCGCGTAATCGGGGACTCATATAATCTGAATCGCTATCTGTTTCTCGCCTCTTCCCGTGTTTGTTTTCCATCTTCTTCATCCGCATCTTCCCAGGATCACGTAATTCTGATCCTAATTCTTCGTTTTCTAACCATGCGCTCTGATACGACATGTTAGCGGAAGCCATCATCGTAATCGACATCATATCCGTGTTCGTGTGTGTTTGATATGAATGTATACGTACAGAGAAATAGAAAAATAGAGAAACATGAATGGATATTAAAATATCTTGGTGATTGTAAATGATACATGATGTTTGTATATATACCTACATAATTGGCGGTTAATGATGATAACTGCCATAACATAATAAACCTATAATAACTATAATATTACATAATAATAATAAACAATATATATATATATATATATATATATCTATATATATATATATATATATATATATATATATATATATGCTAAGTCTATATTCTAACATATTACACGTGTGATTCATTTGATTAATATTGTATTTTGGAGCTGTAGGATTCTGAGCCTAAATGTCCATATCTACTGGTTGATTAATTTGACGCAAATGGAAGGAGAGTTTGCACTGAATATCAAAGTGTTTTGGTTGAATGGAATTCCTTCACAACTCCCGGTTAAAGATCGTCTTTTGGGTATTAATAATCTTTAAATCAAAGCTGCTATCACCAGCTTTGCAGTCCGCATTTTCTAGGTAATAAAGGATATATTAATTTATAACGAAATGCCAGTTTTGACTTGTTTGCTTAGAGATGAAAATCCCGAACGGGTCAAACTGTATTTTTCTGAAGTAAACGGGCCGAAGATTGCTCAAATTGTATTTTTTTATTTGTAAAACCTTAATGACTCGTTTTAAATAAAAGTTCAGTCTATTATTGAGATACTGTTATTTTTTAATAATATTTGATGCCAATGGATAATTGAGAGGCATTTTACGCTTATTTGCAGTCTAACGAGGCCAAATCCAATTGGCAGGGGAGAAACCTGTGCAGAGACGTCTGTTAATTTGTTTTTTAGCAAGGTACCAAACCCTTTAATCGTACACAAAGCTATTGCTACTAATCAATTAATCATTAATGCTGATGTTTTTTTTTAAATTTTTTATGACCAGATTGTGAAGCTAGCTGCTGTTAGAATTAATGGAATGATTGAAAGAGTACAATTGTCGCAAGAAATAAGCGAGAGGGTATATTGTCTTTTTCAGTAGATTCTGAGCCAGCGAACCGCGTTGTTTTTCAACCGTTATGTCGACCAGATTATCTTATGTTGTTTCTACGGAGTTGCAAAGGTTTGCTCTTACACATAACACATATGACAGCTCAGTTCTAATGTTCGGTTGCTAATAATTATTAATTGATATCATGGTCATAAACTGCAGATTTCCCAACTAAGCTTAACTTTCAAAGAGATCATCTACAACTATAGAAAACAACCTCATTGTAAACCTCAAGTTTTCCGTGCTGTGTTTGTTGATGACAGGGCATCTTCTCGGTCCAATGGGGTACTACGACCTGTTTTAATATCTCTTTTCCAGTTCTTAGATGTTTTTAACTTTTTATTGTTTAGGTATATAAAGGAAGTCTTCCGAACGGGCAGCTGATTGCAATCAAAAGAGCTCAAGAAGGATCTTCACAGGGTGGGCTCAAGTTTAAAAATGAGATCGAACTTCTTTCAAGAGTTCATGACAAGAATGTGGTGGGCCTCATCGGATTTTGTTTCGATAAGGGTGAACAAATGCTGCTTTATGAGTATATCGTGAATATGGGACACTCAAGGATAGTCTTTCCGGTACTCATATTTGAACTCCTTTCTTATAGTCATGTTTTAGTAATTGGCATCTTAAATGACTTTTTATGTGACAAAAATTTAGATTAGTCGGCATCTCAAGGATAGTCCCACATATTGACATTATGATGATTTTATGTCGTTGATAGTTTGAAATTTTAGAAATTTTATTTGATTTTATTTTTGTCTGCAAGAGTTTATTCAACAAGATGACTAAGAAGACAATTATGTCCTAGACCACGATGAGTAGCGCGAGACTTCATAAGACTTGAAAAATAAAACTAGCAGCGCTAGAGTAGCGGGAGACTTAACAATAATTATACATTGTGGGTGTCGGGTAATCAGTTTTGACTGCAACTCCTGACCTTGCTACTGGTACATTAATTACAGAGTTTGTTCTATGTGTTTGTGTGTGCTACAGTACATTGTTTTATTGTTCTTTGGTATCATAGTTTCATCTTTGAACATAAATACATCCTTCAATTTCAGTGATGATCCTCAGGCATTTGTTCATGTTGATGCTTTCTCTATATGTTAGGGTTATGTATAGGAAATTTCTCTTCTTACTTTTAGGATAGACTTTTATGCATCTAAAGTTCCGAACTTGTATTTTTTATATAAGTGGACTATATTGTGACAATGATCTGAATGCCTTGGTAGCGTAGCGCATTAGCCAACATGAAAAAAATGTCAATTACTATTTGTAAGCTTTAAAAAAATGCCATGATATAATATGCTATTCTTTTTGTAATGTACTTTATATGCAGGTCATAGGTTGGTGAATGTGGTATTCTGAGTATCTTATTCTTGAGAGAAGTTGGTGAATAATTCGTGCATCTGAACCATCGGAATTGTCATGATGATGGATGTTAGTTTAGATTGCAATCCTTTTTAAGCTTGTTTGTTTTTCTTGTTTTTTATGTTTTTTTTTTATAGTTTGGTGATTTACTTTCTATGATATTTCTCTTATTTTGCATTTGGTATAAATTCTAGATGTGAATGATTCTTGACTAGGTATGTAGCTGGTTTTGGTTTTTTCTCGACTCTTGAATTATAACAAATGTACCATAATACTTTGTGATTTCTTCATTTAAGAACAGTTTTTATATAATTTCAGGATTAATATATGATTTTAGTACACAAAGGAAAACATGATATGTCGTAGCCGGTTGAATTCAGTTTCTTAGTGCTCAATCTTATTAACATATCGTTTTACTGGTTTGTACCAGGTTGTTTTTCCAAGCTTCGGGGAGCGTTATTTGTCAACGGTGCTATTTGATTCTGTGAGGAATGAAGTAGAAAACTTACCAGTCGAGTGAGTCATTGATCACAAGGCAGAGTTGTAAGACCGCGTGTTATTTAGCTGGGAAAGAACATCTTTCTTTTTATTTTAAAGAAGTTGTACTTACTTGATTATCAACTGAACCAATTGTTGTTGAACAGTTTATAAGTATTTGATTATTGGCCAAGAAATGGTTTCTAACTAAAACGTATGAACAAATACAAGGCCATGATGGTGGTTCAATGGCAAAGGCAAAGCCTTTAAACACTTCGGAAGAGTGAAGTTTTGGGTTCAAGTCACATGAATTAAAGAAATTTGTCGTTCAAAAAAAAAAAAAAAAAAAAAACCATGACCTATGAACATAGTTTGTTTTTCTTTTCTAATTTAACTAATAGAGCTTATCTATGAGGATGAATTGCTATGTTAAATCTATGATTTTCTTAGATAACAACATATACCTTATTTCTTTTAGTAAACTTATTAGACTTTATATTATTTGATATCGTGGTATATATTTTAATGTGATTATATTCATTGCAAATAAAAATAAAAAAGGTACGACATTCCCCTTTTATCAAATCCATCCTTTACAACATACTAACTTATTCATTTTTCTCTCACATTCAAATCCATCCTTTAAATTACTATATGTTTAAGACTTATATACTATATTATATGTGTGTTTGGATTTTCATTTTTAAATTAATATGTTTATGACATATTTTTCTTATTCGTATATTTGGTATTATTTAATTGAGAACATTAATGTTCATGACATAGATAGACAACATCGATAAAACAAATAAGAAAACTAACAGACGTACAATACAATATAATCTTGAGATGATTGATAAATTAACAGAAAATGAGGGAAAACACTCAATCATTCCAGTAATATTTACGTGGCATCTCAATCATGTTAAGTAGTATTAACTAGATTTTATTTACGTGGGATTTCAAAAAAAAAAAAAAAAAACTTGTTTAGATAATATAGATACCGGTAACGATATTGTTCGGTTAAAGTCAGTAGTCTGGTTCGTCATGTTAGCGAGGGAAAACACTAAAAGGCAAAATATGAAAAAGAATAAAAGTAGATGGACTAAACATGCATAATAACAAAATTAAAGTAGAGAGGCTAAACATGTATATTGAAAAAAATTAAAGTTTAGTGGTTGTATAGTAAATATAGTAAAAAACAGAGGGTTTAATTAGAGAATCAACTAAAAGACAAAACTCTTTGCTACTTTAGCTTAGCTTAGCGTTGTGTTTTAGCAATTTATAATAATTTACACTGATTAAAAGATTCAATGGGTCTAATGAAACCCGATTCCTTGTACTGTTTCGAACGTATGATTTTTTTTAATTATTTAATTATTATCTATAAAGTTCATGACGCACAAATGCTACAAATAAACAAAAAAGCCAATAGAAATAGTAAGCAATATATCACAAGAGGATTGATAAACTACCTTAACCGGAAATTTAGATTTTAGTTATGACCCATCTGAACTGAACTTTCTAATGTACACCCTTAGAATTACTAACAAGTGTTGTGTTTTCCGTTGCATCGCGAATTGGTTTTGGTTGTGGCTCAAAACCGAACCTCCCTGTACATAGCCCTAAACTCACCAACCTAAGTGATATGTTTCCCGCCACATCGCGCGGGTAAACGACTAGTATATATATATATATATATTGATTTAGAATTGTTCCTATATTAGGACGTACATAAAAACCAATCTCTGGGATTGCGGTATTAAAATACGCACCCAAAGGTGAGTGTCACTAAACCCCTCTTTTTGCTGTTTTGTATATATATTTTGGGGGTAGAACACGTCGTTAAAAGGGTTAAATAATGTTTTCGAAATAAAACATACCTTTTAATATAAAATATATATTTTCGCTGAAAATATATTAGATTTGATAAGTTATACGTTTCGAAGTAAAACGTTTTTTATGAATAAATGTGGGACATTGGGGTGGTACGGTGTTTCCGAGGTGAAACAGACCGTAAAGTTGGGACGGATACCGGCCTGAGTTTCGAGTGATGGAGATTTAGGGGATTCGTGCAACTACGTGTATTAAATTGTCATATTAATAGGATATATATATATTGTATATGAGGCAGACATCATATTGTTCTTCCAGAAAGAACCCTGCGCCCATGATGTCATTTAATCAGATAAGTATTGTACGCGAGGAATTGTTGGTAGATCTATCGGGTTGACAACCCCGTCGTGACCGGTCACCCCATGTCAATGTCATACGACGAATTAATATTCTGTTCATTGTCTAATTTTGATTATCCCCGCATGGTTAATATATAGTTCGTATCGTCTCTAACATACGAGTCTGAAAGTTGACGCTATAATTTAATATACAAAACCTGGGCAATATATATTACAGTTGTCGGATCGATGAACCGGCGGAAGGCCCATGAATTTTTATTATGAAAGTAAAATGGATGTTATTATATAAACACCTAAACAGAAAGTTTTCCTTGGAATAAAATCTGTTAGTAAACGAATAAGTGAACTCACCTTCCTTTGTGTTAACACTTGATTTTAACGTGTTCTATAGGTACTTGAGTTCGGCTTCGGGAAATCATGGCGTATCTTCTATTTTGATGATGCATGTTGTTATGTTTAATTATGTTGGACAACTTTTAAACTACCTCGGACGTTTGTAATAAGATTCGTGAGGATCATAACAACTTAACTTATGTGGTTGTGTCATGACTTTTAAAATGTAATGTTTAATATCCATGTTTTAAGATATGTCAAAATGTCCAACAAAAGAGAGCATCGTCCGACATGGTATAAATGGGCACCAACTTCCGTCTCCACTACGTTTAAATATTCCGCTGCGACGTTTTTGGGGTGTGACAGAAGTTGGTATCAGAGCCATTGGTTGTTAACGAACTAGATGTTTTCGCGGAAAACACTAGACTTCAACCGGAGAATTTTTGAAATATAAAGTCCAAAATTCTCGAAGCCGAGATTTTCAAATAAGCATAGAAAAATTTTTATCATGTGTGAAAACCATTATGTGTTTTATGTGCATACGTGATTTTCTGTTTATTTGACCTTATTTATTACTGTTTATGTTGAATACGCGCTTACTTCTAC
This sequence comes from Helianthus annuus, assembly GCF_002127325.2. Taxonomy (NCBI): domain Eukaryota; kingdom Viridiplantae; phylum Streptophyta; class Magnoliopsida; order Asterales; family Asteraceae; genus Helianthus; species Helianthus annuus. The sequence continues at coordinate 97,951,452 of NC_035440.2, read as the reverse complement.
GGTTATATGTGTGTCACAAATGTCGCACGAACACGAGGTCATCGAGATCCACGACTCAGATTACGAGCCAGATTTCGAGACTTCACCCAGACCCACGCTGCCAGAGACACCTATCACGGCTCCACAGATGGTTGGTAATACCAAGCCTACCTCATCTTTCCACGTCAATCCTGCTGCTTTTTCTAGCCAGGGAGACCCCCGATGCGCTTTCACTAGCAATGGGTGGATAGATGATGATGATGTACCTCTCTCAATCCATGAGATGGGACGATCATCTGGCACTGTACCAGTTATCGATGATGTGATCAAGAGTATCCCTACTGTCGGAGGATCTTCTAGTACCGCACCAGTGGTGGACGCCACTATCGTCATGACTCGACCCTTAGAGCCATCAGTCGTTCCACATGCTGCTGGGATCGAGCCTGCTACTGGATCCCTCCGCTTGTTTTGTCTGAGTCTTCTTTGCCTGTTTTAGAGTCACGCACTTCTTCTACGCCGCTGATAGTTTATTATCGTCGTAGGAAGAGGATTAGGCCCGCCGGAAATAGGGTAGATCGATATTGCCATTGTGATCGACAGCTCGCCGCATTGCGCAAAGACCTAGACCTAGCCAAAGGAAAGGCGAAGTACCTTGAGGGACAGATGGACGATCATGAGGAGTTGAAGGTTATAGACGATATCGCTAGAGATGAGATGCATTGGAGGGTTGTGGATTTGGAGAAGCTTGTCCAGGAGATGTTAGAGTCTCTAGGTTTGAGGCATTGATGTTGGTCGTTTACTCGTTTGTTTGTTTCGTTGTTTGATGGGTTGTACTGTTAGACAATTTTCTTTTGATGTTCTTTGCGTTTGTGGCCTGCGTGCCAGTTTCATTTTTGGATATTATTTGGGAATTTCATATGAACTTGTTTATGGGTGTCGATGTAGGCATACCAAGAATAGTCATTTGAACTAAAAACGAGTTTAAATAATTTCTATAATAAATACCAATGATATACTTTTTGTTTAAAATTTTTCTCATTAAAATGTGGATATTTTACATTCGCAATGTCTGGTCCACTAACAATTACTGATTGAATTATTTTTTATTATCGTCTTATGTGGATATTATTGTTATGATAATAGAAACGACGAAATGCCGCCAAAAGCAAGACAGGGTACCGAATTACCTACCACACCGGAAGAGTTGGCTCAACTCATAGCCCCACACGTTAATACTACCATGGAACAGCTCAACGCTAATGATGGTCAGGGACGTGGGCGTGGTGCTTGTGGATAAGGTTTTGGTGGGGCACATAATGGAAATCCTCCAGGTAAAAGGTGATCGGAAAGTTTTAGCAGTTCATGTGTTATGTTATCAATGGAATGAATTCCTGATTTCTATTAACATTATTGAGCAATGCACGGATGTACATGTAAAACATTCCAGGGCTGTAACCCATGATCATTTATCGGCGCTGAAGGACCCTTAGATATCACCCGATGGATTGAGAAGATGGAATCTGTCATGGCAATCAGTGGTTGTGCTGTCGATCAACGAATGAGATATGCTTCTTGCTTATTTCTTGATGAAGCGCTGTCCTGGTGGAACGCGCAAGTTCAAATTTTGGGTAAAGACGTTGCCTACGGTCTGACCTGGAACGAACTTAAAGAGATGCTCCTGAAAGAGTACTGCCCGCGCAGTGAAACTCAGAAAATCGATATGGACTTCTGGAATCTAACCATGGAAGGTCTGGATGTCGAAGCTTACACTTCTCATTTTAACGACTTGGCGACGTCAGTTCCACGAATGGTTACTCCTGAATATAAAAAGGTAGAAAGGTATATATGGGGATTGCCGCCACGAATTCGCAGTATGGTTGCATCTGCGAAACCCACCACCTTTCTAGAGGCTACTAGATTAGCAAACTCTTTAGCCGATGACGCTGCACACAAAGGTAGTCTCGAATCAAAAGGAGGAAACCGGGAAGTCATCGGGCAAGGCCAAAACAGATGCGAAATCTGAATGGTCGGGGCGTTCTAAGACTAAGACAGAAGTTACGAAGAAGCGCAAACCCGAGAACTCCAAGAAGACTCCCAAATTTGGAACTAGGAAGAAACGCAACTTGGAGAAGGCAAGTGTAGCAAACCCTAAAGGGTCGGAAAGGGTAAGGACGACAATGGATAAGAGAGGTGCGCCAGATGTAGCCGAACCGGACATGTGACTTCCCAGTGTTACGCTAGGAGTACATTGGATGGAGCTGCGCTTGAAGGAGGCTTTACACGCGGTGGACAAGGACACTACAAAAGGGAATGCCCGAAATCGAAAGGACAGAACGTCAAGAGTAATTCCGTTGGAGCAAGTGCTAGGAAGGCGAGTGAGAGCCCTGCAACTGTTACCGGTATGTTTCCAATCAAAGACCAATCTATGTTCATACTTATAATACTAAAGCTGACCTGAGTTTCATTCGAGAAACTATGAACCATTGTTGTGTTCACCTATTAGTAAACCAAGTATAAAGTGTCCAATAGAACTAATAGTTGGTAAATTGATAGAAACTAGCGAGGTCGTTCGTAGTTATGGTATTTAGTTAGGCGATCGTAGTTCTAAAGATTGGATTCTCATCGGTGGAATTGAGAGGCTTTGACAAAAATGCAAGAATGAATTCACTTTCTGAGGAAGAAGTGGGGACTATCGCTCGAGGAAGCTAGCTGGAATATTTCATCCTGATGACAATGAAAAGGCGGAAGCGGTTCGCGGGAATCGTTTGAGTCGAGTATTGAGTGTTAATAGTCGAGAGTGGTCAGTGTTGTGAGGATGCTGAGTTGTTGTGAAAGGGCTATCCAGTGTTGCAGTGAATGTGATGGATGTGACAACCGGATGTAGGGAAGTCGGAGAGATTTCTATCAAACGCAACTATCCGGAAGTCTTCCTAAAAAGACTTACCTGGATCTCCCTTGCGAGATGGATTGAATTTCATATCGATCTGACTCTCGGTGCTGTGCCCGATTACACAATCTTCTTACAGATTAAGCACCGCCTGAAACGATAGAAATGACGAGATAGTTTTAAGAGCTATTGGACAATTGAAGATTAAGTTCTGTTAAAGGAATTTTATTGAGAAAAGATGCTATAGGGTATAGCAGAGGAAAGAAAAGCTGAGCCACATTGACTTGATCCTTTCGAGAGCCCATCTTAAGTTGAATCAGTTGCATATGGGCTCAAGTTACCATCAGAAATAAGTAGTCTACGTGACGTACTATTCGGATGCATTTAAAAAAGGTGTGTAGCGGGTGATGCACTAATCTTGCGATTTGTAGAGATTAATTGGGAGATAAAGGGAGGTTTATCGATGCATCATGGAAGAAGTACGTATAGCCATAAAAGTTATCCTACTAACCGGAAGGGCAATTTCAGCATTCCAGTAGTATCTCTGATTTATAGGTCATGTAACCGCTGGATACCCGAAATGGTGGAACTTCGATTTGAATCTTCTTGATTTAGAACTTGGGAATGTTGGACCTTGGAAAGGGTGGAGAGTGTGGAAAAGAGAGTTTAGGAATTGAAAACGTGTGTAATATAGATCTACAAGGATTCTTCGTAAGAAACAAAGTTTCTCACAGAAACCATGAGACTATATTCATTAGATTCGTTTGGTTTATTCCAATTAGTGCGAAAACAAAACCTGTAGAGTAAAAATTTCGGGGACGAAATTTCCTAAACAGGGGGAGACTCTGACACCCGACTTTTCAGGTCGTACCGTACAATTGTAATGCGTGTTGTGAATAGGTAACAGGGCTATATGTGACTGGTTATGATGTTAATATGTGAAATTTAATGAGTTGGTAAAATTAAACTTTGATAAAAATTATGTTGGTAATGGTAAAATTAACGCTTATCGCGTAACGGTCAAAAAGCGAAACGAACGTCGGTGACCACCTGATCAGTATTAAAATCCTAAAAATAGTCTGTTATGATTAGAATAATAATTTTAATCATATCCGTGTGGAAAAATAATTTAAAACGCTAAGAAACTCTATTTTTCGAGTTTAAGCGCGTACCGCGTGATGTAGCGCGTGTACCGACAAAATATTGTCAACACAGCTTGTCAAGGCAACTGATAATCATTTTAGTAATAATTTGATGAGTTTATCACTTTAGAATGATTAAAATAAATAAAAACGCATAAATTCCTATTTTTGCGATTTTAAGCGCATACTGCGCAGCACAGTGCACATACTGCCATACACCGACAACATAGCCAGTTCAGGAAAGAAAATATTGTTCCTTATTATTTTGGCAGGTTTATTTTTATGGAACGATAAAAATAATTTAAAATGCATTAAAACGGGATTAAAGTGCTAGATAAAATATCCGGTAATCAGCAAAATATCTGTTTTAACTCAAATTTACATATAATATATGTATGTATAGGAAATGTATGTGTGAGAGAGGTGTGTTGGCGGCAATATAGGCTGCCTACACTCTCTAGAATAGTGCAAATGAGACACTTGTCCACCCTAGGAAGAATAAATGATGATTAATCTTGAAACATGCATCCATAAATTCATAATTCCCAAAACAAAATTCAAAAACTTCATTCTCTCTCTCCCCTACAAGCTTACGGCTGAACACCCCATAACATACCCACACTTCATTTTCAAAATCAAATTATGAAGAATTAAGGGCCTTACATGGTGATTTCAAGCTCATAAGAAGGTTTGGAGGTGATTTCGAGTAGATTCAAGCAAGAACAAGACCCTAAATCATCACCTTTATCAAAAACCCACTACAAATCTTGAAGGTATAAAATATTTTATTTAAATATTGTTTTTGATTCATAGTAACAAAGAAGATAATGAAAGTTTCTCTTGCTTCTTGAATTTAAACATAAACTTGAAAATTTCAAACAAATGAGTTTTAAATAGAATAAAAATGAGTGTATGCATGTATGTATACATGGCCGAGAATGATGTGTGTGCATGTGTATATTGTATTTTGAATTTTTGATGAAAGATTTCTTGATTATTGATTTCTTGAAAAATAGGATGATTAAAGTAAGTGTTAGTTGTTAAATAAGAATGTTCTAAAGTGATTTAAGATTTGAAAGTGATATGTGGAAACTTAAATTTTTGGAAGTTTATATGTGTGTATGTGTTTCGTATATATATATATGTATATATGTATGCATGAATATAAAAACTGTCATATAATCTTAAATGTGAAGGATAATTACATAAATGATTTTGAATGGTTGGATGATTAAAATGATGTGTGCTATATTTTGTAGAAACATAATGTTAATGTGTTCTAGAATAAGATTGGAACATAAATAATGTTGTATGAAATGCATTAGATGCACATATGTGGGCATGCATGTTAATATGAAAGCATGAAATGATCATTTGAGCATGATTTGATAAAAATTTATTTTGATCAGATTATAAACCTTAAAATAAAGTTATTTTGAAGTGTTTAATGATATATAACTTTGACATGATGTTTGCTAGCTTTGCATGTTGTACTTGACACATTAAAAGTTGTAAAATACGTGAAATCGCATGATTTATGTGACTTATACAAAAACTGCACTAATCTGATTATAACCACTACTTTAATCAGTAAATAAAATGTATTGTGTTAAAATATCAAGTAATTTCGAGTTGGGACGATTATGGTAAGGTTTAATGCAAAACTATGCATTAAAACGATCAAAAATCGCCTTTTCTTGTAATTTTTGTAAAACTGATTTAGATTAGGAAATAAACTGATGTTTTTAGTTTAAAAACAAGTATTTTAACTAATCTTAGGTTTACTTGGTGTTTGGTTGGTCATACGTGACTTCTGACTTCTGACGCCCGAAAACGTTATCGAATCACGAAAAATACGCATTTTCAATGAACACTAGTATGGGTGAATTTTGAGTGAATTTTATGTGATAAAATGTGTTAGGTGATTTAAACATGTAAATGTGATAATATGTTAAGTGTTAATTTGTTAATGGGAAACTTAGAATATGCATGTATGCGTGTACATTTTGTGCGGTAGAAACCGTAAAATTGCGTTAAATGTGTAACTTGTTTGTCGAGCATGAAATTTGGTATATATGAAATGTTTTATGTATAATTGCTTTAAAAATGACAAAATAGATAAGTTAATAATATTTTGCGTGTTCAGTATTAAATTCTATGAACATTTACGTACATACAATACAATACGACGCGCGAACCGTAAATATACTACGTATAAACGGGAAAGTTAACGGATACGGTCACCAATAAAATCGTATGGACTCATGTATATATATGTGTATGGGCTCATGTATATATATATATATATATATATATATATATATATATATATATATATATATATATATATATATATTAACGTGCCAACATAATCAAAAATGACAACTTTTCGAGAAAATCTCAAAGATATGTGACAATTCTAAGAAACGGAGAAACTTAGGATTTTTGTGTAATATATATATATATATATTTATTTAGAATTGTTCCTATATTAGGACGTATATAAAAACCAATCTCCGGGATTGCGGTATTAAAATACGCACCCAAAGGTGAGTGTCACTAAACCCCTCTTTTCACTGTTTTGTATATATATTTTGGGGGTAGAACACGTCGTTAAAAGGGTTTAATAATATTTTCGAAATAAAACATACCTTTTAATATAAAATATATATTTTCGCTGAAAATATATTAGATTTGATAAGTTATATGTTTCGAAGTAAAACGTTTTTGATGAATAAACGTGGGACATTGGGGTGGTACGATGTTTCCGAGTTGAAACAGACCGTAAAGTTGGGACGGATGCCGGCCTGAGTTTCGAGTGATGGAGATTCAGGGGATTCGTGCAACTATGTGTATTAAATTGTCATATTAGTAGGATATATATATATATATATATATATATATTGTACGTGAGGCAGACATCATATTGTTCTTCGAGAAAGAACCCTGCGCCCATGATGTCGTTTAATCAGATAAGTATTGTCGCCAGGAATTGTTGGTAGATCTATCAAGTTGACAACCCCGTCATGACCGGTCGCCCCGTGTCAATGTCAAACGACGAATTAATATTCTGTTCATTGTCTAGTTTTGATTATCCCTGCATGGTTATTATATAGTTCGTATCGTCTAGCTAACATACGAGTCTGAAAGTTGACGCTATAATTTAATATACAAAACCTGGGAAATATATATTATAGTTGCTGGATCGATGAACCGGCGGAAGGCCCATGGATTTTTATTATGAAAGTAAAATGGATGTTTTTATATAAACACCTAAACAGAAAGTTTTCCTTGGAATAAAATCTGTTAGTAAACGAATAAGTGAACTCACCTTCCTTTGTGTTGACACTTGTTTTTAACGTGTTCTACAGGTACTTGAGTTCGGCTTCGGGAAATCATGGCGTATCTTGTGTTTTGATGATGCATGCTGTTATGTTTAATTATGTTGGACAACTTTTAAACTACCTGAGACGTTTGTAATAAGATCCATGAGGATCATTACAACTTAACTTATGTGGTTGTGTCGTGACTTTTAAAATGTAACGTTTAATATCCATGTTTTAAAATATGTCAAAATGTGCAACAAAAGAGTGCATCGTCCGAAAAGGTATAAATGGGCACCAACTTCCGTCTCCACTACGTTTAAACATTCCGCTGCGACGTTTTTGGGGTGTGACACATAGTCCTTCGTGACTATACCTACTGATTACCACGTTATTTAGGCATAGTGACGAGTCATAGTTTTGGTCAAAATGCGCGTTTATGCGTATTTTGCAACCAAACTATTCTTGGGTATCAAAACCCTTTGTTTTGATATCAAACTTGTTTTTTAACTTCGTTAAACATGTTTAACTCGTCACTTTTACTTTAGTGCTTATATAGGGTCGTAAGATAGGCGGTTTAAACAACCGCTTAGACTTTCAAACCCGACCAGTTTGGTCAATCATTAGGATCCGACCAAACATGTTTTGAGACCATATTGTATAGGGAATAACCTTTCGAGGTTATACCTTATGGTCACTACGTTTAGTTAGTTGTATGATAAGTAGTTTATATGCCTTAGGAAAATGACCAAAATGCCCTTTTTACGCATAATTTCATTTTAAGCATATGTAACTTAAATTTTTACATCTAAACTGATTAGGTAACATTATTAGACACGTTAAGGCATATAATACTTGCCATAAGACTAGTTAGGCGGTCTGAACGCGTTTTACGCGAACGCGTTAAAGTAGCGTAAGCTAGCTAAACGGGTCGTAATGGGTCGTAAGCACTTAGGATAGGTTTCGATTTAGAATGTAGGCTTTGTTAAACCATATTACATGAGTTCCTATACTCATTTCGTTTACGAAACCTCTTTCTATCCGATCTTCCGATTTAGGTCCGGTTTATTAACATAGTTACCTATATTAGGTGCCGTTTGATTTCCGTGATCCCTCAAGCTTTGCTTGGTTGTTATTCAAGACATCTAAGCACCCTCAAGTGAGTACATAGACCCTTCTTTTTGTAACACCCCGAAAACGAGTTTGGTAATCAAACCATGTTAATACTAAAAGACGGGTAAAATACCGTTAGTGGTAAATTTATCCGGTGAATATTAGGATGGAATAGTCATAAGTAATGATGACTAATCTAACCGTCTTATTAATTATGATGATAGTTTGATGCTTAACAAGCTTGGTGGAAGCTTGGAAAGGAGGCGGGTCAAACAAATCAAGTATGAAGAAAGGCGTAGTTTGGATGCAAGGTAAGTTAAGCTTACACCCTCTTTTATTATATTTCACATACATGTGAGTATTGAGTTCGAGTTATGCTAAGTAATTGATTATGATATTCCGACATGATACATTGCAAGTCGGAATAATTAAAAGTGGCAAGAAACCATAAGTTATGACAAAAGGGTAAAAACGGAAAACTAGTTGGGTAAAGACTAATAAACGAGAAATTTTGGACATCGCGTTATGGGAAGAACTATAACGGGTAAAAGTGGTCAAATGATAATTCGAACATGAGTTGACGGATAGACAAAAGATTTGAAAAAGATATCTTTTGGTGAAAGTTATAACGGGTCGAAAAATTTAAGAAAATCTCTTTTAAGTAATAAGAACTCACGGTGCAATCCGGGATTGGTTCAAGGGGCGGGATGGTATTAAGATGCCATCATATTTTGGTAAATGGTCATCTTGACTAAACGGGTCAAATGGTGTGTTAACACCATTGACAACAATAATTGATGACCGCTTGTTGAGCTTTGTGGTCACAGGAAATATCACGCGGACTTTGTTGCTTTTAACTACAAGGTTTATAAGCAAAAAGGTATTTGAACGGGTCAAATCTATGACCCGAGCCAAGTATGTATAAGTAGGTTTATGAGTAAAAGGTGTGAATTTGGTCAAACATATCGTTAATGGTCCTTCGCCATGCAAGAGGAGACTAATGTTGACCGAAATGCCCTTGAACGTTAAACGGGGCAAACGACCCTTACGACTCATTTAGAAACAAGTATTATACTAAGCTAAGATTAGTCAAGTGTTAAAGTATGGGCAAAAACCTTAACTGGATCAAATGCACTAAAGTGGTTCCCTATCGTAAGCTAACAACCGGAAGCGGTAAATTCTGAATAACTAATTGATACACATAAAAATCCACCACAATAATAGTAGTGGTGGGATACCACTTGATAGAAATGTGAAATTTTGATAATAGAAATGAATATGTGAGTCTATGCGTAAAAGCGCGTAAATACCATTAGCGGGTCAAATTAAGCAAATAAGCATAAACGGGTTAACAAGGCGCAATAACCCGTGATTTAACGCTAACATGATAGACAATATTTAATTTAAGAGGTTCATGTGAATTAGGGGTCAAACAAACTTGTTTGTTTGATAAATACATGAACGGGTCAAAATTTAGTAATTATATTTTAAGTCGAAAGCTTAAAAGTCCATAATTTTATTAATCCGGATGTTGGATGTTAACTCCATATATGATGGAGAATCAAATTACGCTCGCGTAGGAAAAAGAATTGTGTAAAACGGATCAATAACGAATAAGTTATGGTCGTTTCCGTAAAAACTGGCATAGCTGGCAGAGTGCAGGTTCCAGAAACGAACCTACTGAAAAAGGGTCTCCCTCGCGCCACGCGAGGGAGCAAGTTGGTTCTGGCGCGTGGCATGACGGAGTCAGTTTTTGAAAATTTGTTTTTTTTTTCAATTATTTCGCCTCGCAAACTCGTTTAATTACGTTCTAAACTACGTATGACTAATTCAATTCATGTTTTATGAATTGTAGGTATAATAACCAATACCGGAGGACGATCAAGCTCAACGAAGAACTGAACATGATCAAGTTACAAGCTTCCGCACATTGTAAATCGTTATTTTTAAATGATGAATTTAGTCACATTATGTGGTGTTCTTGAAAATTGTAAAAGATTTTAATTAATCCGTATTTTTCCAATGTACTTGTAATTATAATTACATGATTATGTTCGTAATTTTAAACGAAATCTGCTTAAAAATAGTAAGGGTGTTACAAGTTGGTAATCAGAGCTCATGGTTAAAGAGTAAAGTGTGTTCGGTTCGAGGCTTATTGCAAATCCGGTAAGTACAAGTATGTTAATGGTTTAGGATGTTAAAGTGTTATGAACAACACATAGGGTTATCGTGTAATATATGTTACCCCAGTTAAATGGTAGATATAGTTAATGAAATTACGTGCGTTGAAACGTATAGTAGAAAATCCTTGTATTATGATACGGGCGTTTAGTGAAGTTGACATTACTAATCTTTGTAAATGTTTAATTGAAGGATACTCGCATCTGAAGATGGCGAGGGGGTAACAAGTGACAAATATGATAGAGGAACAGTCTGAAGTATGACAAGAGAAGCATGCTCATCAAGGACCAAATCGCGTAACAATCGCGAATAAGAGTAATGGCAAGGAAAGCCTATCAGGGCAAGCATTACCAGGTGCATGCTTTTAAATTTAATCGCACAAGTAGTAATATGCAACAAACACGTAGGGAATGGCGGTTGCATATATCTGATAAAACCTGAATAGGATTCAGGATGATGTTTCCAAGATAAGTTTAATAGAAACATGTGTTATTCACTATGGTGAATAACAAAGAAATAATAGGACTAGTTCATATGGAAACTTGGACGGGGGGTAATTATCCAAGTGGAAAACTCTATAATGCTATTGAGAAAAGTAGTGATCACATTAACGAATGTGATTATATAATAGTTCGATAGAAAGGAAGAATATTATATATGTTCGAATGTAAAACTAGTAAAACTAATGACAGTTGTTTAGAAACTAAATAAAGTTTTACTAAATGAAATCAGAGATATGAAATAAATAGAGGCGTTACTTACATAGGGCGTGATGTGAAAACTATAAAAAGGTCATGTGTGTCGTGTGTTAATCGCTTACTCTGGCCAAGTAAGTAGTAGCATATGATACCATGAACTTCTTGTAGTGGACGCAATTACATCCAATGTTGTAAGGACGGGTTGAATGGGACGAACTAAAAAGGTACCCAAATGAATCAAACAGGCAAGATATTTGATAATAAACGTAAACGCAAGTCGGATGACAGAAGCGTATTATGTTAGAGTAACGAGCCCGAGAGAAGGGACAATGATCAAAGTAAATGAAAATACAGACCGATTAAGAGGAATGCTAAGGCATAGAGATAAAAGTTTAACTGTCACAAGTGATGAAATTCACACGGACAAGTCAAATGAATTAAAAAAAATAAAAAAATAAAGGACTTGATTGAATAGAAGCGATGGGTTTCGCTAAGGCGACAAAATAAATTAAAACAAAGTCTTAATACATACCGGGACAGTTGCTTTGATAATGACTTCGGTAAAATACCCGATAGATGGGTAGGATTTTGAAAGTATGCGTAAACCAAGAGACGAGAACGCGAAATAGAAAGTCAAATGTGACAACCCGAACTTTTAAGGCCAGTAACGTTCTATTGTACGATATTAACTTCTCGTTATCTCGCTCTAATGTTTTGTTCTGTGATAACTCCGTTAATCTGGCGTAGAGTGACTCGGTTAAGTATCGTAAGACGACTCCGTGAATCTTGGGCCGCACATGAAGTGGGCTACTTATTCACGTTCTAAACAACCCACATTGCGGATCAATCTACCTGAGCCCAACTTGCATTTTGTGTGTTTTGGTTATTTTCGGCCCAAAGGAGGTGTGACCTCATATTGAACTTGGCCCAACTGATTATAAGCCCACATAGTTAAACATGACCTATGTCATATTCCTCTTCCTGTTTGTGGGACGACCCAAGTGGGTGGGCTTGAGCCCACTTCGACTATTAAAGATAACCGCCCAAATTCTCATATTGTATAATTACGTAATGTGATATGTGATTGGATATAAATTCCAAACCCAAAACAAACCCTACCCCCCTCGTTCATTGAATTGCGGCGGCAGTAGACTCCCATCATTGGAGCATCATTCCACTCGGTTGAACTCCTGGTTAGTAAATTTACATTATGTAAATCCGTAATTGTTTGATCTTGAAATGATAGTGTGGTTGGTTTGCTAGTACATAGGATATGTATGATGTAGGAATGATCATTGCCTAGCATATCAGGAGCCCACTAATCGATTCATATGATGGTCCAATCATAGTTGCCACTAAAATTCACATAATCAATATGTAGTATTACAATGGTTTTAATGGTCCAATAGGATAGTATTATAATGGTTCTAATGGTCCAATGGGATTGAAGGCATATGGCCAAATATAGATAAAATATAGATGATGCCTTTGAATAAAATTAGTGGTGGCTCATGTGTTTGAATCTAATAAAATAAAATGGTATTTTGTTAAAGTTTTTCAGAATGTGATAATGATATTGGGCTCTCCGCACTTGTTCCCTTATGATAATAATATTGGCCACTTCATACTTTTGGAGCGCATGTATATAGACATATTTGGGTATGGATTTTAGTTGGTTGTTTTCTCAAAAAGTGGCACATGGCAAAACCCATCATTCCCTTCACAATTTGGCGGCAGTAGTGGTCCAGTTGTGTTAGGGTTCCATGTGGTATCTTACATTTATAAATTGATTATATGAATGTCAATTATTAAATTGTGGTGTATAGGCATAATTTCATGAGTCTAGGCATTATTTTTATATGATTGTTATTTTATGTGATTGTTGCTTTATTTGTGTAATATTATGTGTAGTTAGGCGATTGTGATCTTGATTGATAATAGTCATCGGAATGATCAGGGGACGAATAAGTCTTGAGTCATGACATATAATTGAAACACAATTCTTGGGCCAGTCAAGTTGGGCCGCGGACGATCATATGAATCACAAAGTGTTACGATTTATGATTTATAAATATGGTTGTATAAGCAAACTGATAATGAGGGATTTAAACGCCCTACTATGTGATATTATGATGTGTGTTACCGATTACATTGTATGGGTAAACTGTTACAAACTATATGATACTGTACGTGTTACTTATGCATTAGACTACATGTTGTGTGATTAGGGGTATGTGAATTGATCATACCTGAAATACCTAGTGTATGTGCACTCGGAACTGATTGTTACTGATACCCATGTTAGGACGTGTTTGATCAACTGTTAAACAAGAGACTAATCTAAACGAGCAAACCGACGTGAGTTCACTACATTCGAGCATGCGTCCCAGTGGTTGGGGACAGTCAGTGGGTATCCCGTGGAGGGATAAGTCTTTTGGGTAAAAACGGGTATATTGGTTAATATTCTCACCTATCATTTTTGTAAGTCCCTTATTATGTTACCTGGAGGGTAACGGGTATTAGTTGGTAGCGCTACTTAGGTTTGGCACCCTCACACCGCTCCTAGAGAGGACGGATGTGAACTAATGACCCAGTCGTGGCCCAGTACTAGATAGGAGTACGTGGGAAGGGCAGTCATGTATTTCAGGAGCCGTCTTGTTCGGAATTGAGATATTAACAATATTACTTGCATTGGTTATTGAACTGTTTTACATTCAACCGGTAACAAATGTTTTCTTAAACTGTGGACTCGCCAGCTTTGTCTGATACACTTGTTACATGCTCGCAGGTCGTTAGGTACTTGGGAACGGGAATTTGCTGGCTGGAGGGCGTGAGTGGTCATGGTTGCATTGATGGGTTATTTATCAAACATTTATTTACTATGGTTGTTTAGAAACTATTTACAGTATGTTACGTTAACGCTTCCGCTGAACTTGGTGGTTTTTAAATTACTTATGTTTGGAATTTTATTACTATTAAATGATAAAACTTTATTTTAAACTTACGGATTCAATGTAATTGGTGGCTCATTACTAGTGGTCACACGTCTAGCAGGGACACTCCCTAAGTGGTAATTTGAGGGTGTGACAGTTTGGTATCAGAGCCACTGGTTATAGTGAACTTGGTTTTAAAATGTTTTATAAAACCAGACTATAACTGAACTGATTCGGCATCGACCATGACACCCAGCTCCAGGCAGCAAGGTTCGTCTTTTGTTTACTATTGCATAGCATATTTAGTACCTGCTTATGATTAGAATCACACTTAAATGCACACTTGACACTACGGAACGAATTTCTATGCTATCAGTCTATGCTACGTCTTTTAAGAGTGGGACTCTTCCTGAACTTACATGTTTCGTGTTATGATGTTCTTGTTCATGTTTGTTGAAGTTAGGAAGCCTTTTAACAGGAGTTAGGAGGAATTGAGATGAACATGCAAACTGGATTATTATTGTGGGTGCACACATAATAATAATGTGGGGTGCATGCGAGTCCCAATGAGGCTTCACAAGTGAAAAAGGGGTTCCGTTCTATTATTTAATCGATGTGAGACACAATAGTCTGTAAGAGTCATAGCAGTGATTGCCTCTTACTTGAACGTTATCTTTTCACTCCTCTCTGAATCTTTACGAATCTCGATGCCATCGAGTATTATCTGAACGCCTAGCAAACTGTGTAGAATGTTAGGTGTTTGTACGAACGTCCCTGAGATGGATGTCTCCGCGTCAAATGATTGGTCCATACCTTCCTCACATATTTTTGTTTGTTAGAACTTAGCGCGTTGACGCCTTAGACCCTGAAGTGCGATCACTCCTACAACGCCCTGGAAACATATCATGTAATATTCAGTCAATTTGCAAGAGCGATGGATAAGAGAATGAGCGTGGTGCTGCACCAACCTTAGTATTAGAACACCCCAGATTACCGGCAACGAACACCAGCGGATTGGCTGCAATTGGATCCTAAACCCTAGTCAGCGATTTATGGGAGTCAGCTCCTACGAATCAATTGGGACGTCAACACTGACAAATAGGGAGGAATGTGTAACTTCCCACGCAATGAGTAGTGCCTCAGTATGTGACACGGAATGTGAAAGATGTACCTTGGCGGTGAAAGAATGGTAGGGCTCCGCTTCAAGCAACGACATTAGGAGCAACAATCACGGCAATATCAAAGTACTCGTAATCGTAGCCTACAGTATGGAAATGAAGGTGCCCGCGACACGAAAATGGTTGTTGCTAAATCAAGACGACCATAACTAAGGGAACGACGGCGATACTGGAAACCCTTGTAACAAGAACAACAACACTGGAAATGATGCTCATGGAAGGACATTTAGGATTGGCGTGAGCGACGCCAGGATTATAGCAACATGGTGGCCTGCACATTCTAGGTAACTAATCGTTTTGCTTATGTTCTGTTTAACCCCGATGCTTCTTGAAACCCCACCCGTTGTGGAATCGGCTGATGTCAAGATAAACGGAACCTCATATGTTTGTTGGGGTGCAAACTCGACCTCGTGAGATAAGTGTTCGACACCGACCTCCCTTCTACTACCCTTGATGGCTACAATGCAGTAGTTAGTGTGGATTAGTTATCCCGGACTCGCGCGGATGTAACCAGTGAGGAGAAAATTTTTGCGTAAGATTGGTGCAAAGGTTAGCGCCACTTCAGCTTTGAGGGCCAGAAGTGTTTTCAGAAGGATGACCCAACTGTGTTAGCAACCGATTCTGATGATAAGGCCATGGAAAATAGGATCGAGGATCCACCAATTGTTCGTGATTCCTCTCGGCATGCTACACAAGGAACTTTCAATGTTCACTTTCACAACTATTGGGTAGAATCTCAGTTGATCTCACACCAGAGGCAGCTCTGATTACTTGTACTCTTCACCGTTTTGCACCAAGAGGGTCGCATGAACTGTCAAATCAATTACAGGAACTATTGGACAGGACTGTTGCTGGACCTAGTTCCTCGCTTTGGGAGAGCCCCAGTTATATTAGGGAAGATGGGTCTTTTCATATATGCACTGACTATTGAGAACTCGTCAAGGTGACAGTTCAGAACCGTTTGTTTCGATCATGTGTTGACAACCTGTTGACCAGTTGCAAGGGTCAAGCCCCTATTCGAAGATTGATCACCGAGCGAACTAACATCAGATGGAAGTCCAAGGGGAGGATGTTCCTAAAAAGGGTGTATGGAACGCAACGCGGCCATTTCCAGGAGACACAGGGGGAATTATTCCATAACCATTTGGGATGAACAACACATCAGCTGCTTTATGGATCACAAGAATCGACTGTAATTGTTGACAACGTTCTGAATCATGACCAGGAGAAAGGAACACCATGGGTGGCATATGTATCTTATCTCAGCGCTTCTGTGGGAGGAGCCATTACGTGCGAATACACGTGGGAATACACGTGGGTCTCGCTGAGAAGCATTTTGTTAGAAACTGATCGACATCAAAGATTCCTTCGGGGATGCAGCAATTCCTTGGTCTCGCTAGATGCAATCGCAGCTTGCCCACAGGATTTTCGAAGGTCGCACAACTTAAATCTCTTTAGTACAGTCGGGTGCTGTGTTCGTGAAAGACAGAACAGGAGGACGTCTTTTCAACTTTCGAATCCCAACTCTGCAATACACTGAGCATCGTCCTTACCCGAGGGTGCGGGTGATTCGGTGGTATATCATTATGGTTCGAATCAGAATCCCAGTTACATACCGAGGCAACATGAGAAGGAGATGGCCCACGTGATGGATTTACAGGAAGAACTACACAAGTCACGACCTACGATGGAAGCCGTGGTCCTTGGATTTAAATTGGAGGCGTTACTTGGACGGTACCAAATGCGTTACTTAGACCGATCACAAGTGCCTCCCGTGTACTTTTGTTCGGAAGAGCTAAACATGTAGTAGCATCACTGGATGGAACTTTTGAACGAACACGATTGTGAAACCTGAACGTGCACGAGCTTTGCAACTCACTATCGACTTTAACTTACTCGATCAGACTTGCTCTGTTCAAACTGGAGAACTAAACGAACAGAATTCACAAGATTAACCCATGTGGGGCATGGAAAGGCAACCATTGACAGACCGGACGATATTCGCTACCTCATGGAACGAATGTGGGTCTCATTATACGGCAACTGTGAGGGGAAATTCGTATTGAACAACGCACACCGGTCTTGACATTCTACTCGTTTGGATTATGATGAGAGATATTAGGATCCCTACATCTTGCACTGGTGATAGGGCAGGAAGGCCCACCTAGCTATGCATATATGTGAGTGACAATTGACTTGTGGGAAAGTCAAGGTGGAGTATCGGCAACTAGAAACATCTATATAGAAATGAGAACAGATGGACATGTATTCTGTCACTAGATTACTTACAACTTGAAACGAAAACAATATCACCTAGATGATCGTTGGCTGTCACACGTTACCAACACACTTGCTTGCAAGCAAGGAACTAATGAGTCTTCACAACTTGCGAATGTTCCTCTGAGAAAGGCGGCTTATAGGCACAAAGTGCCAACATCTGTGACCTCCTATTTTAAGCTATACCTGATTTATGACAAGCGATACACAACATCCTTAGCCCTCGTATAGACAAGAGCATTACTTCTCATCATAGAACGACGGTTTGAGTAAACGAACCCCCGACACTCGAAGACGTGCTGCGTGCATGTGTGGATTTAAGTTAGTGTAAATTAGAAGGACGCATACCTATGGCTGAGTTATACCATAGCTGTTCCATTCTGGTATTCAGATAGCTCTGTTTGAGGCGTTGCATGGATGTTAATGCCAATCTCCTCGTGGACTGAGGCAGACGACGACCTAATCACGGGTCCAAGACTGGCACTCAAAACTCTTGGAAGGATTATTTAGATTGGAAATCATGTGGCGACAACGCGTGATCGCCTGGAAACCTGATAAGTTAGGATACACCGGGAGTTCGTTGCAGGCGAACGTGTATTATTGGAAGTCTCACCCTGGGAGGGTGCGATACACCTCGGGAAGCATGGCGAGCTTAACTTACATCATGATGAGCCATACAACATTCTGGGAAGGATCGGTAACATCACATATAAACTCAACTTACCTGATGAATTGGGTAGCGTATGAGATGTCATTTATGCCTTGAATCTAAGGTGGTGTTCGTTCAAGGGGACGCTTGCGATACCCTTATTAGAGTCTGATGTTAATGACAAGTTGCAGTTGTCGAGGAATCTACTGAGATCATGGACCAGGAAGTCAAGGTGCGTAAACATAGTCGTATTCCGATTGTGAGAGTTCGTTGGAACTCAAATCATGAACCGAAGTTCTCGTGGAAACGCGATAATCAGATGAGGCTCACGTATCCTAACCTGTTTGAAATTGTCGAATTGAATTTTGATGCAACTGGCGAATGTCGGGACGAAATTCCTTTCAAGTTGGGGATGATGTGGCACCTGAGGAAAATCTGCAACAATCTTGATTTCTCACCCCACTCTCGGTATTTTCTTGTTAAATTTCAGGACGAAATTTCTTTCAAGTTGGGGATGATGTGACAACCCGAACTTTTAAGGCCAGTAACGTTCTATTGTACGATATTTACTTCTCGTTATCTCGCTCTAATGTTTTGTTCTGTGATAACTCCGTTAATCTGGCGTAGAGTGACTCGGTTAAGTATCGTAAGACGACTCCGTGAATCTTGGGCCGCACATGAAGTGGGCTACTTATTCACGTTCTAAACAACCCACATTGCAGATCAATCTACCTGAGCCCAACTTGCATTTTGTGTGTTTTGGTTATTTTCGGCCCAAAGGAGGTGTGACCTCAAATTGAACTCGGCCCAACTGATTATAAGCCCACATAGTTAAACATGACCTATGTCATATTCCTCTTCCTGTTTGTGGGACGACCCAAGTGGGTGGGCTTGAGCCCACTTCGACTATTAAAGATAACCGCCCAAATTCTCATATTGTATAATTACGTAATGTGATATGTGATTGGATATAAATTCCAAACCCAAAACAAACCCTACCCCCCTCGTTCATTGAATTGTGGCGGTAGTAGACTCCCATCATTGGAGCATCATTCCACTCGGTTGAACTCCTGGTTAGTAAATTTACATTATGTAAATCCGTAATTGTTTGATCTTGAAATGATAGTGTGGTTGGTTTGCTAGTACATAGGATATGTATGATGTAGGAATGATCATTGCCTAGCATATCTGGAGCCCACTAATCGATTCATATGATGGTCCAATCATAGTTGCCACTAAAATTCACATAATCAATATGTAGTATTACAATGGTTTTAATGGTCCAATAGGATAGTATTATAATGGTTCTAATGGTCCAATGGGATTGAAGGCATATGGCCAAATATAGATAAAATATAGATGATGCCTTTGAATAAAATTAGTGGTGGCTCATGTGTTTGAATCTAATAAAATAAAATGGTATTTTGTTAAAGTTTTTCAGAATGTGATAATGATATTGGGCTCTCCGCACTTGTTCCCTTATGATAATAATATTGGCCACTTCATACTTTTGGAGCGCATGTATATAGACATATTCGGGTATGGATTTTAGTTGGTTGTTTTCTCAAAAAGTGGCACATGGCAAAACCCATCATTCCCTTCACAATTTGGCGGCAGTAGTGGTCCAGTTGTGTTAGGGTTCCATGTGGTATCTTACATTTATAAATTGATTATATGAATGTCAATTATTAAATTGTGGTGTATAGGCATAATTTCATGAGTCTAGGCATTATTTTTATATGATTGTTATTTTATGTGATTGTTGCTTTATTTGTGTAATATTATGTGTAGTTAGGCGATTGTGATCTTGATTGATAATAGTCATCGGAATGATCAGGGGACGAATAAGTCTTGAGTCATGACATATAATTGAAACACAATTCTTGGGCCAGTCAAGTTGGGCCGCGGACGATCATATGAATCACACAGTGTTACGATTTATGATTTATAAATATGGTTGTATAAGCAAACTGATAATGAGGGATTTAAACGCCCTACTATGTGATATTATGATGTGTGTTACCGATTACATTGTATGGGTAAACTGTTACAAACTATATGATACTGTACGTGTTACTTATGCATTAGACTACATGTTGTGTGATTAGGGGTATGTGAATTGATCATACCTGAAATACCTAGTGTATGTGCACTCGGAACTGATTGTTACTGATACCCATGTTAGGACGTGTTTGATCAACTGTTAAACAAGAGACTAATCTAACCGAGCAAACCGACGTGAGTTCACTACATTCGAGCATGCGTCCCAGTGGTTGGGGACAGTCAGTGGGTATCCCGTGGAGGGATAAGTCTTTTGGGTAAAAACGGGTATATTGGTTAATATTCTCACCTATCATTTTTGTAAGTCCCTTATTATGTTACCTGGAGGGTAACGGGTATTAGTTGGTAGCGCTACTTAGGTTTGGCACCCTCACACCGCTCCTAGAGAGGACGGATGTGAACTAATGACCCAGTCGTGGCCCAGTACTAGATAGGAGTACGTGGGAAGGGCAGTCATGTATTTCAGGAGTCGTCTTGTTCGGAATTGAGATATTAACAATATTACCTGCATTGGTTATTGAACTGTTTTACATTCAACCGGTAACAAATGTTTTCTTAAACTGTGGACTCGCCAGCTTTGTCTGATACACTTGTTACATGCTCGCAGGTCGTTAGGTACTTGGGAACGGGAATTTGCTGGCTGGAGGGCGTGAGTGGTCATGGTTGCATTGATGGGTTATTTATCAAACATTTATTTACTATGGTTGTTTAGAAACTATTTACAGTATGTTACGTTAACGCTTCCGCTGAACTTGGTGGTTTTTAAATTACTTATGTTTGGAATTTTATTACTATTAAATGATAAAACTTTATTTTAAACATACGGATTCAATGTAATTGGTGGCTCATTACTAGTGGTCACACGTCTAGCAGGGACACTCCCTAAGTGGTAATTTGAGGGTGTGACATCAAAGGACTCGGATTATGAGTCATGACAAAAAGACGATGAAAGTTAGCAAACATAAATTTTGATAACTACGTTCAACTATTTCAAAGTTGGACGGGTCGAATAAAGAGCGAAGTTTGATAATCATAAGTGATGAAATTTCACCCAAAATGCGTCAAATGAGTTAAATAAAGAACAACGCTTGCTAATGTAAGAAAGCGCGAACTGAATAAATAAAATATATATATATATATGTATATATATATATATATATAGGGTAGGGTTCCAGCGTGAACAACCTCCCAAGAGTTAACTCCGTGAACAGATATGGACCATTGAATTAAGTTACATCTTTCCTAATTTAAATTTATTATCCACATTATGTTTATTTATTAATAAGATAATTATCAAAACAAACAACAAATCACCAGATTTTAATTGTAATTTTTATTTCAGATTTCATCACCAGAATTCAAATTTTGATTTTTGTGATCCACGTAACCTTCATATTTCAACGGTATACACATGTGTACTTGGATATAAATAGAACAGTACACATGTGTACTCAGCATCGTACATATGTGTACAGTAATTCACAGGTGTACATCAACATTCAATACAAAAAAAAATTATGAGATATCACAAAAACAGACGATATACACATGTGTACATCGCATTAAAAAGAGGGAAAAATCAAAATACACATGTGTACATCGCATTTAAACAAATAATTATTTTAATAATTGAATTAAGTTACATCTTTCCTAATCCTTGATTTGATTTGTGAGAGATTTATGCAATCAATTTAAAAGGATAATTGATTACTTGATTGGTGAGAGATTTATGCAATCAATTTAAGATTGAAATTACACATATACCCTTTTTGTATTTAATTAAATGAAAAAAATTAACCAAATAATTACCATCATGCCACTCACTTTAATCTCAAGATCATAAAAATCAAGGGCGCAGATCAGTTCACGTAGTTCACTCTTGGGATTTTATTCACGTTTGAACCTAATCCTATATATATATATATATATATATATATATATATAGGACAAAGATCCGTTAGGAACCACCCCTTATTGCGAGAACCGCGAGAACCAGTGTGAACACAAACAGTAATTCCTAAAAAAATCTAAAAAACACCCAAAATTTTTTTTTTTATTTTTTTACTATTTTTTTTGAAAAAATCGCTATATTTTGTTAATAAAAAAAAATAAAAAAAAAATTCAAAAAAAAAAAAAATTTTCGAGTAACAGTTATCCATGCACATGTGCATATGTGTCGTTTCTTTGTCAAATTCCGTAATTCATTACAAATAATAGTCAATTGCACTTTCATTTACACTACTACGTGTAATACACTATCTTTTACATTACCAATGTTAGAAATGCACATGTGCATCTATATGTATCAACAGGAAATAAGGTGTTTTGGTACACTACTTTCTCTTTCATCTATCATTCCATCCATAATACACAAGCATGCACATGTGCATTTCTGTCATTTCTTTGACAAATTCCGTAATTCATTACATATATTAGACAATTGCACTTTCATTTACACTACCATATGTAATACACTACTTTTTACATTACCAATATTAGAAATGCACATGTGCATTATATGTATCAACATGAAATAAGGTGTTTTGGTACACCACTTTGAATACACTTTCCCTTTCATCTATCATACCATCCATAATACACTACCATTACCTCCTACCATCCATAATACAATACCATTACCTCCTACCATCCATAATACAATACCATTAACAATATTTTCACTTTATTACATGTATGTAAACACCATTTATACCATCCAATCAACATATTACATAAAAAATTGACAACTATAACCAAACCATCAACCACTAGATATAACTAACCAAAAAACATGTATATGGGTCTACTTCTCCATTCAAAATCACAAACTTTTTGTACCAAAACACGTTATATCATGGTTATACCTAATTATGCACATGTGCATTTTGAATATTGGTAATGTAAAAAGTAGTGTATTACTAATGGTATTGTAAATTAAAGTGCAATTGTCTATTCCTGATAATGTATTACCGAATTTGTTGAAGTAATGATACATATGCACATGTGCATGGATAACTGTTACTCGAAAAAAAAAAGTTTTTTTTTTTTTTTTTATGGAACGAAATATAGCGATTTTTTGTTAAAAAATATTAAAAAAAATAAAAAAAATTTTTTGAGTGCTTTTTTGATTTTTTTTAGATTTTATTTTGTGTTCACATTGGTTCTCGCGGTTCTCGCAATAAGGGTGGTTCTCGCATGAACCTTACCCTATATATATATATATATATATATATATATATATATATATATATATATATATATATTGATAACCCTATGCAAAAGGTTATAAGCGCTGAAAACATTAAGATAAAAGAACCCTGGGTACGGCTTGTAAAGAAGTATAGGTATGAACCGGGTAACAGTAAATGTAGAACAAACCGACATGTAGACGACGTAAGAAGTCGTAGAGTCAGAAGGTTAATCCAAGAGGAACCAAAGGTAGCCTTAGACCACGGTCAAGGTCCATAAAATTCAAGAATGAAAATGAATGATTCTAAACTTAAAATGGTGAAAAGACCTACGGGTCAACAGCGTAAAGCGGGGGAACTGGTTACGATTCCCCGTGTAAAATGAGAATGGAAAAAGAATAAATTATGAGATAAATTATGAGTTGTCAACTTCCTTGATATGAGTAATTGACATAGTTAAAAAAACGTTAAACTAAAATTCAGTTTTAGTAAGAAACAACGTTTTAACAAATATGAATACTATGAGACGAATCCGGAAATGATTAATATCAAAGAATATAGGTCTTAACACCGATAGGTGCGAGATGATACATTCGAAAAGAAGAAGTGTGATAAAGAAAAGTCGAACTAAACTCAAACGTGACGTGACACGCTCACGGTCAAGAAAAGTAATACAGAAAATGATCACGTTGTAACGTGGGTTACCGGATAAGGAGTCATAAAGTCGGATGATGAGTTCAAAAGTAAATATATATATACATTAAATAAAGACATGAATAGAAGATGATCTACGAGATCATCATAACCTACGGGATTATAAGAAGTGTTAAGGTCTACGGGACCAAAAGACCCTTGGGTCACAAATAGAAAGAAACGAACTATTAAGGTCTCACCTTAAAAAGGTAAAAGGGTGAAAATTTAAAGAAATAGCCTACGAGGCTAAGTAAAGGAACCTACGGGTCACTTGGGTAAAGCATGGAAAACTGGTTACAATTCTCCGTGTAAAATAATAACGGTCAAGAATAAAAAAAAAAAACTTAGAACGGAAATTCCTAGACACGAGAAAAAGGCGTGAGACAAGAAAGAGCGTAAACTAAAAATTTAGTTTTTAGTCAAAAGCAATGTTTTAACAAACATAAGTAGCATAAGGAGGTTTAGAAAATCTTAAACACACATAAGGCCGGAGATGGCAAAATAGTATACCCGGGTGACGGAGTATGTAGTGACGGCGACTAATTAGTCTAGCTGCTAAAACTATTTAAGACAGAAAAATGTCATGACAAATACAAAGCGCTTGTTAATTTAAGACAAGCGCGGGATAAACATGTTAACAGACGAATGAGACTAAGTGGTCAAGTGACAACTCGGTCAATAAAGATAAAAGATATAAGCTGAAAGTAACGGCCCGCGAGGCCTTACACATAAAAGACGTACGCGTCAATATAAATAAAACGTTAGATCGAAAGGAAAGAAAGAATTTCTTGAAAACGAAACTAAGTTCGTTTAGTCTAAATTAAAAAAGAACTACGTAAATAAGGTTTGGGGGGGGGACGAAACCTCTTTAAGGGGTGTAGACTTGTAACACCCTGAAAACGAGTTTGGTAATCAAACCACGTTAATACTAAAAGACGGGTAAAATACCGTTAGTGGTAAAATTTACCCGGTGAATAATAGGACTTAAACAAATAATCCTAATATTAATAAAAAAAAAAAGAAATCAAGACTTTTAACCCTCTTTATAAAATCTCTAAACTTGAGGGACTAAACATGGGAAACTAGAGAAGTGTTTTAATTAAAACACTTATATAAAAAAAGAAATAAAAAACACACACATATGTGTGTGTACGTATGCGACCAGGAGAAGCTCCATGGGAGCTCAAACCCTAACTTCAACAAATCATCAAATTGAGGCTCGATTCAAGCCCTAAATCAACGCATGAACACATAAAAATGATCACCTAGTCATGGGGATCACAAGGTATGTTGAATTTTGTTATTTGATGATACTTTGAAATTATGATGAGCACCCATAATCAAAATTCTGGAATGGATGATGAATCTATGAATATTGTTCTGATGAAATCCATGTTTAGGAACAACCCTAGTTAATAATTCGATGAACTAGTGTTGAAAAATAGAAATTTGATGATTACCTATATGTGTGCTAAGTGGGTTTTATATTATTGTGATGAACATATGATCATGTATGTTAAATTGTGAGAAAACTGATGTTATGATGTAAGATAGTGATAATGTTTTTGAATACTAGACCAAGGGCTTGATTTTGGTAATATAAACTTGGTAAAAAGCTAGTAATGAACTAGATAAAAGTGGTATAAAAATCTTGCCCGTAAGGTGTTTTGTTATAATGCCTAAATGAATGTTCATATGTTGAAATTGTGAATGAAAGGCCTAATTGTCTAATTTGATTAATCCCGTGTGATAGGGGATAATACGAGTTCTAATCATGAATTTGATTTAATTTAAATGGTGCATGTCATATGAATAACGGTAGTTAACTTTTAGAAAGTTAAACTAACCAATGATGAAGTCGAATAGTAGTTTCGACATAAAATCCGTAAGTTGGAATAGTCCTAAGTAATGATGACTAATCTAACCGTCTTATGAACTATGATGATAGTTTGACGCTTGACAAGCTAGGTGGATGCTTGGAAAGGAGGCGGGTCAAACAAATCAAGTATGAAGAAAGGCGTAGTTTGGATGCAAGGTAAGTTATGCTTACACCCTCTTTTATTATAATTCACATACATGTGAGTATTGAGTTCGAGTTATGCTAAGTAATTGATTATGATATTCTGACATGATACATTGCAAGTCAGAATTAGTAAAAGTGGCAAGAAACCATATGTTATGAAAAAAGGGTAAAAACGAAAAACTAGTTGGGTAAAGACTAATAAACGAGAAATTTTGGACATCGCGTTATGGGGTGAACTATAACGGGTAAAAGTGGTCAAATGATAATCCGAACATGAGTTGACAGATAGACAAAAGATTTGAAAAAGATATCTTTTGGTGAAAGTTATAACGGATCGAACAATTTAAGAAAATGTCTTTTAAATAATAAGAACTCACGGTGAAAACCGGGATAGGTTCAAGGGGCGGATGGTATTAAGATGCCATCATATTTTGGTAAGTGGTCATCTTGACTAAACGGGTCAAATGGTGTGTTAACACCATTGACAACAATAATTGATGACCGCTTGTTGAGCTTTGTGGTCATAGGAAATGTCATGCGGACTTTGTTGCTTTTAACTACAAGGTTTATAAGCAAAAAGGTATTTGAACGGGTCAAATCTATGACCCGAGCCAGGTATGTATAAGTAGGTTTATGGGCAAAAGATGTGAATTTGGTCAAACATATCGTTAATGGTCCTTCTCCATGCAAGAGGAGACTAAGGTTGACCAAAATGCCCTTGAACGTTAAACGGGGCAAACGACCCTTACGACTCGTTTAGAAACAAGTATTATGCTAAGGTAAGATTAGTCAAGTCTAAAAGTATGGGCAAAAACCATAACTGGATCAAATGCATTAAAGCGGTTCACTATCGTAAGCTAACAACCGGAAGGGGTAAATTCTGAATAACTAATTGATACACATAAAAATCCACCACAATAAAATTTTGATAATAGAAATGAATATGTGAGTCTATGCGTAAAAGCCCATAAATACCCATAGCGGGTCAAATTAAGCAAATAAGCAAAAACGGGTTAACAAGGCGTAATAACTCGTGACTTGAGGCTAACATGATAGACAATATTTAATTTAAGAGGTTCATGTGAATTAGGGGTCAAACAAACTTGTTTGTTTGATAAATACATGAACGGGTCAAAATTTTGAAAATTATATTTTAAGTCCAAAGCTTAAAAGTCCATAATTTTATTAATCCGGATGTCGGATGTTAACTCCATATGATGATATGATGATGGAGAATCAAATTACGGTCGCGTAGGAAAAAGAATCGTGTAAAACGAATCAATAACGAATAAGTTATGGTCGTTTCCGTAAAAACTGGCATAGCTGGCAGAGTGCAGGTTCTAGAAACGAATCTGCTGAAAAAGGGTCTCCCTCGCGCCACGCGAGGGAGCAAGTTGGTTCTGGCGCGTGGCATGACGAAGTCAGTTTTTGAAAATTTGTTTTTTTTTTCAATTATTTCTCCTCGCGAACTCGTTTAAACACGTTCTAAACTACGTATGACTAATTCAATTCATGTTTTATGAATTGTAGGTATAATAACCAATATCGGAGGACGATCAAGCTCCACGAAGAACCGAACACGATCAAGTTACAAGCTTCCGCACATTGTAATTCGTTATTTTTAAATGACGAATTTAGTCACATTATGTGGTGTACTTGAAAATTGTAAAAGATTTTAATTAATCCGTATTTTTCCAATGTACTTTTAATTATAATTACATGATTATGTTCGTAATTTTAAACGAAATCCGCTTAAAAATAGTAAGGGTGTTACACGTTTACTGTTTTCAAACATTTTGGGGTGAAACACATGTGCCTACTTGTTACTTTCGTGCTTTTCATGCTTTTATATCATATACTTGCTATGTTCATTAGTACACATATAGTACATGATTTCTTCCATGTTTTGCTGTGTATGTTTCATTAACATGCTAGCACATTGAATTCATATATTACATTTTGTTGCATATGATTCACTTAGCATATGGACACATTGATTTACATTAAACATTTTACTTTGTATATTCATTTAGCATATTTAGTACATTATTTTCATATGACTTGCTTACATTTGGTATGACATTTGGTCTGTTTAACGGGTCATAAATACATTCATTAACACTGATCATGCCGTTTGTTAGTAGGTAGTGGTACCATAGGAACTAACAACTCTCGTTCCTGAAATCCTAGGTTTGTTTGGGTGGAGGAATGACCGAATTCGATATTCAGAATTTAAATGAACCTTTAATTTCGTTTAAGGGTTTGTCGCTACAGTCGCAAGGCTTGAATGTGGCGTTTAACATTACCGCGTAGATGTTTGTATCAATAAAGCGTGGATTTTACAAAACATAACTTTTGATTTATTCAAATACATTGTTTTGTGCATATGGTTAGAATAGATATTCTTATTTATTTTACCATACATATTATTTGATTATACATGAAAATTTTTACATTGGTGGTTTGTTTGGTAAATGATTTAAATAACGAGGCGTGTGTAATATGATAAAAGTATGGTGGATACGCCGCTGGTACTTCCTATATATAAGTGCTTTTATGATATTACATATTCTAGCGTTATTTAAACCATTTCAAGTTAGACATATTACATTTTACACATGTATCATATCTTCATGAAACATTGTTTTACAAACAACATATATTAAACAAACTCATTTTACTTGGTTATTTATTTATCTATGCATCTTTCTTTTATATCATGTGATTTCTTATCACTTTTTGTATGATTTATAAAAGAAAACATTTTACAAGGTTCATGACTAACTTTTGTTAAATATTTTCTTTAAACTTACAAGTCATGAATCCTATTTTAATAAAACCTATATATCTCACAGGAATTTTTATGCTGACGTACCTATTTTCACATGTGTTTTCAGGAGCTGATGCATAGGATTGATCAAGATACACTTAGGCGGACACTACAAGAAAACTGGGTTTTTAGTACGCGCAAAAGCGTCCTAAAATGCTATTTTATAGGACCTTTCATTTAATAGGACCAACGGTAAAAGCGTTTAATGTAAATAAGTCCCGGAACTAAAAAAAGCGTCCTAATATCTCAAATAAGATTACGAAACCAATTTTATGGTCGTGTAGTATGTCTTTGAACGACCAAAATAGTGTCCTAATAAAAACATCATATGACACTTTTACAATGTTCTAACATGTGCTCACATACTTTTAATCTTTTGATACACTTACAAGCGTCCTTAAGAATTAATTGATTGGACCCTTATCATGTAACATTATAGCTAATTAGTACCAAGAAAAGGGTCCTAATATACCAAATAAGATTATGAAACCAATTTTACGGTCACATAATATGTCTATAGACAACTTAAATAGCGTTCTAAAAAGAACATATTAGGACACTTTTACAATGTTCTAAAATGTGATTACCTACTTTTAATCTTTTGATACACATACAAGTGTGACACCTGTGTCACTTCAACCATCAAACAAATACCAAACCAATGAAATATTGTATTTCATACTTGGGATTTGTATAAACATGTGTATCAGTTGCACATATCAACTCTTGTTCGATTTCGGGCTCTAAATCGCTTTTCTAGAAGGTTATACGCGCACTAATGCGTAAATATAACCAGTTTAACGCGACAAACACTCCGGAATAGTGACATAGGCTTAACATACCTTAAATAACCTTTACATAACTTAGAAATAAGTTTTGGAAGGTTTGGTGTGCCGAAATCAAGTCTATTCGCTTACAGGGACTAAATATGACAAACTGCGAAATTATGCCGATTTGTACTGTAACGAACATTCTGGAACATGACCATAAGTTAAACATACCCTAAATATCCTTTACATAGATTAGAAATAGGCTTTGAAGGGTTCTGTGTGCTAAAATAAACTTTTTGGTCATTCAGGGACTAAAAGCGTCAAAAAGTGCATAAGTTTGCATTTTCGCGCATAACTTACATTATGAATACTCCCGGACATCCAAAAATTTATGTAAGCATTAAAATATTTTATTTTAGCGTTTCGAATAAGAAAAATCCATTCGTCGCACAATTTGGATCGTTTTTCGCGTTTATGCGCATTCCGTCGTAATTAAGCAAACATCGCGATCATACGACCAAACGAACCGACATCCGGCATATTTTTTAGCATGTTTCATGTCCATAATTTTTAGGCATCATTTTAGGGCCTTAAAGTTGGCTTGACGGGCCTTAAACATGTGAAAATGGCTTTAATCACATAACAGGGACCAAAACTGCAATTTTACAAACTGTAGCTGGTCTGAGCAGCCCAGGCGGGCCGCGTAGACCCCCCCTTGGGTCTTACGCGGGCCGTGTGAACCTGCCAGGTCTGCAAAATTATAATTCCAGCCTGTTTCCAGCTGTTCTACATGGTTTTAGCACTTGCAAATAGTATTTCCCAAACTATGGGCTCATTCTAGGGGCTCTAATGGTTTTCCAAAACAAGGGGTACACATGGACGGTTGAGATTGAAACACGTTTCTCGATGAATGATCTTAACAGTTCTAGGAAAACTATAAATACCCCCACCCTTCCCCCCCACCCCCCCCAACTCACTTGAATTCTGAGATTTTCTCTAAGTTGGAGTGGTTATCACTTCATACCTGAGAAATACTTGGAATTCAATCTTGCGGGGACCTTCTGTAAATATTCTTTCGCGTTTTTCATTCATTTTAGCGTTAAAGTCAAACTGTGTTTGACTTTATGCTTTGACCAGTTTATGGTCAACGCGAAGTTCGTTTGAACTTCATAACATGAGCGTAATCACGATGGTTATAGTCCCTAGTGACTATACCTACTGATTACCACGTTGTCTAGGCTCAGTGACGAGTCGTAGTTTCGGCCAAAATGTGTTTTCTCGCGTATTTTGTAACCAAACTACTCTAGGGTATTAAAACCGTTTGTTTTAATACCAAACCTGTTTTCTAACTTTACTAAACATGTTCTAGCATGTTTAGCTCGTCACTTTTAGAATTGTGCTTGTTTAGGGTCGTAAAGCTAAGCTATCTAATCAATCGCTTTTTTTTTGTCGTTTGTTGTGTAACATTTTAATCATTTGATATCAGTCGTTTGTTGTGTAACATTTTAATCATTTTAATCACGTTTTTTTTTTTTTTGTCGGATTGTTTTAGGTATCGGTCTAATAGAATCAAGCTTTGAATTAGTTGGATAAACTCAAGACCAAGCGGCCCAATCATATTGTTGAGGTTTTAATATTGTCGGCTTCTTTAGTGCAAATATGATTAATTGGTCCAATCGGCAAACATATTGCACGTGAATTGATCTGTGGAATTGTTGGACAATTACATTTGTGGATATCTAGATTGCATGTGCCGCCCATTTTTATTTGATTGGTGTTGATATTGGTCCAATTAGGTTTGTAATCGTATGTTAAAGGTCCAATAGGAGTCAAGTTTTGATTAAAAAGCTTCGAGATATTAAAAGCTTTTATTGCGGCCCAATAGAAGCATATGGTAAACTGTTGTTGTTGGCCATTTTCAAAAGTGTTGGCATGTGAGAATAACTTGAAAATCAAAGTTTATTCTTGAAGGTGATCAGATTGTTTTTGTCGTTCAGTACTATTAATCAAGTGGTGGGTGAAAGTTGACTTTGTTTGACTCACTCGATCGGGTCACAATCCGATTCAAGGCATTTTGTTTGTTCAAGTTTAAAGTGAAAAAAATCGAGTGGCAATCCGAACGGATTACCACCCGACCCTAATCATTTCATTTGTTGTTGTGAATCAGGTCATAGCATCGGTTAACCGCCCGAGCAGATTCCCACCCGATCCAAGACACATTGTCGCCCGAACCAATCCCCACCCAATCCATTTTCACAAATTCATTTTGTTGACTTTTGTTGACTTACTCGATCGGATACCCATTCTATTCAGCAATTTGATAATTTTTAAATCTAATCTTGTTTGTTTGTTTGATTCAAGGTGATTCAAGAAAACATCATGGCTGAAATTAAAGAGAGAACTCGAGAAGAGATATTGAGTGAAAAGACTTACAAAGAAAGAAATGTGGTCTACAACAGAATGGACGACATGCAGGAAGAGTATGAAAATGTTGTCAGTAGTCGAAGATGGGATAAGAAGAGAGAATGTTACTACAACAGAGAAGGAGAACCAGTTGTTCCAATGAAAGACATAATTTTTTATGATGTTCTTCTCGTAGTCCCAATGAGATCCGAATATTATCGAAATGTGATGAAAGATGACACATATGCTAAAAGGCTTGAAAAGGAAATCAGATATGCCATGCTATCATGTCTGAGAAAAAGGGATGAAGAGAGAATGAAGAAGAATGTTGAGGAGATGGTGAACGATTTGAAAAAGGTTGCTGAAGAGGTTAAAACAGAAATTGTTGAAACATAAGCTGTTAAAGTTGAAGTTGTGAAAGAAGCTGTTACTGAAGAACAGCAGATTGAAAAAGAGGTGAAGAAAGAAGAAAAAGAAGAAAAGAATGTGAATTTGGAAGCATGTAATGATGGTGAGGAAGTCAGTATTGAAGAGAAGCACGATGATGCTAATCAGATGCAGACAAAAGTTACTGAAGATACCGAGGTGCCAATCACTGAGGTAAATTCAGATTCTGAAAACTTAAAACAGATTGATGAGTGCAAGAAATGCATGGAACCGTGCAGAACTTGTACTGAAAAAGATGAGCAATTCAGAACAAGAGAATTTGAATTCACAAAAATCGAAAACATTTTCAAGAAAAATGCAAAGAAATGTTAGAAAAAGAAAATTTTTTTAAAGAAAATGATGAAAAACTTTCCGAAAAATGTAAAAAGATAGAAAAAGAAAATGAAGTTTTGAAAGAAAATGTTTCTAAAATGACAGAAGAGTGTTCTCAAAAGGAAATTGCTTGTCAAGAAATGAAAAAGGAATATGACTCTATGAAATTAGCATATCATATTATATTACAAAAGAGTCATATGAGAAAGTGAAAGATGAAATGAAATATGCTCAATCAAGAATGAATTATTTTTTCTGAAACAACCAAAGAGCTTAAACGAATGTATGCTATAAAACAAGATGTTGTAAATTCCTATATTGAGGATGTTGCTAAGTTAAAGCGACAGATTGCTGATTTATAACAGGATAACAACAAGTTAAAAAGTTACCACGTGTCGTTATATGTGCTTGAACGAATTTTCAATATCAAACCGGGAGATGGTGAGTGTGACAACTCGTAAAATCCAAGAGTCTTTTTCTTTGTGCTTCTTGTACACTATTTGACTAGTTGGTGTGTTGGTATTTTTTTCTATTATTATTGAATATTACTAGCTTGTTAATGTGTTCTGTACGTTTCATTGGTCAGTTACGAATTTGTAATTGATTAGTATTGATGGTACAAGAGTCGTTCGGAAACATTGTCCAGTCGCGCATGATCTCGGTCTCGCACACTTTGGGAAATAGGCCGAAAATCCTCATCTCAAAGTGGGATCGGCCCACTTATTCAATATATATGTGAGACCCAAAATAGATAATAAATCTATAAGTGGGATCGGCCCACTTGTGAATATATATGTGATCCTCATGCATCTCTCTCAAACACAAAAAGGTTACACCAAACCATAGTTCCTTCACTTTAATCGGCAACTCCCTCCCTTTGAAGCTCTTCCCTTCCATCAATCGTGGCATATTCTGCACCTTGTGGTTAGTGTGACAACCTTAATTTATATTCTTTTAATATGTATTGTTTTGAATTGATGATCAACAGCTAGTGGTTCGATGGTTTTTGTGAATACTAAACTGATTATGTGGCTATGAAGTATTTAAACTGTTAATAAATTATCTTGGTTTGCATGCTATGTCTTGACCTTTTTTTTAGGATAGTTAAATTGGGAATCTGTTATGTTGGTAAGGGCGTGAGAACCTAGGTCTCGTGTAACATCCGAACGATGGTTTGGTGTTTGTAGGGAGTAGTACTGATAATTTTTCCAGTGTTAATAAATTGTGGGATTATGATATTAGCAATGAAACACGAATTCGGTACGGTGTAGCGACATTCGTCTAAGCACAAAATAGGACCAGTACAAATTCTAGAAGATGAATATGAGCAACTGTGGTTCGCTTGATGTGATGATAATTTGCGAGTTTCTAATGCTAGTCAATGATGTCCATAGGTCCAATCTAAATGTGTATATCTGCTAATTGCCGTTAATAATTGAACTAGGATTAGGGTGTTGCACATTCTAGAAACTGTTAATGATTCTTCTTGCATGGATGAGACTATTATGAGTTAAATAATGGTGATAAATGCACATGATGAATTGGTGATTTGGTATTAAGGGTGCGATGGGAGGATTGGGTAATTGGGCCGATGTGAATGGGTCAACATTTACTCACTGTTAGTGCTAAATAGCAATTGGGGTTGGAGAGATTATAGTGTGGTAACTGTTGGATCGGGTAATGGGGAGTTGTTAGTGGAGAAGAAACGGGTTGACTTGTCAACCGCTCACGTGAACCGCACATCGACTAGGCCAAGAGTGTCTCACACTTTCGTGGCAATCGCACACTCAGGACGTGATCGTATATTTCAATAGAGTCGCACAGTTCCCTGGGCTTGATTTTATTTGGGCCGAAGTGCAACAGTAGGTTGCCTAAATCTTATGTGAATTATTAACTTGCTTAATAGATTATGTATTCTTGTATTGAGGGGTTGAGGGTTATACGTCCCGAAAACATGAAGTTATGAGATGAATTTGCTTATGCACCAAATAACATGCTAAGTGACTACTTGGTGACACTGGGTTGATAGATTTATTATTATGAATTATATGTGTGTGAACACGTGAACTTGGTTTTAAAAACGAATTTGGTATCAGAGCCACTGGTTATAGTGAACTTGGTTTTAAAAACGTTTTCATAAAACCAAACTATAACCGAACAGTTCTGAACACGTGAATACGACCATGTCACTCAGCTCCAGATTGCAAGGTTCGTCTTTTCACCTGTGGTATACATTACATGAGTAGCGTACATTTGTTTATGATGTAACATACAAACACACACTCATCACTATAGCATGATTACATGAATTGCTTGCTTACATTATGATACGTTGATTGCATGTTATAGTCCTTAGATTCTCGAGATCTTATCATTTTGATAACCTCTGTTTGGCATTTGAGTTTAAGGAACCATTTGACATGAGTTAGGAGAAACTGAGATGAGCATGCAAATCGCAATATTATTGTGGGTGCACACATAATAGTAATGTGAGGTGCATGCGAATCCCAGTTAGCCTTAACAAGTGGAAAAGGGGTTCTGTTCTGTTATTCGATCAGTGAGAAACGTAACAAATCTATAGGAGTCATAGCACTGATTGTCTTCTACTTGAACGTGATCTTTTCACTCATCTCTGAATCCTTACGAACCTTGAGTATCACCTAAACACTCATCTGAACGCCTAGCGAACTGTGTAGAATGTTAGGTGTTTGTACGAACGTCCCTGAGTTGGATATTGCAGCGTCAATGATTGGTCTGTACCTCTCTCATTCCTCTTTGTTTGCGGGAAATCTATGTACTGACGTCTTAGACCCTGAAGTGCGATCACATCTGCAACACTCTGGAAACATACCGTGTATTGCTCAGTCAACTCGCAAGGATGATGGACAAGAGGATGAGCGTAGTGGCTTACCAATCTCAGTATTAGAACGACCCTGATTACCGGCAACGAACACCAACAAATTGACTTCAATCGAATCCTTAAACCTAGCCAACGACATATGAGAACCAACTCTTACAAATCAATCGGGACATGAAACGGTGACAATTGACTATAGTGTGGTATGGTGAGTAACTGCCAGCACGAGTAGTGCCTTAGGACGTGACAATAAATATGAAAGGATGGCTCCTGTTGGTGAAAGGCTGCAAGACACCGTTTTAAGCAACGACAGTAGAGGCAACAGTCACGGCATCATCAAGGAACTCGTAATCGTAGCCTACGGTATGGAAGATGGAGGTGCCTATGACATGGATCGGCCGTTGGTAAATCAAAGACGACAACAACCAGAGGAGCGACGACAGTCTAGGGAATCCTAGTAACTATGATAACAACACTGGTAATAATGCTCAGGGGAGAGCATTTAGGATTGGCGTAGGCGACGCCATACATATTAGCAACATGGTAGCTTGTATGGATAATCAATCACTTCGTCTCTGTTCTGTTTAACCCTGTTACTCATTGAAACGAAACCTGTCGTGGAATCGGCTGATGGCAAAGCAATGGAAACCTGATATGTTCGTTGGGATGTAAACTCGACCTTGTGGGACAAGTGTTCGCCATCTACCCTTGATAGTTTCGTTGAAGTAGTTAGTGTGGATTGGTTATTCAGGTATCGTGCAGATATACCTTGAGAAAGAAAATTTTGAATATCCCTTACCTTTGTGGCTAATCGTCGTCTGATCTAAAGCATCAAAGTGGTGTAAAGGTTAGCAACATTACAGCAATGAAGGCCCTGAAGCGTCCACGGAAGGATTACCCCGCTATGTTAGCATTCGTTACTGATGTTAAAGCTAAAGAAAAGAGGATCGAGGATCCACCAATTGTTCGTGATTTCTCCCTATGTACAACCAGAAGAACTATCAGGTTTACCTTCGCATCGTCAGGTGGAATATCAGATCGGTATCATGTCAGAAGCAGCCCTTAGTACTAGTACTCCTTATTGTCTCATATCGGGAAGGTTGTAGGAACTGCCTAATCAACTTCAGGAACCGCTGGACAGGAGTCCTAACTGATTTAGCTCCTTGCCTTGGGGAGCCTAAGCTCTACATGTGAAAAGAAGGACAGATCCTCTTATCCGTGTATCGGCTACCGCAAACTCAACAAGGTGACAGTCAAGAACCGTTTGCCTCGACCATGTATCGACAACCTATTGACCAGTTGCGAGGGTCAAGCTCCCATCGAGGAATGACGAACGAGCGAACTATCAACGGATGGAAGACCAAGTGGAGGATGTTCTTAAAACGGCGTATCGAACGCAACGCGGCCAACTCGACTTTGTATTCCATGACCTTTGGGCTAATCAGCGCACCAGCAGCTTTATGGATCACATGAATCGACCCTGTTTATTTAAGATGTCTTAAATCATTTCCAAGGGAAGAGAACACCATGGACGGCATTCGTATCTTATTTTAGGGCTCCAGGGGGGAGGAGTCACTCTGCCCGAAGTCTTGTTAGATGTGACTTCTGGATTCGAGAAGTACATTTCTAGTCATGTAACCAACGAAGTGGAGTACACGTGGATCTCGCTAAGATCCATTTTGTTAGAAACTGGGCGACACCAAAGAGTTCTTTGGGGATACAGTAGTTTCTTAGTCACGCTATATATACGATCGTAGATTCATCAAGAGATTTTTCGAAGATCGCGCAACTCTAACCTCTTTAGCACAGCGGAGTGCTGTGAACCCATGGGAGACAAAACAGAATGACGTCTTTTCTGCTTATGAAATTCAACTCTGCAATGCACTGAGCATCGTTATCACCTAAGGGTATGGGTGATCTAGTGGTATACCATGAAGGACGAATCAGAATCCTAGTCATAACCTGCGAGGGAAACCATGGAGTGTGGATCTAAGTTGGAGGCATCACTTGGACGGTACCGAATGCACTACTTAGACCGATCATAAGGGCCTCCCGTTTATCCTAGGTTCGAAGGAGTTAATCATGTAATGACATCGCTGGATGGAACTTTTGGATGATTTCGACTGTGAAACTTGAGTGAGCACGAGCTTGCAGCTCACTATCGACTCTAACCTACCTGATCATACTCGCTCTGTTCAAACTGGAGAACTGGAGAAAGAGGATTTTCAAGTTGAACCCATGCGGGGCATGGAGTAGCAACCTTTGGCAGGTCGGATGATATTCGTTACCTCATAGAACGAATGTGGATCTCATTGTACAACAACTTTAGGGAACTTGTGTTGAGCAAAGCACACCGGCCTCAATATTCTAGTCGTCTGGGTTTCGATAAGAGATATTAGGATCTATAAACCTTGTACTGGTGGTCGGGCATAAAGGCCCACTTGGCAGTGTATGTGAATGATGTTAGACTTGTGGGTAAGTCAAGGTGGAGTATCAGCAACCAGAAGCATCGAAACAGAAACAATAAACACCTGGGTGATCGTTGATTGCCTTACCAGCGTACTATATTGCAATCAAGGACATTGACGAGTCGTCACAGTTTGTGAATATTCCTCTAGGTGAGGCGACTTTTAGGCACGAGGTGCCAACTCTTGTTACCTCTAGTTTTGATCTATACCTGATTCATGTCAGGCACTACACAACACTCTTGGCTCGCGTCTAGGCGTGAGCCATACTTATCACCGTAGGACGAGTGGTAAGAATAAACGAAACCCCCCTGACACTCGAAGACATGCTGCGAGCATGTATGGGATTGACTTAGTGTAAATTGGAAGGACATATACCTTTGGCTGAGTTTTACCGTAGCTGTTACCATTCTAGTATTCAGACAGATCTGTTTGGGGCATTGCATGGGCAGTAACGCCAATCTCCTTGTTCGATTAAAGTTGGTGACAACCTAATCACAGGTCCAGGACTTGTATTCGAAACTCTTGGGAAGATTGCTTGGATCGGAAATCGTTTGGCGGCAACGAGTGACCGCCAGGAAAGTTGATAAGCTTAGGAAACACTGGAAGTTCGTTGTAGGCAATTATATCATGTTGAAAAACCTCACCCTGGGAGGGTGTGGTACGCCTGGGAAGCCTGGCGAGCTTAATTTTCGTTACGTTATTCAGAATTCTGGAAAGAATCGGTCACGTCGCCTACAAACTCGAGTTACCCGATGAATTGGGTAACGTACATGATGTCATTTATGTCTCGAATTTAAGGCAGTGTTTATCCAATGAAACGCCTGTGATACTCTTATTAGAGTCTGAGGTTAATGACAAGTTGTAGTTGTTGAATAATCTACTGAAATCATGGACCAGGACGTCAAGATTCGTTAGAGTTCGTAGGAACGCAATGATCAGAGTAAGCTCTAGCATCCTCAGTTGTTCAATTGGTTGCATCAACTTCTGATATCATTGGCGAATTTCGGGACGAAATTCCCTTTCAAGTTGGGGATGATGTGGGACCCGAGGAAAATCCACAGTCATCCTAATCTAATACTTTGCCATTTTATGTTACTGATTAAATTTCAGGACGAAATTTCTTTCAAGTTGGGGATGATGTGACAACTCGTAAAATCCAAGAGTCTTTTTCTTTGTGCTTCTTGTACACTATTTGACTAGTTGGTGTGTTGGTATTTTTTTCTATTATTATTGAATATTACTAGCTTGTTAATGTGTTTTGTACGTTTCACTGGTCAGTTACGAAGTTGTAATTGATTAGTATTGATGGTACAAGAGTCGTTCGGAAACATTGTCCAGTCGCGCATGATCTCGGTCTCGCACACTTTGGGAAATAGGCCGAAAATCCTCATCTCAAAGTGGGATCGGCCCACTTATTCAATATATATGTGAGACCCAAAATAGATAATAAATCTATAAGTGGGATCGGCCCACTTGTGAATATATATGTGATCCTCATGCATCTCTCTCAAACACAAAAAGGTTACACCAAACCCTAGTTCCTTCACTTTAATCGGCAACTCCCTCCCTTTGAAGCTCTTCCCTTCCATCAATCGTGGCATATTCTGCACCTTGTGGTTAGTGTGACAACCTTAATTTATATTCTTTTAATATGTATTGTTTTGAATTGATGATCAACAACTAGTGGTTCGATGGTTTTTGTGAATACTAAACTGATTATGTGGCTAGGAAGTATTTAAACTGTTAATCAATTATCTTGGCTTGCATGCTATGTCTTGACCTTTTTTTAGGATAGTTAAATTAGGAATCTGTTATGTTGGTAAGGGCGTGAGAACCTAGGTTTCGTGTAACATCCGAACGATGGTTTGGTGTTTGTAGGGAGTAGTACTGATAATTTTTCCAGTGTTAATAAATTGTGGGATTATGATATTAGCAATGAAACACGAATTCGGTACGGTGTAGCGACATTCGTCTAAGCACAAAATAGGACCAGTACAAATTCTAGAAGATGAATATGAGCAACTGTGGTTCGCTTGATGTGATGATAATTTGCGAGTTTCTAATGCTAGTCAATGATGTCCATAGGTCCAATCTAAATGTGTATATCTGCTAATTGCCGTTAATAATTGAACTAGGATTAGGGTGTTGCACATTCTAGAAACTGTTAATGATTCTTCTTGCATGGATGAGACTATTGTGAGTTAAATAATGGTGATAAATGCACATGATGAATTGGTGATTTGGTATTAATGGTGCGATGGGAGGATTGGGTAATTGGGCCGATGTGAATGGGTCAACATTTACTCACTGTTAGTGCTAAATAGCAATTGGGGTTAGAGAGATTATAGTGTGGTAACTGTTGGATCGGGTAATGGGGAGTTATTAGTGGAGAAGAAACGGGTTGACTTGTCAACCGCTCACGTGAACCGCACATCGACTAGGCCAAGAGTGTCTCACACTTTCGTGGCAATCGCACACTCAGGACGTTATCGTATATTTCAATAGAGTCGCACAGTTCCCTGGGCTTGATTTTATTTGGGCCAAAGTGCAACAGTAGGTTGCCTAAATCTTATGTGAATTATTAACTTGCTTAATAGATTATGTATTCTTGTATTGAGGGATTGAGGGTTATACGTCCCGAAAACATAAAGTTATGAGATGAATTTGCTTATGCACCAAATAACATGCTAAGTGACTACTTGGTGACACTGGGTTGATAGATTTATTATTATGAATTCTATGTGTGTAATACATGTACCTTAATTGTGTATTATGTGAACATGGAGTGCATGAATTAATTATACGTGAAATATATGGACCATGTGCACTCGAAACTGATTATTGTCGGTAACCATGATAGGGCGTGTGTAATCAGTTGACAAACAAGTAACTAAGTCTTACCGAGCAAACCAAAGGTGAGTTCACTGCACTTTTCTAAGCATGCGTCCTGGTGGTTTGGGACATCTGGTAAACGTTTCGGGAAGGAATGCTGGGCAAACTGTTAAACTGGGATGTTGGTTATTGAACTCAGAATCTATCTTATAAGACCCCTTACATCTACCGTGTTGCTGAGAATGCAATGAGGTATTTAGTTGATAGCGCTATTAGGTTTGGCACCCTCACACCGGGCTGGAATGGACGGGCGTGAACTATTTACCTTGACCACTTAACCCTTGCTTTGATAGAGGCATTGGGGTTTGGGCAAACACAACCAGTCGCCACATACGGTAATCGAGTTAATAACAACAACAAAACTAAACGTTGAACTGTTGTAACACACATCTGGTAACTAAACACGTTAACAAAACTTTGAACTCACCAGCGTCGTCTGACACACTTGTCTGCATGCTTGTAGGTCATTAGATTGCTTGACATGGACTTGCTATCTGGGAGTGCTGGAGTGGTCATGGATCGAGGCTCTTGGATAAACATATATTTGATACACTGGTTTTGAACACTTATTATGAAACAGTTGTTTAACGATTTACTATATGCTTCCGCTACACAACTCTTTTGGTTTAATCTTATGATTGACATTTACTATTGGCAATTAATGATATGTTTTGTTTAAATACAATGCGTGGTTCAATGTGATTGGTGGCTCGAATCCTGGTACATCGCACATCCCGCGGAGTTCCCGCATGTGGTATTTTGGGGGTGTGACAGTGAGTCTGAGCAAAACAAGAAAGGCATTGGCTCAGAGTTTCATCAAGTTCCACCACCGGAAAAGTTTGCATTTTATGATGAGGAAAAGGTCGAAAAAGCTTTCAACATGGTAGACCAATTGCCAGACAACATTGACATAACCTATTCCAAATCTGATGATTCTCATGATTCAGAGGTGGTAGGTAAAGTTGTTGAAAGTGTGTTGAAAGAAGAGTCGATTGTTACAGGTAAATCTGAATCACAGGATGAAGATGAAGGAAATCTTCATGATGCATATCTGAAAAACATAAAATCCGAGAAAAATTTGAATGATGATTCAAAGGGATTGGTTTATACCATGATTGGATCGGACAAATTATTCTTAGATGTTGTATTCCCGATTCGGAATGTGATTTCAGAAAAGGTTGATAAAGTTTTCAAAATGGTTGAGATTGAGAAATCTGAGATTTCAAAGTTTGTCGGTAAGAGTCGTAAAGGTTCATATAACAAACCTGGTTTCAAGAAGAAAAACATGAAGGCTGGGTTGGGTTATAAGAAGAAACAACATCGGAACAAAAATGAGACGCCAAATTATCAGGCAAAAATGAGTTTTGTTCAAGGAAACAGTTTAGCTGAAGAGAAAGAACTTAAAATTGGACGACAGTCTAATGCTGAGTTTGAGGCACAAAAGAGAAAGCAACAACCACAGGTCAAAGAGGTGTCCATGAGAACATGTTTCAAATGTGACCAAAAAGGACATCTTGCACGAAAGTGTCCAAATCTAAAACCTGTGGATGTTGACAACAAGAAGATTGATTCTGAGAAACAAAAATCTGAGAATGTGAGACAAAGGTCAACTAGATTTGATTCAAAACAAACTTGGAGGTACAACACAAACAAGTTTGCTTCGAATCAAAATTGGAAATCAAACCCGAACAGGTTCGATTCAAGACAGGCCTGGAATACTCACACACCCAGATTCAGAACAACACAAAGTTGGAAAACATCAGTTGATATGACAAAACCCCAAGAGTTTTGGAAACCAAAAAATGTTGTTCAAAACCAAAGTGTTCAAAAAGATTCACATTTTTACAAACGAGGAACACCAAAAGGACAAACATGGAGTGTTAAGAAACATGTTGATTTGGTAAAAGATGAGAAAGCTGAAGTTAAAATTGAGAAAGTTTTTGTGAAAAATGACAATGAATTTCCAGCATTGAATGAAAATTATTATGTTGAAATGCCTAAGGTCCAACAGACCTGGGCTAAATTGTTCAAGTAATTCAATTAGTTGAATGTGCAGGTGCTCAAGAATACTGAAGATTGTGAAATTGAAAGTTGGAGCAGCCTGGCACATGAAGAGGAAGCAGAGGCTGCTGGATCCTGTGTTGGTTGAAACAAGGAGTTTATTTGTTTTTCTGTACATAAATAAACAATATTTTCAAAACCCTAAAAATTTGAAAAATTAAAAACCAAAAATATGTTTGTTTTTTTTTTAATTTTTGTCAAAAATAGAAAATTTCAAAAATATGTGTTGATTGAATACGCCGAAACCTCACGGCTGAACAAACATGATTACATTCATCAGATTGAAAAACGGTTTTCAAACTGTAAAAAATCAATGTGTTGTAAATCATGGGGGTAATTAC
The DNA here is from genome assembly GCF_002127325.2 of Helianthus annuus. Classification (NCBI taxonomy): domain Eukaryota; kingdom Viridiplantae; phylum Streptophyta; class Magnoliopsida; order Asterales; family Asteraceae; genus Helianthus; species Helianthus annuus. The sequence goes on along the minus strand of NC_035440.2, from coordinate 97,907,746 downwards.
TGCTTTTAATAAATTTCAGTGCATACTTAGCTGAACATGGATGGCGAGACAAACCTATCAGCATCGTGTTGTCAAATTTCTTTTAATGGTTTTGCATTTTAGGGGGAGAAAAATTGTCAGAAAATACAAAAACATTAGAAAATTTGAAAAAGTCAAAAACATGATAAAAATTTGAGTTTTGTGTAAAAAGAGGAAATGATAGTACATCAGTAGACAGTTATAGTATGCTAAAGAAATGTAATGATTAAATAGCGTTAAACTGTCTCACTGATGATATGTCGATAGGTTTTTATACATTTAGTAAATTTTTTCGGGATATAAACCTAAATTCAAACATTTGCTTATTTTGTGGGGAACACTACTTGGATATATAGGTAACCCCTGAAATCTCGTTTGAAAGGTCCCTCTTTCTGAGATACTAGGTCTTTATACTCAGTGATATCTGGGGTATTATTCCGGGACTTCTGCTGAAAGGAAGTTCTGACCTAGTCCCCGAATAATACTTTCCACAAATGCTTGAAACATAGCATCGCCCTCAGCAAGCTGATGAAACAATAAAATTGATAGTCGCTGCTGTTGTAAAAAAGATCCTCTAAAGGGGACACACCAAAAGTCGAAGCCGTCATCTCTCTACGTATACGGAAGTATTGACCTGAGCTCTCACGGCCCTCGCATCTAACCCCTTACAGATTTCATCTGTGGTATACTCACCTGTAAGACTGAATATTGGGATCTGGATACAGGAGTATATTCAAGAGGTGGGACACATGAATGAGTTTAAAGTCTTAAAACATCTAATTCGTATCCTGAATCAGTTGAAATTTGTATGAAAATTTAAGTGGATCAGTATATCGACAATCTAAGTGAATTGTTTAATTCTTAATGTGTAATTAAGCTCAATGGTACTTGTGACTTGTCAAAAACTGATATGATCCTCTGACGCATACTCAAACAAAAATATTGTTTGTAAATATGTTTGTATATATTTCTTTACTGCTTTATATTTTCAGAAAATACAAAAAGATTTTGATTTCTGCTTTATTTTCGATAAACCGATGTCTGAGTTGCTGAGTTTCAAAATCTAAGTAAGCTGATTGTGTTTCTGAAAATAAAACAAGTTCATTAATTTGATACTTGAATTAAAATCAAAAATTTCAAAAACAGTTTGTGATATCTCCAAGGTCATTAGTTTGGACTTGGACGATTAACTGTGAGGGAGTTGGATTCTTTAACACTGCCAAATCTGTAAAGATTTTTGATAGGGGGAGTGATTTAGAGAGTTGAATAGTGCCAGATTACGATTTCTAGAAAATTGAATGTTCAAAACGTTGTTACTTATAAATGTTTGAGAATTGCAGATGTTATACCAGACTATGATCCCGAAAGCCGAGTCTAAGGGGGAGTCTGAAGATGAGCTCAATGCAAAAGGAAGCATGGATTCAAGAAGCCATGTAACTATTCTAAAGGAGCTTGTATACGGAAATCAAGGTGTCGATCCCAAAGCACGGAAGCTTGACGAATGGGGGAGCCTGATGAAGAAAAGAGTTTATACAGAAAGGAGAAACTGAAGCTGAAAACAGATCCACGGGGATTCTGTTCAAACAAAGGAGAGTCTACATTGATGAAAAAGTGTTAAAGCTTCAAGAAGACTCAAAGAGAGAGAAAGAGAAAGACAAGACGCTACGAGATTGACTGCGGCAATATCCAAGGAGGAGTCTGTTAGTACATTCATGTCTATAGCCTTCGTCAATCTGAGCCGTAGCGAGAAACAAAAGAAAATGAGATTTATATTGTAATATTAGAGATAGATAGTCAAAAAGGCAAGGTGGCATAATTGTAATTAATGAGAAATCTCATTAAAAGCCAAGGCCTATAAATAGGAGACTTTATGTTAGATTAGAGACTTTTGTCATTTGGAGCTTAGAGGTTAGAGAGAGAATTTAGAGAGAGAAAGTGTTGTCATTGTGATTCAAGGTGGTGTACAATATCAGATTTTATATTAGAATCACGTTTATATTATATCATGTGTGTTTAGATCGCGTTCGTGTACGGATTCCGCACGTTATACGTTCGTTTCGCAATCGTTTCGGAGTCAAAACCGGTCCTACACCGTTACGTTCTGATTTTCAACATGCATAACATAAGTTTTCAAAAACAACCTTCATGATTTCAAAATGTTATTAATACGGTATAATTACTTATATTAAGTGCATGATTTCAAAAGCATCATTCATGTTTTCAAAAAAAAAAAAAAAAAAACCATATACATAATTTCAAAATTCATCTCGCATGATTTTAAAACATTTTTATAAATATACCCACCTAATACACCTACTTTATGATTTCAAAAGTATTATATATATAAGGTTTCAAAAAACATTGAACACATTTTAGAACCCCATGCATAGTTTTCAAAGTATTTTCCTCATACATTGACTTAACCTTCAAATTCCGCTTCATATGTCGCCTTCGCATATCTAGCATCTCAACTTCATAAGCATTTTTATTTCATGTTTTAACTTAAGCACATCCAGTGCAAGGTTTCAAAACATCTTCAATTCCCAAAATCCATATGGGATCTTTTTATCTTCACAATTAGATCCTTGTGGATATTTGTCATTCAAATCAGAATCCTTAATTGGATTCCTTTTGTACCTTAATTCGAACATTTTGGTTCCTTACAATCGAAATCGAATTTCCTCTTTAGGATCTTTCTATCTTCATAGTTAGATTCTTGATAATGTTTAAAGTACCAAATGAAATCCACTGATTGGATTCCTAGTGTGCTTTAAATACTTATGCACAATTAACAAAATGATAACAAATTTAAAATCAAGTTAAACAATTATGTGACTATGTGTTTATGCATTCTGTGTTTTCTTTTATGCATTTTTGTTTTTGTATACTCTGGATATTCGTTATCCAAATCCTCGTAGAACCTTTTATATCTTTATATGGGGGATTCGTAGTAGGAGATTCAAAAAGGTACTACCTCAAATCCTTATTGGGCTTCTACGTGACAGTCAAGACCCTTGGATTATATAGTACCATTCCATGATTCAAAAAGAGACCCTTTGAGTGGTCTAGTCAAAGGATTGATTCAGAATCTGGTTGAGAATAACATGTGATGATATAAGTTGAAAAGACTCCTTCGCGGTCTGGAGATCATTTATTGACTCAATTAAAAAGGACCCCAGTATGGTCTAATCACAATCATCACAGGCTCGTTCATTGTTTTCCTCCCCTATACATTATAAGATGCACTACGTGACTATGCAAGGAATTACGTAATTATGGATGCATACATAATTACGCAGTTCAGTGCATGGAAACCGCGGTAAGACTTATTATGTGTAAGAACCAATAGTGGCAACCGTAACAAAATGTGAACAATGTAATAGAGGTACGGTGGATGCACCAATAATGCTTTATATACTTGTATATAAGTGACCCTCTCACATTGCAAGCATGATGTTATTTAAAGTTACTAGAAGTTCAGGACTCTAACCAGTGTTGTTCGATCTTTTCAACTTCATGTTTCAAGCTCTCACAAGTTTCCTCTAAATAAATTTCGGGACGAAATTTCCTGAAGTAGGGGAGACTATGACACCGGTGTTACTTCAACCATCAAACAAATACCGAACCAATGAAATATTGTATTTCATACTTGGGATTTGTATAAACATGTGTATCAGTTGCACATATCAACTCTTGTTCGATTTCGGGCTCTGAATCGCTTTTCTGGAAGGTTATACGCGCACTGATGCGTATATATAACCAGTTTAATGCAACAAACACTCCGGAATAGTGACATAGGCTTAACATACCTTAAATAACCTTTACATAACTTAGATATAAGTTTTGGAAGGTTTGGTGTGCCGAAATCAAGTCTATTCGCTTACAGGGACTAAATATGACAAACTGCGAAAGTATGCCGATTTGTACTGTAACGAACATTCTGGAACATGACCATAAGTTAAACATACCCTAAATATTTGAAGGGTTCTGTGTGCTAAAACAAACTTTTTGGTCATTCAGGGACTAAAAGCGTCAAAAAGTGCATAAGTTTGCATTTTCGCGCATAACTTACATTCTGAATACTCCCGGACATCCAAAATTTTATGTAAGAATTAAATATTTTATTTTAGTGTTTGGATAAGAAAAATCCATTCGTCGCGCAATTTGGATCGTTTTTCGCGTTTATACGCATTCCGTCGTAATTAAGCAAACATCGCGATCATACGACCAAACGAACCGACATCCGGCATATTTTTGAGCATGTTTCATATCCATAATGTTTAGGCATCATTTTAGGGCCTTAAAGTTGGCTTGACGGGCCTTAAACATGTGAAAATGGCTTTAATCACATAACAGGGACCAAAACTGCAATTTTACAAATTGTTGCTGGTCTGAGCAGCCCAGGCGGGCCGGGTAGAACCCCCCCCCCCCTTGGGTCTTATGCGGGCCGTGTGAACCTTCCAGGTTTGCAAAATTGTAATTCCAGCCTGTTTCCAGCTGTTCTACATGGTTTTAGCACTTGCAAATGGTATTTCCCAAACTATGGGCTCATTCTAGGGGCTCTAATGGTTTTCCAAAAAAGGGTTACACATGGACGGTTGAGATTGAAGCACGTTTCTCAATAAACGATCTTAACGGTTCGAGGAAAACTATAAATACCCCCACCCTCCCCCCCCCCAGCTCACTTGAATTCTGAGATTTTCTCTAAGTTGGAGTGGTTATCACTTCATACCTGAGAAATACTTCGAATTCACTCCTGTGGGGACCTTCTGTAAGTACTCTTTCGCGTTTTTCATTCGTTTTAGCGTTAAAGTCAAACTGTGTTTGACTTTCTGCTTTGACCAGTTTATGGTCAACGCGAAGTTTGTTTGAACTTCATAACGTGAGCGTAATCACGATGGTTATAGTCCCTAGTGACTGTACCTACTGATTACCACGTTATCTAGGCTCACTGACGAGTCGTATTTTCGGCCAAAATGCGTTTTCTCGCGTATTTTGTAACCAAACTACTCTAGGGTATTAAAACCGTTTGTTTTAATACCCAACCTGTTTTCTAACTTTACTAAACATGTTCTAGCATGTTTAGCTCGTCGCTTTTAGAATTGTGCTTGTTTAGGGTCGTAAAGGTAAGCGATCTAATCAATCGCTTATACTTTCGAACCCGACCCATTTGGTCGATCATTAAGATCCGACCAAATACTTTAGGTGACCATAGTTGTATAGGGAATAACCTTCCAAGGTTATACCTTATGGTCACGTCGTTTAAGTAGTTGTATGATAGGTAGTTTATATGCCTTAGGTAAATTACCAAAATACTCCTTTTTACGCATAAATTCATTTTAAGCATATGTAACCTAAATTTTGACATCTAAACTGATTAGGTAACTATATTAGACATGTTAAGAAATATTTTACTTGTCATAGGACTAGTTAAGCGGTCCAAATGCGTTTTACGCGAATGACGCGTTAAAGTAGCATAAGCTACCTAAACGGGTCGTAATGGGTCGTAAGCACTTAGGTTAGGTTTTATTTTAGTATGTGGCATTTGTTTAACCATATCATATGAGTTCCAATACTCATTTGGTTTACGAAACCTCATACTATCCAATCCCCCGATTTAGGTCCGGTTATTTATGTAGTTATCTATATAGGGTGCTGTTTGATTCTGTGATCCCTCTAGCTTTGCTTGGTTGTTGTTCAAGACTTCTAAGCACCCTCAAGTGAGTACATAGTCCCCTCTTTTACTGTTTTTCAAACATTTTCGGGTGAAACACATGTGCCTACTTGTTACTTTCGTGCTTTTCATGTTTTTATATCATATACTTGCTATGTTCATTAGTACACTATTAGTACATGATTTCATTATGTTTTGCTATGTATGTTTACTTAACATGCTAGCACATTGTTTTACATTACATTTCTTTTGCTATGTATGTTTACTTAACATGCTAGCACATTGTTTTACATGACTTTTCTGCTTTGTATGTTAACTTAGCATACTTAGTACATTTGATTTACATTACCTTTTCATGCTATGAATGTTCATTTAGTTCATACTTAGTACATTCACATCACATCACATCTCATGCTTACATTCGGTATAACATTTGGTTTGTTTAACGGTTCTTTATTACATTCATTAACATTAGCTACGCCGCTCGGTAGTAAGTAATGGTACCATAGGACTTGACAAATCCCGTTCCTGACATCCTAGGTTTGTTTGGGTGTAAGGAATGACTGAATCCGAAAACATTTCACTTTGATAACCTTTACTCTAAGTTTATCCTGCTGTCTTAAGGCTTGAATGTATGCGTTTAACATACCGCATAAGTGTTTGTATCAGTATAGCATGCATTTCCACAAAACATAACTTTGATTTAAACCAAGTTTTACTTCAATACTTTGTTTTGTGCATTTTCACCTATGGTTTAGTTGATGCATTTCGCTAGCCAAACACATCATTTTGGTTACACATTACATGATTTACAGTTGACACATAAACATTTTTGACAATACATTACATGTTTTACATTTGACATAAACATTTGACATATTATTCAATACATTTGGCAATTGGTTTAAAAATAGACATTTTACTTTGGTGGTTTGTTTGGGTAAAGTGATTAAGTAACGAGGCGTGTGTAATATGATACAAGCATGGTGGATACGCCGCTGGTACATCCTATATATAAGTGTTTGTATGATATTATATATCGCAGCGTTATTTGAATCATTCAATTTGGACTATTACAATTTACACAAATAACATATTTTTCACAAGACGTTGTTTTTACAAAACAAATTGTTTTATATAACTTATTTTTACTTGGTTATTCATTTAACCTTACATTACTCTTTTACATATCATCTACCTTATTATCGCTTTTCAAAAGTTTTATAAAAGCAAACACTTAAACTGGATTCATTACAAGTTTTCATTAAACATTTTCTTAAACCTAAGTCATGAATCCTATTTTCACAAAACCTATGTACTCGCCGGCATTTTTATGCTGATGTATCTTCACATGTGTTTCAGGTACAATAATTGATGATATTTGATGATGATATTGATGCATGCTCACATAGTATTGGACGAGGCCTTAGTGACAATAAAAGATGCAAGACTAGATAATTATTTCATATTTCTTTGCTTGTTTTGACATTGTAACTCAGTTAATCAATAAAACAAAATTTCAAATTTCCATGTGTTATGAAACAATGATTCTGTTACAACACTCCCCGACGATTCCGTCACGTTTTGTTGTTTTACGTGGTCGGGGTGTGACAACAAGCGTCCTTAAAAATTAAATTATAGGACCCTTTTGATGTAACGTTATAGCTACTTTAATATCAAGAAAATGTTCCTAATATCTCAAATAAGATTATAAAACCAATTTTATAAAAGACCATCAACAAATAACATCCTAAAAGTCATTGTATAACATCAACTAATGAAAGAAGTAAAACTTCATTATATTTCAAATAAGCATGTTCATAACAAAAACACTAACCATTAATAAGTTATAACATTATCTAACATAAAGTCTTAACATTTAACAAAGAAATTAAAAGCAATTAAAGAAATAAGAAGCATAAAATCTTGAGTCATCATGTGTCCTCAATCCTCATGGACTACCTACAAATAAACCATCTATGTATAAACATTAAGTTCCATGATACTAAAATTATTTGTATCACAAGTTTAACAAATACATACTGAGATGAATGGATAGGGCCATGCGATGGATGCACCAATACAATCTTGAATTGTAGAAAATAAACCATATGGTCTTACCAAGTTTTCATCTTTTTTATTGGTACTTGAACGTTTACCTCACACTATTCTGGTCCAATCTCTGTACCACCAACTAGATCATTTGGGTCCAAGCTTAGGACCCTTCCTCTTGCTGTAGTCTCGGTAGAGTTTAAAATGCTTTTGAGGAAAACTTCATCTTCGATCTAGATTTTAGTTTTCAACAAATATTTATTAAACTCTAGTCATAATAGTGCAAAAAAATCATTTTACAAAAAAATTAATAAAGTTTTACACTAGCAGGCTAACATTTTTATGGAAAAACTAAGGAGAATTGGTTTTTAATAATCCCACGTTTACAAACAAGAATAGCCACCGCCACACTACACACTAATCCTTTGTAGTGGAACTTTTAGTTGTTGATGTTATTCATGATGAAAAACTAATAGGATTAAGGATAAAGAAGATTACTATTGTGGTCATGTAATAGGTGGAACACTAAATATTTATATAGAAAAATACCCGTAAACATTGATGTCCATTGGTTACATTGGGGAAATGTTGTGATGCAAGATGTCGAACACTGGAACCACCCCTCGACCCTTCCATCTCTGATACTTGGGCTCTTAACTGCAATTAATTAATGTCAACATAATTAAGAATTACCCGCAATTACTAATTTTTTACTTTATTGCAATTAATACTTTTCTAATCAAATTTTGTACTTAATTTCCCTCCTAGTTTCCCTCTAATTTCTAATTCCCTCCAAAATAGTAAATATCAAATTTACCCGCTCACTCACCACCAAGAAATAAGAAATCAACCAATTTTGAAGAAACATATCTATTGAAAATTAGGTGGGAATGGAGTTTTTTTAGTAAATCTATATAAAACTAAAATAATGTATTTATATAAAATGTTATATAATCTTTGGGGAAAAAATATATCACGACTACAATCAAACTTTTGGGGAATTTGAGGGGTTTGTGGTAGCAATAAAAATTTTAAGAAATTACATTACTTTTTATATTTTAGGTGATATGTGGGTAAATAAAAAAATTATGTTGTATATCTTTTCAATTTCGTGGGACAAGCCGATAATTTATCCGTCGATAATCAAAGTTATGTATTCTTTTTTCTAGTAGTCTAACAAAGTTGTCTTTGAAAATAATAGTCACATATTCATATTTAATGTTATGCAATGTTTTGTAATAAAAGTTGCCTTTATGTATTAACAATGTAATCTTCTAAACAAAAGTTGCAGTTTTTAATAAAATTTGTAACTTTTATAGAAAAATGTTGCATTAGCTCTTCAAATGCAACTTTTTAAATTTTTGTTTAAAGAAGTTACTTTATAATCAAATGCAACTCATTTTAAAAGGTTGCTTTTAAAAGGTTACATTAGGCTCATTTCTAGTAGTGCCACCACCTCTCACCACCACCATCACCATCGCCGGCCACCACCACCACCACCACCACTCACCACCACCTCTCACCACCACCACCACCACCACCACCGCCACCGCCGGCCACCACCACTACTCACCACCGGCCACCACCACTACTCACCACCACCACCGGCCACCACCACCGCTGGCCACCACCACCACCACCACCTCTCTTCACCACCACCTTTCATTTGTTGAATGATGAAAACAAGCACAAGTCGTCTTCCATATGATGAACTTGTGACTTGTGAAGTGTGAACAAATGGAAGCTTTGGCTTTCCAAACTAAGTTCCACTCCTTCATTCCTAACTTGATTATGAACACCCTTAAAAATTAATAGATTAGATTTACTTTCTTGTTATTCATGATCCTCCCCTCTTCATGATAGTGTGTCTAGTGGCGAATCATATAATGAGGTTTTCTAACTTCCATGCTTAACATACATGATGTTACATGATAATACTTGATTGGACCATAGTGATTAAGCGTCCTATAAAGGTTAAAGTTATAAGACCCTAATGTCAAGTGTCCTATTAAGTTATGTTATAATAGAACTCTAGCGAATAAGCGTCCTATAAAACTGATGTTTATGACTCAAATATTAGGTGTCCTATTACAGTGTATTATAATAACACCACAATGATTAAGCATCCTATAAAGTTTATATTTATAAGACCCAAGTGTCAAGTATCTTTTTAAGTTATATTATTATAAAACCCTAGTGAATAAGCGTCCTATAAAACTAATGTTTTATGACTCAGATATCAAGTGTCCTATTACTGTGTATTATAATAACACCACAATAATTAAGCGCCCTATAAAGTTTAAAGTTATAAGACCCAAGTGTCAAGTGTCCTATTAAGTTAAGTTCTAATATGACTTCGACTAGAGAGGTCCTATAACACTGAACATTTATGACTTAACTACAACGTGTCCTATTAAGTTATGTTATAATAGGACCCCAGATGATCAAGTGTCCTAATACAGTACCACATAATGAGACACTAACAATTAAGTGTCTTATAAAGTACTTTATTAGGATCTACATTTTAAGTGTCCTATTAAATTATATGATAATAGGGCCCCAAAAAATCATCCATCCTATTAAATAGTTTTTTAGGACACCGGTTTAGTAGAGTATATTATAAAAGGACCCCAAAAGTTCATTAGTCCTATTAAATAGTTTTTTAGGACCCTCTTTTACAAGCGTCCCTCAGAAAAGGTCCTAAAAAGCGATTTTTGTTGTAGTGGGACTTGGGCCTTAGTGAAATTAAAAGATGCAAGACTAGTTAATATGTCATGTTTCTTTGTTTTTAAGACATTGTAACCTCTTTTATTTTAATAAAACAAAATTTCAATTTCCATGTGTTGTGAAACAATGATTCTGTTACGACACTCCCCGACGATTCCGCCGCGGTTTGTTGTTTTACGCGGTCGGGGTGTGACAGAAGAGTTGGTATCAGAGCTCATGGTTATAAGGAATTAGGTTATTAGTAATGCTTTGACCTAGTCCTTAACCTTTCTAGGACCCTAACACAAGATTCTTGTGTTTAGATCTTAAAACAATACCGTCACCTATCCTTAGGCGACAACCACAACAAGAACACAAATTTCAAATCCGCTTTGAAAACCAATCATCTGTTCTAGGATGATTTATTATAAGGTTTTGAACCTTCAAAGTTTTCAAAATCTCGTCAAAGTTTGGGTCCTATTAATGTGAACACGTGTAATCTGGAAGGGTGGGTGCCTGTATCCCGAGTTTTCTGTCTAAGGCTAGAGTGTTCGTACAAATTGTAGGATCGTTTTCACGACCAAACGAGTCATTCAGAAGATTTCTTTATCAATTCAAGAGGCGGAAACAAATGAATTGACTCGGAAACAGCTTGATTCATACTTAATTGTCTTGTTTTATTGATTTGACACGATTACAGATCAGTAGAAACGTCGGCAGCACTTCGGTACCGGAAACATGATCGTTACAAATGAAATCACAACAAGGGTATTTATAGTGGTGGTAATTTCGCACGGAATTAACAGTTGCTATTTCGTGCGAAATTAACCTTTCACACACAAACCCTAAATTTCTCGAACTACGTGCCCTGATCCAACATTTCTAATACAAGGCTCGATACAAGACGAAGTCGACAGACGTAATGCACCAACAGACTCCCCCTCGGATGTTGATGAAGTCTTCGGTGTTAAGTCTTCACAGTCTTCAATCTTTATCAGTCTTTGGGTTCTTCCATCTCCACCTGACTCTTATCTCAGTCTAATTCTCTTGATCAGATCTCTTGATTCCTTAAGTTCATCAGCATCGGCAACTAGTGTGAACCTCAGGAATGTAATCTGACTCTTGCATCTTCAGACTCCCTTTAACTAGCAAACTCCCCCTTGAGTTGTGCTAGAATCATAGACTTGCTTTCACAGGTTCTAGGATCGAAATCTAGCTTTCACTCTGCTCAGGATTCGAAACCTGGCAAACCTGCACATCCTCTACCCAAAACATAAGTTTCACAATAGATAAGATATAACAAATTTAGAATCTCTGATAACCACTTGTAGAAATAAACTCCAGAGTGATTTAACATTTTTAGAAATTCTGATGACCACATGTAAGAAAACATCATTTTCAAACAAACTCTTCCCAAACCTGTTCGTCATGTTTAGCACTTGGAATTTTGAAAATCAGCTTTTCATCATCAGTTGTCGAAAATCTTTTTGTATTTTCAAAAATTTATGCTGAAACACACTCAAAATCTTTTTGGAATATTTAAAAAGAAATGCAATAAAGAAATGTTTACAAACAATATTTTTGTGAGTTTGTGTAAGAGGATCATATCAGTTTATGAGACCAAATCACTAACACCATTAAGCTTTAAACATTTTAAGTTCTAAACGATTTTTCCTAGATTGTCAGTATATTGATCCACTTAAATTTTCATACAAAGTTCAACTGTTTCGAGATACGATATTAGTGTTTTAAAGACTTAAACTTATTCGCGTGTCCCACCTTAGAATATACTCCCGTATCCAGACTTCTATATTCAGTCTTACAGGTGAATGTACACTAATGGTATCTGTAAAAGGGTAAATGCGAGACCGTGAGAGCTCAGGTTAGAACTTCCGTTCAGACAAAGAGATGACGGCTCGTCTTTCGGTGTGTCCCGTTTGGGGATCTTTTCTTCAACAACACATGATTAGCATTTTTCAATGTTTCATCATTTTGTGTACTGAGGGCGAGCTTTAAGATTAAAGCTTATGCAAAGTATTATACGAGAACTAGGCTATTGCTTCCGCAAAATCAAAAGTTCAAGTATAATACCCCAGATATCACCACGCACAAAGTCCTAGTATGTCAGAAATAGAAAATCTTTCAAACAAGATTTCAGGGGTTACCTATATATCCGAGAGATGTTCCCCACAAAATAAGCAAGTATATGATTTAAGTTTATATCTTGAAAACAATCTATTAAATGTATAAAAACCTACTGGCATATCCGCAGTGAGTCGCTTATCACATTTTGACTCTCCAATTCTTTAGCGTGTTGTGATAGTGAACTGATGTACTATCATTTCCTCTTTTCTCAACAAAACTCATTTTTGACTTTTATCATGTTTTTGGCTTTTTCAAATTTTCTAATGTTTTTGGATTTTCTGAAATTTCTTACTCCCCCTAATATTCAAAATCATTAAAAGAAAATTTGAAAACAAACTGTACAAGTAACGTGACAACTGTTGTGAATTGCTTCAATTCGCCATCCACTTGGCATAAACAATCAGAACTCCCCCTTACAACAAACTGTTTTCCCATTATGATTTCAAAACACTTAAGTTTGTTTTAATCAAAATGGTTTTTCTTGAAAATAAGTTTTGTTGATTTTATCACTTGTAGATTAGGGGTTCATCACATTGTTTTCAACCACTTGTAGGTTCGTTATCCTCTGTACTACTTGAAAACATATGACAATGTCACAAAAATACCACTTGTAAACATATCAAGTACAACTTAATGTCCCTGATTATCCACTTGTAAATCGAAATATCACAGTTACCAACTTGTGAATTTCTAAAGAAAGATGTCGATTCCTACTCCCCAATTACCAACCTGGGAGTTCTGGCAAGTCAGGAATTTAAGTAGAAAATGCTGTCACCCAAGCCTAACCAGCCTTGGGTGATTTTGGCTCACATCTATCCCACCATCTTTTCGATTTGTAAAATTCTTTCACACCCTTAACCTTCCCATCAACCATCTTCCCAAAAATATGTTTAACATTTCCAATAAACACCTTTTCAGCATCAAATTCTTTCTTACCAACAAAGAATTGATCTGAAATCTCAAACCTACCTTTTGATTTCAGATTTTCTGCCCGCAATGGTGGAAAGTTAACATCATCCAATGGCGGAACTGAATTTTCAACATTTTTCTCAACAGATAGCTCATCTGATTTTATGGAATCAGATTCATCACTAGAACTTTCATCTGAACTTTTGACAACCCATTTTGTTTGTTTAAATCGACTTTCCTTTTGTAAAAATGTTTTGAAACATCACCAGTTTCGAAAATCGAATTGTTAAACACCTTAGAATTCTCAGTTGGTTGTTTCTTTTCATCAACATGTTTTTCTTTCAATTTTGGGTTCAAAGAAACTCCCTGTTTTGTGTTGTTGGACTGCTGGCAATTCCAAGCAATGTGTCCAATCTTGTGACATTTATAACATCTTCTTCTTTCAACTCTTTGTTCTGATCTCATCATATTCTTCTTTCTTTCAGTAAGAAACTCTTGATAAGATTGTTTCCAAAATGGTTTCCTCTGTTCTTCTTCAGAACTTGTACCTGAAACAAATTTAGTTTTTGGTTTATAAGTTTTCTTATTTTTATAATTTTCTAGAGAAATGAAACCTAATCCCTTCTTTTTGTAATTACCGTTATGGTTTGGTTTCTTGTGAAAACCATAACCAGAACTGTAACCCTTTTTCTTGTTCAATCTCTATTGAACTCTTGAAGTGTATTTTTTAGGTTTTTCATGAAGATTTAAATCTTTTATTTCAGAAATATTAATTTCTGTTAATTGGAAAACCTGTTTGATTTATTCAGTTTTGACACTTCTTATTGGGAATTCCTCATCAGAATATAATTTGTCTGAATCAGTCAAAGTATATGCCACTTTGATTGATCCATTATTCAAATTAGATTTTGATAGCAGAAATTCTTTATTATAAACCCGTTTGACTGGTGAACTCGGACTCTTTTCTAATGAACTCGAACTTTCAGATTTTGACTCCGGTTTTGACTCTTCATCCATATCCAACACCTGATCGACCACTTTCTTTAATAATTTAGATTCATGATCAGTGTCAGACGCTGTGAATGTTACATCAATATTGTATGGTAACTCATCAATGGTTTCAGACTTTAACTTGATGTTGAGAGCTTTATTTAAACGTTCCTCATTTGGCTTTCTGGGAGAATAACTTTCATAGATCGGGGGCGGACACTTGTTATACTTGACACTTTGTTTCTTACCAGTATCCGTTTCTTCTTTCTTTTGTTCTTTAAAGGCTTCAAGACCTGCAACAGTAGGATAAACTCTGTCAATCAAATAATCACATGTTGTATAACACAACAACAAACGTTTGATTCTTTCACTCTCAATCTTTTCAAGTTCCAAATCCTGCTTTAGCTTTGCACAATCTTCAATATACTCATTGATGACCTTCTGCTTTGTCATTAATGTTGAGCTCATCATTGTCATAGTAGCATCAACTTCTGAATTTGTCTTTTTCAGACCAACAACCGTTTTGTTCAATACATCATAAGATTCCTTCACATACTTCACATCAGACAACAAATTCTCTTTCAACTCTTCAAGTTCAGTGATCTTCTTATCCTTCTCATCACAATCTTTGCAAGATTCTAAACATTTCTGACACGGTTTAATGACCTCAACTATCTTTTCAACCTCGACAATCTTCTCAACTTCAACGAGTTTCTCAACTTCGACTATTTTTTCGACCTCAACAATTTTCTCTACCACTTTCTCCACTTCAACGATTTTTTCTATCACCATCTCAATGACTGGTTCAACATTTGCTTCTTCATCTTCCATCTTTGATTTTTCATCAGTTATTCTTCTTTCTTCCAGTTCTTTTTTCAATCTGGCAATCTTCTTCTCATTCAGCATGTCAACTTTATCTGCAAAAAACAAATGAAAACTATCAGGATGTAGACCTTTTCTAGCTTTATTAATGTATTCTTCTTCATCATCAGTATCTACATCACTTCCGAAATATGGAAAAATCGGTATTCTTTTCGAACTAGATTTGACTTCATCTTCTTCCAGAATTCTAGCAACAAGACCTGAACCAGGTGGAATATATTTATCCCAGCTAAATCCCTCTGCAACCTTTTCATCGTCTTGGTCAATTATAACATAACAAGCTCTTTTCTCTTTTTCTTCAATAGCACGTGCATGTACAGTTTGTGGTTGTTGAGCAATCTGATGAAAAATTGATTTTTGTTAATAATTGTTTTTACCAGACTGATCTTGTCTTTCGTTTGCTTCTTTGTTTTTGCACTCACGCTTAAAATGACCCTTTTCTCGACAGCGAAAACATGTAACCTTTGATTTGTCAAACCCTATTGGAGATTTAGACATCTCACTAAACTCATCCCTTCCAGTGATTTGTTGAAACTTTTCGCCCTTCGAACAGCACTGGCTAAACACCATTTGATATCCATCAACTCAAGTTCCTCCGCATCAATTTGGTCATAATCCTCTTTTGTAAGCATTGGATTTCCAATTCTGCCAGCAATTAAACTTTCACATGATTCTAACATAGCAACAAGAGATGCCATGTGTTGCTTAGCTATTTCCGGAGACAGATTTTGACCATTTTGAATGTTCAAAGTAACACTGCATTGCAGATTCGTTGAATTCTGTCTTTGAGGACTTGGTGTTGTTAAATTTGGATCAAAGCTTGAATACAAAGACGAATTTCCACCACTTTGAGTCACAGTACTACCCTTTGTTCCAGAAGAACTATCAGCATTAAAACTAGTCTGAATCTTAGGGCTTGGAGTAACTTCAAATTTATTTCCTCTGTAGTATAGGTTGACATTTTGTTGAGCATTAGGATTACTCATGATTGCCGTTTTCTGAATATCCAACTCATGCTCTTCAATCTTCTGAATAAACTTTGCCAAATTCATACTCTCAGATTTTCTCATGTGTTTTAAGATCAACAAATAAGTTCCCCATTTGTTCTGGGGTAATGCATCAGCTAGCTTACAACCCATTCATCATCGTCTTTCTTTATGTCCAATCTTCCCATTTCCAAGACCAGGTGACAATACCTATCAATGGTCATTTTTGTTGTTTCTTTTTCAAAAGCTACAAACATGTCAAATGATTTTTTCAGTAAAAGCCTTTTTGTTCTTGATCATTCCTTTGAATTTTTGAATCAATGCAGTCCAAATTGGTCTTGCAGTACCCGAATGTTGGAGCAAAACAAATATCTCTTCTTTAACTGCTTGTTGGAGAATACTAATCATCATTTTTTCACTCGTGTATTTCAATTTTTCTACATCTGAATAGTCACTAAACGCTTTTTCAAGCCCACGTTCATTTTTCGGTTTCTCGTAATCAACCTCTAACGAACACCATGCGTCAAACTTATAAGCTTGCACCCAGTTTTCAAATCGATTTTGCCATCCTCTAAATTCCTCAATGTACATAAGCTTCGGCGGTTTTTGGTAAGTTCCTGTTTCATTCTCACTGTACAAAGTTTCAGCATCTGTAACAGGAGCAACTGGTGTAGCAAACGCATTGTAGAATTCCTCTTCCATGATTCAGTAATCTGTATCACAAAGTCAACAAAGTTCAAACAACAATGAAATTTTACACGAAATAAGGATTCAAACGAAAACACTTGGTGCGAAATGATCAGACTCAAGCGAAAACATAATTGGTGCGAAATATGAATTTCAAACGAAATCACTCTTTCACACGAAATACCAGTTTCAAGCGAAATGAGTTTTGATTTCGTGCGAAATACAGTGATGAATTCGTGCGAAATACCGAGGTGATTTCGAATGAAATGAATATCAAGAAGGTGATTTCGTACGAAATACAGAGGTAATTTCGTGCGAAATACAAAGGTGATTTCGTGAGAAATCAAACTCAAACAGGTGATTTCGTGCGAAATAAAGTGACAACTTCAAACGAAATAGCCTATTTCGTGCGAAATACTGCTGACGTCATCATGTTCGATCTGATTTTTGTTAATTTGACCAAGTTTTAAGCTGAATTAGTGTCTAATTCTCTCAAGGATTCATTAAAACACTGTTTCGCATGTAATATGTGAAATTCAGACCATTTTGACCGTTAAATCTTGTTTAATTTTGAAAAGAAGGTGTAGAAGTCAGAAATTATGGATGTTTTGGCAAGAACTCTTACTCTTGAGCTCTGATACCACTTGTAGGATCGTTTTCACGACCAAACAAGTCGTTCAGAAGAGTTCTTTATCATTCAAGAGGCGGAAAGAAATGAATTGACTCGGAAACAACTTGATTCACACTGAATTGTCTTGTTTTATTGATTTGACACGATTACAGATCAGTAGACACGTCAGCAGCACTTCGGTACCGGAAACATGATCGTTATAAATGAAATCACAACAAGGGTATTTATAGTTGTGGTAATTTCGCACGGAATTAACAGTTGCTATTTCGTGCGAAATAGCTGATGGCTATTTCGTGCAAAATAACTAAATGCTATTTCGTGCGAAATTAACCTTTCACACACAAACCCTAAATTTCTCGAACTAGGTGCCCTGATCTAACATTTCTAATACAAGGATACAAGACGAAGTCGACAGACGTAATGCACCAACACAAATCCACATAATCGGACCAGTCACTCTTACCTAGGAACTCTTGGGATGATTGTCCACTTATAGGCTAAAGCATGTCTTCGCGATACATTAATATGACCCGCTTACTTTGATTAGTCACCGTCTCATTTGTTTGCCTTAGGTAACAAACAAATGATCATAATTTTTATGCGTTCTCATTCTGTTTTGATTATCCGATAACATTTCATTTATTTCCTCCTATGTCTTCCATTTCCTTTAGGATGTCTCTTCATCGCCACGACACTCAGATGTACGAGCAAACTACCAAATTTGCCCAACGAATAGTCGTAGTAATCCAACAGACTGCTGAATTAGCTGTCGCCATGTCTCGCCTCAAGGATGAAGCCGCCCAAGAGATACCAAAGGAAACAGAAACCAAGCCTTCACAAAATCAAAGAAGCGTAAAGCTTCAAAGAATCCTCCAGCCGTTGCACCAAATCAAGCAGGACCTAGCCAAGTGGCAGCACCACCAGCCAAGAAGCCGTACTTGGGAACTGCTCCTTTGTGCAGTCAGTGTAACCTCCATCACCATGCTAGTGTCAAATGCCGAACATGTTTCAACTGTGGACTTATTGGCCATACGGCAAGAGTTTATCATTCAGTCACTGTGCTAAACCAAGCTATTTAGAACCCTGTTCAATTTCAAGCAGATCCAGCACAAGCTCATTTTCCTCCTGGTACTTGCTACTTCTATGGCGAGACGAGTCATTTCAGGAACAAATGACCAAAGATTGTCAATGCAAATCTGACCCACAGATGAGCATTTGGCTGATTAGAAGATGCTGCTGCTTTGAACAACTGAATCTTATGTATCTGTTGCTTTTGTTTCTTTTGTTTTTCTTGAACTCTGTAACAATCTGATGGGTTTATAAATAAATTGTTGTTCACAATTCTGATGTACAAATATAGTTACATGTGTGTATGGCATACCCCTACGATACCTACACCCAAGAACTATGTTCTTTACAAAACAAACTACTCTTGTAGTTCTCCCGTTCATGTGATCGCTCATGATTTCCTCAAAAATTCTAAGTACTCGTTTCATTCTAAGAAACAAAGTACAAAATAGATGTCACACCCCGAAATATCAGAGCATTGGCGTGACTGGACTGGTATCTTCATTGCATAACGGAAGTAAATAATCTAAGTCTTTTAGAAAATTGAACGCCACTAAGTACTTGACTCTTCATGGCCCTCCTATTCCAACCGTGCCTTGTCTTAGAAATGCAACCTGAGAAAGAAACATGCGAAAAAGTCAACATAAAGTTGAGCGAGTTCATAGTTTGTTTGTAAAAGATTTGAAATAAATATTTTTGAATAACCGGTTTTTGAAATATTGTTGAGAAAATGAATTTAAAAATCATTTTCTTGTCATGTTGTATGGAAAGTTTGTACGAAAACATGGTATGTATCTTGTATAATTCAAGTATTCTTGTATAAATCACGTATTCTTGTATGTATCATGTTTTCTTGTATAAATCAAGTATTCTTGTATGTATCAAGTATTCTTGTATGGTTCAAGTATTTTTGTATGTATCTTGTTGTTAATGGGTTGCAAGGCCATTAACATGTGACGCGACATAGGAAGTCACCAAACCATAGGCATTTTTCTGTAGTCGATTCACGACCGAGACACAAAAACACTGCTTAGTACTCGTTCTCACCAAGAGTGGGGCTGCCCTGACACCCGTTAGATCTAACCTTTTGTTCTGCGGTCTTAGTATGTACACGATTAATGGTGCTTATGGTACCCTATCAGTGACACGATTTCTCGTATCAATTCTTGGCACTAGTTTTCGCCAAGAGTACTTCTCGTTTCAGTACACAACATATCAATTTGTAAATATTGAAGTATTTGTAACACGTATTTAACCCCCGAGTTATAAAGCTAAAAACAGTTAAAAGAAAAGGGGGAGCATGAACTCACCTTAATATTCCCGTGCAACTTAAAAGAAGCGAAGAAGTTATACTCGTTAGCTCGTTTTTGAGTGGTCGTATGCAAATAATATATAATAATTTGTATTATATAAATCACGTCTTGTGTATATTTGCCAAAAATATACGTATATGCCGTTTAGACGTTTGAAATAAAAAAGTTATATTTATTTGGCGAAAGTATCATTGAGTTGCATGTAGTTGGAAATAAATATAAAAACTATATTTATTTTGTAAAACGAATTCACGTTGAACAAACGTTTCTGTCAACTTAAAAGAAGCGAAGAAGTTATACTCGTTAGCTCGTTTTTGAGTGGTCGTATGCAAATAATATATAATAATTTGTATTATATAAATCACGTCTTGTGTATATTTGCCAAAAATATACGTATATGCCGTTTAGACGTTTGAAATAAAAAAGTTATATTTATTTGGCGAAAGTATCATTGAGTTGCATGTAGTTGGAAATAAATATAAAAACTATATTTATTTTGTAAAACGAATTCACGTTGTACGATGTTTGAAATAAATAGATAAGTTATATCTATTTTATAAAAGAATTGTCGTTTTTGTTCGAAATAAATACATAAACTATATTTATTTATTGTCGAAATAATTTCCGTATCGTTGTTGTTTTCGTGATGTTGCAAGTTTTTGATAAAGAAACTTTATATTTGTATCTCGTTTTATAAAAGTCGCTTTATAATAATAATCGTCGTTTTACAAACAAGACACGTTTTGTTTCATAATAAAAACTCGTTTTATTTTACGGGTTTTCTCGAAAAACGAGCAGAGTTTCCTCTGTTTTTGGACGCCTCCGACAACACAAGTTGTCGTTATTTTTCAAGATACAATCAAGATTCAAACAATATAAACAATATTTATGCAAGTTTTCGTCGAATAAGTTGAAATATAAACTATACTTGTAATAGATCGGTTCGAGCTCGTTTTTCACGTGATATATAAAATTATGAAAATAACGAAATAAAACGCGCCGTTGATCTTTACCATCTTCATGTCGAAATGTCGACTGAGTCGACCGAGTCACTGAGTTGACCGAGTCGAGTTGACCAAGCCAACCGGGTTGACCGGGTTTGATCCGTCTTTGACCGAGTTGAGCCGTGTAGTCCCGCTTACTTGTTGACCGAACTCGACCTAAAACCGAACCGTCTTGACCACTGCCAATCTGCTGTTGACCCGAGTTGACTCGGGTGTTGACCGAGTCAACCGGGTTTGACCCGAAACAAAACGTAAACAACCCGTACTAAAAAAAACTGAGATGAACTAATGAGATGAACTAAAGAAATTTGATGTTAAGCCTACTTAACCTGAACATAATCTGATCATGTTTATCCGAGCCGAAACCCAAAATATCCAAGCTGAGCCGCTTGTTGACTAAACCGAGCCACCACCCAACTCTTTGTTGAACTATGACTTGAATCATAACAGCAAGCCTTCATCACCTTTATCAGAAACGTAAAAGAAAGGAATCGGGGAAACGGGGTCAGGAGTCTTACCGGAAACATTCACCGGATTGTCGCCGGCCGTCGTGCCTCTTGTCGGTTCTTCACTGCTCTCTCTCTCTCACCTCGAACAGAAGTCTCCGCCGCTGATCACAGCGGCGCCGCCGTATGATAATCCACCGGATAACAGAACTGACCGGATAATCGATCGGACCGCCGGTTTTTCCCTCTCTCTTTCAGTCTCGCCGCCTGGTTCCGTCGTCACGTCGCCGTACGGCGACGTTCTCCGCCGCCACGTCACCGGCTCCGACGGTAAGTCCGGTCGTCGGACTCGCATGAGAGAGAGAGAGAGAGAGTTGATGTGTGGTGTTGACTGGTTATGTGTGTGTTTGCTGTACAGATCGAGAGGAAAGGTAGGAGCTCAAAGGTGTTTATTTTGTTGAATGTATAAGGAAAATGGGTAGGGTGAGGGTGTTTGGGAGAGATGACACCTCCTGGTTGTTTGTGTTTTATGTGTGTGCAACTTTGAGTGTGTTTTTTTATGGGTTTTCAAATATGGAATATGATGTTCTCTGTGTTTGCAACTTATGAGCGAGAGGGAGAAGGGTTTTATAATAATTCATGTGGGTATTGACTATAGTTATTTCCTTTTGTCCCTTGTTTATAGATCTTTTAGAGATCTCACAAATATTTCTTGTAAGATCTTGTGTTTCTAAATTAGAGACAAAAATCTCTTTAGAGATTTTGGTAGGATTTGATAAGATATTATAAATCTTGTATAGATTTCGCAAAGATTTGTAGGGATTTTGCCTATTATGTGTAGGTTTAGGTTTGTGGGTTTTGGGCTTGGGCCCAGGGCCCACAAGCCCATCTCATGTGTAAGTGGTCCGTAATTTCTACGGGACCCGCTATCGCAACCCAAACTCCATAAGCTTAAAATTTTCGTATAACATCCATATTTGTCGGTGTCGTCAGTATTCCGTACAGTTTCAGTCTGTTGTCATGTGATGTTTTGTAGATTCCATGCGAATCCTCATACCCCGAAATATCAGAGCATTGGCGTGACTGGACTGGTATCTTCATTGCACAGCGGAAGTAAATAATCTAAGTCTTTTAGAAAATTGAACGCCACTAAGTACTCGACTCTTCATGGCCCTACTATTCCAATCGTGCCTTGTCTTAGAAATGCAACCTGAGAAAGAAACATGCGAAAAAGTCAACATAAAGTTGAGCGAGTTCATAGTTTGTTTGGAAAAGATTTGAAATAAATCTTTTTGAATAACCGGTTTTTGAAATACTGTTGAGAAAACGAATTTAAAAATCATTTTCTTGTCATGTTGTATGGAAAGTTTGTACGAAAACATGGTATGTATCTTGTATAATTCAAGTATTCTTGTATAAATCACGTATTCTTGTATGTATCATGTTTTCTTGTATAAATCAAGTATTCTTGTATGTATCAAGTATTCTTGTATGGTTCAAGTATTTTTGTATGTATCTTGTTGTTAATGGGTTGCAAGGCCATTAACATGTGACACGACATAGGAAGTCACCAAACCATAGGCATTTTTCTGTAGTCGATTCACGACCGAGACACAAAAACACTGCTTGGTACTCGTTCTCACCAAGAGTGGGGCTGCCCTGACACCCGTTAGATCTAACCTTTTGTTCTGCGGTCTTAGTATGTACACGATTAATGGTGCTTATGGTACCCTATCAGTGACACGATTTCTCGTATCAATTCTTGGCACTAGTTTTCGCCAAGAGTACTTCTCGTTTCAGTACACAACATATCAATTTGTAAATATTGAAGTACTTGTAACATGTATTTCACCCCCGAGTTATAAAGCTAAAAACAGTTAAAAGAAAAGGGGGAGCATGAACTCACCTTAATATTCCCGTGCAAAGCTAGCTAATTACGACTTCGTGATGTCGTTTCCAAGACTTGACTTGCTAGTGTGCGTTCTACATTATTCCTAACCATGGAATATCTTATAAGTTTCGAAATAATGCGGTAACTAATCTACGTGTTACCGAGCTCTACCGAATCGTTGATCGAACGATTTGACGGTAAACTGTCAACTTAAAAGAAGCGAAGAAGTTATACTCGTTAGCTCGTTTTTGAGTGGTCGGATGCAAATAATATATAATAATTTGTATTATATATATCACGTCTTGTGTATATTTGCCAAAAATATACGTATATGCCGTTTAGGCGTTTGAAATAAAAAGTTA
The DNA here is from genome assembly GCF_002127325.2 of Helianthus annuus. Lineage (NCBI taxonomy): Eukaryota > Viridiplantae > Streptophyta > Magnoliopsida > Asterales > Asteraceae > Helianthus > Helianthus annuus. The sequence goes on along the minus strand of NC_035440.2, from coordinate 97,883,982 downwards.
TATTTATTTGGCGAAAGTATCATTGAGTTGCTTGTAGTTGGAAATAAATATAAAAACTATATTTATTTTGTAAAACGAATTCACGTTGTACGATGTTTGAAATAAATAGATAAGTTATATCTATTTTATAAAAGAATTGTCGTTTTTGTTCGAAATAAATACATAAACTATATTTATTTATTGTCGAAATAATTTCCGTATCGTTGTTTTCGTGATGTTGCAAGTTTTTGATAAAAAAAACTTTATATTTGTATCTCGTTTTATAAAAGTCGCTTTATAATAATAATCGTCGTTTTACAAACAAGACACGTTTTGTTTCATAATAAAAACTCGTTTTATTTTACGGGTTTTCTCGAAAAACGGGCAGAGTTTCCTCTGTTTTTGGACGCCTCCGACAACACAAGTTGTCGTTATTTTTCAAGATTCAAACAATATAAACAATATTTATGCAAGTTTTTGTCGAATAAGTTGAAATATAAACTATACTTGTAATAGATCGGTTCGAGCTCGTTTTTCACGTGATATATAAAATTATGGAAATAACGAAATAAAACGCGCCGTTGATCTTTACCATCTTCATGTCGAAATGTCGACTGAGTCGACCGAGTCACTGAGTTGACCGAGTCGAGTTGACCGAGCCAACCGGGTTGACCGGGTTTGATCCGTCTTTGACCGAGTTGAGCCGTGTAGTCCCGCTTACTTGTTGACTGAACTCAACCCGAAACCGAACCGTCTTGACCACTGCCAATCTGCTGTTGACCCGAGTTGACTCGGGTGTTGACCGAGTTAACCGGGTTTGACCCGAAACAAAATGTAAACAACCCGTACTAAAAAAAAAACTGAGATGAACTAATGAGATGAACTAAAGAAATTTGATGTTGAGCCTACTTAACCTGAACATAATCTGATCACGTTTATCCGAGCCGAAACCCAAAATATCCAAGCTGAGCCGATTGTTGACTAAACCGAGCCACCACCCAACTCTTTGTTGAACTGTGACTTGAATCATAACAGCAAGCCTTCATCACCTTTATCAGAAACGTAAAAGAAAGGAATCGGGGAAACGGGGTCGGGAGTCTTACCGGAAACTTTCACCGGATTGTCACCGGTCGTCGTGCCTCTTGTCGGTTCTTCACTGCTCTCTCTCTCTCACCTCGAACAGAAGTCTCCGCCGCCGATCACAGTGGCGCCGCCGTCTGAAAATCCACCGAATAACAGAACCGACCGGATAATCGATCGGACGGTCGGATAATCGATTGGACCGCCGGTTTTTCCCTCTCTCTTTCAGTCTCGTCGCCTGGTTCCGTCGTCACGTCGCCGTACGGCGACGTTCTCCGCCGCCACGTCACCGGCTCCGACGGTAAGTCCGGTCGCCGGACTCGCATGAGAGAGAGTTGATGTGTGGTGTTGACTGGTTATGTGTGTGTTTGCTGTACAGATCGAGAGGAAAGGTAGGAGCTCAAAGTTGTTTATTTTGTTGAATGTATAAGGAAAATGGGTAGGGTGAGGGTGTTTGGGAGAGATGACACCTCCTGTGTGTTTGTGTTTTATGTGTGTGCAACTTTGAGTGTGTTTTTTTATGGGTTTTCAAATATGGAATATGATGTTCTCTGTGTTTGCAACTTATGACCGAGAGGGAGAAGGGTTTTATAATAATTCATGTGGGTATTGACTATAGTTATTTCCTTTTGTCCCTTGTATATAGATCTTTTAGAGATCTCACAAATATTTCTTGTAAGATCTTGTGTTTCTAAATTAGAGACAAAAATCTCTTTAGAGATTTTGGTAGGATTTGATAAGATTTTATAAATCTTGTATAGATTTCGCAAAGATTTGTAGGGATTTTGCCTATTATGTGTAGGTTTAGGCTTGTGGGTTTCGGGCTTGGGCCCCGGGCCCACAAGCCCATCTCATGTGTAAGTGGTCCGTAATTTCTACGGGACCCGCTTTCGCAACCCAAACTCCATAAGCTTAAAATTTTCGTATAACATCCATATTTGTCGGTGTCGTCAGTATTCCGTACGGTTTCAGTCCGTTGTCTTGTGATGTTTTGCAGATTCCACACGAATCCTCATACGTGTACTGTATAGCTGAACAAACGTTTCTGGGCACTCCAAGGGTCTGGTTAAGTTAATTAGCGTCATAAACACTATTTATTATTACGTTAATCACCTGTTAATCACGTAATTAAGAGCGTAAATTACCGGTTGTCACAATAGAAGTGACTATTTTAGACGATTACTCAAAATGTCACATGAAATCCTTGGTTAGATAACTAAGGGTATTTTTCGATCTCATACCCTTATCATTACATTCTGGTTTTCATAACAACATACATAGTATAGGTTTTCAAAACAACCTTCTTGATTTCAAAATATTTCATATAGTTTGAAAACAATTTTAACACATTATATTTACTTAATATATGAAGTGCATGATTTCAAAAGCATTATCCATGTTTTCAAAAACCTTATACATAATTACAAAATTCATCTCACATGATTTTAAAAAGCAATTTATAAACATATTTACCTAATACATCTGCCACATGATTTCAAAAGTATTACGTAAGGTTTCAAAAACATTAAACACATTTCCAAAGAACCCCATGCATTTCTTTCAAAAACATTCAGCTCGTATGATTGATTTAACATACATAGTACCCAACCTCCAAATTCTGATTCATATGTCGTCTTGGCATATCTAGCACCTCAACTTCATGAGCATTCTACCTCGTATTTTGACTTAAGCACGTCTAGTGCAAATTTTCAAAGCGTCTCTCGCTATTCAAATTCCAAAATCCATATAGGATCTTCTTATATTCACAATTAGATCCTTGTGGATGATTATCGCTCAAATCGGAGCCCTTAATTGAATTCTTTGTATGCCTTAATACGTACATTACGATTCAATAAGGACAAAGCCGAATTCCTATTAAGATCTTCCTATCTTCATAGTTAGAGTAAAGTGCCAAATGAAATCCACGGATTGGATTCCTAGTGTACTTTAAATACTCAAGTGCAATTAACACGAAAATTAACAAAATGATAACAAATTATAAACCAAGATAAATAATTATGTGATTGTGTGATTATGTTTTATGTGTTTTGTTTTTGTGTAATCGGAATTTTCGTTATCCGAATCCTCGTAGAATCTCCCATATCTTCATATGAGGGATTCATAGTAGGATATCCAAAGGTACTACCTTAAATCCTTAATGGGCTTATACGTAATAGTTAAGACCCTTGGATTATATAGTACCATTCCATAATTCAAAAGAGACCCCTTGAGTGGTCTAGTCAAAAAGATTGACTCAGAATCTGGTTAAGAATGGCATGTGATGATATAGCTGAAAAGATTCCTTGGTAGTCTATTTAAAGAGATCATTTATTGATTTAATCAAAAGGACCCTATGGTGGTCTAGTCACAATAATCACAGGTTCGTTCATTGTTTTGCTTCCCCTACACATTATAAAATGCACTGTGTGGACTATGCAAGGAATTACGTAATTATGGATGCATACATAATTATGAAATTCAGTGCACGGAAACCACAGTAAGATTTATCATGTGTAAGAACCGATAGTGTCAACAATAACGAAACGTGAACAATGTAATGGAGGTACGGTGGACGCACCAACGGCGCTTCATATACTTGTATATAAGTGACCCTCTTACAATGCAAGCATGATGTTATTTAAAGTTACTAGAAGTTCAGAACCCTAACTAGTATTGTTTTATCTTTTCGACTTCATATTTTGAGCTCTCACAAGTTTCCTCTAAATAAATTTCGGGACGAAATTTCCTGAAGTAGGGGAGACTGTGACATCTGTGTCTCTATGACCATCAAACAAATGCCAAACCAATGAAATATTGTGTTTCATACTTGGGATTTGTATAAATATGTGTATCATTTGCACATATCAATTCTCGTTCAATTTCGAGCTCTAAATCGCTTTCTAGAAAGTTATACGCGAAGTGATGCGTAAACGCAATTAGTTTAATGCGAAAAACACTCCAGAACAGTGACATGGACTTAACATACCTTAAATAACCTTTAAATAACTTAGAAATAAGTTTTGTAGGGTTTTGTGTCTCGAAATCAAGTTTATTCGCTCTTAGGGAGTATTTGCGTCAAACTGCAAAAGTATACCGAATCGAATAGTAACGTTCCTTCCGGAACTTGATCATAAGTTAAACATACCTTAAACATCCTTTACATAGCTTAGAAATAGGCTTTGAGGGGTTCGGTATGCGAAAATCAAACTTATTAGTCAATCAGGGACTAAAAGCGTCAAAAAGTGCATAAGTTTGCATTTACGCGCATATCTGACATTCTGAACATATCCGGACATCCGAAAATTTATGTAATCATTAAAATATTTTATTTTAGTGATTGGAATGCTCAAATTCCATTCGTCGCGTAATTTGGATCGTTTTTCGCGTTCGTTCGAGTTTCGTCGTAAATAACCGAACAACGCAATCGTACGACCAAAAGAACCAACATCCGAGATTATTGTGAGCATATTTCATGTTCCCTATACTTAAACTTCATTATTGAGCCTTGAAAATGGGTTAACGAGGTTTAAACGCGTCATAAATGGCCTAAACAAGCTGCAGGGACCAAACCTGACAATTTAGCAAAATTTCTGGTTACTGTAGGTGGTGGCGCTGCGCCACCACTATATGGTGTTGCTGTGGCGCGACGCCACAACCTCATCTGGACAGAAACTTCAATTTTGGCACCTAGGTTGAATTTCAGGGGCCTAAGTGTAACTTTTTCAATACCATGTGATGGTTTTGGACACCCCTAGTATTCCAAAATAATGTGCCACACATGGATGGTCCAGATCGAAGCTCAATTATCGAGGAACGATCCTAACGGTTCTTAACTTTCTATAAATACCCACTTTCCCCATTTGCATTCTTCACACATTTGATTCAAATTCAGCTCTAAGTTGAAGCTCTCATCTATGAAGGCTTCATACCTGAGTTGTTCTTGATCAAATCTTCAAGTCTTGGTCCTTTGGTAAGTTTCCTTCATGCTTGTTCATGTATTTCAAGCATGAAAGTCAAACAGTGTTTGACTTTCTGCTTTGACCTTGATTTGGTCAACACGAAGTTCGTTTGAACTTCGCAACGTGAGCGTAATCATGATGGTCATAGTCCTTCGTGACTCTACCTACTGATTACCACATTATTTAGGCATAGTGACGAGTCATAGTTTCGGTCAAAATGCGCGGTTATGTGTATTTTGCAACCAAACTATTCTTGGGTATTAAAACCCTTTGTTTTGATATCAAACTTGTATTCTAACTTCGTTAAACATGTTGTAACATGTTTAACTCGTCACTTTTAGTTTAGTGCTTATATAGGGTCGTAAGATAAGCGATCTAAACAACCGCTTAGACTTTCGAACCCGACCTATTTGGTCAATCATTAGGTTCCGACCAAACATGTTTTGTGACCATAGTTGTATAGGGAATAACCTTCCAAGGTTATACCTTATGGTCACTACGTTTAGTTAGTTGTATGATAAGTAGTTTATATGCCTTAGGAAAATGACCAAAATGCCCTTTTTCGCATAATTTCATTTTAAGCATACGTAACTTAAAATTTTACATCTAAACTGATTAGGTAACAATATTAGACATGTTAAGGCATATAATACTTGTCATAGGACAAGTTAGGCAGTCCGAACGCGTTCTACGCGAACGACGCGTTAAAGTAGCGTAAGCTACCTAAACGGGTCGTAATGGGTTGTAAGCAGTTAGGATAGGTTTCGATTTAGAATGTAGTCTTTGTTAAACCATATTACATGAGTTCCTATACTCATTTGGTTTACGAAACCTCATTCTATCCGATCTTCTGATATAGGTCCGGTTTATTACATAGTTACCTATATTAGGTGCCGTTTGATTTTCATGATCCCTCTAGCTTTGCTTGGTTGTTATTCAAGACTTCTAAGCATCCTCAAGTGAGTGCATAGACCCCTATTTTACTGTTTTTAAACATTTTGGGGTGAAACACATGTGCCTACTTTTTACTTTTGTGCTTTTCATGCTTTTATATCATGTACTTGCTATGTTCATTAGTACACATATAGTACATGATTTCTTCCATGTTTTTGCTATGTATGTTTCATTAACATGCTAGCACATTGAATTCATATATTACATTTTGTTGCATATGATTCACTTAGCATATGGACACATTGATTTACATTAAACATTTGGTATGACATTTTGTTTGTTTAACGGGTCATAAATACATTCATTAACACCGATCATGTCGTTCGTTAGTAGGTAGTGGTACCATAGGAATTGACAACTCCCGTTCCTGAAATCCTAGGTTTGTTTGGGTGGAAGGAATGACAAGATTTCGATATTCAGAATTTAGATGAACCTTTAATTTCGTTTAAGGGTTTGTCGCCACAGTCGCAAAGCTTGAATGTAGACGTTTAACATTACCGCGTAGATGTTTGTATCAATAAAGCATGGATTTTACAAAATATAACTTTTGATTTATTCAAATACATTGTTTTGTGCATATGGTTAGAATAGATTTTCTTATTTATTTTACAATACATAACATTTGATTATACATGAACATTTTTACATTGGTGGTTTGTTTGGTAAATGATTTAAATAACGAGGTGTGTGTAATATGATAAAAGCATGGTGGATACGCCGCTGGTACTTCCTATATATAAGTGCTTTTATGATATTACATATCGTAACGTTATTTAAACCATTTCAAGTTAGACATATTACATTTTACACATATATCATATCTTCATGAAACATTGTTTTACAAACAACATATATTATACAAACTCATTTTACTTGGTTATTTATTTATCTATGCATCTTTCTTTATTATCATCTGGTTTCTTATCACTTTTTGTATGATTTATAAAAGAAAACATTTTACAAGGTTCATGACTAACTTTTGTTAAATATTTTCTTTAAACTTACAAGTCATGAATCCTATTTTAATAAAACCTATATATCTCACAGGCATTTTTATGCTGACATGTTTTTTTAAGGAGGTGATGTATAGGATTGATCAAGATACACTTAGGCGGACTTGGGCCTTAGTGACAATAAAAGATGCAAGACTAGTTAATTATGTCATGTTTCCTTGTTTTTAAGACATTGTAACCTCTTTTATTTTAATAAAACAAAATTTCAATTTCCATGTGTTGTGAAACAATGATTCTGTTACGACACTTCCCGACGATTCCGCCGCGGTTTGTTGTTTTACGCGGACGGGGTGTGACAACTCAATCACCTGCAACACCAAAAACAACACCACCATCACAAAAACCACCTGCCATAAAGTAGAAGACAATAGTTGATACATCAACAGTTGTAATGACAACTGTGGTTGAGACACCAGTTGTTTCAACAACTGTTAGTCAGTCACCTATCACCTCAAACACCACATCTCAACCCACAAATACACCACCAACCACTCCAAAACACAAAAGGCGAAGGATAACAAATGTTGTGCTTGAAGATGACAATGTACCTTCTCCACTTCCAATAGCTTCACAACCTCTTATCCTATCCACTGTCCAAAAACCTATTCCAATCTCTTCAATTCAAGCTCCTGACCCAAACACTGCCTTGGTCCCTTTAGGAGTTAAATATCCTTTGGATCTTCCAGCAGTTAGGGAGGAGATCAAATCCTTCTACTCTAAAGATGATCCTGAAAAGAGGAATCTCCCATCTCTTCAAGATTATCCTTTGCCAAGAAACATAGAAGAGTATTTAAAATTGAAGGCCAAACAAGCAGAGGATATATCTAATAGAGACACAAAGGGAAAGACTAATAAAGAAATTCAGAGGAATCTGCAATATCTGCTCACCCAAGTCAGAACTTTAGAGCAGTTTTCAAAAGACCTTTGTCAGAAGCTATCAGAGAAAGATGATGAAAGCCTGAAATAAGACTACATTGAGCATATCATGGCATACAATAAATACAAGGGTGAAAAACATCAATACAAGGAATGGACCACAAGTGACCTCAAAAAAGAAATAGCAAGAATCCAAAAGATGCTTGATAACAAAATAAAACAAACTCCTCCAGTTTAGTCCAAATATAAGAAGAATGTACCTGAAAGGGTTCTGATGTTGAAAAGAATGAAGGAAGAGCTTATAGTTGCAAACTATGGTTCAAGGAATCAGGTGAAAAGATGGACAGAGGTGAAAGTGTTAGAAACCTATAAAAGGTTGGAAGAAAGAAGAAAGAAAGATCCCGCTGCTCCCAAAAAGCCAGATTATCCAGAAGCAGTGGTTCCAGCCAAACATGCCCTACCAATCAAAAGATATGTTCAACCCACTGTTCCACCTGCTGTTGTCTACTATCAAAGAAAGAAGCAAAAGCAGATAGATGTAGAAGAAGAGCAGACACAGGTTGATTATATTATGAAGATGCTCCTTCAGGGTATGATTGCTGAAAATTCTGAAAAAGGAGCCATCACTAGGCCTCCATCTCCAAACTCCTCAAAAAAAAAAACTCTCCCAAGAAACCCACTGGATTCAAAAATACTAAAGTGGAAGTCTGATCAAAAGACCCACGTATTGACATTGCTCAAATCCAGTGGTGAAGTGAAACATATATCAAGGGAAAATGCACTTGGCCTGAGTGTAGAAGATTTACAAGATCTCCTTGAGCTTCCACTGTGCACGGATGAGGATGATGAAGATTACATGAACTTTGAATTACAATTCAAAGGGAAAGTTAGGGAATTGCTGATAAGACAATAAAAATCTTGAATAATGAAGTGTTTTGGCATCATTTATTCCAGGGGGAGATTGTTGGGATTGAACCCTACAAAGGAACAGTTGATAAAGCCAAAATTGGTTCAGAACAGTGGATTCATCATAAGCAGTTGTTTGCACATAATCTTTCCCCTTGACAAGTGGTCTCTAACAACTGATAACTCAAAGTACTGCTCCTACAACTGCTGCTGATCAAAAGACTGATGAAGACTTAAAGTATTGAAGCTCAATCTACTGATATGTATCGAGTATTGCTGAAGACCCAAAGCACTGCTGGAGCTATAACAGTGGAATGAAGAATCAGTGGTTTACTTATTCAATGTATTATTCTTGTGTAATCAGTAGTTTGTAATCAGTAGTTGTAAAGGTCCGTAGTTAGAGTTTGTTAGGAGGTTAGATGTCACTTTCATGGTGACGTCAGCCAAAGATGCTCAGTGGTTGTTTTGTACTATAAATAGAGTAGTACCCTGTACTGTTCTGGTAGCTCTTTCACACAAGTCATTTTGTACGAACAATCAAATGAGCAAAGGCTGAGGGGCAGATTAGTGCATGTATGCATTGTAATTGATCTTTGTAATAAATACAATCATTCGAATATATGTCAAACGTGTTTACTGAAACTTATTCTTCCATTGATTGTGTATTGAAAGTTTATCTCATCTATTTCCGCTGCAACATATCTCTGTTTCATCTTTTTTCTAATTAAACAAACACAATCAAAAGAAACTCAGATCCTAACAAAAGATTTTGAGTATTGTGTGCGTTGTGTGTTGATATAGAACGTATGTAACACCCAAAAGTGCGTTAGGCGAAAAAGGTGTGACACCTATGTCACTTCAACCATCAAACGAATACCAAACCAATGAAATATTGTATTTCATACTTGGGATTTATAAAAATATGTGTATCGTTTGCACATATCAATTCTTGTTCGATTTCAAGCTTTAAATCGCTTTCTTGAAGGTTATACGCGCACTGATGCGTAAAAATAACCAGTTTAATGCAACGAACACTCCGGAATAGTGACATAGGCTTAACATACCTTAAATAACCTTTACATAACATAGAAATAAGTTTTGGATGGTTTGGTGTGTTCAAATCAAGTTTGTTCGATCGCAGGGACTAATTGTGTCAAACTGCAAAACTATACCGATTTGTATAGTAACGAACATTACGGAACTTGATCATAAGTTAAACATACCCTAAATATCCTTTACATAGCTTAGAAATAGGCTTTGAGGGGTCCGTTATGCTAGAATAAACTTTATTGATCAATAGGGACTAAAAGCGTCAAAAAGTGCATAAGTTTGCATTTTCACGCATATCATACGTTCTGAATATATCCGGGCATCCAAAAATTTATGTAAGCATTAAAATATTTTATTTTAGTGTTTGGCATGATAAAATTTCATTCGTCGCTTAATTTGGATCGTTTTTGCGTTCGTTACGACTTCCGTCGTAATTAAGCGAACAACGTAACCGTACGACCAAACGAGCCGACATCCGAGATATTTTTTAGTATGTTTTGAGTTCCCTATACTTTAACATCATTTTAGAGCCTTGAAATGAGGTTAACGGGGCTTAAAAGTGCCAAAAATCAAGTTTTACAAGTACATGGACCATTTTTGAAATTTCTGACCAGATTCAATGAACCTAGTCCAATTTTGAAATGTTAATGGTTTTAACCCGTGGTTTTGCAAAACCATGGGCTGGTATTTAATGGTATTTTCAATACCATGGGCTCATATTAGGGGCTCCCATGGTTTCATAAAACAAGGGGTGCACATGTATGGCTGAGATTTAAGCACGGTTTCCAAGGAACGATCCTAACGGTCTTGGTTTTCCTATAAATACCCCACCCCCCCATTCTTCATTCTCATTAAAATCTGATCTAAGATGCTCTAAGTTGAGGTCTTTGCTTCATACCTGAGCTACTTGGATCAAGATTTTCTTGCGGGGACCCTTTGTAAGTATTCCTTTGTTCTTTTTATGCGTTTTTAGCTTAAAAGTCAAACTTCGTTTGACTTTCTGCATTGACTAGTTTATGGTCAATGCGAAGTTCATTTGAACTTCATAACGTGAGCGTAATCACGATGGTTATAGTCCCTAGTAACTATACCTACTGATTACCACGTTATCTAGGTGTAGTGACGAGTCGTAGTTTCGGCCAAAATGCGTATTTTGTAACCAAACTACTTTTAGGTATTAAAACCATTTGTTTTGATACCAAACCTGTTTTCTAACCTCGTTAAACATGTTTTAGCATGTATAACTCGTCACCTTTTAGGTTTAGTTCTTATGTAGAGTCGTAAGTCAAGCGGTCTAAACAACCGCTTAGACTTTCGAACTAGACCCGTTTGGTCGATCATTAGGATCCGACCAAACATGGTTAGTGACCATAGTTGTATAGGGAATAACCTTCCGAGGTTATACCTTATGGTCACTTCGTTTAGTTAGTCGTATGATAGGTAGTCTATATGCCTTAGAAAAATTACCAAAATACCTTTTTCATGCATAATTGATATTTAAGCATATGTAACCCAAACTTTTGTCACTTAACTGATTATGCAACATAATTAAACATGTTTAGGCATATAATACTTGTCATAGGACTAGTTAGGCGGTCCGAACGCGTTTTACGCAAACGACGCGTTAAAGTAGCGTAAGCTACCTAAACGGGTCGTAATGGGTCGTAAGCACTTAGGTTAGGTTTCATTTTAGTATGTAGGCCTTGTTAAACCATATCATATGAGTTCCCACACTCATTTGGTATACGAGACCTCATCCTATCCAATCTACCGAATTAGGTCCGGTTTATTTATGTAGTTACCTATATTAGGTATCGTTTGATTCCGTGCTCCTTCCTTGGTAGTTGTTCAAGACTTCTAAGCACTCTCAAGTGAGTACATAGTCCCCTCTTTTACTGTTTTCAAACTGTTTTGGGGTGAAACATGTGTACCTATCTGTTATTTTCATGTTTTCAAAAGTATAATTGATTATACATTTTTGTACTATTTTTTTACAAACTGAATGATTATTTATGATTTAAACTCTAATTTTTCAAAGATTATAAAATAAATGTTTGGAATAGTACTTATTTTGTTCACCAGACTGGTTGGTAGTATGATATAGCACTATAGGATTTGACACCCCATTCCTGTTGTCATGGAATGTCTGAAACCAATTTATTTTTCTCCATCCAAATAGGGATTGCCTTTGTGGTATTCCTATAGTCTCAAAGGTGTGTTTTGATGCACTAGGTCTGAATGAATTCTTAAATCACATTATTTTTGTATATTTAGTTATACTCCCAAAAGTATAGTTTGATATGCTCTCATATGTGATATTGTACCAAACCAACATATGTTTTGTTAATCATTAAAACATAGTTTAATATGTTATTTTCAAAACCAAAGCATAGTTAATATGTTATTTTCAATCCAAAACATAGTTTAATATGTTATTATAAATCCAAAGTATATTTTTAATGTACTACTGAAAATTATTATTTTTAACAACTAAAGTATATTTAATATACTATTTATTTAAACCAGAGTATATTTTTGCATATACTATAAACCTTTTTATCAAAATATTGTTTTTCAAATAATATATTTTATACAAACTCATTTTAATTAATTATTTAATATCCTATGTATTATTATTTTATATCATCTGATTTCTTATAAATTTTAGTATGATTTATAAAAGAAAATCTTTTACAAGGATCATGACTACTTTTATTAAAACATTTTCTTTAAACTCATAAGTCATGAATCCTAATTACAATAAAACCTATGTATCTCACAGGCATTTTTATGCTGACGTACCTATTTTTACACATGTTTCAGGTGCTGCTTTGTGATGATTGTTGATACATGCTACACTTAGGATGGACTCGTGCCTTAGCGACTTTAAAACTTGAAGGATAATATTTTTATTTATCCGATTTGTAATAGAACAAAGACTTCAATGATTCAATAAAACGAAATTATTTATTCCATGCTTGTGAAACAATGATTCTGTTACAACACTCCCCGACGTTTCCGCCACGTCTTGTTGTTTTACGTGGTCGGGGTGTGACAGAAAAGTTGGTATCAGAGCCAATGGTCATAGGGAATTAGGTTATTAGTAATGTTTTGACCTACACTATAACCTTCCTAGGACCCTAACACAAGTTATCTTGTGTTTAGTTTTAAAACAATACTGTCACCTATCCTTAGGTGACAACCACAACAAGAACACAAATTTCGTTTCCACTTTGAAAACCAATCATCTGTTCTAGGATGATTTATTATATGGTTTTGAACCTTCAAAGTTTTCAAAATCTCGTCAAAGTTTGGTCTAAATAATGTGAACACGTGCAAACTGGAAGGGTGGGTGCCTGTACCCTGGGTCTTCTGTCTAAGGCTAGAGTGTTCGTACAAATCCGCAGTATCGGACCAGTCACTCTTACCTGGGAACTCTTGGGGTGAGTGTCCACTTATAGGCGAGCATGTCTTCGCGATACATTATATTGACCTATTTACTTTGATTAGTCACCGTCTCATTTGTTTGCCTCAGGTAACAAACAAATGATCGCAATTTTATGCATTGTCATTCTGTTTTCATCTCCCTTGTTTCCTCCCATGTCTTCCATTTTCTTCATGATGCCTCTTCATCGCAACAACAATGTCCGAACTAGGTGCTGCAATTGCCCAACAATTAGGCGCCATACTCCAGAAGGCCGTTGATTTAGCTATCACCATGACTCGTCTCAGGGATGAAGCCGTGCAAGGAAAATGCTCTTTGGTGCAATCGATGCCACTGTCATCATCCGAATCAAATACCCTGTTTCAAATGTTCCCACGGTGGACAATGGGGACATTTGGTTAACATGTGCCGCTTTGCTGTCCAAAACAAAGCTGTTACAAATCCTGCTGCTGCTCAACCTCTTGCAAGGAAACCTAATGTCGGTAATGTGCTTATGTGCAACAAATATAATGCACCTCACCAAGCTTACCTGCAGTGTCGTCTGTGTGCATCACGTGGACGAGTCGGTCACCTGACAAATGCTTGTTAATTCAACCCAAACCAAGGTGGTCTAAACCAACCCCAAGTCAACCCTGCTCGTATGATCGACTTAACATACGTAGTACCCAACCTTCAAATTCTGCTTCATATGTCGCCTTGGCATATCTAGTACCTCACCCTCATGAACTTTCTACTTTGTGTATCGACTTAAGCACGTTTAGTGCAAGGTTTCGAAACACCTCTCGTTACATAAAATTCCAAAATCCAAAATAGGATCTTTCTATCCTTATAATTAGATCCTTGTGGATAAATATCGCTCAAATCGGAGCCCTTAATTGAGTTATTCGTATGCCTTAATACGTACATTACGATTCAATAAGGACAAAGCCGAATTCTTATTAAGATCTTCCTATCTTCATAGTTAGATTCTAATGATTAAAGTGCCAAATGGAATCCACGGATTGGATTCCTGGCGTGCTTTAAATATCCGTGTCCAAAGATAACAAAGTAAAGATCAAGTTAAACAATTATGTGATTATGTGCTTATGTGTTTCTTATGTGTTTTGTGTTTTTATGTGATCCATCCAAATCCTCGTAGAATCTTCCATATCTCATATGAGTGATTCATAGTAGGATATCCAAAGGTACCATCTTAAATCCTTAAGGGACTTTTACGTTGTAGTTAAGTCCCTTGGGTTATGAGGTACTAATCTATAATTGGACCCCTTGAGTGGTCTAGTTAAACAGATTGATCTGAAAATCTGGTTAGGAATATCATGTGATGATATAATTGAAAAGATCCCTTTAAGTGGTCTATTTAAGAAGATTATACAACGGTCTAGTTAAGAAGATCATGTGTTGATCTAGTTAAAAAGATCGTTCGTTGATCTAGTTAAAAAGATCCTTTGGTGGTCTAGTCAAATTGCTTCATGTTTATTCAATTGATTTTTCCCCTACGCATTTTGAAATAAACTGTACAGACTGTGCGAGGAATTACGTAATTATGGATGCATACATAATTATGGAATTCAGTGCACAGAAACCACAACAAGTTTCGTCATGTGTTAAGACCTATAGTAACAAGAATAATGATACGGGAGAAGTCCTGGACCTTGACTGATGTCATTTTATCTTACACTCCCCAATTTTGATTTCAAGCACACACAAGTTTCCTATGACGAGTCTTCATAAGAAACGTTCTTCTGTCCATAGTTCGAAACCCCATGTTTTGTTACTACAAGGACTTCACTTTGATAGTTGACAATTTCGCTAAGAATCCTAATATGGCCCAGAGTTTTACTTAGGGTTCGAAGGATTCATTCGAAAGCGAAACCATCACAGTTGTCTTCACAAGTTTCCTCTAAAATTAAATTTCGGGACGAAATTTCCTAAAGTAGGGGAGATTGTGACACCTATGTCACTTCAACCATCAAACGAATACCAAACCAATGAAATATTGTATTTCATACTTGGGATTTATAAAAATATGTGTATCATTTGCACATATCAATTCTTGTTCGATTTCAAGCTTTAAATCGCTTTCTGGAAGGTTATACGCGCACTGATGCGTAAAATAACCAGTTTAATGAAACGACCACTCCGGAATAGTGACATAGGCTTAACATACCTTAAATAACCTTTACATAACTTAGAAATAAGTTTTGGATGGTTTGGTGTGTTCAAATCAAGTTTGTTCGATCGCAGGGACTAATTGTGTCAAACTACGAAATGTTGGTGCACTACATCTGTCGACTTCGTCTTGTTTCGAGTCTAGTGTAGAATAGGTTAGTTCTGGACACGAGAATCAAGAAATCTGATTAATGATGATTTCGCTCCAAGTGACATGGTGTCATTGGAACGAAACCTCTTGTTAGCTTGATTTCGTTCATAGGGTTTTAGATGATTTCGCTCATGTGTCAAATGCTGATTTCACTTATGTGGTTTATGTATGTAAAAGCGAAATCAGGACAAGTATATATAGCCTGTCCTTTGAAGCGAAATCATAAGTGTTATTGTGTGTGTTTTCTTCCGGTGAGCCACGAAGTGCTGCCGAAGTGTTGTCAGGGCTGTAAACGTCATCAGTAATATTAGAATCAACAGTTTAAAGGTGAATATTTGCTGAATTGAACCTGATTTGTTTGTTTCCGCCGCTCAAATCAGGAAAAGCTTTTCTGACTGACTTAATTAGATCAGAGAACGATCCTACAAGTGGTATCAGAGTTAAGGAGGAAGAGCTCTTGCCAATTCAGCCAAAATTTTTGATTTTCTACCCTTTCTTCACTGATTTTTGCAATTTGACCGAGGAAATATGATCGAATTGGTCTGATTTTTATACATCCTGCTCGGAATTAGTGTCTAACAAAGCCTAGAAAGTTTCATCAGAAAATTCGAAGTATAACCTGTTAAAATTGTGATTTCGCTCATAACAGTTTCGAGAATTGATGACGTCATGTGTTAATTTTGCTCTTAAGTCATTGCTGATTTCGCTTCAAGGAACAAAGTAATTTCGCCTTTGTGCACAGTGGTTATTTCGCTCATAGATACAACATAATTTCGCTTTTAGTGACATTTAGGATTTTGCTTTTAGTGACATTTAGGATTTCGCTTATTGTGACAATTGGAATTTCGTTTCTGTGACATTTGGTAATTTCGCTCAAACAGTCATCCAACTTATTGTGTTGATTTCGCTCAAAAGGACAGTTGTGAAAATTTTTAAAATCTGAAAAATGGACGAGGAATTTTAGAACGCATTCGCTACTCCGGTTACCCCGATTACTATTGCACAGAACACAATGCTTGAAAACGAGACGGGAACAATGCAAAAACCGCCCAAACTATTGAACATTGAAGAATATAAGGGCTGGGAAGGTTGTTTCGAGAACTGGGTACAAGCTAACTACCTAGATGCATGGGAGTGTGTTGAAACGAAGTATGTGAGACCGTTAAATGATGATGAAGAGGAAGTTGCGATCAAAGATATGAGTGCCGATGACAAGAAGAAATATAAAAATGAGAAAATGATGTTAAGTCTGCTACAACAAGCTGTGAAGGAAGATATTATGGTCTTGTTACAACACAATGGAAGTTCATATTCAATTTGGAAAGCGTTGCGATCAAAGTTTGTTGGTAGTCAGGAGATGGTAAAGAATAAGAAGTCACTTTTGAAAAAGGAGTTTGATTTGTTTAGAGGATTGAAGAACGAGAGTACAAAGCAGATCGTTGAAAGATATTGCAACTTGTTAGTGAACATGAAGAGGTTAAGCATCAACAAAGACAATGAAGATTTAATTGAAAAGCTTGCTGATGCGTTACCACATGAAACTTGGGGAACATATCTGATGAGCAAATTCATTGAGAAGTTGGAAGCTCAGGAAATGGAACAAAGAAAGATTGTTCGGATGAAAGATTTCGATGGTGAACAGGACATTGGGTTGTACTACAAAGCAGGGGTGAATGAGAAGCCTACAAATTTATCTCCAAAAATAGAAACTGCTTACAACGCCAAGAATTCTTCTGGAAGTTCATCATCAGGATCAAACAGCAAAACAAGTTTCACATCATTTCCGTCGTTTGATCCAAACATTTCAACAACAAAAAATGGGAGAAAACTTCAGTGCAATATTGTTTTAAATCTTGAAAATGATCAAGATTATTCTGAGGAAGTTGCTAAAAACCACATGTCTTTATTGGGAATGGTTTTAGAATCTTATAGTTGTTTTGTTGCAGGTCGTATCGGGAATCCAATGCTAACCAAGGAAGATTACGACCAGATAGATGCTGAAGAGATGGAACTGATGGACATAAAATGGTGTTTGGCAAGCGTATTAAGGAGAGCTGAGAAATTCAAGTACATCACGGGGAGAGATGATCTTTGTGAGGCTAATGTTTCTACTTTAGGTTTTGACAAATCTAAAGTCACTTGTTTTCGTTGCAGGGAGAAAGGTCACTTCAAGAGGGAGTGCACCAACCGCGAAGCAAGTGGAGCTCAGAATCCTTTCAACAATAACAATGATTACTATCGAAAAGCCATCTATCATCAAGTTGCTCAACAACCATCTCAAGAGCATCAACATCAAGCATAAACTGCACATGGAAGAATTATAATTGAAGATTCTGGAAAGAGAGCATGTGTGGTTAATCAGGATGAAAAGAAGCATGTCTCAGCTGATGGAAAAGCTTGTTTGATTGATCAAGATGATGAAAAGCTACCTGAGGGTTTTAGCTGGGAGAATTTCACTTGGGATAACTATATTCTTGATCAAGCTACAGCTTACACAGCTTTTGTTGCAAGAATTGAAGAAGAGAGTGATGATGATACTGAATACTATGCTAGACAAATGGCACAACATCTGAAAATGATGGCAGAAAGTGATAGTGAGGATGAGAAGGCAAAGAAGAAAAAGAAAAAGAAAAAGGTAAAGACACCGGTTAGCAGCGATGATGAGACAGTACCGGTAGTGAGAAGAAAAGTGAAAGAAGTTCCAAAGTTTGAGATTAATGAAGAAGCCATTGCAAAGAAGAGTCCAATAACTTGTGAAAATTGTGAAGCTGTAAAGAAACAGAACAGTTCATTGATCCACAACATGAACAGATTGAAAGAATCATATGATGTGTTGAACAAGGCAATGAATATGTACAATGACACAAGTGAAGAGCAGGCTACATCAATGAAAACACTTCAGGGAGCGTTCATGGTTAAACAAAAAGTTGTGAACAATTATATTGAGAAGTGTGCTGCTCTTGAACAAAAATTGGAACTTCAGAGAATTGAAACTGAAAGAGTAAATCGTTTGTTGAAGAGTTACTCATGTTCGTCTTAAGTTATTGACAGGATTTATCCGACAGCTGAAAGCTTAAAGGCATTTGAGGACAATGATGTAATTGAAGAAAAGAAAGTTTCAGAAGAAAAGATTGAAGAAAAGACTCCAGTGAAAAAGACCAAAAAGAAGAAAGGCACTGTAGAGACGACATCTGGTAAGAAACAAGGTGTCAGTTACAACAAGTGTCCACCCCCTCTGGAAAATGGATATTTGGCTAGAAATCCAAATGATGAAAGAGTAAAAAAGGCAACAAATTTGCAGTGGGAATCAGAGTCTGTCAATTTGCCAAAAAACATTGATGTCGTTTATACATCGTCTGACACTGATCAACAGTCTCAATTGATGAAGAAAGTCGTGGATCATGTGTTAGATAACGATGAGATAGAGGAGTCAAAATCGGAGTCCGCGTCAGAGTCAAAATCTGAGTCAAGCACTCCGGGTCAAACAGAAAAACATGATAAAATAGTGTATGATAGAAAATTCATGTTATCAAAATCTAATTTGGATGATGAATCGTTTAAATTTGCTTACACTTTGAATGATTCTGACAAATTATATTCTGATAAGAAATTTCCAATAAGAGGTGTCAAAACTGAACTGATAAACAAGGTTTTCAAACTCACAGAAATTAATATTTCTGAAATAAAAGATTTACATCTTATTGAAAAACCTAAAAAAATACACCTCAAGAGTACAACAAAGATTAAACAAGAAAAAGGGTTACAGTTCTGGTTCAGGTTTTCAAAAGAAATCTAATCATAACGGTAATTTCAAAAAGAAAGGTCTTGGTTTTACTCCAACCGAAAAACAGAAAAATGAAAAATATGTTCGTGATTTTAAATCCAAAATGACATTTGTTTTAGGAACGTCAGCAGATGAAGAAGAAAAGAAAGATTTCTGGAGGCAGTCAAACAATGAGTTCATTGCAAAGAAGCAAGATGAAATGAAGAATATGGCTGAGGAGAAGAATGATACGAGAACTTGTTTCCAATGCAACACTGTTGGACAAATTGCCAAAGATTGTTCTAAGGCAATACAATCAAAACAGGGAGTATCTCGTAAACTCAAAGAGCAAGTGGTTGAGTTTGAATCACCAATTGATAGAACCAAATTGTTTAAAAATACTACATTTGAAATTGGTGAATGTTCAAACAAGTTTTACAAGAAGAGAGCTAAATTTGACAATCAAAAAAGGGTTGTTAAGAAAGCTGCTGAAAGCTCTAGCGATGATTCTGATAGGTCAAAATCAGAGGAGCTATCTTCTGGCGATGAATCTGACTCCACAAAGTCAGATGAGCCACAGGCTGTTTCAAAAAGTGAAGATATTTTAAAAGATGAAAAATCAGTTTCGATTGTGAATGATGAAGATTTTCCATCACTTCGGGCTGAAAATTATAAGAAGAAAATTGGTAAAGTTGAAATTTCTAACCAATTTTATAATGACAAACAAGATTTTGATGCTGAGAAGGTCTTTAACCCCAAGGTAAAACATATCTTTGGAAAGATGATTGACCGAAAAGTCAAAGGGGTTAAAGAATTTTATGAGAAGAAGAGGAAAGGTAAGAAACCGAGTGATGGTGACTCGGTGACACCCAAGGCTGGTCAGGCTTGGGTGGATATTTTCTTCGACTAAAAACCTGACTTGCTGGAGATCCCAAGTTTGTAATCGTGGATCAGGAATCGGCATCTTTCTTGAGGAATTGGCTACGGTAATGTCAATCATATAAACGGTAAAAAGGTTTGTTTGTGTTTTACTTTCAAGTAGTTAGAAGATTTGATTGTGCATGCTTGCATATGGTAAATCAAAGACATTAATTTGTACTTGCATTTTCCTACAAGTGGTTGAAAGACAAGATGATGAACCACATACCCAAACTTATAATTGATAAACTTACAAGTGGTAAAATCAATCATACTTATTTTCCGGAAAAACCATTTTGATTAAAACAAACTTAAGTGTTTTGAAATCTAAATGGGAAAATAGTTTGTTGATAGGGGGAGTTATGATTCTTTATGCCAAGTGGATGGCGATTTGATGTGATTTGATATCGGTTGTCATGTTTCTGTACAGTTTGTTTTCAATTTTCTTTAATGTGTTTGCATTTTAGGGGGAGTAGAAAATTTCAGAAAATCCAAAAACATTAGAAAATTTGAAAAAGCACAAAACTCATTTTTGATCTGAAAAATATTGATAAAACAACAAAAACATGATAAAATGAAAAACGAGTTTTGTTGCGAAAAAGAGGGAAGGATAGTACATCAGTGGACTGTCACAACATGCTAAAGATATGTAAAGTTAATATGTGATAAACAATCTCACTGATGATATGCCAGTAGGTTTTTGCACATTCAGTAAATTGTAATGAGATATAAACCTAAAAATCAAATTTGCTTATTCTGTGGGTTAACAAAACTGCTTGGATATATAGGTAACCCCTAAAATCTTGTTTGAAAGGTCCCTTATTCTGAGATACTAGGTCTTTATGCTCAGTGATATCTGGGGTATTATCCTGGGACTTCTGCTGAATGGAAGTTCTGACCTAGTCCCCGGATAATGCTTTCCGTAAAAGCTTGAAACATAGCTTCGCCCTCAGCATGCTGATGAAACAATAAAATTGATAGTCGCTGCTGTTGAAATCAAAAGATCCTCTAAAGGGGACACACCGAAAAGTCGAAGCCGTCATCTCTTTGCGTATACGGAAGTATCGACCTGAGCTCTCACGACCCTCGCACCTAACCCCTGAACAAATATCATTTGTGGTATACTCACCTG
Organism: Helianthus annuus; assembly: GCF_002127325.2. Taxonomy (NCBI): domain Eukaryota; kingdom Viridiplantae; phylum Streptophyta; class Magnoliopsida; order Asterales; family Asteraceae; genus Helianthus; species Helianthus annuus. Next base: position 97,862,587 of record NC_035440.2, on the reverse strand, counting down.
TAAGACTGAATATTGGGATCTGGATACGAGAGTATATTCAAGTAGTGGGACACACGGATAAGTTTAAGTGCTTAAGACATTAACATCGTATCTCAGAACAATTGAACTTTGTGTGAATATTTAAGTGGATCAATATACTGACAATCTAGGTGAATTGTTTAGAACTTAAAATGAAATGAAGCTTAACGGTGTTGGTGATTTGTCTCATAAACTGATATGATCCTCTTACACAAACTCACAAAAATATTATCTGTAAATATTTCTTTACTGCATTTTATTTTTGGTTATTTCACAAAAATCCAAAAAGATTTTTGTTGTGTTTTAGCATAAATTTTGAAAAACATAAAAAGATTTTCAACGACTGATATTGAAAAGTTGTTGATGCATTTTTGTGTCTGTCACTAGTCTTGTACGTTACGTTGTATTTTGTACGGTGTTTTATCAATTATCGAGTCTGTATTCGCAGTCGACCAAGTCGGATATCCTGCTATCCGCTTGTGTCTGACTTATTTGTCTCTCTTGTTATGTAATAGGCGTAAAACAATGCATGTTGCATATGAAGGGTATTTCTGTCCATTTGTATATGATGTCTGTGCCTTCTGTTTGCTGTCTGTTTGCAGCAAACAGAATACCTTTTGCAGCCTTCGACGAAACAGGTTTGTTTCGTCGAACACATGTCGACGAAACAGACCTGGTCATGTTTGATTCTGTTTCATCAAAGTCAATGGCGAAACTGATCTGTTTCGTCATCTGATGGGCTTAATTCTTGGGCTTTGTTCTGTTTCGTCGGCCCAAGACTTGTTTCGTCGAGATCTTAGCCCAGCTGCTATAAATAGGCACATTCTGTCACAAGTTAGAACTTAGAGATGAGAGAATACCCTGCAAGTCTGTAAACTGTGTTTGTATCAGTTTGTTCATTCTCATCCAGTTAATCAAACGAGTGTGTTTCTTTGGTTAACCATTGTGTGTACTTTGTTCTATGTTTGATTTGGCTTAGTTAAGTGGATTCCGCACACTTAACTTTGTTTGTTATAATCAAGGCTTTGGTAGTGAAAATCGATCCTCCGATTTCGGGACCTACAAGTGGTATCAGAGCAGTGGCTCTTATCCTTGTTTAAAATCAAACATAGTTCGGTTGGTTGACAAGTGCTTGTGTGTTTTTCACAGAAATTTGTTCTTAAAACTTAGTATTTTCTGGAAAAGGACTTTAAAGATTAGTGGATGTTGTTTGTTTGTTAAGAGTTTTACCGAAAACCATGCTTGTTTAAGTGTTTACTTGCAAACAGTTGGTTTTTGTTGAAAGTTTTAGACAAAATTTTGTGTTCGGAAATTATCAAGTTCACCAGTTGTTCAAGTGTTCTTCAAAACTTCAAACCATATTCAAAGTGTTCTTGAAAAAGTACACTTTTTGATCATATCATTCAAACAGATAAGGTTGTTTGTTGCTTTGAAAATTGTAAAGGTTTAAGCTTTTGTCCACCATACCTTAAGTTGGTAAAAGCATGGGTTAAAAGTCGTGTGTGAGTTGACAGCTTGGGTATAAACAATTCACCTACTTTACCAACCCCTGACAACCTTTTTGACGAATCAGACCTCGACGAATCGAACATTCAATGAAACAGAACTCAACGAAACAAAAAGTGTTTCGCCAAAGGTCTCTTCGACGAAACAGAAAAGTGTTTCGCCAAAGATCCCTTTGACGAATCAAAAGCATTTCGCCAAAGGTCCCTTCGACGAATCAAAGTTTGTTTCGCCAAAGGTCCCTTCGATGAATCAGGAATCTGTTTCGCCATACTACTTCGACGAAATAGAATCTGTTTCGTCATCGGTCGTTTCGTCAAAACAAATCTGTTTCGTAGAAAGTGTTTCGTCGTAAGTGTTGTCATTTTTCAACAGAAGGTTTGCAAGTCTATCATAACATTTTGTTTTCAAGTGTTTGATCAGGTATTCTACAAGTATACATCAAAAATGAGTTGCACAAGTCCATGGGACTGGAGTACGGACCCACGACCAGGTCAAAGTTCAAATCAGACATCTATGGCCTCTTACTTAGCAAACTCCATACCTCAACAACAACCGTCCATAAGTGCAAGTCAATGGGCCTTGGTATCAAATCAAAACCAAAGTATTCAAAATCTCTTGTTGAGCGAGAGTGAGACGGGTAGCAATAATCGCCCACCAAAGTTAAATCACATGAATGATTATCCATCATGGAAGGGACGTTTCCATACCTATGTTCAAGGGCAAAGCACCGAACTTTGGACATGTTTCATTAATGCGGTCAACCCTGCCCTCGAAACAGCAGTATCAACTTCAGCAGGTTATGCTAATATGCTTGAGGATGATAAGAAAGCTTATGACTTGGAGAAAAAGGCATTTGCCATACTTACACAAGCGCCTCACAAAGAAATCTATCATCAATTTGGGTATTGTAAGACCACGAAAAGTCTATGGGATGCATTGGTGGCGAGAGGAGAAGGGAATGCAGCTTCTAGGAAGACTCGCCATGATCTGTTAAAGAAAGAGTTTGAATCATTTCATTTCTTGGAAAATGAAACCCTAAACGATATGACTTCACGTTTCTATCATTTGATTAGTGAAATGAGTTCTTACAATGTTAATGCTACCCATCAGGAAATGATTGCTCGGTTTGCTGATGCTCTACCTCCTAAGTGGAGTCCATTCATTGAGCTTCTGAAACATACGGGTGCACTGGATGCAGCCAATGCCAGTCTCTATGAATTCATTCAGAAGTTAGAACACAAGAATGAAGAAGAAATTAGGAAGGCTAAAAGAATTGCAGCTGCACCTCCTCAAAATACAGAAATGTATTTGCCTGGTTTTGGTCCTTCAGCTAGTTCTAGTTCCGTTCAACAACCGAAGCTTCAAACGGCGTTTGTATCTAATACAAACTCTTCTCCGTTTCAACAATTCAATCAAGCACAACCACAGTGGGATCAAAGTGCTTATCTTTCACAAACCATTCCTACACCTCAAGTTACCACTGCTCAACCATAGTTTGATCAAAGCACCTATCTTTCACAATCAATACCCACACCACAGTCACAACCACAACAACAAGCTCATTATGCCAACAATCCTCCACCCCTCAACCCTAACACGGTCAGAGTCGATACTTCAAACCTCTCACAAGTTAGCATTGAAGTAGCAAAGGAGCATATGGAACTCATTAATACAATGGTCAGTGCTTATTGCGGGTTGGTGGCAGGTCAAATTGGAAACATCAATATGACCAATGAAGATTATCAACAGATCGACAGGGATGAGATGGAGTTAATGGATATTAAATGGGCTTTTGCTAGTGCAGTTAGAAGGGCAAAAGACTTTATGGCTCGAACTGGAAGAACTTCGTTGGAAGGGAAAAAGGATACGAAGTACGGGTTTGATATAAATGCTGTCACATGTTTCAATTGTGGCGAGAAGGGGCATTTCAAACGTGAGTGCACCCGACCAACCAAACAGGGCAATTATAACCCATTCAGAAACCAGACGAGTACTTCAAATGTCAATGCCCAGCAAGAGAATCGTGAAAGGAGGATTGTAGCAGTGAATAACAATCAAAACCAGTCTGGACCATCAAATTCCAATCGAGCATTGACAGTTCAAGCTGATGAAGGATGTGACTGGTCTGTACAGTTTGGGAAGGTGATCAAGGAGGAGGAACAACATGTTATGCAAAGATCATCAATCACATTAAGCATGTTCATAAGGAAGAGTTTTCTGAAAGTGACGACAGTTCTGGTTATTCTGGGAGTTCTGATGAAGAAGGTTCTATTTCTGGGGATAATCACTCCGAATCTGAGTCTGATGTGAAGGAGGAAGCAAGTTCTGATGTTGAAGACTTGTTAAATGAAGCTAAGGAGTTAAAATGTCAGAAATCAGTTCTGATCAAGAAGGCTGCTGCTGCATCTAGGGAAATGGAGAAGTTCTTTTCTGAAGATGGATCTTTTTCTTTTCAAACTGCCTTTATGGCAAATGTCTCAGCCTCTTTGAGTCAGGTAAATTCTGAAACTCCTGCTCCTAGTGTTTGTAAATCTTGTGCAGATATGAAGCTTGAATCAGAAAAGCTTCATAGTCATAACCAAAGTTTGGTTATTGAACTATCAAAGTGCAAAGAGGCTAATATGGCTTTAGTTCGAAACGAAAAAGAATTTAAATCTGTAATTGAAACCCTAAAGAAAAGTGTTTCCGAAGTTAACAAAGTGGTTTATCACAAACAAGTTAGCATAAACGATTACATAAATATTGTTGAGGAAACAAAAAAGGAACTAGCCATAGCCAAATGCGAGCATGATGCTATCAAGCAAAAGTTGGAAAGTTATTCTAACTCCCGATTTGTGCTTGATCATATCATTGATGTTCAACAACTGAAGGGAAACAAGAAAGGCGTAGGGTATGAGAAATGTCTGCCCCCTTTGAGACATAACTATACCAAAATGCCTGATGAAGAAGATATGCCACGGTATGAACCCAGTGTGCCTCTTGATTATGAGGAATTTTCTACTGGCCTAGGGTTCAAACCAGATGGTTCTTCAAACACATCATCTGAGCAACCAGAAGCCTTGACATGTATGAAACAAAGTCCTCCGATCACTGAGGACTATGAGTCGTCAGATGATGAATCAGAAACAGATGTAATTGATCAGGATAAATCACTCAACAAGATGAAAGGAGTAGAAATTCCACTTGAAAATCATATTCTTTGTAATCCTGATACTCCTGTGGTCAAACAAGTGATAGATCCTGTCAAGAATGACAAGACATCTGTGTCTACCATTAAAAGCAGTAATGTGTTGTACACTTTGGTTGGTGATTCAAGAATCTATTCAGACCATGATTTTCCAATTAAAAATGTCAATCCATCTTCGATTGATAAAGTTTTTGAAGATAACACCAACAAGTTTTTGGGAAAAACACTCCTAGGAGTTATTGTAACTCAATGTGATCCAGTTCCTAAGGCTGAAATTAGAAAACAATTTGGAGATCAAAAACCACCAACAAAACAACAACCTATTGCTTCTAAGGGTAAACAATCAGAAAGGCGAGCTCAAAAGCCTAATGTCTCTCAATCAAAATCTGAAACAAAAGGGGCTCGTTATCAAAACAAAGCAAAAGATGTTAAATTCGTAGCATCAAAGGGTACAGATAAAATTGAGACTTTTGAAAACAAATCAAACACCGATTTTGTACAACAAGTCACGATTTTAAAACGTAATAGTGATAACAATTACACCCAACACACAAACGGGTGTGATGAAAAGGCAAGTACCTCAGGCTCTACGAATTCGACATCTGTTGGTCAACCGAACTCTCCTAAGTTTGTGGAAAGGAGAACATGTTTTAAATGTGGGGAGTTTGGGCATATCATTAAAAATTGCCCAAATGCTCCAAAGGATAAATTTGTTGAGAAGGCGCCACCTGAAAAGATTCACCCTCAACGTCGTTCAGTTTCACCAAAACATGATAAACGAACAGTTAAAGAACAAGAAACAAAACAACGACGTAAGAACATAAAAACTGTTGAAAAAGCTTTAAAATCCGAAGTTAAAACAGTGACAAGGGAACCAAGTGTTTCACAACCAGTAAAACCAGAAGCTTCAAAAGCTGTTTACAACACTCAATCTGGTAGGCAAAAACAAACTTGGAAACCTAAAACGGGTGATAGTTCAGGGGGAGCTACTGTTTTTGAGAATCATCAACAGATTGAGATCACTTTTCGTGATGCTCAGGGACGACCCAAGACCACTAAGGCTTGGGTCCCCATCCTCAACTGATCTTTAAACGACATGTGCAGGGTGTTCCAGGAGGAACTATTAATAGTCATTGGATTGTTGATAGTGGAGCATCCAGGCACATGACTGGCGACTTACGGCTTCTGTATGACGTGAGAAATATTAGAGGAGGCTATGTCGCATTGCAGGAGACAAAGGCGGATACATCACTGGAGAGGGAAGTATCTCAAATGGTATTGTGTGTTTCGATAAGATCAATTATGTTCGTCAAATTGATCATAATCTTCTCAGTGTGTCGCAAATCTGCGATAAAAAGTTCACCGTGCATTTTGATGATGCCGGTTGTTATGTGCTTAAACCTGGTTTCAAGATTCCTAAAGAATGGATTCTCTTATCGGCTCCAAGAGTTAATGATCTTTATATTCTTGATATGAGCCAAGCGATTACAACATCTGCACAAGTCACTTGCTTTGTCTCTAAAGCCACAGAAAAGGAGTCTATATCTTGGCATAGAAGAATGGGGCACATTCACTTGAGGAAAATCAACCATTTGGTGAAAAACAATCTTGTGAATGGTGTGCCTGTGAGAAGTTTTCACTTACAAGATATCTGTGTTTTGTGTCAGAAAGGGAAGCAAACAAAGAAGTCTCACCCATTGAAGAAAATCAATACTGTTAGCATGCCTCTCGAACGTCTTCATATGGACCTGTTTGGACCGATGAAAGACAAGACAACTTTCAGGGATGCTTACTGTCTGGTGGTTACTGACGACTATTCTAGATTTTCTTGGGTATCTTTTATGGCACACAAGAGTGATACTCCTGGCATCCTCGAAGATCTTCTTACAATGTTGGAGAATCTCTACACGTTGAAAGTTAAGAGGATCAGAAGCGACAATGGAATGGAGTTCAAGAATCATGTGATGGATGAGTTCTGTACTTCAAAGGGCATTCTGCATGAATACAGTTCTCGTTACACTCCACAACAAAACGGCGTCGCTGAAAGGAAGAATAGGACGATCATTGAAACTGCAAGAAGAATGCTGGTAGAGTCGGAACTCCCTGTTCAATTCTGGGGGGAGGCTGTGTCGACTGCGTGCTACACTTTAAACCGAGTTCTTACAGTTAAGAGACATGGCAAAACTTGTTTCGAACTTCTACAGAAAAGGAAACCAGATCTTTCTTACTTAGAACCGTTTGGCGCTCCATGTACTATGATTTAGCCGGATGGAAAGTTTGGCGCGAAAGCTATCGATGGTTTCTTCCTTGGATATGCAACTCCAAATTTTCGTGTATGGAATCTGGCAACCAAAAAGATTGAACTATGGAGTGAAGTAAGGGTTCAAAGATACACAAGTCCGGTTAGGGCTCCGGGTGATCCTTGGATGTTCGATTATGATGGACTGTTTGACTCCTTTAATCTGCCGACCTTTGACGAAGAATCAGCTGCTGCTAGAATGTTATTTGAAAGTGACAACGCTGCTGACTCGCCATTGGTCAGACCTGTTATTGTTGACCCACAAGGTTCTTCCTCGGTTAACAATACGGTACAAAATGAGGTATTTGAAGATGCTGCTGATTACAATGAGTCTTTGGAAGATGATGAATATCATGATGCAGCATAAGGATCTTCAGCTCCAGTTGCTCATGTTCAAGGTGCCTCTGTTGATACGCCTCATGTGTAGAATGTAGATACTGCTGAGGGGAATGCATCCACCTCTACACACATTCCTGGTGTGGAGTTGGTTGTTGATCTTAATCTTAACAGTCTGGGTATCAATGCACGTGTTCCTGAAAATCCTGAAATGAGGATTCATGATACCCATCCCTAGTAGAATATTATAGGAGATGTCCATCGCTGTGTACAGACGCGTAATCAGCTGAGAAACAACCAGCATGCTGGTTTATATTCAGCCATCAGAGAATCTGGTCTTCAAAATGATTGGTCCTTCGCGTGTTACGTCTCACAAGAAGAACCAAAATCTTGGAAAGAAGCCTTAAAAGATAATGCTTGGGTTGAAGCAATGCAGGACGAACTGCAGCAATTTCAAAAGCTTGGTGTTTGGAAGCTTGTTGAAAGACCGGAGAATTACAAGAAAATTGGCACTCGTTGGGTTTTTAAATGCAAGAAGGACGATCGTGGAGTAGTTATTCGCAACAAAGCAGGACTGGTTGTACAAGGTTTTCGACAAATTGAGGGGATTGACTACAATGAAGTTTATGCACCAGTTGCACGTCTGGAAGCTATTCGGATCTTTCTTGCTTATGCCTCTTTTAAAGGATTCAAAGTCTACCAGATGGATGTCAAAAGTGCTTTTCTTCATGGGATAGTTCAAGAAGAGGTGTACGTCGAACAGCCTCCAGGTTTTGAAGATCCAATTCACCCCGATCGGGTCTGGTTGCTCAACAAAGCCCTTTATGGTTTACATCAAGCACCTAGGGCTTGGTACGCAACCTTATCCAACTATCTTCTGGAGAATGGATTTCGACGAGGTCTTATCGATTGCACTCTCTTTATCAAGGAACAAGATGGAGATCTTCTGTTGGTACAGGTATACGTTGATGATATCATATTTGGTTCTACTAATGACTCTTTGTGTAGGCAATTCGAACGTATCATGCAGGAAAAGTTCGAGATGAGCGCTATGGGGGAGATGACTTTCTTTTTGGGCTTACAAGTTCAACAAACCGAGTCTGGGATATCTATCTATCAGATGAAATATGTTGGTGACATCTTGAGCCGGTTCCAGATGTAAAAAGCAACGCCCATTGGTACCCCACTTCCGCAGAATCACGGGATTACTCCGGATTTGAAGGGCGAAAGCATCAACTCTTCATACTATCGCGCCATGATCGGATCTCTCATGTATCTCACTGCTTCGAGGCCTGACATCATGTATCCAACGTGCCTGCTTGCAAGATATCAAGCCAACCCGAAGGCCTCTCATCTGTCAGCTGTTAAAAGGATTTTTCGCTATTTGAAGGGATGCCCTGACACCGGTCTTTGGTACCCTAGGGATGATAGCTTTGATTTGACTGCATACAGCGATTCTGATTTCGGCGGTTGCAAAATTGACGGCAAATCAACAACAGCAGGATGTCAATTCTTAGGAAATCGCCTAGTTACGTGGTAGTGCAAGAAGCAAACGTGTGTTGCTACATCAACCTGTGAAGCAGAATACATTGCTGCCTCCAGTTGTTGCTCCCAAGTCTTGTGGATACAACAACAAATGCGCGACTATGGTTTTGAATTCCTATCTACTCCTATTTTTGTTGATAACAATGCTGCCTTACAGATCACTAGAAATCCTGTGCAGCATTCCAAGACCAAACACATCGAAATTAAATATCACTTCATACGTGATTGTTTTGACAAAAGGTTAATCGATGTCGTTCATATCCCCACCGATCACCAACGTGCCGACCTATTTACAAAAGCATTTGATAAATCACGGTTTGATTATCTACTTTTGGTCAATGGCATTAAGGTGATACCCGAGTAAACCTCTTTGTCTAATCGTTTTTGTAAATATTTTCTTTCAAAAATTCTAAAAAATACAAAAAGATTTTCACTTTCGTAATCTTTTAGCATTTTAGGGGGAGAAAATTTCAAGAAAATACAAAAACATTGGAAAAACTAAAAAATCCAAAAAGATGTCTTTATGTTCTGTCCTTTCGTTTAAAATAAATCAAAAATAAAAAAAAATAGAAAACCCAAAAATGAGTTTCTTGGAAAATGGAAGGTGATGATATTCACTGGTGTGGTCGGTCAACATGTTTAAAAACGTTAAACAAATGATAAGTATCTCTTCTAACGATGTGTCGGTAGGCTCACAATCAAACTAAAATGTGCAGGATGATACAAACCTAACAGACTTCAAGTCAGGTGGGAACCATTCATTGGCATATGGTCTTGGTACCGAAATTTCGTTTGATAGATTGCCGAGATTCTGAGATATTTGGTCTTTATGCTGCTTATCATCTGGGTATCATGGTTGTATCTTTTACCGAAAAATAACGGGGACGCAAGTCTAGATCTTCCATGATACCATACATACGTGTACATATTGCATCCGACCTCAATAAGTGATAAACAATCACATGTCCAAACAAATAAGTGATAAAATATCACATCTATCCGGGAGTCAAGTTCGTCTCTCTGCTGTACAAAAGTACTGACCTGCTCACGGACTTGCTCCTGTGCCCTCATGCATCGAAAATCAAGTTCCTCATCAATAAGTGATTCTATCACATAGGGCTTGGTTTTCAAATCAAAATAAGTGAGTATCTCACATCTTTATACGGTCAAACAGATGATAATCGGTATACTCACCGGTAAGATGAATTCTCGTGCATACCTTGATACGGGAATGTGTCGTGAAGTGGATTCACATCAGCTTGTAAGTATAATCCTTACCGTAAAGCGTATCTCCTAAGTGTGATCAGGTTTGATAAGCATGAGTTTATGTGGACAACAATACCGATAATCGAGGTAGTATACTTATCAAGAACTTTAAACAGAAATCAAATCATGTTGACTAAGACCGTAAGCTGGTATGATTCCTTATCCTTGAAACTCGCAAAAGTTGCACTTGTACAGTTGTTTATCATTTCTAATTACATTTAGTTTAGTTTTCCGCATTTTAACCTTGCTTGTAGTGTAGTGTGTAAGTTTGGTTTTGATTATGCCAAAGTTGTTGCTTGGTGTTTATGACCGGAAGCCTGAAACCTACTTCATAAAACGTCCTTGTAATTTGAAAACTCAAACTGAATGTCAAAATGGTAAATTGCTAAAACCTGTGTTCAGTATATAAAATTTTTCATGCCTTGTGATTTTGAAAAGGATGTCGACGAATCGAAACATAGTCGACGAAACAGATTTCTATCGACGAATCAAAATCTGGTCAAAGTCAAGGTTTAACTTTGGTCAACCTTGGTCAAACATGTTGGTGTTCGACGAAATAGACTGTCTCGTCGTGGTGATGACGAAACGGAGAGCCCAAGTTCTATTTCGCCATGGGCTAAATTTACAGGCCCAAGTCAAGGCCCAACTTCTGTTTCGTCGAAGCCCAAATGTGATTCGTCGAGATCTGTTTCGCCGATAAAGTGGGTCGGTGTATATAAGTCAAATCTGTCAGTTCCTTGTTCACTTTTTCAAACCACTTGAGTTCAACTGTTCATCTTCTCTCCAAACAGCCAAAACCCCATACTTTCGGTTACCCCATTTCTCACTAAAATCATCCGATTTTCATCAACATCTCACAAAACTCAAAGGTGCAAACATGTTCACACTCTTATTTTACATATATTGCACCGTCGGTTTTCCTCGGAAACCATCAGAGACCTTATCTGAACCTGTTTTTCCTTGATATTTGATGTTGAATATTGAACTTGTTGTGGTTTGCTTCTGTATCTGTTAAATCTAAGTGCTTGTATGTTTGCTTTGCCTCTGATTCGGGGTTTGGGTTTGTATTGAAATACAGGGGATTGATGTTTGTGGTGGGTTTAACGTTTTGAACGGAATTTTGACCGAAAATCACATCTCTATCAGTTTTTGGGCATAATTTTTACTTTGGTTGAGTTAAACAAGTAACTGTTTATAAGTTATGATGATCTGTTCATGTTTTAAACCCCATATGGCGAAACGACCAAAATTTCAAAACCCTAACTCCGGCGAATCAGATAGTCGGCGAATCAGACAATCAGCGAAACAGACTGTCGGCGAATCGGAAGGGTCAACGAAACAGAAATGGTCAAACATCCTTCTGTTTCGTCGAAGACATAATTGACGAAACGGAATAGTCAACGAATCAGATCTGGTCAACCACCAAATTCTGTTTCGTCAAACTTATCTCTGTTTCGTCGATGGCCTAATCGACGAAACGCAGAAGGGTCAACGAATTAGAACTGGTCAACTATAAATCTCTGTTTCGTCGTGCCCACTTCTGTTTTGTCGAGTGAATTCTGTTTCGTCGTCCATGCCTTAGAAAATTTCACAGTTGGCAATGTGTTCACAGTAGACATGGTTTGACAGTTAATCTGTCAAGTGGATACATGAACTTGTATCCATACATGTCTAAATGCATATGTAACATGATTATTGCTTATTGTGGACGTTTCCCATTGCAGATGGCACCGAAAGAAGGAAAAAGGAAGCCGACAACAAAGAAGGAAAACAAAACAGAGGAGGAGATAATGTCCGAAAAACGCCATAATCAGATTGCCTACTTGGATCCGGATGAGAAACTTGCTGAATTGAAAGACATCACTAAGTGGATCAGGGAGTCTCGTATAAACTATGATGTTACGTTCGCAACACCGGTGTACAAGTCACTTGTCAAGGCGTTCTGGGATTCAGCGAGCGTTGTGCAAATGGATGGGAAAGACGTTATCAGTGGTCGTGTGGACAATGTGGATGTGATCGTATCTCCGGATATTCTAAATGAAGTTCTTCAATTACAAGATAGTCCGGACGCTCTAGATTCTGTTCCAATTATGTGTACGCGAGGGTGTTTACTACGCATGAAATGCACCGGAGACATCTTCAGCACGCAAATTAACAAAGGTGATCTGCCGTTGAGATATAAATTTCTGCTACACGTTCTAATCCAGTGTCTGAGCAATAGACGTGCCGGTTATGACATGGCTGGCAACGATCTAGTAGGTCTTATGATGGCCTGAGTGCTGAACAAACCGTTTAGCATTTCAAGGTACATCTTTGGGAACATGAAAGAGAACTTGACAAGAACTGGGAAGAGCAGGATCATTGGGAACAAGTACTGAATGTATCCACGTTTCCTACAGATGATAATGAATGTCCAACATCCGAGTCTTCCAAAAGCAGACAACGATGTGCTGAAAATAGAGGTTATGAACTTCAATTCGTTAAGAATTATCAAGAATCTAGCTCACAGAAGATACAAGGAGAGCGTTCCTTCGAGAAAGTTATTTGCTGCTCTTGGTAACACAGCATACGTTACTCCTGCAAATGACAAGTAGCGTCATGATAATAGTCAGTCTGATGATGAAGAGCCTGAGCTGAAAAGGCTGATGAGTGAAAAGTTTGGTCCTGAACCAGATGTGTCTGATGAATCGGAAAGTGATAGTGATGATGAAGGTGGTGATGGTGGTGATACTGGTGCCGTTGGTGCATCAAGTGTTGGAACTACTGGTGGTACATCAGTGGGAGGTACCTCAGCAGGGGGAGTGTCAGCGGGTGACACATCAGCCGGTGGTGATGATGAGGCTGATTCTGATTCTGATGATGATCATTTGCTCGAACCGGGATACGAGATGTATCTGGATGAACGCGGTGTAAAAAGATACAGGAAGATCAGACAAGAAGATGATCCGGAATACGTTCCTTCTGATCCTGAAACGGAACGTGCAAGGAAAAGGAAAGCAGAAAAGTCTGCAGAACATCACAAAAAGAAGAAGTCTCGAAGATACTTAAGTACCTCCTCACGAGGATCTGTGCCACAAACTCCTGTTCCAGAACCACCTGTGGTATCTTCACCTCCTGCGGCTCAACCTGTATCTCCTGAGGAGATTCCACAAAGATCCATGGCCGCTTCAATTAGAGCAACCACTGCTCAGCCTAGTGGTGAACGTCAAAGGATCTTCTCGGAAATGACTCAAGAAGAAAAGAATAACTTCCTGTTCTCTCAATATGAGGTTGCAGCAGACCGTATTCAGAGACAGACTGATTTCATTCGGATTACGAAGAATGATCAAATCAGTCATCAGGTGGAGATTGATAGGTTAAAATCTACTGTTGGCGAACAACAAGCTATCATACAACGCCAACAAGCTGAGATCGATCATCTTAAGGCTGAAAACATCCGTTTAAGAGCTGCAGACGAAGAAAGATAAAGAAGTAGTTCTGTACTTCAAAAGCTGGCAGAAGATCTGAAAAGTAGATGCGATGTCATGAAGGAGTGGTATGACTCGCGAAATACCACATATCTTGAAGGGGCTAAAAAGTTAAACGCTGGCTATGACTTTCTCCGTAAACGGGTTGCTACTTTGTGGGAGGATAGATGTAAGCAGCAAGAAATTCTACAGAAAAGGGATGAAGACCCAGAGGATCAAGGGAATCCTGATCCCAATGCTACATCACAGCAAACCCCAGCCGGTACATCATCTGCTATAATCGTTTATCAGCCGCCAGTGATAGGGTCATCTCAAGGAACATCCAGCGAAACAGTTGGTGAAGAACAACTACTTGAAGCTTTGGCTGGTACACCCTCTGTCCCTAGTTCAGCTGAATTGGCATTACAGGTTGTCCATCCGGGTACCGAAGAATCTCTCGAAGAAGGTGAGATTGTAGAAGACCTCTCGCATCAGCAGCTGATTACCTTAAAAGCAATGCGAGACGTTAATGATGATGAAATTGAAAAGATGCCGAGTGAGCCGGAATCTTCAAATGTTGAGAACATCGATGAGATTGTCTTCGAGGGTGATGTGAAGAAATCGTCGTATGTTAGACAAGATGGTACTAAGTTCGCCCCATTTGACGAAGACTGGTTGAAAGACAATGTAGAGGATATTGATGAACATCTAAAGAACCGTGATACTTCAGAGAATGCCATGGATGCGTTCGCTGCGTGGCGCCAACGGTTCTTGTCTAGGGTTTCGAAGCCCGTTCCAGAGGCTACTCAGGTTGACTACTTACAGCTGGAAAAGGCTAAGCCTAGTGGGCGAATCCTGTGTTGGATGTTTGTGAAGGAAATACATTGTGTTGCAATCAAGCGGGAGTTTGGGATCCAGTATTTTCGATCTTTACTGAGCATTCTATCTTTGCCATTTTATGATGTGGCCGCTTTGACAAAGATAGATCTCATAAATCGTTCAAAATATGATGGTGCGACGTTATTTGAACGATTGATTAGAATGAACAAGAAGTCTGGGTGGAAGGATAAGTCTTACAAACCTCAGTTCCCTATCTACCAGCAAATCAAATTTACGCTTGATCCGGCAACCAACACTGGCAAATACAAACTTATTTACGAGCCGGCGAGAGTGTAGACAAGATTCCTTTGATGCCAATGAGGCAAGACTTTCTGGGTGATATGCGTTTGTGGTGCTATGATTCCGACACTCATGAGGCAGTTATCGTGTTTAATGGTGATCAGGAGAACTTCTGGATGTTGGATCCAATGTGGTTGGTCAATATGTCTGCATCCGACATCAACAAGTTGTACCGGCATGATATATTTTATGAAGACAAGGACGCACACCAGGCACTAAAGTTTCAGCGCGTCGCTTGTTACTGTTACTACGGGGGAATACATTCGGGCAATTCCTGGTCCGAACGTCACTGAAGAAGGTAGATATGAAGACCGAAACGAGTAACAGACAAGGGGGAGTTTGTTGATGCATTTTTGTGTCTGTCACTAGTCTTGTACGTTACGTTGTATTTTGTACGGTCTTTTATCAATAATCGAGTCTGTATTCGCAGTCGACCAAGTCGGATATCCTTCTATCCGCTTGTGTCTGACTTATTTGTCTCTCTTGTTATGTAATAGTCGTAAAACAATGCATGTTGCATATGAAGGGTATTTCTGTCCATTTGTATATGATGTTTGTGCCTTCTGTTTGCTGTCTGTTTGCAGCAAACAGAATACCTTTTGCAGCCTTCGACGAAACAGGTTTGTTTCGTCGAACACATGTCGACGAAACAGACCTGGTCATGTTTGATTCTGTTTCGTCAAAGTCAATGGCGAACTGATCTGTTTCGTCATCTGATGGGCTTAATTCTTGGGCTTTGTTCTGTTTCGTTGGCCCAAGACTTGTTTCGTCGAGATCTTAGCCCAGCTGCTATAAATAGGCACATTCTGTCACAAGTTAGAACTTAGAGATGAGAGAATACCCTGCAAGTCTGTAAACTGTGTTTGTATCAGTTTGTTCATTCTTATCCAGTTAATCAAACGAGTGTGTTTCTTTGGTTAACCATTGTGTGTACTTTGTTCTATGTTTGATTTGGCTTAGTTAAGTGGATTCCGCACACTTAACTTTGTTTGTTATAAACAAGGCTTTGGTAGTGAAAATCGATCCTCCGATTTCGGGACCTACAAAAGCTGATTTTCAAAATTCCAAGTGCTAAACATGATGAACAAATGGTTTGGGAGAGTGTGTTGTTTTGATAAGAAAGACGATATAATTGCAAGTGGTTCATCAGAAATGAATTGATATATTTGTTTGTGATAGTTACGAATGATGTCTATATGCTTAAATGTTTATCATAAAACTTAGGTTTGTGGTAGAGTTTTATGCAGGATAAATCAACATTTGAGGGGGAGTGCATGTTGATGATGATGAATTTATAGATGTCAACATCTAAGAGAAGAAGTTTATTGGTGATAAAACAGAAAGAGAAGAGATAGAGTTGGAAGATGTTTACAGCGTCAAATTTTTAAAAGAGAAGCTCAAAGGCTGATCAAGACCGAAGATGCAAAGTCACGACATTGTAAAAGACTCGATGAACGACTCGTCAACATCTGAGGGGGGGTTTGTTGGTGCACTACATCTGTCGACTTCGTCTTGTATCGAGTCTAGTGTAGAATAGGTTAGTTCTGGACACGAGAATCAAGAAATCTGATTAATGATGATTTCTCTCCAAGTGACATGGTGTCATTGGAACGAAACCTCTTGTTAGCTTGATTTCGTTCATAGGGTTTTAGATGATTTCGCTCATATGTCAAATGCTGATTTCGATTATGTGGTTTATGTATGTAAAAGCGAAATCAGGACAGGTATATATAGCCTGTCCTTTGAAGTGAAATCATAAGTGTTATTGTGTGTGTTTTCTTCCGGTGAGCCACGAAGTGCTGCCGAAGTGTTGTCAGGGTTGTAAACGTCATCAGTATCAATAGAATCAACAGTTTAAAGGTGAATATTTGCTGAATTGAACCTGATTTGTTTGTTTCTGCGGCTCAAATCAGGAAAAGCTTTTCTGACTGACTTAATTAGATCAGAGAACGATCCTACACGAAACTATACCGATTTGTATAGTAACGAACATTCCAGAACTTGATCATAAGTTAAACATACCCTAAATATCCTTTACATAGCTTAGAAATA
The DNA here is from genome assembly GCF_002127325.2 of Helianthus annuus. Lineage (NCBI taxonomy): Eukaryota > Viridiplantae > Streptophyta > Magnoliopsida > Asterales > Asteraceae > Helianthus > Helianthus annuus. The sequence continues at coordinate 97,845,753 of NC_035440.2, read as the reverse complement.
GGCTTTGAGGGGTCCGGTATGCTAAAATAAGCTTTATTGATAAATAGGGACTAAAAGCGTCAAAAAGTGCATAAGTTTGCATTTTCGCGCATATCTTACATTCTGAATATATCCGGGCATCCAAAAATTTATGTAAGCATTAAAATATTTTATTTTAGTGTTTGGCATGATAAAATTTCATTCTTCGCTTAATTTGGATCGTTTTTGCGTTCGTTACGACTTCCGTCGTAATTAAGCGAACAACGTAACCGTACGACCAAACGAGCCGACATCCGAGATATTTTTGAGTATGTTTTGAGTTTCCTATACTTTAACATCATTTTAGAGCCTTGAAATTAGGTTAACAGGGCTTAAAAGTGCCAAAAATCAAGTTTTACAAGTACATGGACCATTTTTGAAATTTCTGACCAGATTCAATGAACCTAGTCCAATTTTGAAATGTTAATGGTTTTAACCCATGGTTTTGCAAAACCATGGGCTGGTATTTAATGGTATTTTCAATACCATGGGCTCATATTAGGGGCTCCCATGGTTTCATAAAACAAGGGGTGCACATGTATGGCTGAGATTTAAGCACGGTTTCCAAGGAACGATCCTAACGGTCTTGGTTTTCCTATAAATACCCCACCCCCCCCCATTCTTCATTCTCATTCAAATCTGATCTAAGATGCTCTAAGTTGAGGCCTTTGCTTCATACCTGAGCTACTTGGATCAAGATTTGCTTGCGGGGACCCTTTGTAAGTATTCCTTCTTTCTTTTTATGCGTTTTTAGCTTAAAAGTCAAACTGCGTTTGACTTTCTGCATTGACTAGTTTATGGTCAATGCAAAATTCGTTTGAACTTCATAACGTGAGCGTAATCACGATGGTTATAGTCCCTAGTAACTATACCTACTGATTACCACGTTATCTAGGTGTAGTGACGAGTCGTAGTTTCAACCAAAATGCGTATTCTTGCGTATTTTGTAACCAAACTACTTTTAGGTATTAAAACCATTTGTTTTGATACCAAACCTATTTTCTAACCTCGTTAAACATGTTTTAGCATGTTTAACTCGTCACTTTTTAGGTTTAGTGCTTATGCAGAGTCGTAAGTCAAGCGGTCTAAACAACCGCTTAGACTTTCGAACTAAACCCGTTTGGTCGATCATTAGAATCCGACCAAACATGGTTAGTGACCATAGTTGTATAGGGAATAACCTTCCGTGGTTATACCTTATGGTCACTTCGTTTAGTTAGTCGTATGATAGATAGTCTATATGCCTTAGGAAAATTACCAAAATACCTTTTTCATGCATAATTGATATTTAAGCATATGTAACCCAAACTTTTGTCACTTAACTGATTATGCAACATAATTAAACATGTTTAGGCATATAATACTTGTCATAGGACTAGTTAGGCGGTCCGAACGCGTTTTACGCAAACGACGCGTTAAAGTAGCGTAAGCTACCTAAACGGGTCGTAAGCACTTAGGTTAGGTTTCATTTTAGTATGTAGGCCTTGTTAAACCATATCATATGAGTTCCCACACTCATTTGGTTTACGAGACCTCATCCTATCCAATCTACCGAATTAGGTCCGGTTTATTTATGTAGTTACCTATATTAGGTGTCGTTTGATTCCGTGCTCCTTCTAGCTTGCTTGGTAGTTGTTCAAGACTTCTAAGCACTCTCAAGTGAGGACATAGTCCCCTCTATTCTGTTTTCAAACTGTTTTGGGGTGAAACATGTGTACCTATCTGTTATTTTCATGTTTTCAAAAGTATAATTGATTATACATATTTGTACTTATTTTTTTACAAACTGAATGATTATTTATGATTTAAACTCTAATTTTTCAAAGATTAAAAATAAATGTTTGGAATAGTACTTATTTTGTTCACCAGACCGGTTGGTAGTATGATATAGCGCTATAGGATTTGACACCCATTCCTGTTGTCATGGAATGTCTGAAACCAATTTATTTTTCTCCATCCAAATAGGGATTGCCTTTGTGGTATTCCTATAGTCTCAAAGGTGTATTTTGATGCACTAGGTCTGAATGAATTCTTAAATCACATTATTTTTGTATATTTAGTTATACTCCCAAAAGTATAGTTTGATATGCTCTCATATGTGATATTGTATCAAACCAACATATATTTTGTTAATCATTAAAACATAGTTTAATATGTTATTTTCAAAACCAATGCATAGTTAATATGTTATTTTCAATCCAAAACATAGTTTAATATGTTATTATAAATCCAAAGTATACTTTTAATGTACTACTGAAAATTATTATTTTTAACAACTAAAGTATATTTAATATACTATTTGTTTAACAATTGGGTTTTGGTTAGTGTTTAGATAACGGGACGGATGTAATGTGATGAAAACATGGTAGATACGCCGCTGGTACTTATTATATATAAGTGTTTTCATCACATTACATACCGTAGCGTTAATTAGTACACCTGGGTAAACGATTTTGAAACTCAAATATATTTTAATATATTACTTATTCGACTTTCTTAAAACCAAAGTATATTTTTGCATATAATATAAACCTTTTTATCAAAATATTGTTTTTCAAATAATATATTTTATACAAACTCATTTTAATTAATTATTTAATATCCTATGTATTATTATTTTATATCATTTGATTTCTTATAAATTTTAGTATGATTTATAAAAGAAAACCTTTTACAAGGATCATGACTACTTTTATTAAAACATTTTCTTTAAACTCATAAGTCATGAATCCTAATTACAATAAAACCTATGTATCTCACAGGCATTTTTATGCTGACGTACCTATTTTTACACATGTTTCAGGTGCTGCTTTGTGATAATTGTTGATACATGCTATACTTAGGATGGACTCGTGCCTTAGCGACTTTAAAACTTGAAGGATAATATTTTTATTTATCTGATTTGTAATAGAACAAAGACTTCAATGATTCAATAAAACGAAATTATTTATTCCATGCTTGTGAAATAATGATTCTGTTACAACACTCCCCGACGTTTCCGCCACGTCTTGTTGTTTTACGTGGTCGGGGTGTGACAAAAGGGTTCGAGTATACTCATAGTATGTGTTTAACAAATAAACACAACCTTGAATTGGATTGAAGGGAGCGCGTTGGAGTTAGCCTGAGCATAGAACAGTAGCGTAAGCGTTGAACGGTGCGTAACAGAGATTCGAATGGTGAGTCGAACGAACGAATGACCATTCGATTGGATGGTCATCCGAGCGGATGGTCATTCGAGCGGATGACCATTCGAACGGATGGCCATTCGAATGAGATGTGGTGTTTGTAAATCGTTTTGAAACTTCTAAAGTTTTTGTTGTAGTATTTAAACAAGTCATCCGGTCGGATGGTCATCCGGACGGATGGCCATTCGATCAGATGGCTATTCGATCGAGAGTTTGGTAGTTTGAAGTTTTGGTCAAATCGTGCCACACATTTGGCGATCGGCATTTTCTTCCATACAATGCCTCAAGTGGTGCCATTTGGATACTAGCGTGATAACTGTTGTTGTACGAGAATGCGACTAAAGGTAAATGTGAATCCCAATTACCACCAAAATCTATAATGCACAAGCGAAGCATGTCTTCAAGGGTGCGAATCGTGCGCTCAGTCTGACCGTCGGTTTTGGGATGGAAAGCGGTACTGAGATTAAGAGTAGTACCGAGAGCGGATTGGAATGTCTCCCAGAGACACGAAGTAAACCGACCATCACGGTCAAAGATGATGTCACGAGGTGTCCCATGTCGACAAATGACTTCGTCGGTATAGATTCGTGCTAATCGCTGAACCTTGTAGTCTTCTCGTATCGGTAAAAAGTGAGCGGATTTAGTATGACGATCAATGATAACCCAAATGCTATCGTGACCTGATAGCGTGCGAAGGAGTTTCGTAATGAAGTCCATAGCTATACTCTCCCATTTCCACATCAGGATGTCGGGTTGTACGAGTAAGCAAGAGGGTAGTTGATGTTCTGCCTGAACCTTGGAGCAAGTTAGGCACTTCGAAACGTAGAGAGTGATATCCTTCTTCATTCTAGGCCTCCAATACCTGGCACGAATGTCCTGGTATATCTTGTCGGCACCAGGATGAATGGAATATCGGGATTTGTGGGCTTCAGTCAACAAAATCTCTCAGAGATTATTGCGACTAGGAATCCAAATGCGGTCGAGATAGTGAAAGATACCATTCGGTTTATTCACTAGTTGATTTTCGGTTCCAAGTACTCTCTCTTCCTTCAAAGTGTTCTCGAGAAAACAAGCATGTTGAGCATCGCGAATGAGGGCTTCGAGGTCTTGTTGGGCTTGACCATTACGAACACAATGTAAATAGCTTCGTCGGCTAAGAGCGTCGGCAACGACATTTGCTTTGCCTGGGTGGTAGCGCATCTCACAATCGTATTCGTTGAGTAGTTCAACCCATCTGCGTTGGTGCAAATTCAGCTCTTTCTGGTTCAAGATGTGTTGTAGGCTCTTATGGTCGATGAAGACCGTATACTTGGTACCATACAGGTAGTGTCGCCAAATCTTTAACGCAAAAACAACTGCACCGAGTTCGAGATCGTGGGTTGTGTAGTTCTTCTCATGGACTTTGAGTTGATGAGATGCGTACACGAAAACCTTGTCTCATTGCATAAGAACACAACCAAGTCCTAGGTTAGAGGCATCGCAATAGACTACGAAGTCATCGTTTCCATCGGGTAGCGCAAGTACGGGAGCGTCGCAAAGCATACACTTGAGTGTTCGAAAGGCATCCTCTTGTTCGGTTCCCAAACAAAAGTCTTGTCTTTATGCGTTAGAGAGGTGAGAGGAACGGAGATCTTAGAGAAATCAACGATAAATCGATGGTAATAACCCGCCAGTCTAAGAAAAGAACGAACTTCGGACGGGGTTTTCGGTGTAATCCAACTCTTAACTGCTTCAATCTTCACGGGATCGACGTGAATACCTTGATTGTTGACGATGTGATCGAGGAATTGAACCTCCTCGAGCCAAATCTCACACTTGGAGAACTTAGCGTAGAGGCGATTCCCTTGGAGAAGTTCGAGTACCAAACGAAGATGTTGCGTGTGTTCGGCTTTCGACTTCGAATAGATAAAGGATATCATCGGTAAACACGATGACGAAGCGGTCGAGAAAGGGTTTACACACGCGATTCATTAAATCCATGAAAATCGCGGGTGCGTTGGTAAGACCAAAAGGCAAAACAACGAATTCATAATGACCATAGCGGGTGCGAAAAGCGGTTTTAGGGATATCCTCCTCCTGAATTCATAGTTGATGATAACCAGAGTGTAGATCGATCTTAGAATAACACGTAGCGCCTTGCAATTGATCAAATAAATCGTCGATTCGAGGTAAAGGATAGCGATTCTTGATAGTAACCTTATTCAGTTCCCTATAATCGATACACATTTGGAACGATCCATCCTTCTTTTTCACGAAAAGGACAGGCGCGCCCCATGGAGATGTGTTAGGGCGTATGAAGCCTTTATCAAGTAATTTCTGGAGTTGACTAGAGAGTTCATGCATTTCAGACGGTGCGAGGCGATAAGGGGCCTTAGTGTGACATCTATGCCCCTTTAATCATCAAACAAATACAAAACCAATGAAATATTGTGTTTCATGCTTGGGATTTGTATAAATATGTGTATCATATGCACATATCAATTCTCGTTCGATTTCGAGCTCTAAATGACTTTCTGGAAAGTTATACGCGAACTGATGCGTAAACTTAATCAGTTTAACGCGACAAACACTCCGGAATAGTGACATAGGCTTAACATACCTTAAATAACCTTTAAATAACTTAGAAATAAGCTTTGGAGGGATTGGTGTGTCGAAATCAAGTTTATTCGATCGCAGGGAATATTTGCGTCAAACAGCGAAAGTCTGCCGATTCGTATAGTAACGTACCTTCCGGAATATGATCATAAGTTAAACATACCATAAATATCCTTTAAATAGCTTTGAAATAGGATTTGAGGGGTTCGGTATGCGAAAATAAACATATTTGATCAATAGGGACTAAAAGCGTCAAAAAGTGCATAAGTTTGCATTTACGCGCATATCTTAAGTTCTGAACTCATCCGGACATCCAAAATATTTTTGTAATCATAAAAATATTTTATTTAAGTGATTGGAATGCAAAAATACCATTCGTTACGCAATTTGGATCGTTTTCGCGTCCGTTCGAGTTTTCGTCGTAATTAACCGAACAACGCAACCGTAGGACCAAACGAACCGACATCCGAGACGTTTTTGAGCATATTTAATGTTCCTTATACTTTAACTTCATTTTGGAGCCTTGAAATGAGGTTAACGGGGCTTAAACGTGTAAAAAATGCATCAAAAACCAAGTTTTAGGCCTGCAGGGACTAAAACTGACAATCTGCCAAAGTTTGCTAGGCGTGGGGCGTAAGCCTTGCCCATTTCCTTCACGGCCCGCGACAGACTGCCAGCACAGAAACATTGAATCTGGCTTTTCCAGCCTGTTTTGACGGTTTTGATCCTAGTTTTACAATACCATTTGATGGTTTTTGATGTCCCATTGTATTGTAAACTATGGGTGACACATGGAGGGTCAAGATCAAGGCTCGAATTATGAGAAACGATCCTAATGGTTCTTCGAAATCTAAATACCCACCATGTCTCATTCATTCAGCTCAGATTTTGATTCAATCTGCTCTAACTTGGTGTGTATACTTCATACCTGAGTATTTTGAATCAAAACTTCCTTGCTTGGACCTTTTGTGAGTATTCTTTCGTGCTTTTATGCTTTTTAAGCATGAAAGTCAAACAGTGTTTGACTTTCTGCTTTGACCAGTCTTTGGTCAACATAAAGTTCGTTTGAACTTTGCAACGTGAGCGTAATCACGATGCTTATAGTCCCTTGTGACTATACCTACTGATTACCACGTTGATTAGGCGTAGTAACGAATCATAGTTTCGGTCAAAATACGTGTTTAAGCGTATTTTGCAACCAAACTATTCTTGGGTATCAAAACCCTTTGTTTTGATATCAAACTTGTTTTCTAACTTAGTTAAGCATGTTTTAACATGTTTAGCTCGTCACTTTTAGTTTAGTACTTATATAGGGTCGTAAGATAAGCGGTCTTGACAACCGCTTAGACTTTCGAACCCGACCCGTTTGGTCGATCATTAGGATCCGACCAAACATAATTTGTGACCATAGTTGTATAGGAAATAACCTTCCGAGATATACCTTATGGTCACTACGTTTAGTTAGTTGTATGATAGGTAGTTTATATGCCTTAGGAAAATGACCAAAATGACCTTTTTACGCATAATTTCATTTTAAGCATATGAAACCTAAATTTTGACATTGAAACTGATTAGGCAATATTATTAGACTTATTGAGGCATATAATACTTGTCATAGGACTAGTTAGGCGGTCCGAACGCGTTTTACGCGAACGACCCGTTAAAGTAGTGTAAGCTACCTAAACGAGTCGTAATAGGTCGTAAGCACTTAGGATAGGTTCCGATTTAGAATGTAAGCTTCGTTAAACCATATCCCATGAGTCCCAATACTCATTTGGTTTACGAGACCTCATTCTACCCGATCTTCCGATTTAGGTGTTTATTCTCTAACTTAGCAATCCGATTACTAGGTGCCACTTGATTTCCTTGATTTGCCTGAGCTTCGTTAAGTTCATTAGATTGAGGATACCTTCCAAATCAATGTGAGTACATAGTTCCCCTATTTTACCGTTTTAACCTGTTTTGGGGTGATTCATATGTGCTAAACGATTTTGAGTCTTCTAAACAAATGCTATGGTTTATATTAAACTATCTGAACTATTTGAACTGTTTGAACCATTGGAACTATTCGATCTATGTGAACTATTTAAACTGTTTGAACCATTGGAACTATTTGATCTATGTGAACTATTTTAATTATTTGAACCATTGGAACTATTTGATCTATGTGAACTAATTGAACTATTAAACGATTGGGTTAGGGAAGTGATTAGGTAACGGGGCGGGTGTAATGTGATAAAAGCATGGCGGATACGCCGCTGGTACTTCCTATATATAAGTGCTTTTAACACGTTATATATCGTTGCGTTATCTAGATCACTTAGGCAAATGCTTTCAAAATGAGGTTACATTACAAGGTTTTTCTAACAATATAAACCATTCGAGTTTTATTACAAATACGATTTACGATCTGGGTTTACATAAACAAATGTTTTGAGTTAAGATTCATGGCATCGAGGTTTTATAAACTATAACTAATCTATTTTAACTTGGTTATTTAATTTACAATACAAACATTTTACAAAACTAGGTTTTCTAATATCGATTAACGAAGTTGTTTGAATTATTTCAACAAGTAAACGAGCCAAGAATCTGACACTCACACAAAACCTATGTACTCGCCGGCATTTTTATGCTGACGTATTTTCACATATGTTTTGGGTACCATAGTTGATGATGTTTGATGAAGATATTGATGCATGCTCACATAGGAATGGACGAGGCCTTAGTGACTTAATAACAATAAAAGACAATTGTTCATGTTTTATTTCTGATTTTCAAGACAATGTAATAAACTTAATTCAATAAAACAGAACTTCGTTCCATGTGTTATGAAACAATGATTCTGTTACGACACTCCCCGACGTTTCCGCCGCGGTTTGTTTTTTCAAAGCGGTCGGGGTGTGATAGAAAAGTTGGTATCAGAGCTCATGGTTATAGGGAATTAGGTTATTAGTAATGCTTTGACCTAGACTATAACCTTCCTAGGACCCTAACGCGAGTTTACTTGCGTTTAGTCTTAAAACAATACCGTTACCTATCTTTAGGTAACTTCCACAACAAGAACACGAAATATGAATCCGATTTGAAAACTAATCATCTCCTCGTAGATGATTTATTATAAGGTCTTGAACCTTCAAAGTTTTCAATTCTCTTCAAAGTTTGGGTCTTATTAATGTGAACACGTGCAATCTGGAAGGGTGGGTGCCTGTATCCTGAGTTTTCTGTCTTAGGCTAGAGTGTTCGTACAAATCCACATAATCGGACCAGTCACTCTTACCTAGGAACTCTTAGGATGAGTGTCCACTTATAGGCTAAAGCATGTCTTCGCAATACATTATAAGGACCTATTTACTTTGTTCAGCTTCTGTACGTCATTTGTTTGTTCGAGGATGTCTTCTCATCATAGCGATGCTCAAAGGACCTGGCTGCTACAATTGCCCAATAACTAAGCGTAGTACTCTGTGGGACCATTAACTTAGTTGTCGCCATGTCTCATCTCAAGGATGAAACTACTCTCGAAATTCTTCCATCTTGTGCGATCTCCACGAAAATCCTAAGTACTCTTTTCTTCCAAGGAAACGAAGTACAAGGCACAAGTTACAACTCTGGACGAATACCCAAAGTACCGCTATAAATCCTTAATAGGATACCTAAGGGTACTTCCATAAGACTTTGATTAGTCTTACTTATCATATCTTCCCGACTTCACAATATTTTACACAGCATATGATTTCAAAAGATTATGCATGTTTTCAAAAAAAAAAAAAAAAAAAACCCATTCATGTTTTCAAAATCAACTCACATGGTTTTAAAACGTCTTATAAAAATGTTTACCTAATATACCTAGTACATGATTTCAAAAACATTACAAAAAGGTTTTCAAAATCATATTTTTTTTTAACAATTCCTAGCATAGCTTTCAAAAGCCCTTTTGCTCGTATGTTGCCTTAACATACGTAGCACGCGATTTCCAAGAACACCCTGCTTCACACGCCGACTTAGCATGCTTAGCACAATGATTTCAAGGATCCGTTTGCTTCATATGTTGTCTTAGCACATCTAGCACCTTGATTTCATAAACCCTATACTTCATATGAGGTCTTAACATACTTAGTGCAAGGTTCCTAAACTTCTCTCGGTACGAATTCCAAATCCTTAGAAGATATTCTTCATAGTTAGATCCTCGTGGATGTTCAAAGCACAGAATCAAAGTCCTTAATTGGAATCTTAGTGTGCATTAATTCGAATGTTACGATTCCTTGTAAATGAAATCAAATTCTTATAAGATTTACAAATAGATTCTTGAGGATGTTGAAGTCCATTTGACTGGGTTCCTGGTGTACCTTGAATACCCATGTACAGATCAACAACAAGTTAATAATCACTAATAACAAACTAATAACGAATTAATAACTATGTGAACAATTATGTGCTTATGTGTTTATGTGTTGACTTAATCAAAGTTATTCAAGTTTGTTCAACAAATTCTATCCCCTACACATTATAAACAAACTGTGCGAACTGTGCAAGGAATTACGTAATTATGAATGCATACATAATTATGGAATTTAGTGCACAGAAACCACAGCAAGTTTTGTCAAGTATCTAAAGTTAACTCTATTCATTTCCACTTCTGAAGAAGAACCTATTGAGGAAAATGAATCATCCATTTATTTTCACTTCTGAAGAAATATCCATCGGGGGAAATGAATATCCTTTCGATTATTCCTTCATTTCCACTTCTAAAGAAGAACCCATTGAGGAAAATGAATCATCCATTCATTTTCTCTTCTGAAGAAATATCCATTGAGGGAAATGAATATCCTTTCGATTATTCCTTCATTTCCACTTCTGAAGAAGAACCCATTGAGGAAAATGAATCATCCATTCATTTTCGCTTCTGAAGAAATATCCATCGGGGGAAATGAATATCCTTTCGATTATTCCTTCATTTCCACTTCTGAAGAAGAACCCATTTAGGAAAATGAATCATCCATTCATTTTCGCTTGTGAAGAAATATCCATCGAGGGAAATGAATATCCTTTCGATTATTCCTTCATTTCCACTTCTGAAGAAGAACCCATTGAGGAAAATGAATCATCCATTCATTTTCGCTTCTGAAGAAATATCCATCGGCGGAAATGAATATCCTTTCGATTATTCCTTCATTTCCACTTCTGAAGAAGAACCCATTGAGGAAAATGAATTATCCATTCATTTTCGCATCTGAAGAAATATCCATCGGGGGAAATGAATATCCTTTCCATTATTCCTTCATTTCCACTTCTGAAGAAGAACCCATCGAGGAAAATGAATCATCCATTCATTTTCGCTTCTAAAGAAATATCCATCGGGGGAAATGAATATCCTTTCAATTATTCCTTCATTTCCACTTCTAACGAAGAATCCATTGAGGAAAATGAATCTTCCATTCATTTTCGCTTCTCAATAAATATCCATCGGGCAAAATGAATATCTTATTCTATAATCCTTCATTTCCACGTCTGACGAAGTACCCGTTGAGGAAAATGAATCATTCATTTTCGCTTCTGAAGAAATATCCATTATAAACAAATAACCTATTCATCTTTCATGTCCCATTGTATTGTAAACTATGGGTGACACATAGAGGGTCAAGATCAAGGCTCGAATTACGAGAAACGATCCTAATGGTTCTTCAAAATCTATAAATTCCCACCATGTCTCATTCATTCAGCTCACATTTTGATTCAATCTGCACTAAGTTGGAGTGTATACTTCATACCTGAGTAATTTTGAATCAAAACTTCCTTGCTTGGACCTTTTGTGAGTATTCTTTCATGCTTTTATGCTTTTTAAGCATGAAAGTCAAACGGTGTTTGACTTTCTGCTTTGACCAGTCTTTGGACAACACAAAGTTCGTTTGAACTTTGGAACGTGAGCGTAATCACGATGGTTGTAGTCCCTTGTGACTATACCTACTGATTACCACGTTGATTAGGCGTAGTGACGAGTCATAGTTTCGGTCAAAATACGTGTTTACGCGTATTCTGCAACCAAACTATTCTTGGGTATCAAAACCCTTTGTTTTGATATCAAACTTGTTTTCTAACTTAATTAAGCATGTTTTAGCATGTTTAGCTCGTCACTTTTAGTTTAGTACTTATATTGGGTCGTAAGATAAGCGGTCTTGACAACCGCTTAGACTTTCGAACCCAACCCGTTTGGTCGATCATTAGGATCTGACCAAACATATTTTTTGACCATAGTTGTATAGGAAATAACCTTCCGAGGTTATACCTTATGGTCACTACGTTTGGTTAGTTGTATGATAGGTAGTTTATATGCCTTAGGAAAATGAAAATGCCCTTTTTACGCATAATTTCATTTTTAGCATATGAAACCTAAATTTTGACATTTAAACTGATTAGGCAATATTATTAGACTTATTGAGGCATATAATACTTGTCATAGGACTAGTTAGGCGGTCCGAACGCGTTTTACGCGAACGACCCGTTAAAGTACTGTAAGCTACCTAAACGAGTCGTAGTGGGTCGTAAGCACTTAGGATAGGTTCCGATTTAGAATGTAAGCTTCGTTAAACCATATCCCATGAGTCCCAATACTCATTTGGTTTACGAGACCTCATTCTTCCCGATCTTCCGATTTAGGTGTTTAATCTCTAACTTAGCAATCCGATTACTAGGTGCCACTTGATTTCCTTGATTTGCCTGAGCTTTGTTAAGTTCCTTAGATTGAGGATACCTTCCAAATCAATGTGAGTACATAGTTCCCCTATTTTACCGTTTTATACTGTTTTGGGGTGATTCATATGTGCTAAACGATTTTGAGTCTTCTAAACAAATGTTATGGTTTATATTAAACTATCTGAACTATTTGAACTGTTTGAACCATTGGAACTATTTGATCTATGTGAACTATTTGAACTGTTTGAACCATTGGAACTATTGATCTATGTGAACTATTTGAACTGTTTGAACCATTGGAACTATTTGATCTATGTGAACTACTTGAAATATTTGAACCATTGGAACTATTTGATCTATGTGAACTAATTGAACTATTAAACGATTGGGTTAGGGAAGTGATTAGGTAACGGGGCGGGTGTAATGTGATAAAAGCATTGTGGATACGCCGCTGGTACTTCCTATATATAAGTGCTTTTAACACATTATATATCGTTGCGTTATCTAGATCACTTTGGCAAATGCTTTCAAAATGAGGTTACATTAGAAGGTTTTTCTAACAATATAAACCATTCGAGTTTTATTACAAAAATGATTTACGATCTAGGTTTACATAAACAAATGTTTTGAGTTAAGATTCTTGGCATCGAGGTTTTATAAACTATAACTAATCTGTTTTAACTTGGTTATTTAATTTACAATACAAACATTTTACAAAACTAGGTTTTCTAATATCGATTAACGAAGTTGTTTGAATTATTTCAACAAGTAAACGAGCCATGAATCTGACACTCACACAATACCTATGTACTCGCCGGCATTTTAATGCTGACGTATTTTCACATATGTTTAAGGCGTTGATGATGTTTGATGAAGATATTGATGCATGCTCACATGGGAATGGACGAGGCCTTAGTGACTTAATAACAATAAAAGACAATTGTTCATGTTTTATTTCTGATTTTCAAGACAATGTAATAAACTTAATTCAATAAAACAGAACTTCAATCCATGTGTTGTGAAACAATGATTCAGTTACGACACTCCCCGACGTTTCCATCGCGGTTTGTTGTTTTAACACGATCGGGGTGTGACACTTAGCGACAGGGTTAGCTCCAGGAATAAGGTCAATTCGAAAATCGATATCACGAGTCGGGGGTAGACCGGGTAAATCGTCAGGAAAGACATTAGGATCACGAACCACAAGTACTTTTCCATCGGCTTCTTTTCCTTCTCTGATACTACAATGTGTACTAAGAAAGCCATGTATTCCTTTCGGAGATACTTGCTTGCCTGAATGCACGACATAAGCTTCAATTCTTTCGAGGATACTTCGCAATAGGCACAAAGTTGATCGCCATTTGAAAGAGAGAAATGAATCATCTTTTCGAAATAAACAACTTCAGCACGATTCTCACGAAGAAAATCCATGCCTACTATGATATCGAAACTACCAAGTTGCATCGGAATGAGATCGACCAGAAAGACGTGATTGTGAGTTCAAGAGTACATTCACGGAGAACATAGCTTACAGTGACGGTTCTTCCGGTGGTAATTTCTACGTCGAATGTCGTTGGGAGGTTAGCGCGTTTACGGTTTAGGATCTTTTTGAATTCAAATGACAGAAAACTGTTATCGGCTCCAGTATTAAATAAACACGAAGCATAAATACCGTTAACAAGGAACATACCATTGACAACATCGTTGTCAGTTTGAGCCTGGCGGACATTAATATTGAAAATTCTTCCCCGGGATGCTTGTTGTGGTTGTTGTTACTGTTGCTGCTGTTGTTGCTGTTGCTGCTGCTACGGTGGTTGCTGCTGCGATTCTTGTTTCACAACTCGATTCAGGCAGATGTTTGCAAAATGGTTCGGGTCACCACCGGAATAGCAAGCTCGTGCATGAGCAGCGGGAGCAGGAGCTGCTTGGTTGGCCTGAGGAGCGGGGAGTGGAGTTGGTAGTGCTGGAGGAGCTTGAGCTTGAGCTTGTTGGCGTGGGCCAGTGTGACAGTTCGCTGTGAACTGTCCATAGAGGTTGTAGTGGGCACAGAAATGGCATGCTATCCAAGCTGGATGATGATAGGTGCAAGTAGGGCACAGAGGATGAGTACCAGTATACGCACGCTTAGCAGGCGGTGCGTTGGTCGCAGGAGCTGTCACTTGGCAGTTCTGATTGTTAGGTTGGACGGGAACAACGTTGAGAGGAACGGCGGCAGTATCGTAGTTCTTGTTGTTATTACCCTTACGCTTGCGATTCTGGCTTGAAGACTTTGAAACTTGAGGTGTTGCGGTTTCGGTAGCGGGAGTAGCAGTGACTTGGTTGAGATTCTTGGTTGAGGTTTTGAAATAACCAGCCAAAAATCGCTTACCATTGATCTCAGCTGCGAGTTGGTAAGTTTCCTAAATGGTAGTAGGTTTAGCTGCCTGAACAAAGTCAGCTACACAGTCGGGTAGAGCGCGGATGTACTTCTTGATCGTGATATCCGGTGTGGTCACTTGACTGGGACAGATGATACTGAGCTGCTTAAAGCGAGCGGTGAGACCAGCATTGTCACCTCCTTCTTGTTTGATAAGTCAGAATTCATTCTCCAGCTTTTGCACCTCATGAGGAGGACATAAATCCTTCATCATAAGCTCCCTTAGCTCTTCCCATGAAAGGTCGTAAGCTGCATCGTTACCGCGCCTGTTGCGCTCAGCAGTTCACCAGTCCAGAGCCCTGGACTGAAAAACTCTAGTTGCGTTGACAGTACAGAGATTTTCTGGGCATCCGCTTTGCCTGAAGGTGACTTCGATTGCGATAAACCACTGGAACATAGCACCGGGTCCGTCTTCACCAGTAAAGTTAGCAGGACCGCAGGCCTTGAATTGCTTAAAGCTGAAAGGTGCTTTAGGGGAGTCGCTCTTCGATTCAATAGAGGACTTGCTGCTGACATCATTAATCTCACTGACGATCTGTGGTATGACCTTGGCCATTTCCTTGGCCACCATTGAAGCGATGCACTTGTCAGCATGGTTGCGGCGAGCTGCACGTGAAGTATGGGATCCAAATGACGACATTGTCTACAATAGACATCGTCATAGGATTTAGACGAGATTCAATTACATTGGGTTTCATAAAGTTTAGCGTTCGTAAACATCCTTATTAATATCATTAGGTAAAGCATCAGGAACACGTCAGACACGTAGGCACATAGTCACGTAGGCACATAAACCACACAGACACATAATCACATAAGCACGTAAGCACATAAGCACATAGGCACATAAGCACGTATCCACCTATATTTTGCACGTATTCACCTACGTATTTTGAACGTATTCACCTATCTTTCAAGTCGCGAATCACGATCGAGAGTTGCGAGGGCGAGTAGCGTAAGCGAGTAGTATAGCGAGTACCATAAGCGAGGAGCATTGCGTGCGAGAGTTCATAGTTTGAGTTGCGATTAGTTAGCGTCTTAGACTCAATAGCTGTGCGAGTTGTGCGCGTTTTAATAATACGATAAGTGGAAAAGCGAATAAGATCTCTAGAAAACGATTCATATAAACATATAACACACATAAAATCGATAGCATGTAAAATCAGCGATTGCAGGCTTAGAATCGAAATAGATTATCTTGGGTGTTGGACATCGACTGCCCAAAGTGATTCGACTATCCACAACGACCTCGGGTGCACGCTTGGCCTAATAGACTATGCTCTCGCCAAAACATAGCGAACGACGAGCATCTTTTCGGTTAATATGTGAATTGAGCCATTGGGATCCATCGAGACTTTGGTGAGAGTACGGTAAAATCAAAGTAGAGAGGGGAACTAATCATTAAGATGTGAGTTTCACCCCTAACTTAACCATCCTGTTCCTGAAAGTGTGGCAAAAACTACGAGATAGAGATGGAGAGTTTCGTCGAGGTATGGATTTCACTCTTGACTCAACGAAATATTCTCGTGCTGAGAGTAAAAATTTCGCGTAGAGTGAGTGATTTGATCGAGAGTTCTTGGTTTTCACACCTAATCTCGACCAAATCACTCGATTATGTTATGAGAGGGTTTTCGAAAACATGTGTATTGTGTCAGCCTTAGGAAAGGCAACAGTAGTATTTTAGCCTTAGGAAAGGCTGATAGTGTATAGCATGTTCGTGCAGCGCTTAACAACTCGCACAAAGTAACCTTTCCTTTGAGAGTTCGAACATGAGTGCTACCCTTGATACTCTCTGGGTTTGCACGAAGGGGTTTGTTGGTACTTAGACTATAGACTAGGTCAATCCTAAGACATAGAATCCCGGACTAGGTCGAGTCTTCCTAATTCCCTATAGTTATGGCTATGATACCAATCTGTCACACCCCAACCGATGGCGGAATCATCGGGACGTGGCACTGAGCGAAACAGATTATTCATGAGAATCCATAACAACTATTAATGTCATTATATTTAATGTTTCATGTCCCATACCATCAAACATATAAAGCAAAACAGTCGCTACAAATATCAGTCTCATAAACAAAACACTGTTCCGACAAATCAGATTTCTTATTTGGTGGGTTTCTAGACTTCCTACTTGATTCGTCACATCATACATAGCATCCTATCAACCTGTCACATATGTTAAAACAAAGTCACTACATAAAATTTAAAGGGGAGTACACAAGTTTGCATAGTATATAGCAGCGAAAGCGTTTACGCATAACCAGCAGGTAAGACATAGAAATGTGAATCAATAAGCTATCGACAATGACGCATGCAACCGACATGACTGCGAGTAGTAGAATGCGCAACACATTTTCACCACTGTGAACATGTGAAGTAAGGCCCTTAACAACCCCTGAACAAACAGGTGCTGAGTCTAAACTATAGTACTATCGTTGCTAAGTGTCAGACAAACAATCACTGTGTAAACATAACAAGCATTCATCAAGTCATGTATAACATGCGAGAGCGGTTAGCATTTATAAAAAATTTTGAGTATTGTGTGTGTTGTGTGTTGATATAGAATGTATGTAACACCCAAAAGTGCGTTAAGCAAAAAAAGGTTCGAGTATACTCACAATGTGTGTTTAACAAATAAACACAGCCTTGAATTGGATTGAAAGGAGCGAGTTGGAGTTAGCCTGAGCATAGAACAGTAGCGTAAGCGTTGAACGGTGCGTAACAGAGAGTCGAATGGTGAGTTGAACGAACGAATGGCCATTCAAACGGGTGGCCATTCGAATGAGATGTGGGTGTTTGTAAATCATTTTGAAACTTTTGAAATTTTTGTTGTAGTATTTAAACAAGTCATCCGGTCGGATGGTCATCCGGACGGATGGCCATTCGACCGGATGGCTATTCGATCGAGAGTTTAGTTTCAACCTAATGGAATCACCCATTACATAAGTCATTCCATTCCCTCAAATTCATTCCATCCAATCCCCATGTTTTTTTTGTCCATTCCATTCCCTCTCTCAGCCTACGTCACAAATACCGCCCATCACCTCCACTATTAGCCACCACCACCACCTGCCGTCATCACCACCCGCCACCAACCTCCGCCGTCTACCACCACCACCACCGTCCTCCGCCACCCACCGCTACCGCCATCGTAAACCACCGCCACCTCGACCACTATCGCCGCCCTTCGCCGACCACCACCACCATCCTCCGCTACCACCACCTGCTACCGTCAACCACTACCACCCACCGTCGTCGCCACCACCATCAACCACCATCGCTGCCACCTGCCACCGCAGACCACCGCCAACCCCAACCATCGCCGCCACCGTCGCTAGCCGCTACCGATCACCACCACCACCCATCACGGATTTAATTCATTCTTCTTTTCTTACCTACCAAACAACACAAGGTAATGATTTATTCCTTTCCTACATAACCAAACAAGACTACGGAATGTAATGATCCATTTCATTCCTTTGTCCATTCCATTACCTTGTCCATTCCATTCCCTCATCTATTCCATTACGCCATACCAAACAGACCCTTAGTTTTAAAAAACCTCTCACATCTCATTCTCCACTCGTATCTTTATATCATTTTTTTATTATTTCTTTCTCTTTCTTCCAATCACAATTTTAACTATTTTGCATAGACAATAATGTTAATGTGGTCGGTTGATGCCTACAATGACACGACCTTTGGTCACACTTAGACCGAAAAATATATATGTAGGGGTTGGCCTATGGTCACAGTTTTGGGTGTGACCATATGTGATTTTTGGCGCAGTATTTTAACTCGGAATTACTAAATCTATGTTAATTTGGGGAAACTCACTCATATGCAATTACAATCCAAACACCCAAAGACAGAGATAACTTGACATTCTATTACCTCTTCATATAAAGAATGACAGAATACTAGGTTTAAGAAACTAAAAGACTTGCTCCTGTGGTTAAAGTACGACAAGATTACCACACGAAACCTTAATCTACAAACACGTAATCAATCAAAGAAAAATGTGGAACAAGATAAATAAATCAATCACACCATAGCAGTAGCACGCATACACATCAAACACAATAATGATCAGATCATATCCTAAAACATTACGTCAATTAAATAAATCCAAAACCGAATACAAAGGAGTTTACAAAGTATTCCTTAAAAATCTAAGTAGTTTAAAAAGTTTAGCTACTCAAAATCAAGAACGAAATAAGAACACAACCAAACACATGGTTCATCGTAAAAGAAATATAAATACTTCAGCGAATAGCCTGCTATGCTAATTTGAATTAATTGATATGTGTGTCTGATAGCTTAGAGGGTGTTTGGGGTTGAGTTTACAAGGAGATTTTTAGATTATTAAGTTTTGAAATCGTAAATAATCAGTTTTGAGTGTTTGGTTAAAAAAAATTAAAAAATTGATTATTTGCGTTTCGAAAGTTACAAAACGTTGTTTTCCAAAAGCAGCTTCCCCCCTACGGCAACAAAACACAGTTTTCCAAAAATTGATTATTTGCGTTTAGAATAGGATTTTCACTTGTTTATTTTTTTAAATATATATTTGCCAAACACTCAAATAGTTGATTATCTGATTATTGTGATATCAAGCAACATAATCAAATCCAAACACTATCTTTCATCATCACGTTTTGTTACAGTTAATTATCTAATTCTGATTATTCAAAAAGCATAATCTATTTTCAAAACTCAACGCCAAACACTATCTTAATATATTGACGTGCTTGTTTGACTGCTTCATTTTTAAAATCGGACTTCCTTGACGTGTGAGCTTGGCTGGTTTCTTTTTCTTCAAGTCAGTGGTCGTTTCGAATTGTCGTCTCTCTATATTGCCTCCATTTTGGTTTTCTAATGCGGTCTCCCTTCTCCATCGGCTTACTTTTGTTTTATCTTTTATGATGCGTGGCCAAGCCTAACTTTTAGTGTGTTTGGTGTCTCTTTGCTGGTAATTGCAACTAGGGTTGTTAACGAGCCGAGTCGAGCCAAGCCAGACCCAACTCGAGCTCAGTTCGAATTCAAAACAAGCTCGCTCGGCTCAAGCTCGAATTCTAAATCCAGCTGAACTTTTGGGCTCGAGCTCAACTCGATTTAGCTCGACTCGATTTAGCTCGATCTAACAATGAACCATCACGTTTGCTAGCCTAAAAAGCACTCAAATGTTAAACTTTATCTAACCTGGAGTCAATAGTTAGAATGTAATTTAACTAAAGGGCTAAATATGCAACTTATAATTAGGCCAAATGACCAAATATAAAACTACAACTTGTTAGATCCTTGCTTTGGCATCACCTTGGATTTTATAGGGGATGTGCTCTCTCAATGCTATGCGTTCTAGCGATGTGGGAAAAAAATTAAAGCTTGAAAGAATTCAACAAAGAACCATATTTATAGAAACATGTTCTAACTTGGATGGAATAAGCACCATTACTATGAGTCATATTCATATCATTTCAACCATTGGGGTTTAAAATTTGATAAGACGCATTTGTCATTAGCCGACCCTCATGTTAGAATTTATATATAACACCTATATATTTCTAATAGCATGCAAATTGCCTACAGAAGCTATGAAATTAAGATTAAGTTTCATGGCTAGAAGATGCTTACTACTCTATGATTACGGTAATACACTTAAATATTAAAACTAATATTTAAATAAAATACATTTACATATGTCTAATAGCATGCAAATTTCGAGGGGAGCTTTTTCTGAGTGAGCTTCGAGGGAGTCGCAAGCTTTTTAAACACCCCTAATTCCAGCCCACATAATGGCCCAACAAAAGCCCACCATACTTCACCAAATCATGGGATTCTTTCTGACGTTTCCTCCGAAAATCAAATAGTTGATCCATATTATTTTTCTTTTTTTTTCAATCCTTTAATTGTATTCTTTCTAACGTTTCCTCCCAAAATTAAATAGTTGATCCATATTACTTTTCTGTTTTTAATCCTATGCTATTTCATCAACCTACTGCAACTTAATAGAACTAGTTCTATACCCGCCCGGGGGTGTTGGTATCATCGTCATCGGAAACCCAGGACCAGTCGGAACGGATCGAGTTGTGACCGCATATACAATCATTCTCAAACAAACGACAACTATCACAATACTTCATCATGAATCAAACTAACCGATTATTTGCACAATGATAGTAAACTAACCGTATGAAACTGAACGAACTTGAACTATGAATAATCACAAACTTGCAATACACAAACTGAACTTTTATAACGAAATTTTGCAGTACCTGAAATCTGGAATGGAACCGTGCATATATACGAGATGAACCAGTGCGTCTTCAACCGTCATGTCTCTTCACTGAAGAGATACGTTCCTTGCCAAGATAACCGTACATTCGGTTACAAGTATACTCGCACCATTTCATCATTTGCACAGCCCAAACCCAATTTGTTAAACCTAATGGACTTCTAGTGTTTGACCCAATACATAACATATGGCCTCCGGCTCAAAACATAAACATAAAACAAATAAACTTGTTCGACCCATTACGAAACTAAAACAAATAATAAAAACTACTGGCCCGAAACCGAATCGGATGGACTTGATTATCTTGATCTTCATTCACCGCCCTAAGCAAGAACATCCGAGTCTCCAGCCGTGATTACTCCTTGCGATTGTTGGTGACCTCTATCTTGACCACCACTTCATCGTCACTTGATTCTTCGAGCCAACCGTCGTTGTTGCTTGAATTTCCAGCCATGACATTTGCCTTTTTCCCACGCTCTTTCTTCATGTAGTCGAAGTACCATTCGACTAGTTCCAAATAGTAGATGTAGGCAACCTTGACTTCATATGCATCATCCGGTTCATAACCGTATTTGGCCGCAATCACATCCCATAAGTTCTTTTCCATTACTTCCTTGAATCCTCCGTTATGCTTAACAATTCGATGTAACAAAATGAGACTAAGGTCTCGGCCATCAATCAACTCGGGTGGCATTGCCTTTTCACATACGATTCCAAGAAAATCCATAATAAACCAAATCAAGATCTCTTCGAATGGTGCATCGAAAAACCTTTGGTGATTCTTTAATTCTTCATGCAACGTTATGAGATCTCCCGGTTCTACACAACTTTCCATAATCATGTTCCTTTCGATGACGTCTTCCTCGAGTTGTGAGAGAATTAACGCTCGTTCCCGGAGCGTTTCTTTTGATTCACGCGGATTATCCTTTTCACCTTCAATGTAAATTAAAAGTGCCTTCTTTGCTTTCTTGGAATACACAATTTCTTTCTTTCTTGCCCTCGAACTTTCACCGTATGCCTTTTTCTTGTTTCTTTCTTTTTCGAATTCCCTTTCGTAGTAATCTTCCAAACATTCCTTAAATTCCTTCTTTTCTTTCTTGTAACCGTTATCAACACCAAGATTATCATAAAACGTGTTGAGATAATCTTGTTCTAAGTCAACCTCCGACTTATCTTCATAAATGTCGAACCCTTTCGAGCGACTTCCAAACATCTTCTTTAATAGACATGTATCCCCCATTGTAACTGTTTCTATCCCTTGAAACAAAAGTTGTTCTAGACTTAACACGTTCTTGTCTAGACTAGGAGCGTAACTTACACATGGGATCGTTTTGTCTTTGCCATCCACCGGGACTCTAACTTCTCCAATACCATGCACAAACGAGAAATCCTTCCTACTCTCGTTTGTCACTACCCCAAAGTGCCTCTTGAAACATTTGAACACATTCCGGTTTCCCGTCATGTGTGTTTTGTATGTAGGATCAACAACCCATATCGAATCCCATTTACCGCCACAAGTATCCTTAACCACATAATCACTTTCAACCGGTAATGGCGATAAATTAATATACTTACTTGGGCAAATCGAGGCGATATGACCAAATTGCTTGCACTTGAAGCAACGAATTCCCGGTTTCCTTGGCCTTCCCACCGGTGCATTTGCTTTCTTACCGGACTTCTTCACGAACCCCTTTGGAACCATTTTCTTTGGAAACTTCTTTACCGGTAACTTCCCGGTTCGTATGGTTGGCTTCCCCTGCGCGTACTCATCCATCTCTTCCGCCGCCCGGCCACACTTTCCACTACGAACAACATCTTCACCGTAATCGGTTTCAACCGATTTTCCCTTGTCTCCACATACCCGGTTCCCATCATGATCACAACCCTTTCCGGTTCCTGTTAAACCTTTGGCTCTGATACCAATGTTGGTATCATCGTCATCGGAAACCCAGGACCAGTCGGAACGGATCGAGTTGTGACCGCATATACAATCATTCTCAAACAAACGACAACTATCACAATACTTCATCATGAATCAAACTAACCGATTATTTGCAGAATGATAGTAAACTAACCATATGAAACTGAACGAACTTGAACTATGAATAATCACAAACTTGCAATACACAAACTGAACTTTTATAACGAAATTTTGCAGTACATGAAATCTGGAATGGAACCGTGCATATATACGAGATGAACCAGTGCGTCTTCAACCGTCATGTCTCTTCACTAAAGAGATACGTCCCTTGCCAAGATAACCGTACATTCGGTTACAAGTATACTCGCACCGTTTCATCATTTGCACAGCCCAAACCCAATTTGTTAAACCTAATGGACTTCTAGTGTTTGACCCAATACATAACATATGGCCTCCGGCCCAAAACATAAACATAAAACAAATAAACTTGTTCGACCCATTACGAAACTAAAACAAATAATAAAAACTACCTGCCCGAAACCGAATCGGATGGACTTGATGATCTTGATCTTCAGGGGCCGGGTAGTTTAATGTTATAATGTCAAAACAATCTTTCTAGCTTATGTTAAGAATCCCTTGTATAGTCATGTATGTATGGCCTACACATGAATACGCGTCCACCTGTTCAAAATTTTTCTTGCACCTCAAGTCATAATTCCACCTCATAATTCCTTTCTTCTCATATGCCTGTTTACAAAGAAAGTGAAAAGATAGTTGGAATGTAGATGACAGCCATCTACAGCTTTCTATTGTGCAAACACAAAAAAAGGACCAATTAGGGTTGGGTTGGTTAAAACCTAGAAGCTGTTTTACCATTTAAAAAATACAAAACACGTTAAAATTAGGTTGGAAAACAAAAAACCTACTTTTCTCTTTTATAAAAAGGTTTCGGAGAACATGAATTTATTGTTGGAATGTCTGTGTGCTTGTGTTTTGTATTACATATGTTCCCCTATTTATATATTAATTAACTTACTTTTTAGAGGAAATAAAAGAACAGATAATCTGGATGACTGACCGATAGCGTTGTCAGCCAGTTGCAACAAATCGCTCACCAACTTTGGTTCATTGTGTGCCCACAGTAGCGGGTTAAGCTTGTATGAAGCAAGACCAATTAGGATAGCTTACAATATGTGGATGATCACAATAATTTCGTACAACATATAATATTGCAACTCATAAATAATATATAGTAAAAGGTTATTAATACACAACTTTCAGATGATTTATTGGGTAGAATCTATGAGTGACCTGCCATGGGCGTATGGAGAGAATGAAATGTCAGAAAGCAAGCATCAAGGCCTTTCATGGTGGATGAGTGTATCCCATGGGAATCCTGTATATTGGGTGCCTAATAATCACACCACAAAGCTCCATCAAGTCACAGACAAGTACTGAGATTAGAACAAAATTTAAAATCTTCATGATCATACCAACCTACTGATAACCACCTGGATGGTAGCAAGTCGCAACTTCTTAGAATTTTTAACTCAGGGAAACATCACGCAAGATCAAGTATCTGTTAGAGCAAAAAATAAAATTAAATAGAAGAAGGAAATAAACAAAATAACCTACTGTTTAGTTACTGCATACACTGAAACAGACGTAGGTTAAAAAAGAGTTTTTGAACGTGGGTCAAACGGGTTGATCCGGTTTGGATCAATCCATCAACAGTTTATCCACTTTTGAATAACTAATGCATTATACATGAGAACAAAAACCGGTAAATATGGTGTACGTGGGTCGGACCAACGATGCTCGACCAATTTTGAATACCAGGTGAGTCAGCAGAGGGTTCGTAGATTTTGGCATAAATAAGAACCCCGAATAGTGTAGCAACTAAAACTCTTCTCTGTGAACACCACTTGGACCTTTTACTGCACCAGGTCCTTTACCAACACTACCAGATGAGCTAAATGTTGAGTTGAAGGCAGCCGCTGAAGCTCTCTAAGTTGTACCACCACCTTGATTCCTATGGCTCTGTGTTAACACCAAAAGTACAGCTGACAAAATTGGTGGTTCGGGTCAGAAAATGGGCCGCATATGGTTAGATAACGGGTCAAAACAGATTCAGGTACAAAGACGGAACTTTAAAAACTGTCCCATATTGTTGGGTACTGTAGCTTCTGTTGGTATCATCGTCATCGGAAACCCAGGACCATTCGGAACGGATGGTATTGTGACCACACATACAATCGTTTACGAACAACCCACAACAATCACAGTACTTCATGATGAATTGAACGAAAAACAGATTTGTAAATGATAACTAACCGAATTGAACTTTGAATGAAACTAGAACTTGAATATGATAACTTGTAAACACACGTTCGAATACAAACTGACTGACCGAGAACAATGGATGTTGGCAGCGGCTTTATAGGCGATGAACAGGTATGTTCCACAGTCACGTCGTTTCAAATAGGGGATATGACGTTTCATGAATAACCGCTCTTGCGGTTATTTAGTTTGGGGACATACCGGTTCGCAAAGCTTGGCCCAAACCCATTTGTTCTAACCGCTAATACCCTACTGGACATAACAAGCTTGTTCGACCCATTTACATGTGGCCTACGGCCCAAACGAAATAAACATAAACATACTAAAGTTTTGACCCATAATAACTAGACTAAAACAAATAAACATAACCGGGCCGAGAGGCCCATTACTTGTACTCGGATGGACTTGGTTAACGTAACGTTCTTCATTCTCCCCCTTAAGCAAGAACATCCGAGTCCTTCGATCACGATCACTCCTTGCGATTGTTGGTGACCTCGATCTTGACCACCACGTCGTCGTCGCTTGAATCGTCGAGCCAACCGCAATTGTTGCTTGAGCTTTCAGCCATGCCATCTTTCTTTCTTGCACACTCCTTCTTGATGTAGTCAAAATACCATTCAACCAATTCCAAATAATAGATGTAGGCGACCTTCATCTCGTAAGCGTCATCCGCTTCGTATCCATACTTCACCGAAATATCGCCCCACATGTCTTTCTCCATTATCTCTTTGAATCCACCGTTATGCTTCACGATGCGGTGTAGTAGTATGAGACTGAGATCACGTCCATCAATTAACTCTGGCGGCATTGCTTTCTCACAAACAATCCCTAGAAAATCCGTGATGAACCAAACCAAAACTTCCTCGAACGGTGCGTCGAAGAACCTTGGGTGTTTCTTGATTTCCTCGTGTAGTGTGATAAGATCCCCTGGTTCCACGCAGCTTTCCATAATCAACCCTCTTTCAACGACATCCTCCTCGAGTTGAGAGAGAGTTATTGCCCGTTCCCGAAGCGTTTCCCTTGATTGGCGCGGGTTATCTTTCTCGCCTTCAATGTAGATCAATAGTGCCTTTTTCGCTTTCTTGGAGTACACAACTTCTTTCTTCCTTACGTTTGAACGTTCACCGTACACTTTCTTTTTGTTTGTCGACTTCTCGAATTCTCGTTCATAATAATCCCCCAGACACTCTTGGAATTCCTTTTTCTCCTTCTTGTAGCCATTATCAACCCCAAGATTATCGTAGAAAGCATTAAGATAATCTTGTTCCAAATCGACTTCCGACTTGTCTTCGTAGATGTCGAACCCTTTCGACCGACAACCAAACATTTTCTTCAACACACACATTTCACCCATAGTGACCGTCTCAATCCCTTGAAACAAGAGTTGTTCTAGACTTAGAACATTCTTGTCTAGTCTTGGTGCATAACTTACGCACGGGATTGTCTTATCCTTGCCGTCCACCGGCACTCTCACTTCTCCTATTCCATGTACAAACGAAAAGTCTTTCCTACTTTCGTTCGTCACAACCCCGAAGTGTCTCTTAAAACACTTAAACAAATTTCGGTTTCCCGTCATATGCGTTTTAAACGTGGGATCAACAACCCAGATAGAATCCCATTTGCCCCCGCAAGTATCTTTCACAATATAATCACTTTCAATTGGCAACGGTGATAACTTGATATACTTACTAGGGCAAATTGATGCGATGTGGCCGAATTCCTTGCACTTGAAACACCGAACCCCCGGTTTTCTCGGCCTACCCACTGGTGCATTAGATTTCTTCCCGGACTTCTTCACGAAACCCTTTTGAAACACTTTCTTTGGAAACTTTTTCATTGGTGATTTCCCGGTCCGCATGGTTGGCTTCCCCTGCGCGTACTCATCCACTTCCGCCGCCCGGCCGCACTCTCCACTACGAACAAAATCCTCTTCACCATAATCGGTCACCATCGATTTCCCTTTGTTTCCACGAACCCGGTTTTCTTCTTGATCACAATCCCTTCCGCTTCCTGTTAAACCTTTGGCTCTGATACCAATGTTGGTATCATCGTCATCGGAAACCCAGGACCATTCGGAACGGATGGTATTGTGACCACACATACAATCGTTTACGAACAACCCACAACAATCACAGTACTTCATGATGAATTGAACGAAAAACATATTTGTAAATGATAACTAACCGAATTGAACTTTGAATGAAACTAGAACTTGAATATGATAACTTGTAAACACACGTTCGAATACAAACTGACTGACCGAGAACAATGGATGTTGGCAGCGGCTTTATAGGCGATGACCAGGTATGTTCCACAGTCACGTCGTTTCAAATAGGGGATATGACGTTTCATGAATAACCGCTCTTGCGGTTATTTAGTTTGGGGACATACCGGTTCGCAAAGCTTGGCCCAAACCCATTTGTTCTAACCGCTAATACCCTACTGGACATAACAAGCTTGTTCGACCCATTTACATGTGGCCTACGGCCCAAAGAAAGTCATAAGTATTGTTTTCTATGAAGAAGAAGAAGAAGAAGAAGAAGAAGAAGAAGAAGAAGAAGAAGAAGAAGAAGAAGAAGAAGAAGAAGAAGAAGAAGAAGAAGAAGAAGAAGAAGAAGAAGAAGAAGAAGAAGAAGAAGAAGAAGAAGAAGAAGAAGAAGAAGAAGAAGAAGAAGAAGAAGAAGAAGAAGAAGAAGAAGAAGAAGAGAAGAAGAAGAAGAAGAAGAAGAAGAAGAAGAAGAAGAAGAAGAAGAAGAAGAAGAAGAAGAAGAAGAAGAAGAAGAAGAAGAAGAAGAAGAAGAAGAAGAAGAAGAAGAAGAAGAAGAAGAAGAAGAAGAAGAAGAAGAAGAAGAAGAAGAAGAAGAAGAAGAAGAAGAAGAAGAAGAAGAGAAGAAGAAGAAGAAGAAGAAGAAGAAGAAGAAGAAGAAGAAGAAGAAGAAGAAGAAGAAGAAGAAGAAGAAGAAGAAGAAGAAGAAGAAGAAGAAGAAGAAGAAGAAGAAGAAGAAGAAGAAGAAGAAGAAGAAGAAGAAGAAGAAGAAGAAGAAGAAGAAGAAGAAGAAGAAGAAGAAGAAGAAGAAGAAGAAGAAGAAGAAGAAGAAGAAGAAGAAGAAGAAGAAGAAGAAGAAGAAGAAGAAGAAGAAGAAGAAGAAGAAGAAGAAGAAGAAGAAGAAGAAGAAGAAGAAGAAGAAGAAGAAGAAGAAGAAGAAGAAGAAGAAGAAGAAGAAGAAGAAGAAGAAGAAGATTTATTCAAATTGTGAATTGATGTAAATTGACGAGGAAAATCTAGAATATAGTTATGATACCTTAGAATCCAAATAAACGGCGACCTGCCATGGCGAGGATGATGGTTCAACAACCATGATTGTGCTTCACTCCGGTTGGTGATCGCCGGCATCATCATCCACATATCTGCAGGTAGCGGAGAAGAAATGGGGATTTCTAGGATGTGAACTGCTGCGTATTGATGTAATCTGCTCCATGATTTACGCCAGACATGAAACTGCTGAACCTGAAAAAAAAAAAAAAAAAAAAAAAAAAAAAAAAAATGCCCCTCTTTACAACTGCTGCTTCTAGAAGAAAACACTGAATTTAAACGGTTCAGATTAAAAGTTGGGGACTTTTAATGGACAGGATTAAGTAAAAACAGTTGAGATTAAGAGGAACATTAATATATATAATTTGCTTAAGTCATCAATTCATTGGGTCAATTTTAATGATGAGGGAAACTTGGACACGACTAAACACGAAGAACTCTCAGATGTGAGAAGGTATATACTTAGGCAAGGAATCCTACTAGTAAACTCACAACTCTCGGAATTGAATAACTGAATGCCTACCGGAATCTAAGAGTACGACTGGCTCGGGGAAACACTAAGGTATGCTAAATCTCCTCCCGGTCTCACTAACACAACTCAACGAACCTAAAGGACATGTAAAGATCACTGGTATGTGGTTTAGTTCTCTCCCCAATCTCCAACTAAGAATGCTAAGGTACTCAAAGACTAGATCGCCTCCCGGCCGGTCTCACAACTCACAATACACTAATGAGGCAAAGAAATAATCTAACTACACTGGTTATAACCCGGAATTAATAAAATCTATGTTAGTTTGGGAAACTCACTCCAGTGCAATTTCTATCCAAAGACTCAAAGACAAAGATAACACGACACTCGATTTACCTCTCAGTATCAAGAATAACAGAATACTAGGTTTAACTAACTCAAAGACTTATTCCTACGGTTAATAAGTCTAGATTAACCACAAGACAATCACCAACACTAAGTGAAAATCACACCAAACCCTAACCGATAAATATGTAATCAATCAATCAGAGAAACATGCGACACAAGATGAGTTAATCAATCATACCATAGCACGCGTACACATCAAAACCAACAATAATCAGATCTTTTACCAAAACATTACGTCAATTAAATAAATCCAAACCCGAAAGTAAACAAGTTTACAAAGTATCTATTAAAAGCATAAGTAGTTTGAAAAGTTTAGCTACTCATAATCAAGAACCAGACAAGAACAAACAAACTCATGGTTCATCGTAAAAGAAATATAAATACTTCAGCTACTAGACTATTTATTTAAATTAATTGTCTGTTCCGAATTCTCGTCCCTCCATATTGCCTCCCTTTTCGTTTTCTAATGCATCTGATCTCCCTTCCACCACCGGCTTACTTTTGTTTATCTTTTGTGATGCGTGGCCAAGCGTAACTTTAGTGCATGTGGTGTCTCTTTGCTGCTCGTTGCATACTTCACCAAATCATAGTATTCTCTCTGTCTGTCTTTCTGGCATATTATTTTTTCTTTTTCGTTTTTTTATCCTGTGCTATTTCATCAACCTACTCCAACAAATATCCAGCTCCAAATGATTTTTAATAGAATTTGCTGAAGTCATTGTCTCATCGATTAATTGGCTCAATTTTTATACTAATGCACCATTTCATCTTTATTTCTTTTCAAACGTATAAGTCCATAGCCCACATGATTTAATCAATATATTCACCAATTTTCTTGTATGCAGTTCATAGCCTTTGTTCCTTTCCTGTTAAATATATCATAGAAATAAATCTTACTTCTTTAATATATTAACTGCATTAGTAATTACATTGATTGTTTTATGGATGTGTAAATGTGTTTGTCCGTAGCTTTCCTCAAAACCATATAATCATTACTTGCCATGAGTAATTGTAATTTTCTAAACTTTTAAGCTTTTCATATTTGCACTTTGTTTAATATATAAATTAATTGTTTTTGCTCGTTTTCATTTAAGACCATTAAACTTTCATATATATATTATAATGCATATTAGACGGACAAGATGATGCATATTAGACGGACAAGATGATCATTTCACACATTTCTCAACATGTACAAGTCCTTAAAGCTTTATGTACAGTCATTTAAAGCTTTATGTATCTCGAGGACTAGATTTCTTTTAAGGGGTTGATGATGTAAGATTCCGGATATTTTTATCAAACAATGAAGCGACACGTGTCCAACCTCTCCATTTAATTCTGATTTGTGAAAGGAGGGGGACCAAAATTTGTCAAAAAGGGTGATGAAACAAAGTCGAGGGACTGAAGTTGTAAAAAATGCAACAAAATATATTTCTGGAGGTCCCTTACGGATGGCAAGGGGTAACCCCTTACGGACCGTGAGGCATCACCTCTTACGGTCCGTAAGAGGTGCAGAGACAGCAAAGTAGTAGCTGGCAACTGCAGCTTGCTTCCTTGCCACCTAAATCCGTTATATGCCACCATTTTTCCTCGTATGAGGTGCCACTAATCCTATTCTTAACACCCCTCATAACACTTCTCATGTTCTAATCACTTCAAGATTAGTACAACTAGCCTCCTTTGTTGAACATTTTAGTTACAACTTCACATTCTACTCTAAATCTTTCTCATAAAGCTTCTCTGGACTCAGGAACTGCCTTCTAAGAGTTCTTAGGAGTCAACCAAGTCTAGTAAGTCCCTCCTCTTTAGTCAATTTTAATTATATAGCTAGTCATCAACTAAAAGTCAAACAGTTTGACTTTCAGTTCTGACCAATTTAAGTCAATGTTTAAATTGAACTATCTTAAGTGATCGTAATAATGAGTGTATGAGTCCCCTGCAACTATACCCTCCAACAATCACGTTAAGTAGGCAAAATGACGAGTCAAGCATGTTATAAATAAAAGCCAAAACTCAAATTTATGCATTTTGCGATAATTGAACTTCTAAGTATCTAAACCGCATGTTTTGACATTATTATAGTCATACTGAGTTTAGCACTCATTCTTATATCAAAAGTCAAGCAATTGACTTTTATTTTGTTTTTCGATTCTGACCCGTTTGGTCTACTTTGAAACCTAATCAACGCATGTTATGTGACGATGATATTATAGAAAATAACCCTCTAAGGTTATACCTTTTGGTCATACCATTTCAAGGGTCAATTGACGAGTTAACTATATATACTTTTAAAAATGTCAAAAATGCCCTTATGGCATAAAAATGGTTTTAAAACCTAAGAGGCATATAATCTGACCTCAAAACTGATCATACATTATCTTAAAATGTGTTTTCACAAAACGGACTCGTCGTAGGCCTATTCGACCACCCGATGTCGTATTTACACGTACGATAAGTTTAAATAATATAAAATATATAAACTAGTCGTTGGGTCAAAACCTTTCAAAACCAATTCAAATCAGAATTTTTGGTTAACAGACCAATATCACACACGAGGCCTTGCACTCGGACGGGTATGAAACACGTTCTATCAGGTCAACACTTAATCTAGCGAAAGCGAATAAAAATTCTAAGTAACGTTACAAGTCAAAAAACTTACCAATGACTCATGAACATTCTAATGGATAATAAATTTGTTTTATTTTAGACTATAGAGCCCTCCAAATAATCGTGCCTAGGATATACAACTTGATTTATGGGTTTGCTTCAAAGAAGTAAACTTAGGAATTTACTACTCAGCAAAGGTAAATACTCTTAGCCTTTTTTATTGAAAAACTTGGCATATGGCGTTAGCCACTTGGAGGTATTATATAAATTGGCAAATGCTTTCATAAATGTAAGAACCCGGTTAATCTGTATTGCTTGAATAATATTAAACATTTGGGAATTAATGGTACCGTGTCCGGACGCACCGAATCATCAATTATGAATGGCCATATAAAATTTGCACATGGTAGTAGGCATACACCCTGAAGACGTTATATTAAAGATGGTGTGTACCATGCCGGCATAGATTTTTGATCCGCGAATGTATTGACAAGCATGTAAAACAGGTGACAAGAAATCTATCCTAAGGAATATTAAATGATTACCTACAGGTTATCATAATATATAAAATGATTTTCAAAACGAGTTGGTTAATTGTATTTACCTGTAAAAACTGATGTACTTTTAAAAGATTAAACTGCAAGTAATGAACTTTGATTATAGGCTGGAAACGATTCGGTCAAGAAAAAGTCTTGGAATTTGCGACTTCACTACTTAAAGGCATGTGACGTCCTAAGCTCATTTTATTCTGATCATACCTTGTGGCAATTGTATCAAACAACTTATTATAAATTTTATTTAGTATATTTCAATCTTTTATGCATAATACTTTATTACCCAATCTTTCGCTAACAATCGTGAAACTGTTATCAATCGTTACATATAAATTCTCTGATCGGGCCCGCCGAAAATCGGGATATGACATATGTTATATGTATAACTAGTATTAACCCCCCCCCCCCCGCGCGTTGCGATGAGGGCGTAAAACCGTGACAAATTACAACAATGCCAACGACCACCAACACTGAAGTTGCGGCATGTTAATGTGAAGAAATTAGACCGCAACGTAAAACATTGAAAATGATAACTAAGTCAATTTAGGATATGCGTGTCAAGATGAACTTGTCAAATGTGAAGAATGGGCGACGTAAAAATGTTGAACCACACCAGCACGTTGGATGGTATTTAATGGGCGACGTCAAATGTGAAGAATGGTATTTAATGGATAGAACTTTTTTTATTTCTTTTTTGCCGTAAGTTTTCAATATATATCTATCTATACTTTCTATAAAAGAAGAAATCCCAATGATATAAGAAAAGCTGATGTGTCAGCAGGAGAGGCTGTCTAACAATGATTTTCTTATGTCATTATTCACTACTAGAAAATACACATTTCTTAACGCACATTGTGCGTCATAAAACGGTAATTATGACACGCAAAAGCGTGTCGTTGATTGAGGAGTCATAAAATTAACATGACATGCATTTGTGTGTCATGTTTTTATAACACACATTTATGACATACATTTAATGACACGCATTCATGACACTCATTTTATGACTCCTTTTAATGACAGACATTCATGACACTCATTTTATGACACTTTTTAATGACACACGTTCATGACAAGCATTTATGACACATATGTATGACATTCATTTACGCGTATCATGCTTTTTATTTGTTCAAATTTGTTTTTATAGAATTACTAATTTGCCCTGGATACATATATAATAACAAAAACAATAGATCTTTTTTATAAAACAAATACACATACACACACACACATATATATATATATATACTAGACGTTTACCCGCGCGATGCGGCGGGAAACATATCATTTAGGTTGGTGAGTTTAGGGCTATGTACGGGGAGATTCAGTTTTGAGCCATAACCAAAACCAAATTCGTGATGCAATGGAAAACACAACACTTGTTAGTAATTCTAAGGGTGTGCATGAGAAGGTTTAGTTCAGTTGGGTCATAACTAAAATCTAAATTTTCGATAAAGATATTGTGTTTATGGTCATTGATTATGTATGGGTTGCTATTTTCATATCATATAAAAATTAAAATAAATTACTATAATAAGTTGACCGGTCATGGCTTATTAAAAATAGAAATTAAATGTAAAGTTAAAATATATTGTGTTTATGGTATGGAATTATTACTTTACAAAATTCGTAAGATGTTGTGAGTGTTTTATTAATGTGAAGGCTTGTGAAAATTTCGAAGTTAAATAGGCTTCGGTAGCCTAAACATCCTATGTAAGTGTTTTTTTTCGTTGCAATGTGCGTGTATCGTTTAATTACTATGCTTCGTCATTTAACCTCCCGTTCCCGCCGCATCGCGGCGGGGGCTCCACCCTAGTTGAATATAACAATGCATCCCAATTTCAATTGTTGAACTTCATTTCTATTTCTGACTTGAAAAGAGACAAGTACAATAACAACCATCATAAAATCAATTTTAATATCAAGGAAAAGACAAACATCTCATATAAATAATGGTGATCTCATATAAATAATGGTGAACTAAACAAACAATGTATTAAAATTTAGTTACCCCGTTTAGTAATCTTAAACATGATCATTATGGTAAGTACACCAACAACAATAACTAAGAAAAACACATATGAAATGTTACTTTAAACACAGGATCATTATGGGTATGATATAGTTAGCACCAAGTAACTTGTCCATCATACCTGTAACCCAAAATCTATGTTTGCACTCTTTTTTACGTTATATTTCTGTCTCTTACATTGGCCTGTATTTTTCTCGAATAGCATTCATATACCAATACCCAAAAGATAACACGAGTGTAAGGTAAGTAAACATGAGTCAAGGGGGTAAAGTAATAAATGAAGTAAATGAGGTAGCTTTAACGACACCTTAAGATTAATGTCTTCTGATCTATACCTAATAGATAACTTATTACGTCACGTTTCAAATATCTGTGAACCAAGATTTTCTTCCCCGCTTCCCCTTCGTATTATATCTCTTATTTTGTAAATGTATCTTAACTCCAAATATCCTTTTATAATTCATAAACTTTCATTAGTAACCATTTAATCTGTATATGTAATACAAAGGTTTATAGGGGATATCATTTTTGTAGCATAAAAATTCTTTTTAAATCAACTTCATAGCTCCTCATAAATTACACTGCCATGATCACTCTAAATTCATCACAACATAAATTGCACATCTCTTTTTGTTGCTCTTATACGGCTTTAGACAATTAGAACTATTTTTTAAAAAGAAAAAAAATATTAATAACAATACTAAGAAATTAAATCTCATATACCAAAAAAAACCATTCTTAACGCTTCTCATTCGTCTTTGGTGAGTTTTGAACCAACTGCTGATGAAACGGCGACGCACGTGTGCTACTTGATATCGATAGGCTTCTAGGATGCTGTGACCCGTTTCTTGAAAGCGACCCGTTTGAAACCGGGCCCTGTGTCGGCCATTTGGGCTCGACCCGACCTGTTCAGATTGGACCGTCTGG
This sequence comes from Helianthus annuus, assembly GCF_002127325.2. Lineage (NCBI taxonomy): Eukaryota > Viridiplantae > Streptophyta > Magnoliopsida > Asterales > Asteraceae > Helianthus > Helianthus annuus. Next base: position 97,809,977 of record NC_035440.2, on the reverse strand, counting down.
AAGTAAATAGATGAGCTAGCCATGTCCTTTAGGGCCGGCAATGGCTTTAATGACTCAACAACTTCACTCATGAGTGATCTGACCTTTGAGTCTCGGCTCAGGCAACGGGCTGCTAGCTAGGCCGCTTTCTGGGCTCCCTTTATAGAGAAATGACCCTCGAGACGTGGGTCTATTAGCTTATAAAACCGCCTCCTCTCTCCTAAATGTGGTCGAGCCCATTCTACGAGATTGTGCTCACCGTTTGGACGGTTTTTGTCCATTGACCTTCTACCAGTCAACATTTCAAGTAAAACGACTCTGAAACTATATACGCCACTCTTTGCAGTAAGATGTCCTACATGAGAAAACAAATAACATAAGTGATTCAAACGTTAAAGAAACAAGAAACACAAAAAGTCAAGAATAAAAAGTAAAAAAGTCAAACCTGTCATTACATATTCCGGAGCTGCGTAACCGTATGTTCCCATGATTCTAGTAGAAACATGCGTTTTATCACCCTCGGGGGCGTCTTTAGCAAGACCAAAATCAGAAAGCTTTGCGTTATATTCCTGGAAAAGAATCGTTAAAAAGATGAACCTGAAAGCAAATTCATGAAAAGTCAAATGCTTGATGAGTTAGTGTTGCATACAGCGTCTTACAAAATGTTGTTTTGAAATCACCATAAATCATGGATCTTTTTGCGTCTTCATGTAGAAAAGCCAGTCCTTTTGCAGCCCCGAGTGCGAATTTCATTCTGATTGACCATGGTAGAGGTAATGATCCTACAAAATTAAGATCATACGTAGCGCCACAAGGGGCGGTATGGATGAGAAAAAGAGGGGGCGCGACCTCTATAACGGCGGTATGGGGGAGGTTTCAAATTTTGGACCAATAAAAAATTAGTTAGTGTTTTTATAATTAATTAATAAAAACAAAAATTAATAATTAGGTATTGATGGGTAGGGGCTTTATGACTACGGGCTCTAGTGATATAATGCCCCATAAAGCCCCTGTGTGACGTGGCACGACACGACACGTGTCGCATAACGCCCCACAAGGGGCTTTATGACTACGGATAGCCTAAGAACAATTTAGAATGATCACCAATAATTAGAGAGAATAAATGAAATCTGCAGTTACAAACCTGCATGGAAGTTGGTGAATGGATATGAAAAACCGTATGATGAAATTCCGTATAAGCATTCGAACATGCACTGGTTCTTAAAAGCTTTTCACGCTTCTTACTTCCAAGAAATGCAACATGCTCAATCATATGTGCAATGCCTTGCTCATCGTCGTCCTCGTCAATCGACCCCGCATGGATCTCCATGTGCGCTTCAAATATGGACCATTAAGATTAACATAAGTCACAAACATGATATTTACCTGCATTTTCAGCAAGACATTTAGTGTCTCACGAACTAACAAAGGTGACATGTACTTGAGCGCTGCTCCTAATGCCTGTGCACAAGTTTCACTCACGGGAGCAACAACTTGATCAGACACATAGTCCCCAAAACTGCAAAAAAATAGCAATTTAAAATCTTCAATTTTTAAAAAAACGTTATTCAAAGTCGAGAATAACTAACAAAAGTTGAGAAGTAATATATCTACCGATCTAGTGAGAGCACATACAAGAATCGAATTCCACAATCCTAAAGAAGTTCTATGTTTTTCACCGAAGAGCTTCTAGCCCTCTTAATCAAATTTCTTAGCACACTATTTTGTGGAGGACCGTCGAGTACATCCACCTTCTCCACCAAATTTTTATTATCACAATTATCTGTTGTTTGTGCCACGTCAGCAGTAGCTCCAGTAGGTGGATAGGATACAATGTCCATACATGATTGTGACTCAACTTTAACAGAATTTACAACTACTTCACCATTTGCCTGTCCAGCAGACAGATTGCTATGGGTATCAACAAACAATTTATTCCTAACAGGGTTGGCATCCGTGCTGGTGGAGGTGGAGACCGGTATATGCATCGGATCAAATGATGCATCTTCAGATTTCTGTCTTTTAAGGTCTGGCTTCGTTTCATCTGTCCCGACTTGCAACACGGATTTGTCAGAGAACGCACTTGGGGTAGATTTGCATATAGGAAAGCGTTTTCTCCACCCATGATGAAAGCAAGAGAAGCGTGTACATTGATCTAGCAATGGCCTTTGAATCACTGGCTTATCCAATGGAAAAAAAAATTATTCTCAGCAATCTGTAGCAATTAAAGCAACATATAAAGTACCACGGTAACAAAAACCTTAAAAACGTCAAAAATCAAACGGTAAAACAAAAGGTCGAATAAACCACTACCTTCAAGCCGCGTTCAGGTTGCTCAATATGATCCTCCTGCGACCCGTTACAAAAACCCTAAAAAATGTCAAAAACCAAATGGTTAATCTACATTGCTTGATCAACAAACACTAAAGACACTTGTTTGAAGAAGAAGGTTGTCCTGACTCGTTAAAATTGTTTAATCCTGAAAGAACCAATTAAACATGAAGTTAGTAACATAGTCAATACAAAATTCGTGTTAAGGCATCACACAACTTTAATTTAACAAAGCCACATAAGAAAATCACCTTTTCTTACCGAAACCCAACTCCAAATCGGTTCAATATAACTTGTCTGGGCAAAAAGAATCACAGAAATCATCAAACTATAGCAGATACAAAACGATATTGACTCAAATAACACATGAAAAAACTCGTTCTCATCTGAAAACTATGTTCTTCCAATCCAAAAATTTTTACAAAATTTCCAAAACAAACGTTTAACAACTACAAAATACAAGTTAAAACCTATAAATCATGAAACCAAAACAAATTTGCCCTAATTTGTGCATACCTGGTGAGACCTAACGGCGAAGCGAGCAACAGCACCGGTCGCCGGAGTATCAGCGGCGGAAATTTCAAGCAGGTCAACAGATATGGGTGGAAGTGTGTGGATTACTCTAGATGGATCTGGATTTTGTCTCTGAGAAGTATAAATGGTTTCTTAAGAGAAAATGGGTGGCCATATTTGATTCCTGAATTCAAAATTTGAAATTGCAGAGAAAAAGGAATATTCAGGGATAGGTTTTTGGAAGCTTTTGGTGTCATGGAGCAAAGGGAATTCAAAAATTGAATTGGCCGCCCAAAATTTTGTTGCTTTATCAGATTCAACATTTGTGCTTTAGTTGGTTGTACAATATGCTTTAAAGGCTTGTAAATGACAAATGACCATTTCTATCCTTCCTATATGCTTATTAATATAGTATAGATATATATATATATATATATATATATATATATATATATATATATATATATATATAAACAAAAACAATCCATTACATAATCATTTGTCAAGTATACTACAAATATTTCAACGTTAACAAAAAAAAAGAATTGTTTGTCAATACATCGTCAACACCTAAAATACGATTTGTCACTTAAAAATAGAGGTAACTGCATAAGTCGACCAATCTTCGCGAATGTCATCCATATCCGCAGCCGAGTATTCTTCTACTTCTTTCCCGACCTGAGACAACAATTAAATAAAATAAATCGTAAAAATCATAATTTAATCCTAATATATGAATTTAAACATTTGTTTGGATATATAACAACATGCATAATTTCATGTCCTTAAACTATTTCATACTCAATAAGCATATCATGTCACATAAGTCCATATATCAAGTTTTGTGACTAAAACTATTTAGAACTCAATAAGTATACCATGTCCCTTGGGTCCCAAAACTTGACGTATAACAAGAGTTAGCAAAATTAGAAAATAGAAACACATACCTCAATACATAAGAATTGTTTGTTCTTTCTTCAAAAAAAAAGATCTTCAGTTAGAAGTTTACTTGACCCGCTAAGGATCTCCTTCTCATATTTTGTCCAGTATCAAACAATTACTGACATGAAATGGAATCATTAGCTAGAAACGAAAATCACAACACAAATGGAATCTATAAATTTAAGAATTTGTTTGGATATTTAATTTCAAGACTAACGGGCATTGAAGTAAACCAAGATCCCAAACATAGAAATTCTCTAATGCTGCACAAGAACAGTATTGGTGTTGCAACGCTCGAAATTGTGTGTCTTAGATATCCTTCATTAACACTGCACTAGATTTAGTTATATAAAATCTGACACAAAAAATGAAAGATTAATGTGGTTGAAAACCATATATAATTATGTTTTATGAACTCACCTGTATAGAAAAGCAATGTTTTATGAACTCCCCCGTATGGAAAAGCAGAAAGGACAAAGTATTGACAAAAGATTCAGAAATATTATGGTCCGATAATAGGACTTGAATCATTTAGCACCTTCACCTTAAAAAAAATAAAATAAACAATAAAAAACACCCAACTAATTCAGTTATAGCAAATCAAGAACAGCCATTAAAACTGTATGTGATTTCTTATCATATAAACAATTTTGTCATTTAATTTATGAACTCGGAGTATTTCGAAACTGAAAAAATTAAAAAAAAAACCCTAATTTTTTAAAAAGTTTCTAATCGGCATTTCGTCGAACTAACAGACGGAAAGAACACTGTCAAAAGGATGGCCGTCTGGTTGAAACTGAAAGTAGCAAGAGACGTCGGAGGTCTCCGTTCATGAGACAACCGTGGGGATTAATTCCAACGAAGTATTTCGAGCATCTTTCTTCAGCAAGTTTATATCTTCCTGCAATTAAAACACTAATAAACACCAAAATTTAGAAAACGAATAGAAAATTTGATGAAATAGTGGATGAACCAGTAGATGGGTATGAGTTTAGATTGAAATAGCGGGTGTGAAGTCTTGATTCTTGAAGAAACTTGAATTAATTTGTGCGTATAGGAGGGAACTATAAAAATTTTGAATTAATTGGTGAGCATAGAGAGAAATTAGAAAACTTTTGATATGGAAATCAAAATTTCTAATAATTTTACCATTGTATATTGTTTATTGTTTATATTTAAAAAACCAACCTAATAAATATTACTTTTATTATTATAATAATATATAGTTTTTTAGCACTTTTATTATTTTAATATTATAATAATTATTATTTTCTTTATTATTTTTCTCAACATTAATTATTTTTTTAATCACAAGTTGGGATAAATGTTGTTCGGTATCATTTGTTTATCCCTATTTTTCTCAAGGATGATTTTGACAAAGGAGTAAGACGTCGGATGAAAATGATAAAAAAATCCAAAAAAAATGAAGGACTGTATGATACAATAAGGTTGTTTTTGATGAAAATGACAAACATACCCAAACCTCATGGACGATTTTAGCAATTTACTCTAAATAAATATATTATATGTTTTTAAAAAAGATAGTTCAGTCATAAATAAATATATAAAATTATAAGAATTATCTAAAGTAATATTATTTATAATTATTGAAAACATTATTATTTATTTTCTCTCCCTATACTTTATTGTGAAAATGGTGTCATACTGTAACACCCCGAAAATATAAAACTTTATAATAAATTTTAAAGATTTAAAATAAACAAAGGTAAACCAACTAGGAATAAATAACCTAGTTAGTCATAAGGCAAGTAGTAACAAGGAAACTTGGTTAAAACATTGAAAATGTAATTTGACAATAATAGGAGGGCTAAAGGTGTTAAGTTGGAAACTTGGTTTTTATAAAACAAAAATCAAAAACCCAAACACACACTTATGTGTGTGTCTGGTCAAACTAAACACATGGGCGACACAGGGTTCCCCCACAAACCCTAGTTCTTGCATACAACCTAGTGAATCGTACGATAACACCTCCTAATGCACCATGTTTGACTTCATATTGGATCTAAAGGGTTATAACAGGATGTAGTAAGTCATAGTAGATCATAATGTGCAATTAATAGATCATATATGTTTTAGGTGAAGAGTTCAAATGAGAAGAATTTTTTTTGTAAGAATAAAAAAGAAGAAATTTCAACCAATAAGAATGCTTTATTTTACTTCATTTAATATAAGCATTTAGTGTTACTATAAGGGTACATTGGTAAATCTACATAGATCATTAATTTGTAGTCTTTCTCTTTAATAGCTAACTACATTAAATTTTTTGTAACTTATTTTCAAAAGATATATTTTTTCAACAAAATAAAATAAAATAATTTAAAGTGTAGGATAAATTATGAGTTGTGTAGTATAAATTACGAGTTGTGTAGGATAAATTTCAACGTGTAGGATGAATTTCGAAATATGTAAGATAACTTTTGATGTGTGTAGGTAAAAAAAATTAGTGTGGAGGAGACTAGTCTTTATGACTAATTAATTAGTCAAAAATGATAATAAATGAGATAAGTGAAAAAAAACTATTTAATGTTTTACAAAATTACCCTTTGTTCTTTTTCTTCTCAATTAATTTTTCTTCTCAAATGAAACTTCTCTATGTTATAGTGGGTCTTAACAGTCATGTTGGGTCTTAATTGTATGTGATGAATCATACTAGATTATAATATGCTAAATAGATCATACATGTTTTAAAGAACCATATTTATCATTTACCAATTTACGTGCCGAGTTACTTTAATGACGTGTCAAGTCATAATATTTTTTAATATATTATAGTTAGAGCATCCCCAATAAGGGGTATTTTTTTCTCATTTTTTAGGGTGTCTAGTTGGCACATGTCCAACCAATCATCTTCTTTCTCTCACTTGCCCCTCTCACAAACACATTTCTTCTCTCTCCTCTCTACAATCACATAACTCACACCCATCCATTTTTTCTCATTCTTCCTCACCAACATCTTCACACCCTCTCTCCTCCACCTCACACCCTCTCTCCTCCACATTACTTTCTCTTTCCCTAAAAACACCAACATATTCCCTTATTGTGGATGTTCTTATGGTAACTAAAGTCATATTATCTTTTAATATATTATTATAGTTATGGTAACTAAATGCCTTTTCCAATAAGAAGACTAATTAATAAATTCTCTTTGATGTAATTTTGATTCTCAAAATCATCAACCTCCATTAACTAAATTATTGTCACATCACTGCTAGATCACTATCACATAAGAATTTGAATAATAACTAAACATTTAATAACTAGATACAATGAAATAACTAAAAAAAATTAAAGAAACCATGTGATTGGTTGGAGAACACTTCGCCCACATGCAACACCCCCTTCACCCGTTAATGAAATGGCGATGGCAATGGATAAAGGATGAATGACATCCCATTAATAAGGTGTTGTGGAATAAGAATGAAAACGGTGAGGTGGCAACGATGATGTGGAATTAGCACCATTCCATAACACTTTGTCTAATAAAAAATCAAACACTATTTAATATTTGAATGGAATGGACAAGATAGTAAACACGATATGAAATCGGAATTGATGACGTGTCTGTTAAACTTATTTATTCTAAAGTTTTTTAAAGAATATATGTAAATAAGATATTTTTTTATTAAAAGTAATCTTTTACTCCATTTATTGACACATTATTCAAGTTACCTATTATTTTAATAGTTATACGTTTGTGATTGACGAATCGATTTCAACATCAATTTCGGTTTTTGTATTATCGATATGGTTTTTGCTCGATGTAAAATATGCTTCGATATCGTTTTGGTCATATATTTTGTGGTCGCTATACCGAATGTCAGTATCACACGAGTATTGTAACGAACTGAATCAATACGGATCGAATGTTCGGCGCAACGCACGAGGGATTTCACAAGTACTTTTAGTTTAGAAAATATAATGTCTTTTATGACGCTAAAAAGATGACACATAAAAAAGTGTTGTTGTAATTTGTTGAATTTTGTGAACCATGTCATTTTTTCTTGACACACGCTTTGAAATGTCATAAAATGGTCTTGTTTCTTTTTTATGACGTTAAAACGATAACACAAAAAAAGTGTCATAAGTTTATTGAATTTTGTAAACCATGACATTATTTTCTTGACACATGCTTTGGAATGGCATAAAATAGTCTTGTTTTTTATTAATGACACTAAAAGATGACACACAAAAAAGTGTGTCATAAATTTATTGAATTTTGTAAAGCATGGCATTTTTTTCTTGACACACGCTTCTGAATGTCATGAAATGAGCGTGTGTCATGGTTTGCGTGTCAAGATAGGTGTATTTTCTTGTAGTAATTACATCATAAAGTCTAATATATAAGTCACTTTAAAATAGATTTAATTTAATTTCAAACCACTGCCTTGTGTATTCAAATGTTAAAGGTCTGGCCCACACTCCAAAGGGCAAACCACTGCCCATCTACAAGAAAGTAGTAGATGGTTCCTTTGGCAAACGTATACCTAGCAGTAGATGTTTTGAAATTGCGGGTAATTTGAAATTCAAAATGCATAGGGATATGTGATTTTCAATTAATGCATGTCACTCACTCACTTCTGTCAATCATCTTCTTATATAAACGTGTTCTCTTCTTTTGTATTTTCAAACCACATTTCTAATGTATCTCTCCCTCAAATCCCTTCTTCTCAATACTCGACATTTGTTCATAAAGGATAAGAGAAAACTGAAGCTTTCTCTGACCCACTTTCAGAAAAAAATTTGGGGATATGTGGTTTGCCTTGATCATGGTAATGTGATATATATGATTATGTTTGTTTTTGTTTTTGATTTTTACTAAAGTTTTGTTATCTGAGTTATGACTAAATGATGATGGTGAATGATCTGCTACAGATGATGATGATGATGATGATTGTTCTACGGTTGTCTCCAGTATCATTGTTCCAACATTGTTTAAAGTATGTGTTTTTTGTTACTCCAAATTTGAAATTTTGAAGTGATATACTCTAATTCTCGCTTTATATTTCAGTCTAATCACAGTTGTTTAAAATTCATACAATCTGTTGCGGGTTATTATAGGTTTGTATTAAAAGAAGCATAAAGTTAAATTAAACACAAAGAAAGATTATTAAATGTACATTTAAAATAATTTTTGCTTATGACTAAATGGTGATTATATATGACTATGGGCAAATGATGATGATGTAGAACCTGTAGTAGTTCCTACTAAATGCAAGAAAGGATCTGCTACTGCTGTAAGATAAGATTTTATCTTACTAGAGTAATGGTCTTTCCTGCCTTTTTTGTATTAAAAGAAGCATAAAGTTTGGTTTAAAGCAGCTCTTTATGAACAAAGTTAAGGATTAAGTATATGAGGACAAGGCTACTCTTCAACAGCTGAAGAAGTGTTTTCATGTACTGCATCTTGGTCTGTTCATGAGAGATCAGGTTTCTAGAAACCTGATGTTGATGCATTGAGTACTTCCGTGGAGTTCATGGCGATTGTCGAAGATATACATTGATGGATTTTAAAGCTATAAGCACTAAATTTTAAGCTAAAAGCACTAAATTTTTGCTGTTAGGTTCGTAAATTTCTTGGTGTTGTTAGATTTTAAAGTTTCGTAGTAATTTTAAGCTGAATAAGTATTATTATGTAATTTTTAATATCATCTGATTATTGCAGATCGGTACTTTTGATGTAGAAGTGAAATTGTCTCTGAGTTTAATTAGATTATGTTGATGTTGTATCAATTTCTGTTAGTGTATAGATCTGTCAAAGTTAAAGTTTGCCAGAAGAGAACATCTGCTCTAAATCATCATCTGCTGATCTAACTGCTGTTTGACTTGCTACTGTTGCCAACATCTGTTGTTGCCTAATAGAGCTTTTAGAAGAATTTCCTCCTCTCAATTGCCAAAATCTGTTGTTGCCAACATCTGTTTGACTTGCTAGTGTTGCGAACAGGAGAGGCTTTAACAGATGTTCGCAATATCTTTGTATACCAAATGAATAGATTTTTTATCTGAGTTATGACTAAATGATGATTGCTGATGTGTCAATTTTTTATCTGAGATTTTTTATCTGAGTTAAAATACATTTAATTTCAAACTACTACTCTATATTTAAATGTCAAAGGTCTGGCCCACATTCAAGAGTGTAAACTACTGCCCATAGCCAAGAATGTATAACTTAGCAGATGTTTCCTTTGGCAAACATATACAATATCAGTGGTTTTGAAATTGCCGGTAATTTCAAATTCAAAATGCCTGGGGATATGTACTTTGCAATTAATGCACGTCACTCAATCAGTTCCATCTTATGGTAAAGGCGTCTTATAGGTAAATAAAGATGTTAATTGTAATTATAATAACGTGTTTAATTTTATATTTTTCCCATGGAAATGTATTAAAAGCCTAACGAGTGTCGCATCATATTCTTTCGTCTGACGAGGTATTTAGTCATAACCGCCTTCATTGGGTATATAAAATACATTGGGTAGAGGTTTTGATCATTACTGTTTTCATCCATCTACTTAATCATCTTCAAAAGTTTTTTGTTTATCAATATCATTACAATGTCTTTTACTTTCAAAGACACATTGGTTCACTGCAAAATGGAAAAATTTGGGTTTCAAGTGATTGTTGACGAGATTTTCACAAGGCTCAGAAGATATTGGCCATTTCAAATGTCTTTCCAAGAATTTTAATAGGGAATTGTCAAGTGATGGATTTCAGATGATGCATTTTCTCCAAAGTAGAGATTCAGTACAAAAGAAACTATTCTCCTTTAAAGACACGTCAATTGTCGTTGACGACGTAGTTGCTGGTAATTTGGATGTTGTTAGAAGCAAAACCTTATGTTTTCCTAACAATGTCCACCCTAGCTTCTTACGTATTCTATCGTCATTTAATGGTTTGTTGTTAGTTTGTAATGAAGGGATTTGCTGTGAGCTGATTCTTTGGAATCTAACTACCAGGCGCTATAAGGTTTTGTCTGATGACTACTTCAATTACAATCATGATCGAAACTCTGATACTGGTGGAATTTATTTTGATCAGCTCAATGATCTGAAAATGCTGAACATCAGATGTTACCGTAATGTAGCTGCTGCTCGTGTTTACTCACGACGTCGTGAGTCATGGAGAACAATAAATTTCGGTAGCGTAAACAATTATGGTTCAGGTGGTTATTCATGGTCTACAGGAGTTTATGTTGATAAAACCATATATTTTATGGTTTTAAATTATTGGTATCCACTAGGTGAGAGGAACATCGTTGCTTTTGATGTTCAGAGTGAGACTTTCAGAATGCTTCGTTTTCCAGAGAGTATTGTAGTCAATCCTTACCAAGGGCATTTTTTGACCATCGCAAAGAGGTTGCATTTGATTGTTATTGGAAAGTCTGCTGAGCTAACTGCTGATTTGCTCAGATATGAAGAAGAAGGCTGGATGAAGGTGTTTGTTTTAAATAATCCTCGTGTAGTTGATTATGTAGATAGGCGCCGAAGGACTAATATAATTGAAGGCAACAAGTGGCTGATAACAAGCATCTGGGGGGATATGATTGAAGTTGATCTGAGGAACAAACTTCTGAAATACCTCCAACATGTTGACAACTACAATGGTCCGAAAGGAGCTTTACTTGCCGAGACTATTGTTTCACCAATTGATTAGGAATTAGTATGTTGTATTTTATTGAATGTTGTTTGCTGTTTTGACAATTGTGGTTTTTATATAATTAGTTGTGTTAAAATTATTAACCATGTTTGTTATTTAAATTAAGTAAATGAATATTTATGTTTGAGAGTGTAAAAGTTTGTAATATTGGCAAAGGTCTGTTTAAATGATCAAAGCTCTATTATTGGGAACAGATGTTTGAAAATAAAACAGCGGTTGATACATCTGTTGACCCAAGTCAACAGATGGATGAACTTTGTATGCTATTTCGCCCATTGATTTGGAATTAGTATGCTGTATTCTATTGATTGCTGTTAGTTGTTTTGAACTTTATTTATTATATGGTTACCTCTGTTTGACACTTGTAGTTTTTATATAAATTAGTTGTGTTAAAATTGTTAACCATGTTTGTTATTTAAATTAAGTAAATAAATATTTAGGTTTGAGAGTGTAAAAGTTTGTAATATTGGCAAAGGTATGTTTAAATGATCAAAGCTCTGTTATTGGGAACAAATGTTTGAAAATAAAAAAGTGGTTGATACATCTGTTGACTTTGGTCAACAGATGGATGAAAACAGATGTTTGGAACTACTGTTAAAAAAACTGTGGTTAAAATCGTTGTTGGGTTAAAATAGTGTTTTGTGGAGGTTGAAGGGGATTAAAACGACTGTTGGGTTAAAATATTGTTTTTTTTTTTTTTGAGAAGGAACATGCTTGAACCACTGTTTATATAATGACTGTTGTTAAAGCTCAGTGTTTTAATCCACTGATAGGCTATCCACTGATAGTTATAGTCAGCTACTGTTTTCATTTTCAGCACTGTAAACTACTGATATTGATTCATCAGTGGTTTCCTAACAACTGTCATCCATTATTCATCAGAGGTTGTCACGTGGACAGTACTTAGCCGTCAGATCTTTTGTAACCGCTGCCACGTCAGCATTCACTTTTTCCACCTATAAAACCCTGATCAAAACCCCAAACAGGGTTTTAACTGTCGAGTCGAATTCAAAATTCCTTTCAAAAGCAGTTTTCACCAAAGTCTCTCAAATCACTCATCTTCTTCCTTCGTTCTTAACTACCTTTGATTTATCATGGATCTTCCATTCAAAACCCGTCATAACTACGTGTGTACACTTGCAAAAACAAGTCAAAACACAGGTTTTCATTCGGTGATTGATGCACTTTCATCTTCAAATTACAAAACTTTGTTGACCTGCAATGAAACCATCTACCTGGATACCCAACGAGAGTTCTGGAAAAATGCAAAGCTTGAAACTAAGGATAAAAAGACCTTAGCTATTACTTCATCAATAAAGGGAATTCCAGTGGTCATCACACCTCAAACCATTTCAGAGGTTTTTGAAATCAATGATCTTACAGGTAAAAGCTCTTTCCCAAAAATAGAGTACCAAACTAATTTTATTGAGAGAGGGTAGGAAGAAGAAATGAAAAATGATACTTTACAAAAGGGCAGTTTTCCACCTGCTGTGAGGTTTTTATTCCATACCCTCCTCATGCGTGTGTCAAATAAAACAACAGCTTTTAATGAAATACCATTGAAAATCCAATTCCTGGGCTATGCTATCATGGCTGAAGAAAATTTTAACTACTCTCTGGAAATTTTCGATCATATGGTTAAGAATGTTAATAAAAAATCATTTTTATTGTTTCCAAGGTTTTTAAGTTTTTATCTTCAAAAAAAATTTCAAAGGATAATGCACATGTGCTTATCCAAGGAAATCCTATTCAAATAAACAGTCTAACTTCTGAAACATTCACAATGTGACAACTCGACCTTTCGACTTCAAATGCACGTTGACCTTGATCATTTACTTTGACTGGTTGACTTGTAACTGTACAGGTGATGTGTTAATGAAACGTGTTGCGAGAGTGCATGTATGTGACTTATTGATGTTGAAAATAGAACATGGATTATTACATAACACATAGACTGATTCACCATTAAACAACTCGACGAGACAGAGTTGTGATTCGCGTGCACTCGACGAAACACTTGTGTTACGCCGAGCCCAGTCTCGCCAAAGCCCACTACGGGCCCAAATTGGTAACTTGAATATATTATTGTGAACCGACTCATGTTTCACATTTTTTTTGGCAAATAAGAAAAACCCTAGATCTCTCCATCCCTACAACCGACGGCATCAACATCATCGGTGGATCATTCGGATCCTTTGTTCAAGTTGTCATACATCTCGGTCAGTAAACGAAATCATTACTATTATTATGATTGAATATTTTTAGATTTGCATGTGTGATGCCTTGAAAATGTAACAATCGGATAAGGATCCCACATAGGTGACGACTGCTATTTGTATACTTGCGTGTGATTTCAAAGCATGTGTTTGTTATTTAAGTATTGGGTATATGCTGAGTGGCCATTGGTTGATTTGTTGGCTGATGAATGTCGGTTCAAGCAAACAAAAATAAATCGCATCACTTATTGATTTACACCAAAACTCATACAAATTGAAAAAGGGAAAAAAGGGGGGGGGTCCAATCAAATCGGTAGTAGCATTATTTCACCAATAATTTGTGCATGTGGGGTGATCGGTGTTTTGTGATAAAGTAGTAAGCCACCACTGAATTATAGGGGTCCAATGAAATGCTTTATTTATGCTAGTTTGGTCCAATAATTCATTGATGCAAAGGATAGTGTCGGCCATGATTTATTCAATTGTTATAAAATGATGGTGGGTGTCATAAATCCTCAAATGGCGGCTAGGTAAACTACAAAATAAATAATCAATTCAGTAACTTCAATCCTAGGAAAAAGTGGCGTTCAAGAGTCAGTTTGTCAAAGGAAGTATCAACCTCCGATTGGTGGGGTTGGCCGGTCAACCGAAAGCCCTTGGCTGTGGGTTTCGGCCCATATTGAGTGGCGGCTATCTTGCACGAGATTCCATCACCGGCTAATATTCTTTTGCGGTCCAATGAGAGTTGGCGGTGGGGATAGGTGTCGGCCACTAAGGCATCTAGGATATTGTGATGTTGTTGTTACTTGCTACTCGAAAGATAGTTGTTGGGACCGAAGGATAGCTATGGTCGAAAGATGACATATAGTTCGAAACATAGTTTTTGGTCCGAAAGATAATTGTGTTAATCATAGACCGAAAGATAAGGGTGGATCGAAAGATGCATGGTTATGAATGTACTTTGAAAGATGGAATGTATGCTTGATTATTTGACATGCCATGCTTGGTGATGAGCGTTAATAATTGCATTCGTGCATACTAGCTGATGATTTAATGTGAAATACTACGTGTTGTGCCATTATGCAAACTGACTGTTATGTGAACATTAAATTGCATGCGTATCATTGCGAACATGAACTGATTTGTTATACGTGCATACAATAGGACGTGATTAATTACTTGTGAGTGCATAATCTAGCATACCGAGCAAACCAAGGTGAGTTCACACTCTTACCAAGGCATGGGATTCCCGGGGTGTTGGGAATGGGATTGAAAGGTTGATTAGATACTCTATTGACACTATGACTAGACTACCACTTTACTATCCTCGGTTGTGAAGGATACCTATAGTTACGAGTAGTCTAGTGGTTATACAACGTGGAACACCACCACCAGTAACGTGGAACACCACCACCAGTAACGTGGAACACCACCACCAGTAACGTGGAACACCACCACCAGTAACGTGGAACACCACCACCAGTAACGTGGAACACCACCACCAGTAACGTGGAACACCACCACCAGTAACGTGGAACACCACCACCAGTAACGTGGAACACCACCACCAATAGAACATACAATCGGCCCAGTAGAGCCACCTGTTACAAACGAACTTACTATTACGCATTTACTTTCTGTGAACTCGCTCAACTAGTTTGTTGATCATTCTGTTACATGCCTTGCAGATCGTTAGGTACTTGGAGCTTGCACTGGAGAAGCGGGTCGTTGTGGACAAGGATCGGGGCTTTTCTGTTAAACTATTATGACACTTAAAACAGTTAACTACTACTGGTTTATTTACTATGCTTCCGCTACATTTTGAAACGATGATTTGTTTGATCACCTTTTGTATTGAATGGATGGTTTTCATTTATTTTACTTAATATTAAATGCATGTTCAATATGATTGGTGGCTTGATCCAGGTCAGTCACGCTCCCAAGCGGTGATACTCCGCAGGTGGATTTTGGGGGTGTGACAGATTGGTATCAGAGCCATTGGTTATAGAGAACTTGGTTTTAATATGGAAAAACGTTTTTATTAAAACCAGACTATAACCAAAACAGTGCTCTCAACGATCCACAACGACGCTTCGCTCCACGTGCAAGACTCAACTTCCTAGGTAATAAGGTTTATGTTTATTGCCTACATGCTAGAATTTGCATAGAACTTTGCTCGTAGTATGCTTACATTACTTTGCTCACAACTTGTTAATGCTTGAGAACACATACGTGCTTACACTCTTCTGTCATCGCACTATTCGTGAACCATTCTTACTTATGCTACCTTTACTGTTCGATCATGTCTGGACGTGTTGACATGACTCAAGCCCAGTTGACGGCTCTCATTAATGAACAAGTTGCTGCGGCACTTGCAGCCGCACAAGCAGGAGGTATAACCTGCTATTCCAGACCTATTCTAGGATGTTAGATCCTACTCTCGTGACCCAACTCTCGCGCTTAACCTTGACCTATCTTTCTCGCGCAACGGGTCAGAACGCATAGCAACATGCCTGCACATTCAAGAACTTCATGGACTGTCGTCCAAACACATTCAGTGGCCCAGAAGGAGCAGTTGGACTACTCCATTGGTTTGGGAAGCTCGAGTCGGTATTCGAGATGTGTGAATGCCCTGAGGCTCGCAGGGTCAAGTACGCCACTGGTACTTTGGAAGAAATCGCGCTAATCTGGTGGAGCGCGCAAGTACGGATACTAGGGTTGGCAACTGCTAACGCCACCCCATGAAACGAATTCAAAGAACGCATTAAAAGGGAACACTGCACACGTTATGACATCCACAAGTTGGAAGTGGAGCTTTACCATTTGAAAATGACGGGGTCAGGAATTGATGCTTATACGAAACGGACGAACGAATTGGCCATCTTGTGTCCAACCATGGTGGACCCTCCAAGCAAGCATATCGAATTGTATCACAAGGGTCTAGCCTCAGAAATTCAGAGCTATGCTACATCGGCTAACCTCGACAACATTCAAGACATTCAGTGTCTTGCTTATCGCCTCACGGATCAGGCAGTGGAACAGAACAGGCTGCCTAGTTGTATCAGCGCTATTACTACCGCTACCACTCCTGCTACTCCCGCTACTCCTAGTGACAGCAAGCGGAAATGGGATGGGTATTCCAGCAAGGGTTCAGCTACCGTTCAGTCTCAAGCACAGCAGCAGCGCAAGAATAGTGATCACCAGAGCCGAGTCAGCCAACTTCTGGTGGTCAGGGGCAGGGTGGATATCGGGGAATTCACCCAATGTGTAACTAATGCAACAGACACCACGGTGGTTAGTGCAACGAGGGACGTTTCCAGAGGTGTCTCAAGATGGGCATGAAGCTAAGGATTCAGGAGTCCACGGCCTGCAAATCGGAATCGCCAGCAGCATCAGCAAGCAGAAATTCCATGCAAAGAAAAGAAGTTGGAAGACCATCCAGCTGTACGCGACTTTCCTCAGGTGTTTCCTAAAGATTTACCTGGTCTACCGCCTCATCGTCAGGTCGAATTTCAGATCGAGCTCGCTCCAGGAGCAGCACCCATAGCTCGCGCACCATATCGTCTAGCTCCATCGGAATTGGAGGAACTGTCAAAGCAACTGCAAGAACTCTTGGAAAAGGGTTTCATACGACCAAGCTCTTCGCCTTGGGGAGCTCCAGTACTCTTCGTGAAGAAGAAAGACGGTACGTTCAGGATGTGTATAGACTACAGGGAACTGAACAAGGTGACGGTGAAGAACCGTTATCCTCTTCCACGCATAGACGACTTATTCGACCAGTTGCAAGGGTCGTGCTACTATTCGAAGATAGATTTGAGGTCGGGGTACCATCAGTTGAGAGTCCGGGATGAGGACGTCTCCAAGACAGCCTTCAGAACTCGTTACGGTCACTACGAGTTTCTCGTCATGCCATTCGGGTTAACGAACGCGCCTGCTGTATTTATGGATCTTATGAACAGGGTGTGCAGACCCTATCTCGACAAGTTCGTCATTGTTTTCATCGACGACATTCTGATTTACTCCAAGAGTCAGGAGGAACACGAGCAGCATCTTCGCCTTATTTTGGAACTCCTTCGGAAGGAACAGTTGTACGCCAAACTTTCTAAATGCGACTTCTGGCTTCGTGAAGTCCACTTCTTAGGCCATGTGGTAAACAAGGATGGGATTCATGTCGATCCATCCAAGGTAGATTCGATCAGGAACTGGCCTGCACCGCGTACGCCAACGGAAATACGCCAATTCTTGGGTTTGGCAGGTTACTACAGACGGTTTATTAGAGACTTTTCGAAGATTGCTCAGCCGCTTACGCTACTGACACAGAAGGGTGTTACCTATCGCTGGGGAGAGCCCCAGGAGACTGCTTTTCAGCACCTAAAGGATAGACTTTGCAGTGCACCTATCCTCTCATTGCCAGAGGGCACAGATGATTTCGTGGTTTATTGTGATGCATCCATTCGGGGACTGGGATGTGTGTTAATGCAGCGCGACAAGGTTATCGCTTACGCTTCTCGGCAACTCAGGGTTCATGAACGGAACTACACGACGCACGATTTAGAGCTGGGAGCTGTTATTTTCGCGCTTAAGATATGGCGACACTACCTGTACGGTACCAAGTGCACGATTTACACCGATCACAGGAGTCTCGAGCATATCTTCAAGCAGAAGGAATTGAACATACGTCAACGACGATGGGTCGAGCTGCTTAATGATTATGAATGCGCCATCAGGCACCATCCAGGCAAAGCCAATGTGGTGGCTGACGCTCTCAGTCGAAAGGACACCCTACCTAAGCGCGTGCGAGCGCTACCGCTTACTATTCAGTCCAGTCTTCCTGCACAGATACGAGCTGCCCAGATAGAAGCATTGAAACCCGAAAACGTCAAGGCTGAAGCCTTACGCGGCTCACGACAGCAAATGGAACAAAAGGCAGACGGCGCCTACTATGTAACGGGCCGGATTTGGGTCCCTCTCTATGGCGGTTTACGCGAACTTGTAATGGATGAAGCTCACAAGTCTCGCTACTCGGTACATCCAGGGTCAGATAAAATGTACCACGACATCAGCACTACTTATTGGTGGCCTAGCATGAAGGCCCACATTGCTACGTACGTTGGAAAATGCTTGACCTGTGCGAGGGTCAAGGTTGAATATCAGAAACCAGCTGGTCTACTTCAGCAGCCTAAGATACCGCAATGGAAATGGGAAGAAATTTCCATGGATTTTGTTACAGGCTTACCTAGATCTCAGCGTGGGAACGATACAATATGGGTCATAGTTGATCGACTCACCAAGTCTGCACACTTCCTGCCGATTAAGGAAACGGACAAGTTCTCCACTCTCGCAGACGTCTATCTTAAAGAAGTTGTTTCGAGGCACGGAGTGTCCACCTCTATCATTTCGGATCGGGATGCACGATTCACGTCAGAATTATGGCAAGCGATGCACAAATCCTTTGGCTCACGATTAGACATGAGCACGGCATATCACCCTCAGACGGATGGGCAGTCTGAGCGAACGATTCAAACACTTGAAGACATGCTTCGGGCATGTGTTATCGATTTCGACAACGGCTGGGAAAAAACATCTTCCTTTAGTGGAGTTTTCATACAATAACAGTTACCACACCAGCATTCAAGCCGCTCCATTCGAGGCATTGTACGGATGTAAATGCCGGTCACCTCTCTGTTGGGCAGAGGTGGGGGATAGTCAAATTACGGGTCCAGAGATTGTAGTGGACGCCACAGAAAAGATAGCACAGATACGACAACGCATGGCGGCAGCACGCGACCGTCAGAAAGCCTACACGGACAAGCGTAGAAAGCCATTGGAATTTGAGGTCGGGGACCGGGTTTTATTGAAAGTTTCACCCTGGAAGGGTGTGGTTCGTTTAGGTAAACGAGGCAAACTCAATCCACGGTATGTTGGACCGTTCGAAATCGCTGAAAGAATAGGCCCAGTGGCCTACAAGCTAAACCTACCAGCTGAACTCGGTGCAGTTCACAATGTATTTCACGTGTCGAATCTGAAGAAGTGCCTATCAGATGAGACCCTTATCGTTCCTTTTAAGGAACTCACTATCGACGAGCGGTTGCAGTTCGTCGAGGAACCAGTTGAAATCACGGACCGGGATGTTAAGGTCCTCAAACACAAGAGAATCCCTCTTGTCCGAGTTCGTTGGAACTCCAAACGTGGCCCAGAGTACACCTGGGGACGCGAAGACCAGATGACAGAAAAATACCCCCAGTTATTCGGAACCAATGCAACCACTACTGAGGCTGAAGCTACTACTACTGAATTTCGGGACGAAATTCCCAATCAACGGGGGGATGATGTGACACCCCAGGAAAACCAGTGAACTATTGAACTTACCTAGCTTCCTCAGTGAGTGCATACCAAATTTCGGGACGAAATTTCCAATTAGTTGGGGAGAATGTGACAACTCGACCTTTCGACTTCAAATGCACGTTGACCTTGATCATTTACTTTGACTGGTTGACTTGTAACTGTACAGGTGATGTGTTAATGAAACGTGTTGCGAGAGTGCATGTATGTGACTTATTGATGTTGAAAATAGAACATGGATTATTACATAACACATAGACTGATTCACCATTAAACAACTCGACGAGACAGAGTTGTGATTCGCGTGCACTCGACGAAACACTTGTGTTACGCCGAGCCCAGTCTCGCCAAAGCCCACTACGGGCCCAAATTGGTAACTTGAATATATTATTGTGAACCGACTCATGTTTCACATTTTTTTTGGCAAATAAGAAAAACCCTAGATCTCTCCATCCCTACAACCGACGGCATCAACATCATCGGTGGATCATTCGGATCCTTTGTTCAAGTTGTCATACATCTCGGTCAGTAAACGAAATCATTACTATTATTATGATTGAATATTTTTAGATTTGCATGTGTGATGCCTTGAAAATGTAACAATCGGATAAGGATCCCACATAGGTGACGACTGCTATTTGTATACTTGCGTGTGATTTCAAAGCATGTGTTTGTTATTTAAGTATTGGGTATATGCTGAGTGGCCATTGGTTGATTTGTTGGCTGATGAATGTCGGTTCAAGCAAACAAAAATAAATCGCATCACTTATTGATTTACACCAAAACTCATACAAATTGAAAAAGGGAAAAAAGGGGGGGGGGGGGTCCAATCAAATCGGTAGTAGCATTATTTCACCAATAATTTGTGCATGTGGGGTGATCGGTGTTTTGTGATAAAGTAGTAAGCCACCACTGAATTATAGGGGTCCAATGAAATGCTTTATTTATGCTAGTTTGGTCCAATAATTCATTGATGCAAAGGATAGTGTCGGCCATGATTTATTCAATTGTTATAAAATGATGGTGGGTGTCATAAATCCTCAAATGGCGGCTAGGTAAACTACAAAATAAATAATCAATTCAGTAACTTCAATCCTAGGAAAAAGTGGCGTTTAAGAGTCAGTTTGTCAAAGGAAGTATCAACCTCCGATTGGTGGGGTTGGCCGGTCAACCGAAAGCCCTTGGCTGTGGGTTTCGGCCCATATTGAGTGGCGGCTATCTTGCACGAGATTCCATCACCGGCTAATATTCTTTTGCGGTCCAATGAGAGTTGGCGGTGGGGATAGGTGTCGGCCACTAAGGCATCTAGGATATTGTGATGTTGTTGTTACTTGCTACTCGAAAGATAGTTGTTGGGACCGAAGGATAGCTATGGTCGAAAGATGACATATAGTTCGAAACATAGTTTTTGGTCCGAAAGATAATTGTGTTAATCATAGACCGAAAGATAAGGGTGGATCGAAAGATGCATGGTTATGAATGTACTTTGAAAGATGGAATGTATGCTTGATTATTTGACATGCCATGCTTGGTGATGAGCGTTAATAATTGCATTCGTGCATACTAGCTGATGATTTAATGTGAAATACTACGTGTTGTGCCATTATGCAAACTGACTGTTATGTGAACATTAAATTGCATGCGTATCATTGCGAACATGAACTGATTTGTTATACGTGCATACAATAGGACGTGATTAATTACTTGTGAGTGCATAATCTAGCATACCGAGCAAACCAAGGTGAGTTCACACTCTTACCAAGGCATGGGATTCCCGGGGTGTTGGGAATGGGATTGAAAGGTTGATTAGATACTCTATTGACACTATGACTAGACTACCACTTTACTATCCTCGGTTGTGAAGGATACCTATAGTTACGAGTAGTCTAGTGGTTATACAACGTGGAACACCACCACCAGTAACGTGGAACACCACCACCAGTAACGTGGAACACCACCACCAGTAACGTGGAACACCACCACCAGTAACGTGGAACACCACCACCAGTAACGTGGAACACCACCACCAGTAACGTGGAACACCACCACCAGTAACGTGGAACACCACCACCAATAGAACATACAATCGGCCCAGTAGAGCCACCTGTTACAAACGAACTTACTATTACGCATTTACTTTCTGTGAACTCGCTCAACTAGTTTGTTGATCATTCTGTTACATGCCTTGCAGATCGTTAGGTACTTGGAGCTTGCACTGGAGAAGCGGGTCGTTGTGGACAAGGATCGGGGCTTTTCTGTTAAACTATTATGACACTTAAAACAGTTAACTACTACTGGTTTATTTACTATGCTTCCGCTACATTTTGAAACGATGATTTGTTTGATCACCTTTTGTATTGAATGGATGGTTTTCATTTATTTTACTTAATATTAAATGCATGTTCAATATGATTGGTGGCTTGATCCAGGTCAGTCACGCTCCCAAGCGGTGATACTCCGCAGGTGGATTTTGGGGGTGTGACACACAAGCCTATCAAAACCTTCAAAAACACAAACAGAGGTACCTGAGCAGAATTTAGTAGCAACAACTGCTCCTTAGGCCCCTGCTGTTGAGCCCACTGCTCCCGGTGATCACAGAAGCACAACCCCTGCTGTGAAACCCACACCAAAAATCACCAAAAAGACCAAAAAGAAAACTATCCAAAAGCTCCCCAAACCCACCAAAAAGGTTACTCTGGAAGATGAGATCCCATAGGTAACACCTGTGACAACATAAAAGTCACCTGAAACCACTGCTGCTACTTCCTCACAGCAGATGGAAGAAAGATCTCAACCTGAGCCTAAAACTCCTTCTGCATCCTCTCAAAAGGATCAGGTTTTATCAACAGGGACACCACAATATGAAGGAATGGATTCACTTGAATCTATCTTCGACAGCCCAGCTCTCGAGGCAAATTCTCTTTCTACCCCTATCTTCACTGCACAACTCCCACTATCAATGATACCTCTGTTAGATGCACTTAATATAGCCTAGATAAAAATCAGTTCTTCTCAATCACCTGTCAATGAGAATATACCACAACAAGTGACTGAGTCTGGTGTCTCTATCTCTGCTAACCCACCAACAGTTGAGGAGGCTACACTGCAGGAATTACAAGTAATTCCTGTCAGTAGTTCAAGTGGAGCAGCTACTACAGGTGTTGAACCCACTGGTTTACACCTGGACCGTAGTTTCATTAGTGAGACTCCCTTGAAGGCAATTTCTTCTTTGGGAACCATAGTGTCCACTAGTGTGTTTCCATTATACACTGGTGACCTTAAAATGGTAAGCTTTGCTGAAGAAAGAAGTCCCCAGTACCGAGAACAAGGGGCATCAGTGGATTATTTTTGGGAAACTTTTCCTAAGTCAACCAGTGATACAACCACCACTGGTGGGAAATCAGATGATCCCATTAACTTGGGTGATGGTTTAAAATACAAAGAATTGACGGAGAGGGTTGATAAACTTGACACATCTGTTGCAGAAATCAAAACTATGTTGCAACAGTTGTTACAAGCTCAAAAGGCTACACCCACTGCTGCACCATCTGCAACATCTGCTCCATCCGCTGCTGAGCTATGGCATCTGTTTCAACATCTGCTTTACAAACAAAGACAATATGCAGATCAACAACATGAAGTTCAACTTCAAATGGTCAAAAATGTCATGGAAGCTAGGTACAAAGATACTCAAGCAGATATCAAAGCCATTAAAGCTCATCTGCTTCAAACTACTGGCACTGCTCCTCCTTCAATCATCTATGTTGAAAATCCTGATGATGTCAAAAGGGGGAGAAAACTAAAGGGAAGAAGGGAAAAGAAGATGGTTTATACATGCCACCAGAACGAATGTCCAAACTTGTGGTAGAAATCCCAAGGCCAGATGGTTCCAAAAAGGTTGATGAGACTCAAAATGCATTTGCTGCATTAAAGGCAAACATGAAAGAGTCAATGGAAATAAAAGGGTCTAAAAGGTTTGAGGAGGAAAAGAAAGTTTTGATGGAAAAAGAAGAGCAGGGTACTTCTAAACCTAAAAGAAGACAACCTACCAGAAAAGTAAGCCAACCCAAAACCACACCTTTTAAAACCACCAAACAAACTCCTCAAATCCCCAAAAGTTCCCCTCATCAAACCTCCAAACCAACAGATGTTAAAACACCTGTTGTATCAACAGTTGTTGGTACTTCAGTTGTTTCAACAGATGTTATCTCAACAACTGCCATCACTACTACATCAACCCACACTCAATCCACTGCCATACCAAAAACAATATCACCACCACAAAAACCACCTGCCAAAAAGCAAAAAACAACAATTGACACATCAACTGTTGTAGTGACAACAGTGGTTGAAACACCAGTTGTTTCAACAGCTATTAGTCAGATACCCACTACTTTAATCACTACCACTCAACCCACAAATACACGACCAGCTTCTCCAAAGTACAAAAGGAGAAGGATAACAAACATTGTACTGGAAGATGACACTTCCCCAACTCTAACATCTACACAACCACTGTCCCTTGTCACCATTCCAAACCATGTTCCATTATCTTCAGTTCAACCCTTCAATCAAAACACTGCCATTGTCCCTGTAGGAGTACAATATCCTCTAGATCTTCCAGCAGTCAGGGAGGAAATCAAATCCTTCTACTCTGAAGATGATCCTGAAAAGACGAAACTCCCATCTGTTCAAGGTTATCCTTTGCCAAGAAATATAGAAGAATATCTCAAAATAAAGGCCCAACAAGCAGAGGATATATCTAAAAGAGACACGGAGGGAAAGTCTGACAAAGAGATTCAAAGAAATTATCAATACCTACTCACCAAAGTTAGAACTTTAGAGCAGTTCTCAAAAGTCCTTTGTCAGAAATTATCAGAAAAAGATGATGAAAGCATGAGAAATGACTATCTTGAATACATAATGGCATACAAGAAGTATAGGGCAGAAAAGTATCAATACTAAGAATGGACCATCGGTGAACTGCAAGAGGAGACAACCAGAATTTAAAAGATGATTCAAGACAAGGTAAAGCAAACTCCTCCAGTTTGGGCCAATTACAAGAAAAATGTACCAGAAAGGACCTTGAAATTGAAAAGAATGAAAGAAGAGCTGATAACTACTGATTATGGGTAAAGGAACCAGGTTACAAGGTGGACAGAAGAAAAGGTGTTAGCTACCTACAAAAGGTTGGAAGAGTTAAGGAAGAGAGATCCCACTGCTCCTAAAAAGCCTGATTATCCGGAAGCAGTGGTTCCAGCCAAACAACAAAAATTGCCAATCAGGAGACCCAATACTGCACATGCTACCATCCTTTATCAAAGAAGGAAACAAAAGCAGATTGATTAATTAACAAAAGAAGACAATGCTCAAGAAGAATACATCATCAAAATGGTTCTTCAGACACTTGTGGAAGAAAAAACAAGACTCAGCACAATCTAAACTTTAAGTTTTTATACTCTAAACTTTAAGTATTTACCGACTGATTTATTTATTTAATTTATTTATAAGTCTATATAAATATAACTATACTCATCATTTATATTTTTTATGCATGGTTTTCTAAGAAACGACCTTTGTTTGCACACGGGTCTTACCGCTAGTCTACTATAATAAAAGAAACCAATGAAGGGACACTTGTCATTATTCTAGACTACTTAATTGTAGATAATTTTTAGATAAAATTGCAAAAATCAACCTTTATGTTATACGTAAACTGCACTTTATACCTTTCACTATAAAATCGGCCAAACCCAACCTTTATGTTCATGTTTTGTTGCAGAGTATAACCTTTAACACAAACGCCGTTTATTTTCTTGGTTAACACCCCTCAAATGCATTGAATGTGAGGGTATTATTGTTATTTCTATCTTGTTTTTAATGACTTTTTATTTTATTATATTAACCAAAAAACAAAAAATGCAGGTTGTCTTCCCCAAAACAAAAAATACAGGTTGTCTTCCCCAATTTATTTTATTAAACTCTACAATCTGATCTAACAATTTTATATATATCGATATATAAAACCACAACATCATGAACACGAATTTCGACGTAAATTGTAAGCCAATAATAACACAACGTCAATTCCGTGTGTGAATAATCATCCTTCATCGGAAATCGTCTCTGTATTGTGTGAATTTTGAAGTGTTTCGAGTGTAATAATCCATAGTTACACTGGATCGAAGGAGTAAAGTGCGATAGAGAGAAAACGCATAGAAAGTTCCAAGCTTCGGGCTCGAATTGCTCACCTTTCCGCCTCCGTCAACTGAGGCATCTTCTGACGGTGGTTGTTGCGGTGGCGGAGTCGGTGTTTGCAGAGTCGAAGAATGCTTGTGGTTTTGTTGCGCTTTGTTCGCCTTCTTCGTTTCCTTGATTTCCGACGGATTCTTGCCCGAATCCTCCTTGATCACCGGCGACGGTCCAAACAACAACCAATCCATATCCGTATTATGTATAAAATCAAACCATAAGAAAGGCCATCAATGATTATATTAACTCGAAAACTACTTGGATAAACTACAAATTAAGCAACGGATGGATATCGTTGCATGTCTTACTCAAAAACTAGTTCATTAGGTTGTTTGTATGTAGCTCTGTTTCTTTCTTTCTATCTGTACAAAAAACAATTTGTTAATTTAATCAAAATTATGTATATAGGATTGATCTCCATTACAAATAATCTTACATTCGTATATAATCAATTCATTGCTCCATTGGTTGGTTAGGTAGTGGGACTTTTTGGGTCTGTGCTGATCCACTGATCACAATCAACTCTTTAGAAAGATTAACACATTTAACTTGAACAAGTAAACAAAATGACTAGTTTTTAGTGCAACATATTATGTAAAAGTAAGGCTATAGGTAATTAATTTATTAATGCACCATTACTTTTTGGGGAAATTAGGGTTTGAGGGATTGAATTGGGGAAGACAACCTGCATTTTTTTGGGTTTATATAATAAAATAAGAAGTCATTAAAAACAAGATGGAAATGACAATAATACCCTCACATGCAATGCATGTGAGGAGTGTTAACCAAGAAAATAAACGTCGTTTGTGTTAAAGGTTATACTATGTAACAAAACATGAACATAAAGGTTGGGTTTGG
Organism: Helianthus annuus; assembly: GCF_002127325.2. Lineage (NCBI taxonomy): Eukaryota > Viridiplantae > Streptophyta > Magnoliopsida > Asterales > Asteraceae > Helianthus > Helianthus annuus. Next base: position 97,782,870 of record NC_035440.2, on the reverse strand, counting down.
CGGATTTCATAATAAAAGGTATAAAGTGCAGTTTATGTATAATATAAAGGTTGATTTGTACAATTTAGATTATTAAATTTAATATAAGTTGCATTCTTAGAGCCCTCTCTCTTTTGATCCAAATCGTTTTATGATCCAAATTTTAAACGCAGAACAAATCTCTAAATTTTTACCTCATTCGATGTTTTCATCTTTTTTACTTCAAAAACCCTATCACAAGAATCCATTTTCTCTCAACATCTCCTTCAACAACGGTAATCCATCCCAACCCAATAACTTTTTTTTTCTTCCCTTATCCTTCTCTGCATCCTTAAAAGCAATTACGCAATTCATACCTTAAACAAGCTTTTGAACTTTAGGCTACATAATTTTCTTTGTACCTTTATGCACTTTTTTTGTGAATATTGATGCATGGACACATATAATTGTGATTGCTTTCAAAAAGAAAACACCTATATAAGGGGGGAGCAGTATTATTTTCATATGTGTACAATTGGTGTGTGTATATATTTTTTCATCCTTAGTCTATGGATATTTTTTTTTTTAATTTTCATCCATAGTCTATAGTCTATGGACTTTTTTATATTTCATTGACAGACTATGCGTAATTACTTTGCTTTTTTGTATTTACCGATGCTACAAAATTTCCCCTTTACATTGTCTAATTAATGTGAATATAGATGCATACCGTCAATTAGTTGTATATCCCCAATTATTACTAAGGATGACAATGGGGCGGGTTTAGGTAATCTCAACCTCAAAGCCGATTAACTAAGCTTGTCCCAAAATCCATCCTAAAACCCATCGGATTTCTATCAGATAATTACCCGTTGGGTATCGGGTATACCCGCATGATCAATGGAGCATGCATGTCAAATTTATAGCCTAAAGTGTAATCCATAAAATTAGGGCACATAAGTAATTGCCAATAATATGATTAGATCCTTGAGACTACTTCAAAGAAGGAAACAGTTGGGTTAGTTACAATGGATTAGTATGTTAAGAAGGTGAATGATTCATTTGAATAACATTATTGGTTTCATGGTACTTGCTACTTAGATATATGACTAATGATTTATGCTTGTGTAGGGTTAACATTCGAACCAAGATTGAAGAAGAAGAGAAATAGAAACTTCGATGCTGTAACAAGAGTCAGGATCATAAAATTCAGTTAATTGCATAGAAGTCATAACAGGTTTGGATTGAAATGACTATTGACTATAGAGGAGTTGGGGTTTCTTGCACACGTTTTTTCTTTGTCTATTTTTTTAACCAAATAGTTAAGGTGTCAACTATGACTTCTACAATAATATGTTCATACTGAACAATTTAGCAAAGCTCTAGGGTGATTTTCAATCGCTTGACCGATTTCAGGAAAGCTTTTTGATTTGAAGTTTATTTTATTTCTATTAAGTTTAATTTCATTTAAATTTGATTAAATCTGAACAAATTCAAAGTATTTTCATTGGTTAAACCGCATATACACGCGGGCTCTTACCAAGTATGACTGATATATGAATTGTTATCATGAGATAATGATTCATATATTTAATAGTATATCCGTATTAATGTTTATAAAGAAATAGTTGATGCCTCGTCCGCGTTTTGGGACGGTAGGCCGAATATTTCTCAACCAGTTAAAAAAACTACCATAGTTTTGTTAAAAAAACTAAAACGATGGCAAAACCGTAATTTTGAGCTTGGGGCAGAACTGTAATTTGTCATAACTAATGAGCAAGTGTTAGGCAACTCCTTGACAGGGAAAAAAATTTAAATCGAGTCAACCAATTAAAACAAAACACTTCTGTAGTTTTGCTAAAAAAACTAAAACAATGGCAATATTGTAATTTTGAACTGAGGACAAAATTGTATTTTTTTACTAGGGTAAAATCGTAATTTGCCAAAAGCTAAAGCGATAACAGTAGTTTTGAACCAAGTGCAAAATCGTAACTTTGAGAAGGGGCAGATTCGTAATTTTGAACTGGGGTAAAATCCTTAACATACTCGGGCCAATGGGGGACTGCCATGCAACAGCATGACACTATTCCCCCACACACCTTTTAAAAAAAAAAAACAAAAACAATGTTAATACTGTAATCTTTAATTGGGGGCAAAATTGTAATTTTGGGCTAGGGTAAAATCGTAATTTGCCAAAAGCTAAAGGGCTAGGGTTAAATCGTAATTTGTCAAAAGCTAAAGCGATGGCGATATTGTAGTTTTTAACCAGGAGCAAAATCGTAACTTTGAACAAAGGGCAAATTTGTAATTTTGAATTAGGGGTAAAATCGTAATATACTCGGACCAATTGGAGAGTGCCAAGCAGCTGCCTCGCACTATTCCCCTCTATTGGTTTTGTATATATACTAGGTTTTGCCCCGCCCGCGTTGCGTGGCACTAAGCCGAATATTTATCTTTCATAACATGTACATCTGTGTTTCGGTTACTAATACATACTACTCATAACATGATCTCAAAAAAATTATATCGAGTCAACTAATTAAAAGAAAACATTACCATAGTTTAGTCAAAAAAAAAAAAAATTAAAACGATAGCATGACTATGAGTCTACAACAAGGGCAAAATCATAATTTGACAAGGAAAAAGAAAACAAAAAGGATGGCAAAACTGTAAATCTGAACTGAGTGCAAAGCCGTAATTTGGCTTGTAAGAAAAAATAAAAGAAAACCAATGGCAAAATTGTAAATTTAAAAAGGGCAAAATCCTAATTTGACTGGACCAATGTAGAAGTGCCAGACAGCTCCCTAACACTATTCCCTGCCTGCATTGCGGGGTGCTAGGCCAAATATTTCTCTACTAATTAAAACAAAACACTAACATTGTTTTGCTAGAAACAAAATCATGAGAAAATGGTAATTATAAATTGATGGGAAAACTGTAATTTGTCGTGACCAATGATCGAGCAATAGCAAATAAAAATTACATTGAGTCGACCAATTAAAACAAAACACTATCATAGGTTTGGAGCCGAGGGTCTCTCTGGAAGCAGCCTCTCTATCCCTAGGGGTAGAGGTAAGGTGTGCCTACATCCCACCCTCCCCAGACCCTACAAATAGCTTTGCTATATGTGGAATTTTACTGGGTATGATTGATTGATTGATTGACTATCATAGGTTTGGAAGAAAAAAAAACAAAAACGAAAGCAAGCCTGTAATTTTACAACAGGGGAAATCGTAAGTTTGACTGGGGTAAAAGCGTAATTTATCAAACATTATGAGGATGGCAAACTGTAATTTGAATCAGGGGAAAAATCTTAATTTTGACAAGGGCTAAAATCATAATTTGTTAAAAAAATTTACAGCGATGTCAAGGCTGTAATTTTGAACCGGGGGCAAATTGGCAATTTGTTAAAATGTACAACGATGGCAATGCTGTAATTTTTAACCCAAGCAAAATCGTAATTATAAGTTCGGGTTAAATCGTAATTTATTCGAGCCAACAGGAGAATGACAGATAGCTGCCTGACACTAATCCTCCATCTTTTGTTTGTATGTGTAAATCATAATTTACATAGGGCTGGGATGCGAATGGACCCAGACCTCAAGTTAAACAAGGTACTGTCATGTTGTGTAATTAATTGGAACTTGCAAGGGTGATATCGTCATCTTGGCTCCTTTTTAGATCTAGGTGATACGTGAGGATACTAGGGGCCTTGGGTCGCAGACCGCGATGCTCTGGAGGCAATATGCACATAAAGTTAATTTTAGACCGTGGAGTATGGTGGGGTGGGGGTTTGGAGCATCGGTTGATACGTGGACTTCGAGGGACATCGCTGGTTAGTTGCATGTTGGGTCGGTATAGCGGGACGTGGCTAGCCCGCGTGGGTTGGCCACATGTTATTTATATTTTTTTCAATTATTATAAAAATACACACAAAATTAAAAAAAAATGCCTAAAATTATTATTAAAATCCTAGCCACCTATAGCCTAGCCAACCCAGCTAATGAGAGCCGGCCACAGAAGACCGCTAGGCCCGCCCAACGCCCGGGCTGAAACCCCCGCCCAAGGGGCCATGCCGAAACTCAAGCCCACCCGGGGTGGTGACTTGGGCGTTTGTACCCAACCCCCGCCCCATACCCCATAGTCTTAAGTCCTGGTTCCACTTGATTGCTCGATTCTAGTTCGTTTTTGCTCTATTTTTGCACGGGTAGATGTAATAATATAAAATAATAAAGTACAAACCTATAAAGACTAAAAACGACTAAAAAAAATAATATAATATACAAAATAAAAGTGAAAAAAGACGTGTTTTGCAACACATCAAGGGTTAGGATCATTTGAGAAGCGTTAGGCTAATTGAGAAATGCGAGAAGTATTTTGTTTCACACATTTTTCCTAATCCAAAAATGCAACAGAGTTTTTTTTTATATACATCGGAGCTTTTTCTATCAATTTTTTTTTATTTTTTTTTAATTTTTATTTTTTGAATATATACATATACGTATAGTTGATATATATACATATGTATATTGCCAATCTTTAACTATACATATATGTATATACACATTTAAAATTAAAACATAAGTATTGCACATGTATGTTTGATAATGTACATATATGTACACATGTGTATAGATGATTATACATCTACGTATATAATTAGCATATTTTAGTTGTGTCTTAAATTTTATGCTTAGAATTAATTGCATTGTGTCTTTAATTATTATGTATGTTGTTTTTCTTACCAAAACAACCCCAAAACATCATGTATAAGTCTAAAATATGATGCCTACATGTCAATTCCTATGCATTCTCACACTTCTCACGAAAAGGATCCTTTTTTATAGGAACCTCACCCTGTAAAAAGAATATATTTCATGAGAAGTATGAAAAGACATAAGTATTGACATGTAGTCATCATGTTTTAGACATAGGCATGATGTATTAGGTTGTTTTGGCAAGAAAAACATCAAAGATAACAATCTAAGACACAATACAATGAAATCTAGGCTTAAAACTTAAAACACTGTGTCAAGAACGTTAAATAGTGTGTTTTAAGTGTTAATTAGTGCGTTTTAGTTGTGTCTTAAATTTATGTTTAGAATTCATTGCATTGTGTCTTAAATTATTATATTTGTTGTTTTTCTTATCAAAACAACCCAAAACATCATGCCTAAGTCTAAAATATGATGCCTACATTTATATTCCTATGCCTTCTCACACTTCTTACAAAAAGAGTTATTTTTATAGAAATCTCACCCTATGTATATAAAGAAAGATTATAGTTCTAAATATGTTTTTTTTTTCTTGTGTATATATGTTGAAAATACGTATTAATGTTCAAAAATAAGTGTCGTACATATATATATATATCGAATATGGGTTTTGTTCTTGAATTTGTATGTTGGGTTTTGTTCTTTAAGAGGATATTAATAATTTCTTCTTCATGAAGATCAAGTTGAATTTGTGTTTTAATTTTGATTTGTTCTTTTTCATAAAGATTTGATGACGTTCTTGTTCTGGTTCTAGAAGATCTTGAAGTTTTGATGATCATGTGCAGATGATATAGGTTACATTAAGTTTTATTTTTTATTTTTTTTTATTTTTTTTATTTTAAAATGGCGACATTACTAAAATATCCCTTAACTTAACGGTCAAACTAACGGATTCTTAACGGAGAGACTCAAATTGAAGCGATTTTTACAAGTTAGGGACTTGAACAATGAAATTTTAGTTTGGGGACGCAACCTGACAATGCCCCTAAACCCCAGACACGCAAATTGCATTTTACTCTTAATTTTGTCATATTTTTTTCTTATATTTCATATCCTCAATATTTTTAATTAAATTTTTGAATTTCATTATTTATATGTTTTATATTTAAATAATCCCTTGCAATAGCCACTACAGAGAACTTGTGATGCTCTTTAATATTAAAGAGTAAATTGACCCGAGCTTTGTAACGAATCTCGTCTGTAACGAGACATGTTGTTAGTGTAGTTAAATTTGCTAACGGATTCTAACATGCTAAATTACAATGCAAATACAATCTCTTTATAGGGACGCATCATATCTGCTATCTATTCTAAATGAAACCCCTTGATCAAGCTTTAATAGAGCTTCAATAACCGCACTTTTCTTCCATGTTCCCTTGATCAAGCTTTAATAGGGCAACATTTGGTATCTCCTTAACATGGAAAAAAACACCACTGAGCAAAAACTGGCTTACATGGCATCTATGATCAAAGTGATCACATAACCAACACATTAGTTCCAGATTGACTTCTTGAGGTGTTTTAGTAAACAGTCTTTGACATCAGTTTATGTTTTTTAGTGTTTAACCACTTTGTGGTTTTGACCAAACAAAGTCAAACCTAGGTAATGCAATCCCTATCAGGTTTGACCAAACAAAGTCGAATCTGCTATCCTTAAGTAATTTGCCGTGTTGATTGTAATGAAAAAATATTATTTCAGCAGAAAGAACTCAATTGAAGATTTATTTACCGCTGAAAATACATCTTTACAAAGTAAATTATTGGGAATACATGGTTGGATATATATCTTGAAATTTTTATGCATGCAAGTCAAAATCATTAACAACTCAAGACACACACACACACATAATCACGGTGCCATATTATATAAACAAAGTAAGGCTTTAAAATTAAGTCATATACATGAGTTTATTTGATAGCTGGAAAAGCACATTTAAATATTGTCATATACCATGATGTGTAATTGATAGATGGATAGAGTTGCATAATTATGATCTTATTTCTTATCAATATAAAATATATTTACGGCTAACACCGTCATGATTCAGCTTCAGATTGCTTTAAGGCCTCAGATAGAGCTCTGGAGAAAGGCGTGGAGTGATAGTAACTTCAAGTGGTTCTGCCTTGGGCATGGCAAGTCCTAAGCCTTCATTCATGTCCACAGGCTTCCCCATTGGTGTTGATAAGTCAAACCCTTGAAGTAACCCAGCCAGTGTCAAGTGAAGAACATTCGAAGCAAACATGGTTGCAGGGCACATTCTCCTCCCAGTACTGAATGGAATGTATTCAAAGTTTTGTCCCTGATAATTTATCTCTGAGTGCTCCTTAAGAAACCTCTCTGGTCGAAACTCATCGGGATTCGACCAGACTTGTGGGTCCCGATGTAGCTTCCATACATTTACAATCAGCCGAGTCCCCTTGGTGACATGATAGCCCCCGATATAGCAGTCCTCAATGGCCTCATGTGGTGCTGCTAACGGACCTGGTGGCTATATTCTGAGTGTTTCTTTTACTATGGCTTGTAGATATACAAGGTTTTTTATGTCTGATTCTTCCACCCATTTCTCTCGTCCTACATGGATGTCAAGCTCTTCTTGTGCACCTTTTAGGATGTGGGGATGATTTAGTAAGGGCCAATCTATCCGGACACCCACTGCGCCTAAATCCACACTTTTGCAAACCTAGACGCCTCGTATAGACCTATACGAGGCGTCCATGCACTGAATTCGATGGGTGTACAGGGGGTGTCAGGCACGTTGTTTAAGGAACCCTATACGCGGGGTCTTGGTCTATACGAGGCGTCTCCGTTTGGAAGTTTTTTTTGGCTGAAATGAGGGGTGTTTTGGTGGGTTTTGGGTTGGTTTTTTGGATGGTTTTTGAAGATTTGTTTTTTTGATGAAATTTTTTTAGGTTTTAAAAAAAGTTTTTTTTTCTTTTTTACACTATAAAAAGTTGTTGTTTTTTAAAAATTAACTATTTGCCTTTAAAAATCGTTTTTTTTTTATTTTTAAAAAAGTTTTGTTTTTTTTTTGTTTTTTACAATATAAAAAGTTTAAAAAAATTTTTTGTTTCAGCGTCGATTAAATCAACTATTTTAAAAATCGGCTCTTTAAATATATTATATTGTTTTTAACATTTTACTTTTTTAAATATTATTCTTTCGATTAAAATTTTATTTCTTTCAAATATTGTTTCCGTATTATATTCAGGGGTTATATTGTTTCCGTATTATCTAAATTTAAGAGAACAATCATTGAGTAACCGAATAACTGAAAACAAACATAAATATGACATATATAAGATAACTGTTTACATCCATAACAAAAATATAGAAGATAAGTTTGTACATCCACAATAACAATAAAAACAACAACAGGTCTATGCATCAAAATCCGAATCTGAATCCTGATGCTGCTGCTGCGGCTGGTGCTGCTGCTGCGGCTGCTGCTGCTGATGTGGTGCTCGAACCGGTGGAAGCGGTATCGGGGGTAATCCCTCTCTCTCTCGTCTATCCTGCTCCGCCCGTACCAACCAACCTACCAAATCGTCGAGCCTGTCAAGCCTGGCTCGTACATCCGGATGTAGTGCAGCTCCTGGGGCACCACCTCGAATAGCGTGACGTGGAAACTGAGGTGCCCCGGCAGGTGGCGGTGGCTGTGGCCCCGCTGCACCGTCTAGATCCTCCGGAGGGTCCTCCACGGGCACTACATCAGCAGGATCTGCAGGAGGATGAACGTCCTCGAAATGCTCTGGTAGGTCCTCCTCTCTCCATACGCCCCCCTCGCGGTTTTTAAACCGCGGGCCAACCGGGAACCTCTTGATAACCCTCATCCCCCATAGCGACGGCATACCCATCCGCGTCGGCATGATGGCCGGCGTCCGTAGATGTGGGTCCTGATGTGGTACGAGGCCAAATGAACGGGCAATGACGGTCACGTACGCCCCGCCATACAAAAATCCGCGCTCCTGCCAGTGATGGCCGGAGGCGAAGTACTGGGCTAGACCGTGTGCTAGCGCGCACGGCCTCCTATACAACAAACAATATAGGAAAAAAAGATCTGTGGTCGTACACCACTCACGGCTGTAGCCGCGCGCTGATATAGAAGTGGCGAGCAAATGGTGCAGATACCTGCAGATAGTGTTAGCGAAATACAAAAACAGAGATTAATAAACAGTGCATATAATCACAATAATTGCAATAATAAACGTACATACCTGTATAGTGGGTCGCTAACAAACGACACCCTCCCCTTCGACTTGTCATGCTCCCAATGATCCGCCCCCGCAATCACCTGCCAAAACCCAACAAGAGTGGGTTTTTCAACCACCACTAGCCCCGCTGTGTAGATCTCAGTCTCGATCTCCTCCTGCATGTATAAACCAGAGCGCACCGCAAACTCTGCTAGCGTCATCGAACGCTGAACGCCAGCAAGCCTGAAAGAAACCTCAGGCGGAGGGGGAGCACCTGGGTACGGAATCATAAATAAAACAATATAATAATAAATAATAAATAATAAATAATAATAATAATATTAATAACAATAACAATAATTAATAATAATAATAATAATAATAATATAAAGAAATAAATAAATAAATAAATAAATAATATTAATAAATAAATAAATAAATATCAATAACATTCACCTGGGTACGGAATCGGCACTGGCTCCCCAGGAGGGTGAAATGTGAATGACGAAATGAACTCGACCAGCAGCTCCCTGTAGGTCGGCGTGTGCGCCAAATCAAAAAGACGATGCCACGGGGAATCGATAGGTATAAACCGACGCACTCTCGGCGTCTCAGCAATCTCCTCCATCGCATCCCAGTCGATCGATGCATGCGATCCAACGTGCATCCTCCTAAGCTTCTGGCAATGACGGGCGGCGTCAGTGCCGTCGGGAAACTCTAGATAGGGATGCCCCTGCAACGTATCCACAGGCGGTCGCTGTCTCCGTCGTGGACCCTGCTGAACCGGCTCTATGTGCATGTCATCGCCCGGCATCAGATCGTCCTCCATAATAAATACTGTATACGTATACAATAATAATAATATTAATAAATAATAAATAATAAATAATAAATAATAAATAATAATATTAATAACAATAACAATAATTAATAATTAATAATAATAAATAATAAATAATAAATAATAATATTAATAACAATAACAATAATTAATAATAATAAATAATAAATAATAAATAATAATATTAATAACAATAACAATAATTAATAATAATAATAATATAAATAAATAAATAATAAATAATAAATAATAATATTAATAACAATAACAATAATTAATAATAATAATAATATAAATAAATAAATAAATAAATAAATAATAATAATATTAATAATAATGTTTTTAATAATAATAATTAATAAATAATAATAATAATAATAATATTTAATAATATAATTAATAAATAATAATAATATTTAATAATAATTAATAAATAATAATAATAATATAATTAATAAAAAAAAAAAAAAAAAAAAAAACAGACCCTCGTATAGCCCTCGTATAGGGCTATACTCAGCGTCCTGTTCCACAAGTTCTTCATCATCATCAACATCAAACCCCCAAAACCCAACCAAATTCAACTTTTAGGGCAAACCTACGGTCTAAAGGCATAAACGAGACAAAAATACTTAACTACGGGATGAAATACGTACCGGTGATGCTTCGATTCTTCAAAAATACGGTTGAAATACGTACGAGGCGTATAGATCCGAATGCACCGTATATGTGTGTGTTTTTGTTTGTGTGTGTGATCTGTGTCGTCTAGGCCCCCCCCTGTGTTATACGAAGCCTAGACGCCTCGTATAGAGCTATACGAGGCGTCTATGCTTTTTGCTAAATGACATTTTTGCCCCTGTTTTACCCTTAGTATAGCCTTTTATCAGGGGCAAAATGGTAATTAACCATTCCAAAAAGATATTTCTGGAATGGTTAATTACCATTTTGCCCCTGAAAAAAGGCTATACTAAGGGGTAAACAGGGGCATAATGGTAATTTAATAATACATTTTATTAATTAAAAAAAGAAATGGCAAAAAGTAACCGCCTCAACTGTACTCCTCGTACAGGTCTGTACGAGTCGTACAATTTTGAAATTACCTTTTAGCCCCTGCTAAGTGGCTATACTGGGGGCATATCAGGGGTAAAATAGTAATTAACTAAAATGATTTTCAAAATTCAAATTCAAAATTCAAATTTAAACCGCTCAAAGAGACGCCCCGTACAGGTCTGTACGAAGCGTCTACTTTCAAAAAATTCAAATTTTGAATTTCAGATATTCAAAAATTGAATTTTCAAAATCCCGCTCAACTGTACTCCTCGTACAGGTCTGTACGAGGCGTCTGGTTGGTGTAAAATTACCTTTGAGCCCCTGGAATAAGCCTCTATTGGGGGCCTATCAGGGGCTAAATGGTCTTTTGTGCAATATGATACGAGGAGTCTAGTTCTATACGAAGCGTATAGTTTTTTTTTTGTAGAAAAATTTAAAAAAATACTATTAATTCCAAAAAAATATTATTCATTACAAAAAAAATACTATTAATTACAAAGTTACACTATTAATTCCAAAAAAAATACTATTAATTACAAAAAAAATACTAATAATTATAAAAAAATACTAATAATTACAAAAAAATTCTATTAATTACAAAAAAATACTAATAATTACAAAAAAATTCTATTAATTCCAAAAAAATACTATTAATTACAAAAATCATTCTTCCGTGTAACTATCTATGTAATTAAGACTGGGGTTTGATCTTGGTCGAGGATTCATTATCGATGTATACCATTCTAGACGTGGCAAGTACATATCTTCCCATTGTTCTGTGTGGGGTCTTCGGTGGGTCAACCATAGCCCGTGTGCTGGTGGCATAGGATAATCCCCTTCCAGCTTAACATGTATGAAGTGGTTCTCGTTAACATGTGTAAGCGTTATGAATAATGGTTGTTGATTAGCCGGAGGACTTAGTATTGGGAAGTAAGTGGAACTCGCACCCATGGTTGTCGTTAACAGGTGCACCCCGATACCGTACGTTTGTGCAATAAGAAGTCCTGCAAAGGGGAAGTCCATCCAGTGATTCTCCCCACAACCGGCCACTGAATCCCAAATTAGGCCCTGACGATGCGTGTAAAAATAACCTGCAGCCCATGCTTCAAATATTGGGAACCAGATCGATTCGTTCTGATCCATTTCTTGGACAAGGTCCCTTCTAATACGCCCCCATGAACTCTGATCCATCCCTAAGCCCACAGCCACAGACCGAAACCCACAATGACCGTCCGGCATCACATCTCGTATGCACGAGACGTACGGATGGAACACTGGCGGAATGTCAGACTTAAACCGTTCGATGATTCCCACGTACTCGTCCCCAATGATTAAAGGAAAACCGTGATCATCTCGTGTCTCTTTCTTCTTAGAACTCTTTGAACGGCTTAGGGTCGCTTTGGGTTTTTGGGACCTTATAACCGACTGTTGTGAGGCTTGAGACGGAACGTACGAGCTGTGGCGAGGTTTATCGTACTTACTTTGTCGTGAACCTTCAAAGCACGTGTTTGCATCACCGAAGGAGCTTCTCCTCAATTCTTCATCTATACGAGAGGCCTCGTCCAACCTTTCTTGTACCTGCTTTGTTGTTGGTCGGCCACGAGTATTTTGTTGGACAACCGGTGGTTTCTTGGTAGATTTCGTTGGAGTCAACACCGCTTTAATCTTTGAAAGCAGGCTTTTTTGCTGAGCTGGAGGGTGCGACTGTAATTGTTGTCTAACAACATCTAGCTCTTCGACCACGTCAAGGGAGTCGTCTATCAATTTACAACTTTGGAAGTTAAGTTTCCGCCAGAAGACGTCTATGTCTTCGAGTTGAATCGGATGCTCTGCACGGTTAAAAACAATATTGTTTAGGTAAAATGAAGGAAAGGAAATATATCACACAAGTGTTGTACGACGTTCAATAATTATTACCTTCACGCATGTACTTTTCTATCCTACAAGCACAGGGCAACCCACAGCTGTGCCACATTTGGCAACCACATGATGAATTAAAGCGCTCCAAGACATCTAGCCTCCTAATTGCCTCTCCATGCAACAAGTCAAGGGCTTTGTGGGATACTTTTCCAAGTAGGTGTTGAAACATCGGGTGTTTGTGGTGTTTCATTGTTTTTTCGATGCTTTCTCGAAAAGTCTTCCTTATTTCACCGAACTGTGTCTCAACTATATCCCGGACACAACCAACTATACGGTCCAGCGAGCTCCTATCTTCGACGTATCTCTTTAAGTTGGCATGTTGGCTCTCAACTCTGTTTGTAGTACGATTACCAAAGTTGCGCCTCTTATCAGTCCACGCAAAGACAAACATCTCCTTGTAGTCTTTTAGCCAGTTATCGTACACGTATTTGAAGACTCCTAAAAAGTAAAAATAATTTAATAAAATTTGCATAGGTGAGTCGTATGTTATTAGAAAAACTTACTAGAACGTTTGCACTCCACAAGTCGCTTTCGCATGTTGCGCAAGTGGTAGTCGTAGATGGGTATGGATGGAGACTCAATCAATGAACCCCAGAATGACAAAAATGTCTTCCAGTCGTCGTCTGTGAAGGCACCCTTGCAGTGCTTCATAACATTCTGTTGTATGTGCCACCTGCAAAGAAGCCTGGAGGCGTCTGGAAATACTTTAGCACACGCGCCCATAAGGGCTAGGTCTCTATCCGTTAAAATCACACGTGGCTCCATACATTCATCCAACATTGCCTTAACCCTCTCAAGCACCCACACAAAGTTATCACCCCGTTCTTTACTAACAACGGCATGCGCGATAATAAACGATTTGTTGGTAGGCGTCATACCAACAATCTGGATAAAGGGCATATTGTATATGTTTGTCTTGTACGTTGCATCGATCATCATGACGTGGGGGAATGCACGCCACAAGACTCTCGAGTCCCGATGAAGAAAGAAGATCTCTGTTACGATCTCTGTTCCGGGTTCTTCCCGGATCTCGTAAATAAAGTCGTTCTTCATCAGCACATTTTCTAGTGACTGCATGGGAGTCAATCCTTGTCTTTGTTCGGCTCTAATCTTCGCTACAACGTTTTGAACGTCTTTCTGAACATGAAACCTGTCGGGGTCCTGCTTCCTTATCGTTTGAAATATTTTGCGCGGCTCCATGTTTTGAGCTGTCAGCTGCTCGATCAGTTTCATTTCGCTTGGAGTAAACCTTCGCACAAACGCGTGGGCCGACAGGTCCTCACAAAGTTCGTGGTTATGTTCAATTGTTCCGTCTTTTATCTCCCAGGTTTCATACGGGTGGTTTCGGACAGCCAGCAGGTAAAACGGGCAACCGGTTTTTTTGCTTCCAGCTTTTCTAAGTGTTGCTGTACTCTGGTGCTCACCACCACGATCACATTCAAGCCATACCCTCCCGGTTCTTCCCCCGATTTTCTTTGATCGACGGGTGACAATAACGAAACCATCCGCATTTGCTATTTCTTGTATCCGTTTCTTTAGTTCATCTAAGGAGTTGAAAACCTGTAACATCGACAATAATAATAATAATAATAATAATAATAATAATAATAATAATAATAATAATAATAATATAATAATAATAATAATATAATAAAATAATAATAATAAAATTAATAATAATAAAATATTAATAATAAAATAGTAATTTATACCGTCTTTTTTAAGTACAGACTGTCCAGAATGGGAGGTGCTTCACTACCATATCTACCATATCCACCATAACCACCATATCCTCCAACGTCCGAATTGTTTTGATGAACATAAGGAGTGCCCGGGGAAATGAATTGCTGATGATCACCGTCTCCTCCGTATCCACCGTATCCCCCGTATCCACCGTATCCACCATATCCACCGTCCCCTCCGTATCCACCGTCTCCTCCGTATCCACCGTCTCCTCCGTATCCACGGTCTCCTCCGTATCCACCGTCTCCTCCGTATCCACCGTCTCCTCCGTATCCACGGTCTCCTCCGTATCCACGGTCTCCTCCGTATCCACCGTCTCCTCCGTATCCACCGTGTCCTCCGTATCCACCGTCTCCTCCGTATCCACCGTCTCCTCCGTATCCACTAGCAGGGTATGAGTCATCTACAGGGGCTGTTTCATCAACAGGAGGATGCTTGTTCAAATCTAGAAACGGGCTGTTTTGTTTTCCTTGTATACTAGACACAACCTCCTCTTGCTCATTAGAATCGGGAATGCCAGACTCCTCCAAAATAGACAACCGTATCATCATTAGTAAATAATAAACGAAAACAACAAGTAATTATAACATTTACGCTAATAACTGTTACCGGAACGCTTTCGTGCCCCCAGTTTTCGCTAGAATATTGCCCGAAGATATAGTTGCCGTTCCAATATGATGACATTTCAACACTCCGGGATGATAATAACGCAAACACAAATAAAAAAACAAACAGAATGTGAGTGGTTTTTTGTTGAAACCTCGGATGTGGACCAAGAACGCACTGTAGGTTGCATTTTATGGGAGCTAAAGACGCCTCGTATAGGTCTTTACTCCCCGTATGCCTTTAAGTCATGTCAGACATAGTCCCTTCATAGTCAAATCGGTCAGTCCAAGACGCCTCGTATAGGTCTATACGAGGCGTCTAAGGGCCTTCGTATTGGCCCCTCGTACAGGCCTAGACTCCCCGTATAAGTTGACTGATGTGACGTTGTACGAGGTGCAGAAGTTGGTCGGGAAAAGCAACCCTATACGCTTCGTATAGCCCTATACGAAGCGTATAGAAGGGTGTGGATTTAGGGAACAAGGTGTCTGAATATGTACACCCTTTAGTAATAGAGAGAGTGCCCATGTCATTGTCACAGCAGTGCTTTCAGAACCAGCCCACATGAGAAGCTATGAAGAGCAATTTTATTTTTATGTAAGAGTTGTAATAAAGAAAAAAATAAGAAATAAACTTAAGTTGTATTCTAGCACATCCATAGCTGCTACATGAATCTTACCAATGTTTTCACAACCAAAACCGGACCGGACATGGATTCATACACCTTGTCGGTCTAGGGGTTGGACCGAAGTTAAGTACCGGTTGACGCCGTTATAATTGGTTTAATAATTCAAGATATGAAAGAAAAAACAATCTAGTTTCCGTATAAAAGAAAAAATATAATGCAAAAAAAGAAATGTTTCGTTACCTTTCTGCATATTAAGATAACTAGGTTATAACCCCGTGTATTACACGGGGTTGAATAAATAAATTTTATATACTAAATAATAAAACAATATATCTTTAAAAACCTCATTTATTGAACGAGTTGAATAAATATAATTTTATATATTAAATAATAAAAAAATTATATCTATAAGAACCATATTGTACGAGTTGAATAAATGTAATTTTATATACCAAATAAAAAAGTTATATCTTTAAAACCTGTTGGTGCACTTGTGTCTGTACTTTGTCTGTATTCTGTCTGTATGTAAACGATGTCCTAAGTTAGTCTGTAAGTTGACCAAGTCAACTATCCTCCTAGTTTGACTTGGCCAATAAGTTGTAATATGTTTGTCTGTATCGAAGGATAGCCTCGAAGGATACTGTTGATCCTTCGAGGTGCTCGATAGATATGGTTCGACTGTTAGACCTCGAAGGATCATCCTTCGAGGTCCCTGCTCATCCTTCGAATGAAATGTACTCGATAGATGATCCTTCGGACCATCTATCGGATCCTTCGGGATAGACAACATGAGCTGGGTATAAATACCCATGCAGTGTGTTGAGTGAAGGTAGATGCACACAGACAAGAGACTAGAGAGCTGAGAGCATTCTGTCCGAAACACACACACACATAGTGAGAGTTTGCAAGTTAGATTTGTAAACATTGTGCTTGTAACTGGAACCTTCATACGTATTAATACATTGGTGTTAATCGGTGAACCTTGTGTGTTCTTGTGTTTGTTCTTGCATCATCCCGGTTTGCTTGCTAGCTTGGATTCCGCACTCGCTAGTGAGTTAGTATAACAAGGTTTAGGTTTGTTCTCGATCCTCCGAGAGGGACCTTCAAGTGGTATCAGAGCTTGGCTCTTTACCTTGTTTAAAACCGGGTTGTTCGAGTTCTTTGGTGTGTTTGGACACTTGGTTTAGCACTCGTTTTTGGTAGTTTCCTTGCATTTTGAAACTGAAAAACGTGTTCTAAACCTTTCGGGAGTGTTCAAGGTCGGTTTGGGTAACATAAAATTTGTTTTAGTGAAACTTTGTATTTTCCGGCCATTTTTCCGGTCATATCTCCGGTGACTGGTTGAGGATAAGGTTTGCTTATTTGGGTAAACTTTTTGAAAGTCAAAAAGTTGGTGGGGAAGGCAAGGGCAGACCATATCCTTTCTGCCGAAAAGTACTTCACCAACCCATCACCTTTTCACCAACCTGTCACGTCAGTGTCAGTGTGTCAGTGAGCTTCCGAAAGATATCTTTCGACTTCGAAAGATCATCTATCGATCAGAGACAGCTCGAAAGATTATCATCCTTCGAGTAGTCTTTCGAAGTCTAAGCATTATCTTTCGTGTTTGGAATCTTTTCGAAAGATTGGTTGTCCGAAAGATAAGGATTCATCTCGAAAGATAAGGATCTTTCAGTGTGAATCTTTCGAGATCAGTATTCGAAAGATAAAGATCTTTCGAACTGTGAATCTTTCGTGATAATTGGTCGAAAGATAAGGATCCTTCATTGTGAATCTTTCGAAGACTTTGCTCGAAACTCAACAGTAATCTTTCGATCACTGTTGATCCTTCGAACTAGTCTTGATCTTTCGAACAAGGTTGTATCTTTCGATTTGTGTCTGTGTACACTTAACAGTTTGTGCTTGTGTAGATCTTCGATTAATATTTGATCAACATGAGCTGTACAAGTCCCTGGGATTGGAGTTTGGACTCACGATCCAATCAAGAGTTAGTCACTGCTGCAGATTGGGCAAAGAGTATGTTACCTTCTCAATCAATCAGTCCAAGTCAATGGGCTTTGGTATCCAATCAAAGTCAAAGCATTCAAAACCTTTTGATCAGCGAAAGCGAAACGGGCAGTAACAATCGTCCACCAAAGCTAAATCATATGAATGAGTTTCCATCATGGAAAAACCGTTTTCACACGTATGTCCAAGGGCAAAGCACCGATCTTTGGACGTGTTTCATAAATGCATTCAATGAAAATCTGGAGACTGCTGCGTCCACTTCTGAGGGTTATGCCAATATGCTTGAAAAAGACAAGAAGGCTTATGAATTGGAGAAAAAGGCCTTTGCCACACTTACTCAAGCACTCAATAAAGACATCTACCATCAGTTCTCATACTGCAAGTCTACGAAAGCATTGTGGGATTGTTTAGTAGCTAGAGGAGAAGGCAATGCAGCTGCTAGAAAGTCTCGACATGATTTGTTGAAGAAAGAGTTTGAATCTTTTCAGTTTTTGGAAAACGAGACTCTGAATGATATGACCACACGTTTCTATCATTTGATTAGTGAAATGTGTGCTTATGGAGTTGTCTCTACTCAACAAGACATGGTGAGTAGGTTTGCTGACGCCTTACCTCCAAAGTGGAGCTCCTTCATTGAGCTGTTGAAGCATACTGGAACCCTAGACACGGTTAATATCTACGAGTTCATTCAGAAACTGGAACACAAAAATGATGAAGAAATCAGGAAAGCCAGGAGAGCTCCCGCCCCTCAAAATACAGAAATGTATCTTCCGGGTTTCGATGCTCTAGCTAGAGCAGCTGCAGCCCAGCAACCTAAACTGCAGACTGCATTTGTCTCCAACACAAGTTCCTTTCCATTTCCTCAATCAACAATTACTCCACCACAACCTCAATTTGATCCGAGGTCTTACATTCCTGTACCAACACAGCCACAACCATAACCTCAACAACAGCAAGCTCACTATGCAAGCAATCCTAAACCTCAACCCCAAAATCCTAACACAATCCGAGTCGACAACTCAAATCTTTCACACCTTAGCATTGAAGTTGCTAAGGAGCATATGGAAATTATCAACACCATGGTCAGTGCTTACTGTGGTTTGGTAGCCGGTCAGCTTGGAAACATCAACATGACCAATGAAGACTACCAACAGATCGACAAGGAAGAAATGGAGTTGATGGATATTAAGTGGGCTTTTGCAAGTGCGGTTAGAAGGGCCAAAGACTTCATGGCTCGTACTGGTAGAACTTCGTTAGAAGGAAAGAAAGATACGAAGTATGGGTTTGATATCAATGCCGTTACATGCTTCAACTGTGGTAATAAAGGGCACTTCAAACGTGAGTGCACTCTACCAACAAAACACGGCAATCACAACCCTTTCAGAAACCAGGCGAATGTGAATGCCCAACAAGAAAACCGTGAACGGAGGATGGTGGCAGTGAATAACAATCAGGGACAGCCTGGAACTACAAATCACAATCGGGCTTTGGCTGTTCAAGCTGATGAAGGATGTGACTGGTCAGTGCAGTTTGGTGAAGGTGATCAGGGAAGTGGAACTGCTTTGTATGCTAAGGTCATCGAGCATGTTCATAAAGAAGAGTCTTCTGGAAGTGATGACAGTTCTGGTTATTCTGGAAGTTCGGATGAAGAAGGCTCTGTTTCTGGGGATAATCACTCAGAGCCTGGAGAGAAGGAGGAAGGAGATGATGATATTCAGGATCTACTGAATGAAGCTGATGAGCTTAAATGTCAGAAATTAATTTTGATTAGGAAGGCTGCTACTGCATCAATGGAAATGGAGAAGCTATTTTCTGAAGATGGAGCTTTTTCTTTTCAAACTGCCTTTATGACAAACGGCTCAGCCTCTACTAGTCAGGTAAATTCTGAACCTCCTGCTCCTAGTATTTGTAAATCATGTGCTGAGATGAAGCTTGAATCAGAAAAGCTTCATAGTCATAACCAGAATTTGGTTATTGAACTGTCGGAATGCAAAGAGGCAAACATGGCTTTAACCCGGAATGAAAAAGAATTTAAATCTGTAATAGAAACATTAAAGAAAAATGTGTCCGAGGTTAACAAAGTAGTTTACCACAAGCAAGTAAGTATAAATGAATATATTAACATTGTGGAAGAAACTAAAAAGCAATTAGCCATTGCCCAATGCGAACATGATGCGATCAAACAGAAATTGGATAGTTATTCTAACTCCCAATTTGTGCTTGATCACATCATCGATGTTCAACAACCAAAGGGAAATCAGAAAGGCATAGGGTATAATAAATGTCCGCCCCCCTTGATGAACAACTATACCAAGATGCCTGATGAGGAAGAAATGCCTCGGTATGAACCCAGTGTGCCTCTTGATGTTGAGGAGTTTGCTACTGGCCTTGGGTTCAAACCGGACCATTCTTCAAACACAGCCTCTAAGGAACAAGAAACTTCATCATCCATGAAGCAAAGTCCTCCAATTATCGAGGACTATGAGACATCGGATGATGAATCAGAAGTGGCTGTAAGTGATCAGGATAAATCACTTAGCAAGATGAAAGGAGTAGATATTCCACGAGAAAATCACATCCTTTGTGATCCTGATACTCCTGAGGTTCCATCTGTTAAGAAGCAAGTGATTGATCCTGTCAAAGTTGATAAGACAGGTGTGACTACTGTTAAAAGCAGTAATGTGTTGTATACTTTGGTTGGAGATAATAAAATCTACTCAGATCATGTTTTCCCAATTAAAAATGTAAATAAATCTTTGATTGACAAAGTCTTTGAAGACAACACAAACAAATTTTTGGGAAAAACACTTCCGGGAATTGTGGTAACACAATGTGATCCAATTCCTAAGGCTGAGATTAGAAAACAGTTTAGTAATCAAAAATCTCCAACCACTCAACAACCTACTGCTTCTAAGGGTAAACAACAACAACGAGCTCCAAAGCCAAAGGCTAAGGTTGAATCAAAAGGAGCTCGTTACACGAAGAAAGGAAAAGATGTTAAATTTGTAGCATCAAAAGGTACAGATAAAATTGAGACTTTTGAAAACAAATAAAACACTGATTTTGTACAACAAGTCAAGATTTTGAAACGTAACAGTGATAACAATTACACCCAACACACAAACGGGTGTGATGAAAGAGCAAGTACCTCAGGTTCTACAGGTTCAACATCTGGTAGTCGATCAAGTTCTCCTAAGTCTGTTGAAAGGAGAACTTGTTTCAAATGTGGAGAAATTGGGCACATTATCAGAAACTGCCCAAATGCTCCGAAGAAGAAATTTGTTGAGAAAGCTCCACCTGAAACAGTTCACCCTCAACGTCGGTCAGTTTCACCTAAACATGATAAGCGAACTGTAAAAGAACAAGAAACTAAACAACGACGTAAGAACATAAAAACTGTTGAAAAAGCTTTAAGATATGAAGTTAAAACAGTTCAAAAGGAACCAAGAGTGTCACAACCTGTAAAACCAGAATCTTCAAAAACTGGTAGGCAAAAACGAACTTGGTTACCTAAGTCGGGTGACAATTCAGGGGGAGCAGTTGTTCTTGAAAACCATCAAGAGATCGAGCTCACGTTTCGTGATGCTAAGGGACGACCCAAGACCACTAAGGCTTGGGTCCCCATTCTCAACTGATGTGTTTAATTGACATGTGCAGGATGTTCTAGGAAGAACTATTAATAGTCATTGGATTGTTGATAGTGGAGCATCCAGGCACATGACTGGCGACTTACGGCTCCTATACGACGTGAGAAACATTAGAGGAGGGTATGTTGCTTTTGCGGGTGACAAAGGCGGTTTTATCACTGGAGAGGGAAGTATCTCCAATGGCATCGTGTGTTTTGATAAGATCAATTATGTGAAGCAAATTGATCACAATCTTCTCAGTGTGTCGCAAATCTGCGATAAGAAATTCACCGTGCATTTTGATGATGCCGGCTGCTATGTGCTGAAACCTGGATTCAAAATTCCACAAGAATGGATTCTCTTATCGGCTCCGAGAGTTAATGATCTTTATATTCTCGACATGAGCCAGGCGATTACAACATCTGCACAAGTCACTTGCTTTGTCTCAAAAGCCACGGAAAAGGAGTCTATATCTTGGCACAGAAGAATGGGACACATTCACTTGAGAAAAATGAACCATTTGGTGAAAAATAATCTTGTGAATGGTGTGCCTGTGAGAAGTTTTCATCTACAAGATATCTGTGTCTCGTGCCAAAAGGGGAAGCAAACAAAGAAGTCTCACCCTTTGAAGAAAATCAACACTGTCAGCATGCCTCTCGAACGTCTTCATATGGACCTTTTTGGACCTATGAAGCACAAGACAACGTTTGGTGATGCCTATTGTTTAGTAGTTACTGATGACTACTCTAGATTTTCTTGGGTATCCTTTATGGCACACAAGAGTCAAACTCCTGGCATCCTCAAGGATCTTCTTACAATGTTGGAGAATCTCTATTCGTTGAAAGTAAAAAGGATCCGAAGCGACAATGGTACCGAATTCAAGAATCAAGTTATGGATGAGTTTTGTACTTCTAAAGGCATTCTTCATGAGTACAGTTCTCGTTATACTCCACAACAAAATGGTGTCGCTGAGAGGAAGAATCGAACGATTATTGAAACTGCAAGAACAATGTTAGTAGAGTCGGAACTCCCTATTCAATTCTGGGGGGAGGCTGTATCGGCTGCTTGCTACACGTTAAACAGAGTTCTTACAGTAAAGAGACATGGCAAGACTTGCTTCGAACTCCTTCAGAAAAGGAAACCGGATCTTTCTTACCTTGAACCGTTTGGTGCTCCATGTACTATGATTGAGCCGGATGGAAAGTTTGGTGCAAGAGCTATCGAGGGTTTCTTCCTTGGATATGCTACTCCGAATTTTCGTGTTTGGAATCTAGCTACCAAAAAGATTGAGCTATGGAGCGAAGTTAGGGTTCAAAGGTACACGAGTCCTGTTAGGGCTCCGGGTGATCCGTGGATGTTCGATTATGATGGGCTATTTGACTCCTTCAATCTGCCAACCTTTGACGAAGAATCAGCAGCGGCTCGAATGTTGTTGGAAAGTGACAACGCTGCTGTCTCGCCATTGGTTAGACCTATTGTTGTTGACCCTCAAGCTTCTTCGTCAGTCAACAATATGGTCCAAAATGAGGTTTATGAAGATGCTGCTGACTATAATGACTCTTCTGAAGATGATGAATATCATGATGCAGCTGAAGGATCTTCGGCTCCAGCTGCTCCTGTTCAAGGTGCTTCTGTAGATACACCTCATACGCAGAATGTAGACACTGCTGAAGGGAATGCATCCACCTCTACCCACATTCCTGGTGTGGAGTTGGTTGTTGATCTTAATCTTACCAACTTGGGTATCAATGCCCGTGTGCCAGATAATCCTGAAATGAGGATTCACGATACCCATCCCCAGCAGAACATAATAGGAGATGTCCATCGCGGTGTGCAGACGCGTAATCAGCTGAGAAACAACCGGAATGCTGGTTTGTATTCAGCTATAAGAGAATCTGGTCAACAGAATGACTGGTCCTTCGCGTGTTACGTGTCACAAGAAGAACCAAAGTCGTGGAAAGAAGCATTGAAAGACAGTGCTTGGGTTGAAGCCATGCAGGAAGAATTACAGCAATTTCACAAGCTTGGTGTTTGGAAGCTTGTTGAAAAGCCTGAGAACTACAAGAAGATTGGCACTCGATGGGTCTTCAAATGCAAGAAAGACGACCGTGGAGTGGTTATTCAGAACAAAGCTCGTTTAGTCGTTCAAGGTTTTCGTCAGATAGAAGGGATCGACTACAACGAAGTCTATGCAACAGTTGCACGTCTGGAAGCTATTCGGATCTTTCTGGCTTATGCCTCATTCAAAGGATTCAAGGTTTACCAGATGGACGTCAAAAGTGCATTTCTACATGGTGTGGTTGAAGAAGAGGTATATGTCGAACAGCCTCCAGGTTTTGAAGATCCTGTCCATCCCGATCGGGTTTGGTTGCTCAACAAAGCTCTCTATGGTCTTCATCAAGCGCCACGAGCTTGGTATGCAACCTTATCTACCTATCTGCTGGAGAACGGTTTTCGAAGAGGTCTTATCGATTGTACTCTCTTCATCAAAGAACAAGATGGGGATCTTCTTCTGGTACAGGTATATGTTGATGATATTATTTTTGGTTCTACTAATGATGTTTTGTGTAGGAATTTCGAGCGCATCATGCAGGATAAGTTCGAGATGAGTGCTATGGGGGAAATGAATTTCTTCTTGGGCCTACAAGTGCAACAAACGGAGTCTGGGATATTCATCCATCAGACTAAATATGTTGGTGACATCTTGAGCCGGTTCCAGATGTCCGATGCAACGCCCATTGGTACCCCATTGCCAACTAATCACGGAATTACTCCTGACTTGAAGGGTGAACCTGTTAGCCCCTCATACTATCGCGCAATGATCGGATCTCTTATGTACCTCACAGCATCAAGGCCAGACATAATGTACCCAACGTGCCTGCTTGCCAGATATCAAGTTAATCCGAAGGCCTCACATCTTGCAGCTGTCAAAAGGATTTTTCGTTATTTGAAGGCTTACCCCGACACCGGTCTGTGGTATCCTAGGGATAATAACTTTGACTTGGTCGCATTCAGTGATTCTGATTTTGGCGGATGCAAAATCGACGGCAAATCCACAACGGCTGGATGTCAGTTTTTAGGAAATCGCATAGTCACATGGCAGTGCAAGAAGCAGACATGCGTCGCTACATCAACATGCGAAGCTGAATACATTGCTGCCTCAAGTTGTTGCTCCCAAGTTCTTTGGATCCAACAACAATTGCGGGACTACGGTTTTGAATTCCTAACTACTCCTATATACGTTGATAATTCTGCTGCTTTAGATATCACTAAAAATCCTGTGCAGCATTCAAAGACCAAACACATCGAAATCAAATATCACTTCATACGTGATTGCTTTGAGAAAAGGCTAATCGATGTTGTTAAGGTCCACACCGATGACCAACGTGCCGACTTATTTACCAAAGCTTTTGACAAATCTAGATTTGACTTCTTATTATTGGTAAACGGCATTAAGGTCAAGCAAGAGTAAACCAACATCGGAAAATCATTTTTGTAAATATCATTGTGTGTTTTAAATTTATCTTAGTTTATTGATTTTAGGGGGAGTAAATTCAAATTTTAAAAATCCAAAAACATCGAAAAATTTCAAAAACACAAAAACAATAGAAAAACAAAAATGAGTTTCCTGGCGAGAAAAAGAGTAAATGATAGTAAATCAGTGGTCTGTCGAATCCTCTTCAAACTGAACCTTAAATGAAAAACGATAAGCAGCTCTATATAAGATGTATCGATAGGCTCACAATCATTTTAAAGTGTGCAGGGTGATATAAATCTTAATCGATTGAAGATCAGGTGGGAACCATTCATTGGCATATGGTCTTAGTACCGAAATTTCGTTTGAGAGATTGCCGAGATTCTGAGATATTCGGTCTTTATGCTGCTTATCATCTGGGTATCATGGTTGTATCTTTTACCGAAAAATAACGGGGACGCAAGTCTAGATCTTCCATGATACTATACATACGTGTACATATTACATACTGCATTCGACCTCAATAAGTGATAAACAATCACATGTCCATACAAATAAGTGATAAAATATCACATTTATCCGGGTGTCAAGTTCGTCTCTCTGCTGTACGGAAGTACTGACCTGTTCACGGACTTGCACCTGTGCCCTCATGCATATGAAAATCAAGTTCCTCATCAATAAGTGATTATATCACATAGGGCTTGTTTTCAAATCAAAATAAGTGAGTATCTCACAGCTTATACGGTCAAACAGATGATAATCGGTATACTCACCGGTAAGATGAACTCTCGTGCATACCTTGATACGGGAATGTGTCGTGATGTGGATGAACACCGGTCGGTAAGTATAAATCATACCTTAACGTATCCCCTCGCCATGATTACATCTGATAAGTTGAGTTTAAGTGGACATCAATACCGATAATTGTTATAGGATGCTTATCTTAATGTTAACTAACTGAACAACAAGAGTGTTTTGGCATGACCGTACACTGATATGATTCTCTTACCCTCGAAACTCGCAAAAAGAATGTCTGTATATATTTATTTACTGCTTAACTTTTATTGTTTTTCTTTTAAACAGTTTCGTCGTTTGGTGCATATCAGCACGACATTAGCGGTGATGTCGTTTGATAACACTCAAAGGATTTTAAATTGTTGTCTTTTAATTTCAAAAATACCAAAAAGATTTTAGGCTTGTTTTAATATAAACTTTGTAAAAGCCAAAAAGATTTTATTTTTTTTTTATTTTCGATCGTACGATGTTGGAGCTCGAGTCTTCGTTACCTGAAACCTGAACGAAAACCGAACTGACTTAATCTTCATAAACGGTCGAAATTTGCAAGTTTTGAAAGTTAAACTAAAATTGACAAATTTATTAAACTTTCAAACTGTCGGACGGTGTTTGA
The DNA here is from genome assembly GCF_002127325.2 of Helianthus annuus. Lineage (NCBI taxonomy): Eukaryota > Viridiplantae > Streptophyta > Magnoliopsida > Asterales > Asteraceae > Helianthus > Helianthus annuus. The sequence continues at coordinate 97,756,648 of NC_035440.2, read as the reverse complement.
TTGTGACATGGTCATACGTGTGTCATTTGTTTATGCTAACTATATTCCAAGCGGTTGTTCTCATTATGCGTTTAGATTTCTTGCATGTGCAGATGCTAAAGGCAAGGAGAACATAGTCAATGACAAGCTTCGGAATGAAGACACGACGTGAAGACACTCAAAGGATGAAGATGATCGAGTTGTCGCTGACCTCATCAACACCACAAGGATCTCACTTCATAAAGATCAAGTTTTTCACGAGCATAACTCAAGGGGGAGCTTATGTTAAGGGGGAGTTTGTTAACACACTTCCTACATGATACGGGTAGTTTGTTGATACACTCTCTGCTTTCAAGACGTGAAGACTTTGAAGATCCTCCGACAATGAAGACTTGAAAGGACATCAGAGTTTTGGTAACTCGAAGACCGAAGACCAAAGACCGTCGAAGTTCGAGACGAGTCTACAACTATAGAAGATAAAGACAAAGCTACAGCCAAGGGGGAGTTTGTTGGTGCACTTGTGTCTGTACTTTGTCTGTATTCGGTCTGTATGTAAACGATGTCCTAAGTTAGTCTGTAAGTTGACCAAGTCAACTATCCTCCTAGTTTGACTTGGCCAATAAGTTGTAATATGTTTGTCTGTATCGAAGGATAGCCTCGAAGGATACTGTTGATCCTTCGAGGTGCTCGATAGATATGGTTCGACTGTTAGACCTCGAAGGATCATCCTTCGAGGTCCCTGCTCATCCTTCGAATGAAATGTACTCGATAGATGATCCTTCGGACCATCTATCGGATCCTTCGGGATAGACAACATGAGCTGGGTATAAATACCCATGCAGTGTGTTGAGTGAAGGTAGATGCACACAGACAAGAGACTAGAGAGCTGAGAGCATTCTGTCCGAAACACACACACACATAGTGAGAGTTTGCAAGTTAGATTTGTAAACATTGTGCTTGTAACTGGAACCTTCATACGTATTAATACATTGGTGTTAATCGGTGAACCTTGTGTGTTCTTGTGTTTGTTCTTGCATCATCCCGGTTTGCTTGCTAGCTTGGATTCCGCACTCGCTAGTGAGTTAGTATAACAAGGTTTAGGTTTGTTCTCGATCCTCCGAGAGGGACCTTCAAAACCACGTATATTACACGAGTTTAATAAATGTAATATTGTTTACCAAATAATAAAATAATACATCTTTAAAAAATCTCATTTATTACACGGATTGAATAAATGAATTTTTATATACCAAATAATAAAAAAATTACATCTTTAAAAATATGCGCATTACACGGTTTGAATAAATGTAATTTTCTGTACAAAATAATAAAAAATCTATATCCTTAAAAAAACCGCGTTTATTGTACGAATTGAATAAATTTAATTTTATATATCAAATAATAAAAAACTATATTTTAAAAAACCTCATGTATTACATGGGTCGAGTAAATGTAATTTTGTATAGTGAAAATAAAAATATTTAATATATTAATACAAAGTTTGGTTTTCATGACAAAAATAGATTATTCTGTTGTTGCAAAATTTGTTAACGAAGTCTCAATAAATTTAACCCTTTAATTAAAACTCCGTAAATGTATAAATGATAAACAATATAAGTTAATTTTATTTTAAGTTTCGTAAAATCTATTTGATAACAAACTAAAAAAACGTTCATATAAGATATTAAATTAAATAATATTTAGTAAAAGGGTTATTTATAATTAATTATAATAGATTAAATTAAAATAATAATTATCTATAAGAGATGGCTTAATATGATAACAAGTGTCTCTAAATTATTTTCTTTTATTATATAGTTTAGATTAGATTTAGATTAGATACAAGTCTGAGTATATATACACACAAATCTATATCTTATAGTGACTTTCTAAACAATTAACAATATATATTGAGCGCACAAGGAACCATCGCAAAAGTCCAAGATTTCTCTGTATTACACACGTTAGCGTTACATAAACTTTTTCCCCACTCTTCTCAATTTCCCTAAATTTCCACAATTTTCTCCGGAATGCACAATGTCACCTTAGTTTTCCTCAAAATTCTCCAAAACAAAATTATTTTAGCATAAATTAAAATTAAAAAACATTAATATATAAAAAGTTTTAATATATTTAAAAAACTTTAATATCAAAAATTAAAAACTTTAATATAAAAAATATATGTAAAACATTAATTATATTGATGTTTGGCATGTTAGAATGTTTCCCTGAGAACCGGTGCCCACTCCCAAAATTATGGTGTTTTTTTTTTTTTCTCTTCTCATCCGGGGGTGGTGTTCTGAGCCAGGGCCGGACCTCCCCACCTCCACCCCGGCTCTCACTATGCCATAATGATGGACTGGATCGTTGTATTTGATTTTGTATACTTTAGTTACATATCTAAATGATTAAAATCTTTAACCCAAGAATAAATTTTCCAACACTATTATATAAACTATTGACTTAAAAATCAAGATAAAAAGAAGAAAGTAAAAGGAAATTCGGTCCCGAGCGCCATACCCAAAATCAAAACTAAGCCTCTTCGTACTGGGGTGGTATATACCTCCGGAACCCGCCAGGGCACCCCATAGCACACGGTTACACCGTTACGACCAGCGCTACGTGGTAAGTTTTCTGCCTCCCCGCGATATATATAAGGGTGTGACCCTTCCTTCCCCACTCACAAATATATATACATACATATATATAGAGCCCCATACATATATATCCCTAATACAAACTCAAGTTATATAAATATGAGGCTTTATATAACCCCCCTTTCTTACACCATTGCCACTTGTCACATAATGCCCCAATGGGCTCTACCACTACACATGGCCTAAGAGAAACGAACTAGTTGAGGAGTAGGCCTAGTGTCACACATCGGGTCCTCCCAAACAACCATATTATGTAATAGAGTTATGTGTACGTATATTATGAGAATCTGTTATTTACTTTTGGTGCATTGTGTGATCCTCTCATTGTGTTATGTGTATTAATATATATATTTATGTAAATGTGCCAATGTGAATACCGAGACAGCAAGGTCTTGACTCTAGACCACTCGGTCTCGAGAGACCCGAAACAGTTGGGCCGCACCCCCTGTGAGCCCACTCGGAAACCCCTTTAGGGTACACCATCATGGTGCGGGTATAAACCCCCATAAGGCCAGCCGGCTTTCCCTTTTGAGACAATCAAATCATTCTCACACTCCCCCAAAAACATTCCTCATCCTCTCGCTCTCTCTCTCCTCTCACCCCACTTCTCTCTCTAGAAAACCCTTGAAATCTCACCAAACACCCCACACTATTCTCGGAGAAATCGGTTGGCAGACGAAGGCTCGGAAGCTCAGATTCATCAACCCTTCTTGCACACTCTTGCACCATAACAAATCTCGGGTTAGTTGAATTCATCTCGGCTGTTGTGTAAATGTGTTACATGCTAGTGTGGGTACTTGCTCTAAATGTTTAAATGATGAATGAATGCAATGTTATACCAACTTAATGTATGGATTGTGTGCTAAAACGATATAAAGATAGTTGATTGGTGATAGTGTTGGTAATAGGATAGTATACGAAATGTGAATCTGTTCAAATAGATGAGGAATCCATGTTTATCGAGTAGGTGTGTGTATGATAGAAACATGAATGTGATGATGATGAGCTTGTTGACAAAACTGTGGTGATATGTGATGATCCTTGTGATAAAAATAACTACATGTCTTCCTGTTCGATTAAATGGATAAAACAGTGTTAGAAAATATAGGATTAGGTTTGTCTTGGTTTATGAACATGATGAATATGCTTGATGAACTGTTTGAAGATCATTGAAAATATTTGAATATGTGATGATTTGATCTGTTTTGATGGTGTACGGATTTGGAAACATGTTTGTGCAATATGATTGGATAGTACAAAAAGCCGGCAAAGGTTCTAGAAGGATTCCTTCATCATCAGGTGTGCGAGTCGAGACCCCTGGTGGCGACTCGAGACCATTTAGGTGACAATTCAAGACTAACCAGCACATCTGAAGGACTCGAGACCTATGTGGTTGTGACTCGAGATCCCTTGATCTCGACCCGAGACCGGACTTGAGACCACATAGGATGCGACTCAAGTGTTTACTCCTTGAGACCTTCAGTTTGCAACCCGAAACCTCTTGGTTGCGACTCGAGACCCCATGATCTCGAGTCGAGACCCCCTGGTCTCGACTAGGCTGCTTGACTCTGTTATAGGGCCATAATGTGTGACAACATGTTTTGGGCTGTGTGTGTTTCCTGCTACTGTTCAACTGGACTATGTGCTGCTATGATTTAACAGTTTAAATGTTAGAACAGGCCCAATAACGTATAGGATACTGGTATGATATGTATGCTATGTGTTAGATACGTGTAGGATCTACGTGACTTATTTATACCCGAGCCTGACCTATACTGGTAACCATATTAGGACGTGGTTGACCAACACACTTGACCAAGTAAACCATCTGCCGAGCAACCCAAGGTGAGTTCATAACCTTTTCTAAAAGCGTGTGTTCCCGGTGGTTGGGAAATGGAACAAACAACGCTACCTCCTTGTGTGGGGTACAAACTTACTTTTCTCCCCTTGTGCGGGATACACAGTTATTTACTATTTATATTAGATGCAACAAGCGAGACTAAACAGAACTCTATCACTCAAGTCCCTACTCATGATACCGATTAGTCACCGGGGCCTGGCGAACGGGTTATTAGTTGATAGCGTTATTTAGGTCTCACCAACCTCACACTGTGCCTCTGGAGGAGGACGAGCGTGAACTAATAGACTCTGGAAACCGTCAATGATAATAGACATTTACAAACGGGGCACTCTACGGAAACGTACGGTCGTAAGGATTCGGTATAACGCAGTTTAGTAGCTTACATATGGGGTAGCTCCCCATCGCATGATATAAATGAGTAAATTAACTATCGAAACAAGTTTTTGGAATTAAAACTAGACAAACTCGTGAACTCGCCAACATTATGTTGATACCCTACTGCATGCTTTGCAGGTACTCAATGACTCAGGAACTTGCAGCTTGGGGATGTGTAGTGGACGTCTAAACCCGTGTGTTGAGTTTATTAAATAATTTGGAAACTTAAACTTTTGTTTGAACTATTCTACTATGCTTCCGCTACTTACTTAAACTGTTATTTGAACTTAAAAACATTTGGATTTTAACTATGGTTATCACTAACCATTATGGTTGGTAAGCGCTACTATTATTACTGTTCCGTATGATTGATGGCTGAATCCTGATCAGTCACACGTCTCGCGGTAGTACTCCGCATGTGGTTTTTGAGGGTATGACACCTAGTCTAACTGGCCGTCTAGCCATGAAAACAATGAATTTTAAACTAAACTAGTTTTTTTTTACGACGCGCGTTGCGGCGAAATCAAGCAAATAATAATGTAAAACAATCGTTATTTGAAAATAAAGCATATTGTTTAGAAAACCAAACCATTATTATACTATATTAAAGAAGCATCAAATTAAATTAATCGATAAATTAATATATGTTCTAAAAAAGAAAAAAAATATTAATAAAATGATAAAGGAAATATATGGTTAAAAAAACAAAAAAAAATTAAAATTATGTTATTAAAAGTTAATATAATAATAAATTATTATACTATATTATATGGAAAATAACAAAAAAAAATATATATTATTTTAAAATTAAAATTACATCGTTATTTACTATCAATATATATATAATTTCTTGAGGTTTCTACTTTTTAATTGTAGATAGACTATCCCTTATAAATATTAAAAGCAACAAGACAATAAAGTATATGTAGTGACAGTTAAATATGTTGGCTCGAACTGGATCTTGATCTCTAAATGAGCGTGATAACTTTGAATAACAACAACTTGTAATAACCGACTGAATGTAATGTTTGTACAAATCGAATGAGTAAGTAAGTTACAAATGAATCTACATGAACCTATTTATAGTTTTCTACGGGTACGAGTGAATGGTTGCGTCTCTTCGTGAAAGGACACGTCTCTTGGATATGTGGTTGTGATTGAATCTTGAAGAGGTGTGTTGAACCCAATCCACTCGATCAACAGTCGTGTCTTTCCCTTTGTTGCCTTGTACCGATTCGAAATGGGTGTGTGTGTGTGGAGACACACCTTTTCGATTATGATGGTAGTTTCCATCTTCCATGTTGTCAACTTTGGTCCTCGTACTTTGTAACCGCTACATAACATATATTATACCTATCTAACTAACTATGATGTTAAGAGATTAACCGGTTTCATTCACCCCCTTAATCTCGAACATCCATAAGTTGTTTTAAGTCTTGAATTCCAAGCAGTTCCCTCATTGTAGCAAACTTGATCCTTGCTAGTGCCTTTGTTAGTATATCTGCCCGTTGTAGTTCTCCACTTATGTGTTCCACAGTGATATCTTCATTTTCCACACATTCTCTTATGAAGTGATAGCGTGTGTCAATGTGCTTGCTTCTTCCATGAAAGACTGGATTTCTCATGAGTGCTATTGCTGAAACATTATCTACTCTGAGTGTTATCTTCTTTTCCTTCCAGCCTGTGATTTCACTTAACAATCTTTTAAGCCACAGTGCTTGACATGCTGCTGCAGTGGCTGCCATGAATTCTGATTCGCATGATGATAGTGCCACTGTTTGTTGCTTCTGTGTACACCAGGTTATAGGTGATTCTCCGAAGTAGAATACCAGACCAGTTGTTCCTTTTCCTTTGTCTGTATTAACTCCAAAACTACTGTCACTATAACCTGTGATCTTACATCCTCCTTGTCTTTTGTAGATGATTCCATGCTCTTTAGTTCCTTTGATGTAACGCAGTATTTGCTTTACTGCTTTCAGGTGTTATTCTTTCGGTTCTTGCATGAATCTACTCAGTAGACTGACTGGGTAACATAGATCTGGTCTTGTATGCAATAAGTACCTGAGAGAACCTATCAGGCTTCTGTAATGTGTTGCATCCACTAGATCTCCTTCTTCAGTCTTTGTTAATTGAGTTCCTGGAGTCATGGGTGTCTTCGTGTCATTGCAGGATAACATATCAGCGTCTTTGAGTATCTTGTTAATATATCCTGTCTGCTTGATGCCTATCTCACCCCCTGCTTGAATTACTTCTATTCCCAGATAGTATGCTAGCAATCCTAGATCGCTCATATCGAATTTGTTCTTCATCTGAGATTTGAAGATGTCTATCTCCTTCTTTGATGTTCCAGTGACTATCAAGTCATCAACATAGACTCCAACTATTAGCGTAGAGGCTTCACTCGTCCTTGTATAGATTGCGTTTTCTAAAGTACACTTCTTGAAGTTAAGTGACTTTAGGGTGTGATCTAACTTCGTGTTCCAAGCTCTTGGTGCTTGTCTTAATCCATACAGTGCTTTAGATAGTCTGTAAACCTTTCCTTCATCACCTGGCTTTATAAATCCTTCTGGTTGTGATACATAGACTTCCTCCTTGAGGTCTCCGTGCAAGAATGCAGATTTCACATCTAAATGATGTACCTCCCAACCTTGATATGCTGCTAAAGCCAACATTAGTCGTACTGTTTCCATACGTGCTACTGGTGCAAAGACTTCGTCAAAGTCTATTCCGTGTTGCTGAACATATCCTTTTGCAACTAGCCTTGCCTTGTGTCTGACAATGTTTCCGCTTGCATCTTTCTTAGTCTTGAATACCCACTTTAAACCTATTGCTTTGTGACCACTTGGTAATTCTGTCAATTTCCAAGTGTTATTCTTGTTTATTGAGTCTAACTCAGCCTTCATTGCTTCAATCCATTTTTTGTCACTAGATGCTTCCTTGTAATTCCTTGGTTCTTCTTCAGCGAGTAATAATTCATGTGGATCTAGTTGAATTTCTTCTGTTTCTTCATACAGGTCTTCGAGACTTTTCAGTCTTACTGGAGTGTCGCTAGTACTCTCTGTTGTACTTTCAGAGGTAGATGGACCTCCACTTGATAAACTGCTTGAGCTTCCTGCTGAGTTCTGATTGTTTGAATGTGCTGGCGGGGTTACATAGGAGTCTGGTTCTTCTGTCTGATCTCCTCCTGAATCATTATGTTGTAGCCCGCTACTGCCTGGACTACTTGGTTCATTTTCTTCTAATTCTGATGGTATGTCGTCTTCTTGAATGACAAAGTTTGTCCATTCGGGATTCCCTGAATCTACCGTTTCCATATAACTATTCCAGTTCCATGGTTGACCTTCCATGAACTTTACGTCTCTACTGACACATATCTTGTTCTTTGCTGGATCATATAATCTGTATGCTTTTGATCCTTCTTCTATTCCAAGATAAACCATAGGTGCACTTCTATCATCTAACTTCTTTTGTTGAAGTGGTAGTACCTTAGCGTAAGCGGTGCAGCCAAAGACCTTCAAGTGTTCTAAATTTGGCTTCCTTCCTTTCAATGCTTCATATGGCGTCTTGTTCACCAGGGCTTTTGTTGGAACCCTGTTTAGTACGTATATCGCGTGTCGTATTGCTTCACCCCAAAAGTTTTGTGGCATGTTCATTGCCTTCAGCATACTGCGAGTAGTGGATAACATCGTCCTGTTTCGCCTTTCTACTACTCCATTTTGCTGTGGGGAATATGGTGCTGTAAGCTGTCTTGCTATGCCATTGGATTTGCAATACTTGTTGAATTCAGCCAATGTGAATTCACCTCCTCTATCCGTTCTTAGCATCTTTAACTTGGTCTGTGTTTCCTTTTCCACCTTTTCTTTGAACGCTTTAAATGTTTCGAATGCTTGATCCTTGGAAGTTAGTAAATATGCCCACATGTAGCGAGTACAGTCGTCTACAAGTAAGAATATATACTTCTTCACAGCATGTGTTGGTGGGGATATAGGACCACACAAATCTCCATAGACTAAGTCCAGAGGTTTTAAAGATCTGAACTTTGCCTGATTTGGAAATGGTGCCCTACTATGCTTTCCTAATAAGCACGCGTCACAGACTTGACTAGCATGACTTATTTGTGGAACTCCATGTACCAAGTTCTTACGAGTCATTTCCTTAATAGCATCAAAGTGTAAATGGCCTAACCTTGCGTGCCATAACCATGCTATATCTTCGGTCTTTGATAGTAAGCAGATTGGTTTTCCAGTCTTCAGCTTGACTTTGTACAGCCTGTTCTTCAATCTCTTGACTCGCATTAGTAGCTTTCTATTTCGATCTCGGATAGTAAGTAAGTCTCCGTCCATAACCACTTTGAAACCAATTTCTGTAAGTTGTCCGAGGCTCAATATGTTGCTTTTCAGACTTGGAATGTAGTATACTTGTGAAACAATCTTTTGTTCTTGGTTCAGACATTCCAGTAGTATTGAACCTTTGCCTTTAATTTCTACGTGTGACCCATCACCAAATCGTACTTGTCCTGTCACCGTTTCATCTAATTCTTTGAAGTGACTTCGCACTCCTGTCATGTGGTTGCTGGCCCCGTTGTCTAAGTACCATAGATTTTCATTTTCTGAGGCGTAGCTTGTTGGTTTTATACGTTCCTCGTTTAGCAGAGCCCTTTCTTGAACATTTTCTTCTTGTATTGCCATTAGCAATACGGGTGCTTCGTCTTCCTCGACGAGGTTTGAATGTTCTTGTACTTCGTCTTTCTCAGAACAGTCCTTCTTGAAGTGTCCATACTTCTGACACTTAAAACATTGGATCTTACTTAGGTCGGTTCTTGCAAACTTCCTCCAATTTCTAGAATTTCCGTTTCTAGGTCTAGATGTAGATCCTTCGTTTCTGGGACTTTGCCTGTTTCTGTTGTTCCGCCAATTCCCACGCGTCTGGTTAAATTTACCACGACCGCGGTTTCCAGATTGCCTTCCTCTGGTGTTATCCTGATGTGTGAGCATGAGCCTATCTTGGCTTTCTCCTTGATTTCCTTTCTTTAACTTGAGTCGTTCTTCATATGTCTTTAGTCTTCCGACCGCTTCTTCTAGCGTCATGGTTTCTAGATCGGAGTATTGTTCCATAGAGGCAACGATTTGAGTAAACTTATCCGGTACACCATTTAGGAGTTTGCGTACTAGACTTGGTTGACTCAATGTCGTTCCTACTTCAGTTGCCCGGGTAACGATACTATTAATCTTTGCGGTAAACGAATCAATAGTGTCGTCATCCTTCATTTGCAACAATTCAAATTCTGACAATAGCGTGTGCATACGCGCCTTTTGTACCCGATCAACACCAACGTGTCTAACCTTTAGATTATCCCAAATCTCTTTTGCAGTTTTACAACTTGCAACTTGCAATACAACGTCTTCTGGTATTGCTTGAAACAGATATGCAATTGCAGACTTATCTTTCTTAGTGTCTACCGTTGCATTTTCTGCCGGTTCAATCGTTTCCCACAAACCATTCGCTTCAAGAATCGTCTTGATACGAATAGCCCAAACTGTATAGTTTGTTGGTTTCAGAATCGGACACATCGGACACTGAAACTGGGAAAGAGAATTTCCATCTTTCTGTATTATTATCGGACTTTGTCCGGTTGATCCTGCCATATCTTCCTGCCGAATAATCTTCACTTCTAATAACTTTCTTTTGGTTTCAATAGATCTTAATAACCCCGATTACCCGAATCGTGTTATAATCAAACAACCGAAACAAACTAATTCGCACTAAACCCCGGAATCAAAACCAAAACCTAGATTCCTAACCGTTCGGTTCGACCGACTTCCCTAGAACCGAAAATCAAAAAATTCTGAAATGAACTTTGCGAATTGAAAATGAAATTGAAACCTGCTCGCGAATTCCCTGCGATGCCTTGCGATTCCCACGCCTAGAGCCTGACGCTCTGATACCAATTTGTTGGCCCGAACTGGAACTGGATCTTGATCTCTAAATGAGCGTGATAACTTTGAATAACAACTTGTAATAACCGAATGAATGTAATGTTTGTACAAATCGAATGAGTAAGTAAGTTACAAATGAATCTACATGAACCTATTTATAGTTTTCTACGGGTACGAGTGAATGGTTGCGTCTCTTCGTGAAAGGACACGTCTCTTGGATATGTGGTTGTGATTGAATCTTGAAGAGGTGTGTTGAATCCAATCCACTCGATCAACAGTCGTGTCTTTCCCTTTGTTGCCTTGTACCGATTCGAAATGGGTGTGTGTGTGGAGACACACCTTTTCGATTATGATGGTAGTTTCCATCTTCCATGTTGTCAACTTTGGTCCTCGTACTTCGTAACCGCTACATAACATATATTATACCTATCTAACTAACTATGATGTTAAGAGATTAACCGGTTTCAAAATATATATTGAGATTGGTAAAAAAACAACGTTACTGACCAAAGTTGTTGCCTTGATGATGGTTTCACGCCCATAGCCAAACATTTCAGTGTCTTGGGGTACGGATGACAACATCAGATCCATGAAGTCACCTTCTTTATCGCTATCACATTCTTGTCTTCTCAATATGTTCGTTAAGCCACTTTTCAATGACACCATCAAGCTCTTTCGCCACTTGCTTCATAGCTTTAAGATGCCCTCCAATATCCATCCAATCAAGATTAGGAAAGAAATCCGACACAACAAAAACACCTGAAAGACACACTAGTTTCTTTATGGCTTCTTTTACATGCGACTCTTGTTCGTTGTTACCATTGGAGAATCCTTTCCCCACTAGGATTCTTACAATAATATTGAGCGGTATGCGCTCGAACCACTTGCTTATGTTAATTACAGATGCTCGGCCCCCATTCCTTTGGGACAACATGGAGAGCTCGTTAATGGAGTTCTTCACCTGTGAGGTACGGATGTGCTTGAACTTTTCAACACGTTGGCTTGTAAAGAGCTCAGAAACCGCCATCTTTCGCATCTCTCGCCAATACTGACCATATGGCGACATTCCAAAACCAGCATTGTCGTAGTTCAAGTAGCGGCCCGCAGAGAGATTAGGCCTGGTTGCAAAATTTCTTTCATTGATGGTGAAGCAATCTTTCACCATCTGTGGATTGCTGATGACCAACGCTCGGTGACTTCCGAGCCTTAGAGTGTAAGCCGGCCCATAATCATCAGCCATATTTCCTAGTATACGTGCGACCGGAACTTGAACCCGTAGATGATGAAGGTGACCTATAAAAGGCAATGCCCCTGATGGTTCTGGAGCTATTAGTTTATTACTTTTTTCTTGTGTTTTTCTCATGCTTATTTTGTAAGAATAGATTATAAAAGAAAGTAAAAGCCCTAAAAGTGTTAGAAACTGAAGAAAATATTCCATGTTGATGCAGTTGTGTTTTGTTATTTTTGCCAGAATAACCAACATTTGATTTATATTTGTAGCCAAGATCCTCTAGATGGAAATATCAAATATCTAGTTGAATGGTTACAATGATAGATCTTGTCATCTTGTAGCTCCTATCAAATCTATACAACTATGCAAATAGGTTTCTCTTTGAAAGACATACTAGCGGGTTACCATTCACGCTCTATAGCAGATACAAAACGTAGATAAAAATAAGTAAATCATGACACGACACTCTACATGACCATATAACACCGTATCGTGACAACGTACGTATTCAAAAATCATGAAAAGGTTACATCGTTGTTGTATATGAAAGCCAAGTTGTTCGAACAAAATTTACACCAAAACGTATTAAACATAGACACGATGGCCAACATAGATAAAAAAAAGCACGGCGAAATGGTGTATTTAGAGATCAGCGCCGGGCGGTTTAAAAAAAAACGTAAAAGGTTTAAAAAATGTTTAAACAATCGATCAGTTTATAAACAATGTTACAAAAATTTACTTCGAAACGTAGATAAAAACAGCTCATGTGTAGCGCCGATATAAAAACGACCCGTTACAAAAAAAAAAAGAATTAAAAAAATTCACGTAACAGAAAATTCATTCAAAACTCAAAATGATAACTTTATTCAATGCTTGTGGTGTAAATCGGTTGACGAGAAAAAGTATTAAACCAACTAAATTGTAGTGGATGTAAACAAAAATTAAACTAACGTGTAGGGGGTGTTATTTTAAACCTAAATTTGTTGTTGTTGTTGTTGTTGTTGCCGTTGTTGCTGCTGTTGCTACTGCCCTTTTCGTCCCTATGGTTTGTTCACTTTAATCGTTTCAGGCTAATACCAATAAGATGAAAATAAAAGATGTATTAATTGACACTAATACCTTTCATTTAACCTGTCTGACTTTACTGGGTTTTAATTTTTGGACTGAAGTGACACGTTTCCAGTATATCAGGAGGGAAAGTGATGCATTTTTTAAAAGTGACCTACAATGCCAAAAGTGAACAAACCACAAGGACGAAAATGGTTGTTAACTATTATTATTATTATTACTATTATTATTATTATTATTATTATTATTATTATTATTATTTTAGTAAGTGGAGATGGAAGAAAATGTTACTGCTTATTTGTATATTTTAGTAGGACAATATTTACCTTTTATAATTTTTCAATATATTTTATAAGAGTTTGTAGGTAGAGAAGCGAGAAAATATTACTATTTATCTATATATTTGAGTGAGACACTGTTTACTCTCTATATTTTTTTAATATATTTTGAAAATGATTGTGAGTGGAAGAGAGAGAGAGAAAATAATGATAAAGTTGGAAAAAATATTATTTAATTGAAATGATAGAGAAAATGTATTTAATTTTAGTGAAATTATAAGATAAATTTGATGGAAGGATGAGAATCACATCATGTCCACTAAATTACTAAATTGTGTGATGGGGTCATCTACATTATATACAATGGTTATAAGTGGATGTGTAAGAAAATGTTACCATTTATCTGTAAATATAAAAAAAAAACACTTCACCCCTATAAAATTTTTAATATTTTTAGAAAGTGGTTGTGAGTAGATGTCGCAGCCCCCGACCCGTCCCCCGAGAGCGGGCGGCCGCGGGACACAGAGCTGGTGGTATCGGCGTTTATTAATTTAGCAGCGGAATTTAAACCTCAGGACCGTAGTTAGGAAATTATTATAAGTGTTTCAAAACACCAACTTTTATAATAAGTAAATGAGATAAAACCCAAGTTTCATTGATAATACATTTTTAGGGGTAAACCCTAATTATGTTGAAAACATAAACTCATTTTAGGTAACTTTTATAGCCACTTCTTTAAACCTTCAGTGCTCTCCAGTTGTTAGCTTCACATTAAGTTACCTGAAACGCGTTTTAAAAAGATTTTATCAGCAAGAAATACTGACGAGTGCATTCCAGTTTAATCAAAACAGCTTTTATAACTTTACAGTATTGAGAGCGATTACAATGTTCATATCTACCAATATACTCATTCAGTATTTGTCATGTTCACAGTTCCATGACTGTGGTCGTGTTACTCATTGGCTAACTCGTCGTCCAATAGTAACATATTACAAGTAATGTATACAAAACCCCACATACCGGCAGCAATTGTAGAATACATAGATTCAATCACTGTTAAGTATAATTTAAAACATTTAAGATTTTGTAAAAACAGTTTGGTAGAAAAAGAGAATGACTCACATTGCTGACTTAGGTAATACTATAGCTTCCTATTGGTGATCCTGGTTATAATCTATTAAAATTAAACAATGCACACGCGTTAGTAAGATAACCCAAATCACATTAGCCATACAACCGAGACAGAACTCCAACGAAATGAGTCAGGCAGAGCCTTGACATGCATTACGGAGCCCTAGATCAATCGGGTAAAGTAACAAATACGTGATCGGGGGTTATAATACTTACAATCTGGCAGAGCTTTGCTTTTTAGGGGTGTTATTCCCAAGTATTTTGCCTATTAAGAATTTTGAGAGAGAAAGAAATTCTGAACGAAAACAAATGAGGCCATCAACCTCAATTTATAGGCTGGAACAAGGGCGGCTCATGCCCCGCGAGCCCCACCCATTTCTCTTTCGCAGCCCGCGAGAGGTGTAGGCTAGGCTCTAGCCTTGGTGAATCAACGTAGTAGACCTAACACGTCGTGGGACACGTGGCGTCCTGGGATGTCGCCTGGTGTAACCTGGCTGCGCCCCGCGACAGACCTCGGGGGCCGGGTCGCGGCCCGCGAGCACCATTAAATATTTGTTTTATTTGATTTTTAAAGAAATTAATGTTATTTAGGGCCGTTTACGAGTATACGAGATATAATTCGGGCATTTAGGGTGTTTTAGGATGGTTGTTATATCCTCCCCACCTTGTTCTAAATCTCGTCCTCGAGATCTACTAGAACAGGTGTGGATATTTCCTTTGCATTTCTGACTCGAGCTCCCAAGTGTACCCTGGTCCTCTCTTGGAATCCCATTTCACTTTGACCAGAATAATCTCTTGTGCTTAAGGTTCTTGATCTTTCTATCTTCGATCTGTAGTGGTTTCTCTATAAACTTAAGTTTCTTATTTACCTCTATGTCCTGAAGAGGTATCACTAATGATTCGTCTGCTAAGCATTCTTGAGGTTACTGATGCGTGTATAGTGTAATATAATTTAGATGAATATTTAAGCCCCTTTTTACACTTTTAGCCAAGTTTTAAATTTATAAAACACGATATTTACTAACACTAAACACACATATGGGCAAGTGCACCCATCGTGGACGTAGTATAGTGTTGGTAAGATACCGAGGTCGTCCAAGGACACAAGAGCTTTTAATACCGGTTTATCCTCAACGTCTAATCAAATCAAAAAGTGAGAAAAATGTTTTAAACTAAGAAAAATAAAAACTAACTAAATGCTGAAAATAAAATAAAATAAAAACAGATAGACAAGATGAATCACTTGGATCCGACACTTGTGTTAGTATAACCTTTGATTATTTTCGCACTTTTGCACTTGTTTAAGAGATTATCTTAGTTATTGTAGTAGGCCCCTCTTTTGAAGGCGACGTTACCCTCAACCCAGTAGTTTGAGTCAGCAAGGATACAATCCTAAAGGGTCGGATTATTGAAAGATAATGAATTAAGTTATTAATGCAAATTGTGGTAGGCCCCGCTTTCGGCGGTGACGTTACCCTCGGCTAAGTAGTCTGAGTCAGCAGGGATACAATCCTAAATAGCCGGGTTATAGTATTAACAGTAGTTAACTTATGAGGGGGTCAAAGAGTTTGGATCCCCGCCATCCAATACCTATGGGCATTGAAGGAGATCCTACTAAATTTGACCCAGGTCCCAAGCAGGACCTCTAAACGCTGAACAAGGGCAAGACCCTTACCAAACCGTTCCCTTAACCCCCGACCAGGTAGCCAACATACCTCCATATAGACCGTGGAGATATGAATGGTGAAAATCTTTTATTTTATATAGACAGTAAAATAATGCCAAGACACCACGGACAAACGATAAGGAAAGATCACCTTCAACATAAGTAACTAGTTATTAAAGTCATTAATACAAAACCAAATAAAAAGTGCAAAAGATTAAAAATAAAAAGTATTATACTAAACACTTGTCTTCACCAAGTGATGTAAGAGACTTAGGCAAACATGGCCTTGATTGTCAAGAACTCTTACTATCAATCTTGTATCCCGAGACGACTCACACGCTCTATGATGGACAATGGATGATGGTGGTGGATGATGGTGTTATGGTGGTGGTGGGTGGTGGATGAAGTGTGAGAGAGGTGGTGTGCCAAGGGATGAGATGGAATGAAACCAAGCACCCCTATTTATAGGCTGAACAGAAGGCTGGGCACGGCCCCGTGTCCGCTGGACACGGCCCCGTGCCCGTCTGACATTCTCTCTCTTCATTAATTGTAATTCGCAATTACAATTAATGCGCCTGCTGTACTTTCACCACGCCCCCGTGCCCGCTGGACACGGCCCCGTGGTGGGCAATGGAAGCTTCTACTGGTTTGTCTTTTCTGCTGCTTCTTGTGCACGGCCCCGTATTCGCTGGACACGGGGCGTGTTCAGTCTTCTGTTTTCTCTTCTTTGCCTTGGGAGGTGCCGTTGAGGGTCCGGGCAGTCTACTTTTATTCCTTTTCTTGTATTTATGCTAGAATTAGTTGTCTTTTTGCTTCTTTTGTGATTTTGAGCTCATTTCATCCTGAAAATACAAAAGGAAGACAAAAACACTCTTTTTCCAACATTAGTACTTAAAAAGGGTTAGTTTTATGCCTTAATTGATGTGATTTATATGTTGCATTTTACACACATCAAATACCCCCACACTTGAACTTTTGCTTGTCCTCAAGCAAAACTCTTTAAATGTGGCTTACACTCCCAAATGGAATAGGTAGAAGAGAAAGTTTTTAGCTTGTCCTAGAGTGTCGGGAATCCAAGGTCTTTGTAAGTTTTATTTTTATTTATTTACAATCCTATTCGTTATGATTTATTTTGAAAGTTTCATAAGATAATTTACTTATTTGGGCATAGCATGCCTTATTAAAATTCCATTTATATACAAGTTCACATACCTCACGGGAGATCACTCAACACTCGGCCGAAGGTGTAATTTTTAGTGAATCACCCGAGAGTGGCATGGAACTTACGCCTTCCATAGGCTTGCCAAGCAATCAATCCTCCTCCTTTTTAACTTTTTACCTTTATAAATATCAAGAGGACTTTTTTTGGGTGAAGGGTTAGGCTTGGGTTAAAGGTGGGTGGTTTGGGTTAGTTGTTAGTAAAAGGGCGAAAATCGTAAAAAGCGTCGGTTTTCGTGACATACCTTGTTTTTAGTGACTTTTTATTTTGAAGTATTTCTCCAAACAAGCTTTTATATAGCTTTTGTTTGTTTTTGACTTCATCATTGTGTTTTTTTTTTTCATCACATGAAAAGGCGAGTTTACGAAAAACCGAGCTTGTTACTAAAATAAAAGGTGAAAAATAAAAAAGGGTTTTTGGTGGGTAAAAAGGGTTTTGGGGTAATGAAATGAAAGGTTTAGGCTCAAAGGGGCTATCTAGGGGGATTTTGGGTAGGTGGTAAAAAAAAATGAAAAATAATGGTTTAGAAAGAAAAATATGGTTAGTCCTAATGCCTCCATCACTTACTTACTTGGGTTTAAGTTGGTAAGGACCGGGAATGTATTGTCGTGGCAAGTTCTAGAGTTGTAAGAACCAAGCAGCTATTCACACAAGAAACGAAAAATGAGCATTTAGTCTAAATATGTATATCTTTACGCTCAATAAAGGCTCAAAACTCACTTTTGTGGGAATGGGTTTTTAATGTGATCAAGTATATATAATCGAATTTTTAACTAGACTTGTTATGCCGTTTCGTAATTTTCTTATGTTGGTTCTTTGTTATCACGACGCTATCGGTTGTAAATTTGTAAAAATATAACCTTTTTAGAACTTGTTCTTCCCAACTTAAACTAAGATAAGCAAATGATAAAAAAATGAAAAAGTTTTTGAAAAAATTTGGGGTGTTTAGCGGTTCCAATAGAGTTTTGTGTAAGGCTTGTATTTAGGATTTGCAAAATTCAAGGTTTTAGCATCCCCCAACACTTAAATTACACATTGTCCTCAATGTATCCAAAAATAAGGTTTTTGGTTGATTAGGATGTGTAAAAGTAAGTTAAAAAGCAAAGATTTATGTTACTAGCATCCTGGACACGGCCCCGTGTTGACCGGGCACGGCCCCGTGGTCAGGTGCCAGTAACGAAAATTAAAGAATTGAAACAGAAGCCTGGACACGGGGGCGTGTCCGCTGAACACGACCCGTGTCCAGTTACCTGAACTGGGCGTTTTTCTGCAGGTGGCTCAGCACGGGGGCGTGTTGGTTGGGCACGGCCCGTGTTGAGCCTTCTGTGATGGAGATTTGTGTCGGGTTGCTCTATTCTTCGTGCATGGGTCCATTGTTCCCCTTTTTCATCCATTACCACCATGAGTGTGTTTTATTCGCTAAACAACCATCAATCTTAGAAACCATCATAACATTGCAAACATAGAGAGACATTACATAAAGTTAAAGATGAAAGTACATAAATATTAAACCATGGAGTTCTAGCCCTATGTTTTATTCTAATATAGCAAAATTTCCAAGAAGCTACTAATCTTGGTTAGATAAGGCTTTTTAGAACTCCTTTTTCCGGGCGTGGTCCTCCTCATATATCGGCGAGCCACTCCTCTACCTCCCTTGGGAGGAGAAAAGAGGGCTCATTTGCATTGGTTTGAGGAGTTTCGACTTCCGCTGGAATTTCTTGTGGGTGTTCCATGGGAGGTTCTGCGGGAAAGTCGTCCCAACCGGTAGGGTTGTTAACCCTGAGTGCCAAGTTCCAGTCCTGTTGTGGAAGGACTGGCTCCATAGGAGGTGCTACAAGAATGTTTAACCTTTGGTGCAAAAGGTTAATTTCGTGGAAGCTACTTTCAAGTCCCATTGTAAGATCGTTAATACGGTCAATAAGGACCTCCTCTACTGACGTCATTTCGCCGAGAGCTTCCCTCAATGCTATCACATAGTGCACAAGTGTAGCTTCAACGGAGGGCCTTCTTCCCCTTCTGCTGTTTGAGGAATGAACGGATGATGTTTCGCTGTTTTCACTCGCCATTCTACGAAAAATAAACCAAAAGTAGTTTATATGACGAAACAGTTTCTGGACACGGCCCCGTGCTCATTGAGCACGGCCCCGTGTTCATCTTTCTGCAGAATTTTGAAGCAAGGAATCTTGGGTTTCTAAGTTATTTTCTGAATTTATGTAGACTTTTTGGTCATAAATAACTTTAAACAATGTTACACAACATGTTTTCACCAAGATTCCATGATCAAAACTCTTTGTTTCCTACCACAAGGTTGAAAAATTCAAACTTTTCATGGTAGTTCTTGAAGAAAGATGAAAAGAAGGAAATGTCTAGAAGAGGAAAGGACAAGATGGGTTGTTGGAACCTTCTTTTAGACTTACCTAGGATTGTTTGAGAGAAGATTCCTTCAAATCTCTGTCCCAAGTTGGTCCAAATGTGCAGGATTTTTGGCTGCATTTATAGAAAACGACAGCCTTCTGGGCACGGCCCCGTGTCCGCTGGACACGGCCCCGTGTGCAGATGAAATTCTGACACAGTTTGTCCGTATTCTGACGTTTTGATCAGAAGGGAATCTTTTGGTGGACACGGGGGCGTGTTGGCCGGGCACGGCCCCGTGTCGGGTAGCTGTTTATGAAGTTTGTCGCTACTAAGGAGTTTATTTATATCGGGTGGTTCTTGATTTGTTGGAACAACCCCAAAGTGCCTAAGATACCTTAATTGTCCTATACTAAGGCGAGAACGCAAGAGGTTATCGGTGAGGGTAATTCCTATTTTCATTCTAGGTGGACAAGTCCAACCCTTTTCCGGGCTCTCGTTAAAGAAGGTGTATGCCGAATCGCTCAGGTCTATGTATGCACCGAACGAAGTCGATGGGGAGTCCTTCACGGCACAATCGACACAGGGACGACTATCGTCCACGTCTTTTCTAGGTATGAAGGTATTTTCGGGAGCAACGAGGTTGTCGGAATGCGGTTCCAACATTTCCTCATGGTCATCATCTTGGGATGGATCTATAAAATCCTTCCTAAGTTCTTTTGACCAATTGAGAATTAGTTCTTCTAGTTGAAATAACTCGTCAAGGAGCATTTCTCCTAGAATATCTGGCTGGGCGCATTCGAGGGAGAGATAGTGCTTATTTTTACTTTCGCCCCTCTTAAGGTTACAAGGAATCGGTGGGTCTATATAGTGGGGCCTATAATTGAGAAAATAACATTTTAATTCCTCATGTTCGCCTCCACATAATCGACACCACATACCATAAGAGTGCCGAAAGTAAAAAGAATTACTATCACTCATGTTTGTGTCAGAAGTTACCAACCGCCGGGATCTAACGGTTCTGTTTTCAGTAAGAGAATCTTGGGCACGGGGGCGTGTTGAGTGGACACGGCCCCGTGTTCAGCTTACTGTCTGACTTAAAACAGGATTGCCAGTTCCAATGATTGAGCACGGGGGCGTGTTCAGCAGGCACGGCCCCGTGTTGAGCTCTGCAGAGGCTGACAATCTACGAAAAATCCTAAAAATTAAAGAAAAAATAAAAATATGATTAGGCCGTTTATTCCTAACTTTCTTAAAATCCTTGTGTCCTCGGCAACGGCGCCAAAAACTTGATGCGTGTGTAGTGTAATATAATTTAGATGAATATTTAAGCCCCTTTTTACACTTTTAGCCAAGTTTTAAATTTATAAAACACGATATTTACTAACACTAAACACACATATGGGCAAGTGCACCCATCGTGGACGTAGTATAGTGTTGGTAAGATACCGAGGTCGTCCAAGGACACAAGAGCTTTTAATACCGGTTTATCCTCAACGTCTAATCAAATCAAAAAGTGAGAAAAATGTTTTAAACTAAGAAAAATAAAAACTAACTAAATGCTGAAAAATAAAATAAAATAAAAACAGATAGACAAGATGAATCACTTGGATCCGACACGTGTGTTAGTATAACCTTTGATTATTTTCGCACTTTTGCACTTGTTTAAGAGATTATCTTAGTTATTGTAGTAGGCCCCTCTTTTGAAGGCGACGTTACCCTCAACCCAGTAGTTTGAGTCAGCAAGGATACAATCCTAAAGGGTCGGATTATTGAAAGATAATGAATTAAGTTATTAATGCAAATTGTGGTAGGCCCCGCTTTCGGCGGTGACGTTACCCTCGGCTAAGTAGTCTGAGTCAGCAGGGATACAGTCCTAAATAGTCGGGTTATAGTATTAATAGTAGTTAACTTATGAGGGGGTCAAAGAGTTTGGATCCCCGCCATCCAATACCTATGGGCATTGAAGGAGATCCTACTAAATTTGACCAGGTCCCAAGCAGGACCTCTAAACGCTGAACAAGGGTAAGACCCTTACCAAACCGTTCCCTTAACCCCCGACCAGGTAGCCAACATACCTCCATATAGACCGTGGAGATATGAATGGTGAAAATCTTTTATTTTATATAGACAGTAAAATAATGCCAAGACACCACGGACAAACGATAAGGAAAGATCACCTTCAACATAAGTAACTAGTTATTAAAGTCATTAATACAAAACCAAATAAAAAGTGCAAAATATTAAAAATAAAAAGTATTATACTAAACACTTGTCTTCACCAAGTGATGTAAGAGACTTAGGCAAACATGGCCTTGATTGTCAAGAACTCTTACTATCAATCTTGGATCCCGAGACGACTCACACACTCTATGATGGACAATGGATGATGGTGGTGGATGATGGTGTTATGGTGGTGGTGGGTGGTGGATGAAGTGGGAGAGAGGTGGTGTGCCAAGGGATGAGATGGAATGAAACCAAGCACCCCTATTTATAGGCTGAACAGGAGGCTGGGCACGGCCCCGTGTCCGCTGGACACGGCCCCGTGCCCGTCTGACATTCTCTCTCTTCATTAATTGTAATTCGCAATTACAATTAATGCGCCTGCTGTACTTTCACCACGCCCCCGTGCCCGCTGGACACGGCCCCGTGGTGGGCAATGGAAGCTTCTACTGGTTTGTCTTTTCTGATGCTTCTTGGGCACGGCCCCGTGTTCGCTGGACACGGGGCGTGTTCAGTCTTCTGTTTTCTCTTATTTGCCTTGGGAGGTGCCGTTGAGGGTCCGGGCAGTCTACTTTTATTCCTTTTCTTGTATTTATGCTAGAATTAGTTGTCTTTTTGCTTCTTTTGTGATTTTGAGCTCATTTCATCCTGAAAATACAAAAGGAAGACAAAAACACTCTTTTTCCAACATTAGTACTTAAAAAGGGTTAGTTTTATGCCTTAATTGATGTGATTTATATGTTGCATTTTACACACATCAGTTACATACATGAAATACATCATATATTCCTGGCATTTCCTCTGGCAGTTGTAGCTGATAAGCTACTGGTCCTATTCTTTTGATAATCTCAAAAGGTCCAACATACCTTGGGCTTAGCTTTCCTTTTTTAACGAATCTGACCACTCCTTACCATGGAGAAACTTTTGATAATACCTTATCTCCAACTTGAAATTCCAAAGGCTTTTGTCTGTTATCTGCATAACTCTTTTGGCGATCTCGTGCTGTTTTAGTCTTTCCTTGACTTGAATAATCTTGTCCATTGTTTCTTGTACTATCTGTGGTCCAGATAGTTGCTTTTCTCCAATTTCTACCCAACAAACTGGAGTTCGGCACTTTCGTCCATAAAGTGCTTCAAATGGTGCAGCATTGATGCTGGTATGATAGCTTTTATTATAGGAAAATTCTATTAACGGTAAATGGTCGTCCCAATTTCCTCCAAAATCAATAACACAGGCTCTAAGCATATCTTCCATTATCTGAATTGTCCTTTCGCTTTGTCTGTCCGTTTGAGGATGATAAGTTGTGCTTAGATTTAACATGGTTCCCATTGCTTTTTGGAAACCTGTCGAAAAATGAGAAGTAAACCGGTTATCTCTATCAGACACAATAGATAAAGGAATTCCATGTAATGAAACTATTTCATTTACATTTAACTTAGTTAACTGTTCCATACTGAAAGTTTCCTTCATAGGTAAGAAATGAGCAGATTTGGTTAATCTGTCAACAATCACCTAGATTGTATCATTACCTTTTCGTGTCTTGGGTAATTTGGTAACAAAGTCCATTGTTATCAATTCCCATTTCCAAATTGGTATTTCTAATTGTTGCAATAACCCGGAGGGTTTCTGATGTTCAGCTTTAACTGTGAACAGGTTAGACATTTTGCAACATAGTTTGCTATAACCTTTTTCATTCCTATCTACCAGAAATTCTTTCTTAAGTCTTGATACATCTTATCACCACCGGGATGTATCATATACTTAGACTTATGGGCTTCTTCTAAAATTCGATTTCTTAGGTTTTCATGAATAGGTATCCAGATTCTTTTCTTATGGAATCTCCAAATTCCATCTGTTCCTTGGTCTAATTCCTTAATCATTCCTTTTAAACCTTCAGCATCATCCTTGATTGCTGTTTCCTGTATCTTTTTAATTTGTTCAATTAAATCTATCTGCAGATTTAATTTGAGAGAGCGTATTCGTCTTGGCTTTTCATGATACTTCCGACTTAGAGCATCAGCCACAACATTAGCTTTTCCTACATGATACTGGATATCACAATCATAATCACTAAGGATTTCCATCCAACGTCTTTGTCTCATATTTAATTCCTTTTGCCCAAAAACAAATCTTAAACTCTTATGATCTGTGAAGACAATAAACTTACTACCATAAAGATAGTGTCTCCAAATCTTAAGGGCAAAAACTATGGCTCCTAATTCTAGATCATAGGTTGTATAATTTTCTTCATGTTTCTTAAGTTGTCTAGAGGCATAAGCTATAACCTTTTAACGCTGCATCAACACACATCCATATCCTAACTTAGACGCGTCACAATAGACTATAAATCTTCAGTTCCTTCTGGTAACGCGAGTATGTGTGCGTTGGTTAACCTTTACTTTAAAATCTTAAAGGCTTCTTCTTGTTTTGGTCCCCATTCAAACTTAACTGATTTGCAGGTCAGTTTGGTTAATGGAATGGCTATTCTAGAAAAATCATGAATAAAACGTCTATAATATCCTACCAATCCTAGAAAACTTCTTACTTCCGTTGGCGATTCAGGGACTTTCCATTTGGTAATCGCCTCGATCTTTGTGGGATCCACATGAATTCCTTCATGATTAACCAGATTTCCAAGGAATTGCACTTCTTGCAACCAAAATTCGCATTTTGAAAATTTAGCATAAAGCTTTTCTTTTCTCAATAAGGTTAGAAGTGTATGCAGATGCTCCGCATGTTCCTTTTTACTCTTAGAGTAAATTAGAATATCATCTATGAAGACAATTATGAATTTATCCAGGTATGCTTGCATATCATGTTCATCATGTCCATAAATGCAGCTGGGGCATTGGTTAAACCAAATGGCATGACTGTAAATTCATAATGACCGTACCTTGTTCTAAAAGCAGTTTTAGAAATGTCCTATTCTTGTACATTCAATTGATGATATCCTGAATGTAAGTCGATCTTAGAAAATAATTGAGCTCCTTGAAGTTGATCGAACAGGTTAGCGATTCTCGGTAGTGGGTACCGATTTTTAATTGTAACCTTGTTCAATTCCCGGTAATCAATGCACATACGCATTGACCCGTCCTTCTTCTTGACAAACAGTACCGGTGCTCCCCATGGCGATGAACTAGGTTGTATAAAACCTTTGTGAAGTAGTTCGTCCAACTGTATCTTCAGTCCCTGCATCTCCGTTGGCGCCAATCGATATGGGGCTTTGGCAATTGGTGTCGTTCCTGGTATTAGGTGAATTCTAAATTCAACTTCTCTGTCTGGCGGTAATCCAGGTAACTCTTCTGGAAAAACGTCTGAGAATTTAGATACTACGGGGATATCTTTTAATTCTTTTCTTTTAGTGTTAATGATTATGGAAATCATATACAGCATTGCTCCTTTCCTTGCAAAGCTTACAGATTTCATCACAGACATGAATTTTGTTGACCTGGTTGGCTTATCTCCTTTAGTTGTGATCTTTTCACCATTTGGTGTACTTACTTGCACAGACTTTTGATCACATTAAATATCGGCATGATTGGCTACCAACCAATCCATTCCTAATACAACATCAAATCCAACTAGATTCATTAGGTAAAGGTTAGCAGTAAAATTTTGGTTTAAAATTTCTATCCTTGCTCCCTACATGATTTTGCTTATCTTAATGGATTCTCCATTTGCTGTCGCAACCAAACAGTCTTGTTGAAGTTTAGTTAATGGTTGGTTGAGAAGTTTGTAGAAGGAAGTATTGATAAAACTTTAGTTTACACCAAAGTCAAATAATACTTTACTGAAAATATCATTAACTAAAAACATACCGGCAATCACATCCGGAATCATCTTGTAATTTCTTCATTCTTTTCCTCCTCTCATGCGCTCCCCTACTAAACCATCCTCTCTTTTTCGGAGGGAATGGTTCCTCGGATTGTGCCTTAATAATAAAGATTCCTTCCTCAGTATCAGCAGAGTATCCTGAGGGGATTGGCTGAGATGAGGTTCCTTCACTCTTTGGGGAACTTGCTAATTGACGGTAAGCGTCGGATGTACCTTGCTCACTCATACTTTAAACTAACAAATTGTCAAATAAGACAAAATAATAATATACATATTTACACATAATCGCATAAGTTATTTCCTAACACAATTGGTTAAAATTTAGGTATTAGAAGAACACCTAAATGGCTTAAACCAGTGGCTGTAGTTCTGATACCACCTTCTATCGCAGCCCCCGACCCCTCCCCCAGGAGCAGGCGGCCGCGGGACATAGATCCGGTGGTATCGATCTTTATTAACTAGGCAGCAGATTTAATCCTCAGGACCGTAGTTAGGAAATTATTATCAGAGTTTCAAAACACCAACTTTTGTAATAAGTAAATGGGATAAAACCTAAGTTTCATTGATAATACATTTTTTGGGGGTAAACCCTAATTATTAAAAACATAAACTCATTTTAGGTAACTTTTATAGCCACTTCTTTAAGCCTTCAGTGCTCTCCGGCTGGCTTCTATTAGCTTCACATTAAGTTACCTGAAACGCATTTTAAAATGATTTTATCAGCAAGAAGTACTGGCGAGTGCATCCCACCAAAAAAGCTTTTATAGCTTTACAGTATTGAGAGCGATTATAATGTTCATATCTACCAATATACTCATTCAGTATTTGTCATGTTCACAGTTCCATGACTGTGGTCATGTTACTCATTGGCTAACTCGTCGTCCAATAGTAACAAATTACAAGTAGTGTATACAAAACCCCACATACCGGCAGCAGGAATTTAAACCTCAGGACCGTAGTTAGGAAATTATTATCAGAGTTTCAAAACACCAACTTTTATAATAAGTAAATGAGATAAAACTCAAGTTTCATTGATAATACATTCTTAGGGGTAAACCCTAAGTATATTGAAAACATAAACTCATTTTAGGTAACTTCTATAGCCACTTCTTTAAGCCTTCAGTGCTCTCCAGTTGTTAGCTTCACATTAAGTTACCTGAAACGCATTTTAAAAAGATTTTATCAGCAAGAAATACTGGCGAGTGCATTTCAGTTTAATCAAAACAGCTTTTATAACTTTACAGTATTGACAGCGATTACAATGTTCATATCTACCAATATACTCATTCAGTATTTGTCATGTTCACAGTTCCATGACTGTGGTCATGTTACTCATTGGCTAACTCGTCGTCCAATAGTAACAGATTACAAGTAGTGTATACAAAACCCCACATACCGGCAGCAATTATAGAATACATATACTCAATCACTGCTGTTAAGTATAATTTAAAACATTTAAGATTTTGTAAAAATAGTTTGGTAGAAAAAGAGAATGACTCACATTGCTGACTTAGGTAATACTATAACTTCCTGTTGGTGATCCTGGTTACAATCTATTAAAATTAAACAATGCATAAAGTGCTTTTCTCCAATTTCTGCCCAACAGACTGGAGTTCGACACTTTCGTCCATAAAGTGCTTCAAATGGTGCAGCATTGATGCTGGTATGATAGCTGTTAGTATAGGAGAATTCTATTAATGGTAAATGGTCGTCCCAATTTCCTCCAAAATCAATAACACAGGCTCTAAGCATATCTTCCATTGTCTGAATTGTCCTTTCGCTTTGTCTGTCCGCTTGAGGATGATAAGCTGTGCTTAGATTTAACCTAGTTCCCATTGCTTTTTAGATACCTGTCCAAAAATGAGAAGTAAAACGGTTATCTCTATCAGACACAATAGATAAAGGAATTCCATGTAATGAAACTATTTCATTTACATATAACTTGGCTAACTGTTCCATACTGAAAGTTTCCTTCACAGATAAAAAATGAGCAGATTTGGTTAATCTGTCAACAATCACCTAGATTGTATCATTACCTTTTCGTGTCTTGGGTAATTTGGTAACAAAGTCCATTGTTATCAATTCCTATTTCCAAATTGATATTTCTAATTGCTACAATAACCCAGAGGGTTTCTGATGTTCAGCTTTAACTGTGAACAGGTTAGACATTTAGCAACATAGTTTGTTATAACGTTTTTCATTCCTATCCACCAGAAATTCTTTCTTAAGTCTTGATACATGTTATCACCACCAGGATGTATCATATACTTAGACTTATGGGCTTTTTCTAAAATTCGATTTCTTAGGTTTTCTTGAATAGTTATCCAGATTGTTTTCTTATGGAATCTCCAAATTCCATCTGTTCCTTGGTATAATTCCTTAATCATTCCTTTTAAACCTTCAGCATCGTCCTTGATTGCTGTTTGCTGTATCTTTTTAATTTGTTCAATTAAATCTATCTGCAGATTTAATTTGAGAGAGCGTATTCGTTTTGGCTTTTCATGATACTTCCGACTTAGAGCATCAGCCACTACATTAGCTTTTCCTACATGATACTAGATATCACAATCATAATCACTAAGGATTTCCATCCAACGTCTCTATCTCATATTTAATTCCTTTTGCCAAAAACAAATCTTAAACTCTTATGATCTGTGAAGACAATAAACTTACTACCATAAAGATAGTGTCTCCAAATCTTAAGAGCAAAAACTTTGGCTCCTAATTCTATATCACGGGTTGTATATTTTTCTTCATGTTTCTTAAGTTGTCTAGAGGCATAAGCTATAACCTTTTAACATTGCATCAACACACATCCATATCCTAACTTAGACGTGTCACAAGTATGTGTGCGTTGGTTAACCTTTGCTTTAAAATCTTAAAGGCTTCTTCTTGTTTTGGTCCCCATTCAAACTTAACTGATTTGCAGGTCAGTTTGGTTAATGGAATGGCTATTCTAGAAAAATCTTGAATAACACTCTATCATATCCTACCAATCCTAGAAAACTTCTTACTTCCATTGGTTACAATCTATTAAAATTAAACAATGCATAAAGTGCTTTTCTCCAATTTCTGCCCAACAGACTGGAGTTCGACACTTTCGTCCATAAAGTGCTTCAAATGGTGCAGCATTGATGCTGGTATGATAGCTGTTAGTATAGGAGAATTCTATTAATGGTAAATGGTCGTCCCAATTTCCTCCAAAATCAATAACACAGGCTCTAAGCATATCTTCCATTGTCTGAATTGTCCTTTCGCTTTGTCTGTCCGCTTGAGGATGATAAGCTGTGCTTAGATTTAACCTAGTTCCCATTGCTTTTTAGATACCTGTCCAAAAATGAGAAGTAAAACGGTTATCTCTATCAGACACAATAGATAAAGGAATTCCATGTAATGAAACTATTTCATTTACATATAACTTGGCTAACTGTTCCATACTGAAAGTTTCCTTCACAGATAAAAAATGAGCAGATTTGGTTAATCTGTCAACAATCACCTAGATTGTATCATTACCTTTTCGTGTCTTGGGTAATTTGGTAACAAAGTCCATTGTTATCAATTCCTATTTCCAAATTGATATTTCTAATTGCTACAATAACCCAGAGGGTTTCTGATGTTCAGCTTTAACTGTGAACAGGTTAGACATTTAGCAACATAGTTTGTTATAACGTTTTTCATTCCTATCCACCAGAAATTCTTTCTTAAGTCTTGATACATGTTATCACCACCAGGATGTATCATATACTTAGACTTATGGGCTTTTTCTAAAATTCGATTTCTTAGGTTTTCTTGAATAGTTATCCAGATTGTTTTCTTATGGAATCTCCAAATTCCATCTGTTCCTTGGTATAATTCCTTAATCATTCCTTTTAAACCTTCAGCATCGTCCTTGATTGCTGTTTGCTGTATCTTTTTAATTTGTTCAATTAAATCTATCTGCAGATTTAATTTGAGAGAGCGTATTCGTTTTGGCTTTTCATGATACTTCCGACTTAGAGCATCAGCCACTACATTAGCTTTTCCAACGTCTCTATCTCATATTTAATTCCTTTTGCCAAAAACAAATCTTAAACTCTTATGATCTGTGAAGACAATAAACTTACTACCATAAAGATAGTGTCTCCAAATCTTAAGAGCAAAAACTTTGGCTCCTAATTCTATATCACGGGTTGTATATTTTTCTTCATGTTTCTTAAGTTGTCTAGAGGCATAAGCTATAACCTTTTAACATTGCATCAACACACATCCATATCCTAACTTAGACGTGTCACAAGTATGTGTGCGTTGGTTAACCTTTGCTTTAAAATCTTAAAGGCTTCTTCTTGTTTTGGTCCCCATTCAAACTTAACTGATTTGCAGGTCAGTTTGGTTAATGGAATGGCTATTCTAGAAAAATCTTGAATAACACTCTATCATATCCTACCAATCCTAGAAAACTTCTTACTTCCATTGGCGATTCAGGGACTTTCCATTTGGTAATCGCCTCGATCTTTGTGGGATCCACATGAATTCCTTCATGATTAACCAGATGTCCAAGGAATTGCACTTCTTGCAACCAAAATTCGCATTTTGAGAATTTAGCATAAAGCTTTTCTTTTCTCAATAAGGTTAGAAGTGTATGCAGATGCTCCGCATGTTCCTCTTTACTCTTAGAGTAAATTAAAATATCATCTATGAAGACAATTATGAAATTATCCAGGTATGCTTACATATCATGTTCATCATGTCCTTAAATGCAGCTGGGGCATTGGTTAAACCAAATGGCATGACTGTAAATTCATAATGACCGTATCTTGTTCTAAAAGCAGTTTTAGAAATGTCC
Source organism: Helianthus annuus (assembly GCF_002127325.2). Classification (NCBI taxonomy): domain Eukaryota; kingdom Viridiplantae; phylum Streptophyta; class Magnoliopsida; order Asterales; family Asteraceae; genus Helianthus; species Helianthus annuus. The sequence goes on along the minus strand of NC_035440.2, from coordinate 97,726,016 downwards.
TCTTCCTGTACAATCAATTGATGATATCCTGAACGTAAGTCGATCTTAGAAAATAATTGAGCTCCTAGAAGTTGATCGAACAGGTCATCGATTCTCGGTAGTGGGTTTCGATTTTTAATTGTAACCTTGTTCAATTCCCGGTAATCAATGCACATACGCATTGACCCATCCTTCTTCTTGACAAACAGTACCGGTGCTCCCCATGGCGATGAACTAGGTTGTATAAAACCTTTGTTAAGTAATTCGTCCAACTGTTTCTTCAGTTCCTGCATCTCCTTTGGTGCTAATCGATATGGGGCTTTGGCAATTGGTGCTGTTCCTTGTATTAGGTGAATTCTAATTTCAACTTCTCTATCTGGCGGTAATCCAGGTAACTCTTCTGGAAAAACGTCTGAGAATTTAGATACTACGGGGATATCTTTTAATTCTTTTCTTTTATTGTTAATGATTATGGAAATCATATACAGCATTGCTCTTTTCCTTGCATAGCTTACAGCTTTCATCATAGAGATGAATTTTGTTAACCTGGTTGGCTTATCTCCTTTAATTTTGATCTTTTCACCATTTGGTGTACTTACTTACACAGACTTTTGATCACATAAAATATCGGCATGATTGGCTACCAACCAATCCATTCCTAATACAACATCAAATCCAACTAGATTCATTGGGTAAACGTTAGCAGTAAAATTTTGGTTTAAAATTTCTATCCTTGCTCCCTGTAGGATTTCGCTTATCTTAATGGATTCTCCATTTGCTGTCGCCATCAAACAATCTTGTTGAAGTTTAGTTAATGGTTGGTTGAGAAGTTTGTAGAAGGAAGTATTGATAAAACTTTAGTTTGCACCAGAGTCAAATAATACTTTTGCGAAAATATCATTAACTAAAAACGTACTGGCAATTATATCCGGAATCATCTTGGCTTCTCCAGCTGTCAGAAAGAATGCTCTGGCATTCTTCTTGGGTCCTTCAGTTGCCTTAGCTTTGCTGTTTGTTGTTATAGCTAGTTTCGGACAGTTCGGTTTAATATGATCAGCTTCTCCACAATTGAAACATAGCCTATTGCTAGCTTTCTTCCTGCAGTTTTCTTCCTTATGTCCAGATATCTTGTAGAAACTGCAGTATATCGAGCACTTTCCTGAGTGCTTACTTTTGCAATACTTGCAGTATGGTGCAGAGGAAGAACCTGTACGTTTCCCACGGTTGGAATTACCGTAACGAAATTCTTGGGTAAGCTTTTGAGCAAGGTTCTTTCTCTGGTTTTCCTCTTGTGTACATACCAATTCATCAGTCAAGGTGTTGGCCAGTTCTACTGCCTCTTCTATGGTTGGGGTCTAGTTGCCTTGACTACGTGTCTGATTTCACTAATTAATCCCCAGATGTAACGGGAGATTAATACTGGCTCTGGTGAGGCTAAGGTTGGTACTATTCTAGCATATTCGAAGAATATGGTAATATAACCCTTGTAGTCTATTCTAGTCATTTTAAGGTTTAAGAACTTATTGGTAATCTGTTCTTTTTCATGAGGAGGGCAGAATTTTTTTTCAACTATATCCTTAAAGTTGGTCCATTCCATATTATAAACTCTATCACTTCCTCTAAACATAATCTTATCTTCATCTAAGCATTTACTTATTTTTATGACTGCTTCTGTCTTTTCTATCCACCGTAAAGCTGCAATGGCTCCTTCATTGCCTGAGAATTCTATTGGTTTGCAGGTCAAGAATTCTTTATAAGAACAATCATATGAGATGGTTCTTCTTCTTTTTGGGATTGGAGCATGGATAAATGGTTTGTGATTCTCGTTCACGCTGTGACTTGTTTCAGTAGGTGCCCGTTTACTTCCAATTATAGATTTATTATTTTCTGCTTTTTTTAATAGTCTTGATGATATATGGCATAGCATCTATTATTTCTTGTGCTACTATATGTTCAATATGGCACTGTTATTCACTTGGTTCCCATTATTATCATTATTCTGGTTTTCCTGATTTACCTCGTTGTCCATCTGAATTGTAAATATTTATCCGGTATTAATATCACAGAATAAGATTTAATACAAACAATCATACAAGCAGATTGATCAAAAACGTCGAGCATTGCGACTTACTCTTTTTATATATATCTGTATGCATGGATTACAAATTACTACTGAAAATTAAACACACTAGTAGTTATGCATCGATAGGTATTTTAGTTTATCTAATCTAGTTGATGGTTTTTTTTATCAGTACAAAATTACACACACATATATATATATTATATAACATGCGCCGGCTTGTCTTAAAACTGCGTTTCCTGCTCGTCATACTTCCAGACGAGTTTCTCTCCTAACTGACGGATCCTATTTCCTTCTTCAACTAACTCTTCGCCATAGGAGCGAAGTTCCTCCACATTCCCTTCGCTCATGGGTGGTAATGGTGCTGGTACTAGGTTAGGATAACATGGTATGGGTTCTCCGTCTGGGTATGGGTTATTTAACACATCCTGAATATACATGTCGTCGTTCCAAAACGGGTCTATAGGGTTCAGGTTAGTATACTGTGCTACGGGATTTGGTGCGGGTACTGTTTCTTCATGAGGATATAATTCCTGATATGACCTATTGTTATCCTACCATGGATCATACTCTAAAGGGATTGGTGCTGGGATTCTAGGTATCTCATTGGGGTCAAATGCTGGGATTGGGAATTGGTTCTCCTAGTTTGGTTCTAGCTCCATTGGTTGGTTGGGGAATAATGGTAACAGTGGTGGTTCAGCTATTTGGTTCAGATTAGGGTCTGCTGCGGTAGTTGCTAACATGTGGAAATCTGCTAACTGCCTATCAAGTTCATCTTCCCATAATGGCCTATTAACTGCTTCCTGGGTTTGTACATTCATCTCTCTATTCGCTTTCCCTATTGCTCTCTGTTATTGTAATTTCTTCATTCTTTTCCTCCTCTCATGCGCTCCCCTACTAAACCATCCTCTCTTTTTCAGAGGGAATGGTTCCTTAGATTGTGCCTTAAAGATAAAGATTCCTTCCTTAATATCAATAGAGTATCCTGAGGGGATTGGCTGAGATGAGGTTCCTTCACTCTTTGGGGAACTAGCTAATTGACGGTAAGCGTCGGATGTACCTTACTCACTCATACTGTAAACTAACAAATTGTCAAATAACACAAAATAATAATATACATGTTTACACATAATCACATAAGTTATTTCCTAACACAATTGGGTAAAATTTAGGTATTAGAAGAACACCTAAATGGCTTAAACCAGTGGTTGTAGTTCTGATATCACTTTTTGTCGCAGCCCCCGACCCCTCCCCCCGGAGCAGGCGGCCGCGGGACACAGAGCCGGTGGTATCGATATTTATTAATTTGGCAGCGGAATTTAATCCTCAGGACCGTAGTTAGGAAATTATTATCAGAGTTTCAAAACACCAACTTTTGTAATAAGTAAATGGGATAAAACCTAAGTTTCATTGATAATACATTTTTAGGGGTAAACCCTAATTATTAAAAACATAAACTCATTCTAGGTAACTTTTATAGCGACTTCTTTAAGCCTTCAGTGCTCTCCAGCTGGCTTCTATTAGCTTTACATTAAGTTAACTGAAACCCATTTTAAAAAGATTTTATCAGCAAGAAGTACTGGCGAGTGCATCCCAGTTTAATCAAAACAGTTTTAATAACTTTACAGTATTGAGAGCGATTACAATGTTGATATCTACCGATATACTCATTCAGTATTTGTCATGTTCACAGTTCCATGACTGTGGTCATGTTACTCATTGGCTAACTCGTCGTCCAATAGTAACAGATTACAAGTAGTGTATACAAAACCCCACATACCGGCAGCAATTGTAGAATACATAGAATCAATCACTGTTAAGTATAATTTAAAACATTTAAGGTTTTGTAAAAACAGTTTATTAGAAAAAGAGAATGACTCACATTGTTGACTTAGGTAATACTATAGCTTCCTGTTGGTGATCCTGGTTATAATATATTAAAATTAAACAATGCACACATGTTAGTAAGATAACCGAAATCACGTTAGCCATACAACCGAGACAGAACTCCAATGAAATGAGTCAGGCAGAGCCTTGACATGCATTACGGAGCCCTAGATCAATCGGGTAGGGTAACAAATACATGATCGGGGGTTATAATACTTACAACGAGGTAGAGCTTTGCTTTTTAGGGGTATTATTCCCGAGTATTTTGCCTATTAAGAATTTTGAGAGAGAAAGAAATTCTGAACCAAAACAAATGAAGCCGTCGACCTCAATTTATAGGCTGGAACAAGAGCGGATCGTGCCACGCGAGCCCCACCCCTTTCTCTTTCGCGGCCCGCGAGAGGTGTAGCCTAGGCTCTAGCCTTGGTGAATCAATGTAGTAGACCTAACACGCCCTGGGACACGTTGCGGGCTGGGATGTCGCCTAGTGTAACCTGGTCGCGCCCCCGACAGACCTGGGGGACCGGGTCGCGGCCCGCGAGCACCATCAAATATTTGTTTTATTTGATTTTAAAGAAATTAATGTTATTTAGGGTTTATGAGTATACGGGATATAATTAGGGCATTTAGGGTGTTTTAGGAGGGTTGTTATAGTAGACGGTAGAGAAAAGGTAGTGATAAAGATATAAAAAACATTATTTAATTGAAAATGAGAAAGAAATGTTTTGATTTTTAGTGTAATTATAGGGATGAAGATGGTGGATGGGATGTGAATGCTCTTACATTTGCCTCTCCATCTCTAAACCTACAATTTAATAAAAAAATCGTATTTTTCAAATTTAACTCTTACTTTTAAAAAACCACTCACATCTCATTCTCGACTAGTATCTTTATATCATTTTTTATTGTTTCTTTCTCTTCCAATCACAATTTTAAATGTTTTGCATACACGATAATGTCAATGTGCTCGTTTGATGCCTACAATGACACGACCTTTGGTCACACTTGGACCGAAAAATATATGTGTAGTGGTTGGCCTATGGTCAAAGTTTTGTGTGTGACCATATGTGATTTTTGGCGTAGTATTATTACTCGGAATTACTAAATCAATGTTTATTTGGGGAAACACACTCCTATACAATTACAATTCGAACACCCAAAGACAAAGATAACTCAACACTCTATTACTTTTTCATATCAAGAATGATAGAATACTAGGTTTAACAAACTCAAAGACTTGTTCCTACGGTTAACTACAACAAGATTAACCACATGAAACCTTAACCTATAAACACGTAATCAATCAAAGAAAAATGTGGAACAAGATAAGTAAATCAATCACACGATAACAGTAGCATGCATACACATCAAACACAATAATAATAAGTTCTTTTCCTAAAACATTACGTTAATTAAATAAATCCAAAACCAAATAAAAAAGATAGGTATTTTAAAAGGTAAGAAAACAAAAAACCCGACTTCTGGGCATATAAAAATACTTTATAAAGTCAACATAGGTGTTTAAAAAGGTAAGGAAACAAATAACCTGTGTTGTGTGCATATAAGAAATCGAAATGTGGTATGGGTGCACCTGCTTTAACCTTAAATAATATAATTATATATCCAACGTGTCTTTATATCACCCAAGAAAAAAAACTGACATGTGAAAGGTGAAGAAACTCTATAAATACATGTTATATTAATCAAGCGTGGATGGTTTACAGAAAAGTTTTCAGGACTAAAAGATAAAAACTAATAGATACATGGGAGAGTATTCACAACCCGACCACATCAATTGTGAGAGCGGTTTTCTATTATAAAAAGTGGTTGTAAGTGGAGATGGAAGAAAATATTACTGCTTATTTGTGTATTTTAGTAGGACAATATTCATCCTTTATAATTTTTCAATATAATTTGAAAGAGTTTACTATTTGTCTATATATTTGAGTGAGACATTGTTTACCCTCTATATTTTTTTAATATATTTTGAAAATGATTGTAAGTGGAAGAGAGAGAGAAAATAATGATAAAGATATAAAAAATTATTATCTACTTGAAAGGATAGAGAAAATGTATTTACTTTTTAGTGAAATTATAAGATAAATTTGGTGGAAGGATGAGAATCGCATCATGTCCACCAAATTGTGTGATGAGGTCTTCTATATTATTTACTGTGGTTATACGTGGATGTGGGAGAAATTCATCTGTAAATATGAAAAAAACACTCTTCACCCTTATAAAACTTATAATATTTTTATAAAGTGGTTGTGAGTAGATGAGAGAGAAAAGATAATGATAAAGGTAATAAAAAATTATTTAATCGAAAAGAGAGAGAATGTTTTGATTTTTAGTGTAATTATAGAGATGGAGATGGTAGATTGGATATGTATGCTCTTGCATTTGTCTCTTCGGGTATGTTTGGTATGGAGCTTTTAGGACATTTTAAGAGCTTCTAACTTTAAGCTTTTTTTGTAAAAAAAAACTCATACTCAATAAAAAGCCTTGTTTGGTTGAAAGAGCTTAAAACTTTTAGGTTAGGAGCTTGAAACTTTTGGTTAAACGCTCCTACTAGTAGCGTTTAGAAGGAGCTACAAGCTTTTAGGAAAAGTATGACTATTTTAACCTCTAAAGATAATGAACCTTTTAATGCACAAACTTTTTAAATTTTTAGTTATGTCCATTTTGTTCATTTTATACATTTTATTAAAAGCTTGAGCTACTCTGCCAAACACCAAATATATCTAAAAAGCTACAACTCCTAGCTACAAGGTACATCTACCAGCTTCCAGCCATCAGCTACCAGCCACCAGATAGCAGCTTCCAGCCACCAGCTACTTTTGCCAAACATACCATTCATCTCTAAACATATAATTTAAGAAAAGATCATATTTTTCAAATTTAACTCTTACTTTTAAAATTCACCCCTATAAAATTTATAATATTTTTAGAAAGGGGTTGTGATTATATGGGAAAAAAAAGGTAACGATAAATGTATAAAAATATTATTTAATTGAAAATGGGAGAGAAATGTTTTGATTTTTAGTGTAATTATAGAGATGAAGATGATGGATTAGATATGTATGCTCTTACATTTGCCTCTTCGGGTATGTTTGGTATGGAGCTTTTAGGAGGTTTTAGAAGCTTCTAGCTTTAAACTTTTAAGAAAAAGCTCATACTCAATAAAAAGACTTGTTTGGTTGAAGACGCTTGAAGCTTTTAGCATAGGAGCTTGAAACTTTTGGTTGAACGCTCCTACTAGTAGCGTTTAGAAGGAGCTACAAGCCTTTAGAGAAAAAATGACTATTTTAACCTCTAAAGATAATAAACCTTTTAATGCATAAACTTTTTAAATTTTTAGTTATGTCCATTTTGGTCATTTTATACATTTTATTAAAAGCTCGAGCTACTCTGCCAAACACCAAATATATCTAAAAAGCTACAGCCACTAGCTACCAGCTACCAGCTTACAGGCAACAGCTACCAGCTTCTTGCCACTAGCCACAAGGTACTTTTACCAAGCATACCCTTCATCTCTAAACCTATAATTTAATAAAAAATCATATTTTTCAAATTTAACTCTTACTTCTAAAAAACCTCACATCTCATTCTCCACTCCTATTTTTATATCATTTTTTATTATTTCTTTCTCACTAGGTACTTTTCCATAGACAATAATGTTAATGTGGCTATTTGATGCCTACAATGACACGACTTTTGGTCACACTTGGACCGAAAAATATATGTGTTGGGGTTGGCCTATGGTCACAGTTTTGCGAGTCACCATATGTGATTTTTGGTGCAGTATTATAACTTGGAATTACTAAAATCTATGTTAATTTGGGGAAACTCACTCCTACGAAATTAAAATCCAAACACCCAAAAACAAAGATAACTCGACACTCTATTACCTCTTCATATCAAGAATGACAGAATACTAGGTTTAACAAACTCAAAGACGTGTTCCTACGGTTAACTACGACAAGATTAACCACACGAAACCTTAACCTATAAACACGCAATCAATCAAAGAAAAATGTGGAACAAGACAAGTAAATCAATCACACCATAGCAGTAGCAATCCACATCAAACCCAATAATAATCAGATCTTTTACTAAAACATCACGTCAATTAAATAAATCCAAAACCGAATACAAACGAGTTTACAAAGTATTCCTTAAAAACCTAAGTAGTTTGAAAAATTTAGCTACTCATAATCAAGAACGAAACAAGAACACAAACAAACACATGGTTCATCGTAAAAGAAATATAAATACTTCCGCTAATAGCCTGCTATGTTAATTTGAATTAATTGATATGTATGTCTGAATGATTGATTAATTGACGAGCTTGTGTGACTACTTTTTTAAAATCGGACTTCCTTGACGTGTGAGCTTGGCTGGTTTCTTTTTCTTCAAATCAGTAGTTTGTTTAGAATTGTCGTCTCTCTACTTCGGTTTTATCTTTTGTTTCGAATTTTCGTCTCTCTACTTTGGTTTTATCTTTTAATAATCCCAATTATTCGTCGTTGGCCGGCAACAGTCCCAACTTTAAAAATAACCAATGGCGGTCCTAACTTTTAACATATTGGTCTCCAATGGACCCTGACTAACAAAATCCTAACGCCGTTAGTCTTCGGTCGCCGGAAAAATGTTTTTTGGCCGGAAAACTCATTTTTGGCCGGCTAACTAAACATTTTTGTCTCGAACCTCTTTGTAACCTTATTATGGACCTTTGGAAACCTTTTTCTAGTAAAAGCCCCAATTATTAAAGCCACCAAAAAACTCCTTTTTCGTCGGAAAACTCAAATTTTTGGCTGGAAAACTAAAAATTTTCGTCCCAAACCTCTTTGTAACCTTAGATCGGACCTTTAGAAACCTTTTTCTGGACAAAAACAGTTTTCCGGCCACCGGATATTAACGGCATTAGGGTTCTATTAGTCAGGGTCTATTGGTGGCCAATATGTCAATAGTTGGGATTGCCGGTGGTTATTTTTTTAAGTTGGGACTGTTGGCGGCCAACAGTGAATAGTTGGGATTATTAAAATCCAATATTCCTTATATAAAATACACTTACATATTTCTAATAGCATGCAAATTTCGAGGGGAGCTTTTTCTAAGTGAGCTTTGAGAGAGTCGCAAGCTTTTTAAACACCCCTAATTGCAGCACACATAATGTCCCAACAAAAGCCCACCATACTTGACCAAATCATGGGATTCTTTCTGACGTTTCCTCCGAAAATCAAATAGTTGATCCATATTATTTTTCTTCTTTTTTTTCAATCCTATAATGGTATTTTTTCATTTTCTTTTTTTTTTGCCTACCGGAATCGAAGAGTACGACTGGCTCGGGGAAACACTAAGGTATGCTAAATCTCCTCCTGGTCTCACTAACCCAACTCAAGGAACCTAAGGGACATGTAAAGATCACTGGTATGTGGTTTGGTTCTCTCCCCAATCTCCAACTAAGAATGCTAAGGGACTCATAGACTAGATCACCGGTGCGATTACTATCCAAACACCCAAAGACAAAGATAACACGACACTGGATTACCTTTCAGTATCAAGAATAACAGAATACAAGGTTTAACTAACTCAAAGACTTATTCCAACGGTTACTAAGACTAGATTAATCACAAGACAATCACCAACACTAAGTAAGTGAAAATCATACCAAACCCTAACTGATAAATATGTAATCAATCAATCAATCAATCAATCAGAGAAATATGCGAAATAAGATGAGTTAATCAATCATACCATAGCACACGTACACATCAAAACCAACAATAATCAGATCTTTTACCAAAACATTACGTCAATTAAATAACTCCAAAACCGAAAGTAAACAAGTTTACAAAGTATCTATTAAAAGCATAAGTAGTTTGAAAAGTTTAGCTACTCATAATCAAGAACGAGACAAGAACAAACAAACTCATGGTTCATCGTAAAAGAAATATAAATACTTCAGCTACCAGACTATTTATTTAAATTAATTGTCTGTTTCGAATTCTCGTCCCTCTATATTGCCTCCCTTTTCGTTTTCTAATGCATCTGATCTCCCTTCCACCACCGGCTTACTTTTGTTTATCTTTTGTGTGTTAGGTTTTTGGCTATATGAAAAATGTGCCCAACCCACATCGGTGCAAGGATGAAAGCTTGGGAGGACTCCAAGCTTATAAAAGGAGTCCAAGGCTTTGGTTTCAAAGTGCCCCAACCAAAAATACACTTGAAGTGTTTGGTTCTTTCTTTCTTTTCTAGTTCTCTTCTCTTAGAGTGTAGAAAGTTTGTTTAGTTAAATGCTTCGGAGAAGTGTTGGTATAATTGGGTGAGGGGTGGCTTGAGAAATTAGTCTGTGTGATTGTAAAAAATTTGTCGCATAGTGGATCTTTCTCTCTGGAGGCCCGTGGTTTTTCTCCGGTTTTGGAGTTTCCACGTATATTCTTGTGTTCAGTTATATTTCTCTATTGTTTGCTTTGGGAGGGTTGTTGGGGATTCTTGAGACCGTTTGTTTCCCAACAAGTGGTATCAGAGCTCCAGGTTTTGGGGGAGGTCTCGGTTTAGAAGGTTCGTAGTATGCTCTATGGTTGCAGCTTAGTCTGATCTTCCACATTAGGAACGGATTTTCTTGGAGGGTGTCCTGGTATTTTGAAGGTTCGTAGTATGCTCTGTGGTTGCAGCTTAGTCTGATCTTTCACATCAGAAACGAGGAATCGGTTGTCTCGATTGACTGTTTGTATACGATAGAATTATACGCGAGCCGGATAGATACATTTTGTCCTGGGAAGGTTCTGGCTAGGAAAGACTTGGTACTTAAGTGTGTCCATTGTGACCCACCTCTCTTTCCTAGGAATCCTTTGTTGGGTGTACTGGTTATAGGCTTGGGTGCCTATTTTCTGGTATACAATACTGTTTTTGAAGATACGGATAAGATGTCGAAATACAGTCCCATGAGGTTTGACGTAGAGAAATATGATGGAAGAATCAACTTTGGTTTGTGGCAAGTTCAAGTCAAGGATGTGTTGATTCAATCTGGGTTACACAAGGCATTGAGGGGGAAACCGACCCCTGTTTCAAGCAAGGATTCAAGCGGAACTGATACGCGCAAAATGCAACATATAAATTATATCAAATATGGCATAAAACTAACCCTTTTTTAGTACTAATGTTGGAAAAAGTGTGTTTTTGTCTTCCTTTTGTATTTTCAGGATTAAATGAGCTCAAATTAACAAAAGAAGCAAAAAGACAGCAAAATCTAACATAAATACAAGAAAAGGGACAAAAGTAGATTGCCCGACCCCTCGACAGCATCTGCCCAAGCAAAACAAAGAAAACAGAAGACTGAACACGCCCCGTGCTCAGCGAGCACGGGGCCGTGCCCAAGAAGCAGCAGAAAAGACAAACTAATAGAAGCTTCTATTGCCCACCACGGGGTCGTGCCCAGCGGACACGGGGGCGTGGTCAGAGTACTGCAGGCATTTATTGTAATTGCGAATTACAATTAATGAAGAGAGAGTGTCAGACGGACACGGGGCCGTGCCCAGCGGGCACGGGGCCGTGCCCAGGCTTCTGTTCAGCCTATAAATAATAGTGCTTGGAGCCATTTCAACTCATCCCTTGGCACACCACCTCTCTCACACTTCACCCACCACCCACCACCACCATAACACCATCATCCACCACCATCATCCATTGTCCATCATAGAGTGTGTGAGTCGTCTTGGGATCCAAGATTGATCGTAAGAGTTCTTGACAATCAAAGGCCATGTTTGCCTAAGTCTCTTACATCACTTGGTGAAGACAAGTGTCTAGTGTAATACTTTTAATTTTTAATCTTTTGTACTTTTTATTTGGTTTTGTATTAATGACTTTAATAACTAGTTTTTTATGTTGAAGGTGATTCTTCCTTATCGTTTGTCCGTGGTGTCTTGACATTATTTTATTGTCTATATAAAATAAAAGATTTTCACCATTCATATCTCCACGGTTTATATGGAGGTATGTTGGCTACCTGGTCGGGTGTTAAACTACTATTAATATTATAACCCGACTGTTTAGGACTGTATCGCTGCTGACTCAGACTACTTAGTCGAGGGTAACGTCACCTTCAAAAGAGGGGCCTACCATAATTTGCATTAATAACTTAATTAATTATCTTTCAATAATCCGACCCTTTAGGATTGTATCCTTGCTGACTCAAACTACTGGGTTGAGGGTAACGTCACCTTCAAAAGAGGGGTCTACTACAATAACTAAGATAATCTCTTAAACAAGTGCAAAAGTGCGAAAATAATCAAAGGTTACACTATACACGAGTCGGATCCAAGTGATTCATCTTGTCTATCTGTTTTTATTTTTCAGCATTTAGTTAGTTTTATTTTCTTAGTTTTAAAAATCTTTTCTAACATTTTGATTTGATTAGACGTTGAGGATAAACCGGTACTAAAAGCTCTTGTGTCCTTGGACGACCTCGGTATCTTACCAACACTATACTACGTCCACGATGGGTGCACTTGCCCATATGTGTGTGTAGTGTTAGTAAATATGGTGTTTTATAAATTTAAAACTTGGCTAAAAAGTGTAAAAAGGGCTTAAAATATATACCTAAAACATATACACACTAGCACGCATCAAGTTTTTGGTGCCGCTGCCGGGGACACAAGGATTTTAAGAAAGCTTAAAATCACGGCCTAATCAGTTTTTCAAAACCTTTTTAAAATGTGCGCACATTTTTCTGCATTTTAGTTTAGTTTGCATTTATAGTAGCCTGAACACGGGGCCGTGCTCACTGAACACGCCCCCGTGCTGCATATTTTTAGTTAGATACCCAGATACAGAGTCTGAACACGGGGTCGTGCTCACTGAACACGCCCCCATGCTCAACGAGACCGGTAACTTTAATTAAAACGCCCAGATACAGACTCTGAACACGGGGGGCGTGTTAACCAGACACGGGGCCGTGTCCAGCCTCTGTTTCCGTCTTTGTTTCTGTTTTCTGGTCCCGAGACTCAGTTGTGGTCTGCTGAGTGATTCTTATGGATCAATACTCAGGAGGTTACAACTACACCTATGAGGAGGATGATTATATGAGAGAATATTGCACTAATTGTGGTAACCCGCACTCGGTACAATGTTGTAACTTATTTCAACCATCCACTTCATACAACTATCATGAGGAGCCCAGGTACGAGCCATCAACTTCATACACACCCTATGAAGACCAAAGGTATGAACCTATCCCCTCATACTCATATTTTGATGAACCAAGGTATGAACCTTCATACTCATACTTTGAATAGTCAAGATATGGATCACCACCTTCATATACTTATTATGAGGAACCATGGTGTGAACAACCCACCTCATATGAGTACTATGAGGAACAAAATTTCGACCCTTATCCATCGTATGCTTACAATGAAGAACAATGGTGTGAACCATCTACTTCATATGGGTACTATGAGGAACCAAGGATCGAACAACCGGATTCAAGCTTTGAGGATCCCAATCCTTACTCTATCACCGACATAGCCGATAGGATAATAGAAAACCATAAATTTATCGAACGTTGCATAAAAGAATCTCGCGCAAGGGAAGAGGAATCCCGCGCAAGAGAAGAATTAAATAAAGAGACGATAATTGAAGGGTTAAAAATGGAAGAATAAATAAGTGAAAAACCGACTCATGAGTTAGACAACGAAAAAGGTGAGGCAGATAACGCTAAAATTCAAGAAGAGACTAATTTTGAAGAAATTAATCTCTTGTCACCTTCTTTCGAAAATCACTGTTTAGTACCAACTCATGCTAAGTTTTTAAAAGAGTTAAACACTAACACTAAAATTGAAGAAATGATAAGTGTTAAGTTAACTAATGATCAAAATTCACTAATAAAAGAAGATCCTTTTGAAATTAACATTTCATCGGTTCCATGTTTTTTTTCAAAATTCATTTATTAGTAATGTCACTATTGATAAAGATCTTTGTGTTAACATAATGCCTAATTACATTTTCGAAAAATTAAGTATTAGTGATTTTGCTCCACTTCAAATACCCATTTTTCTATCTAATCGGAAAGTAATAAAATCAATTGGTGTAGTGGAGGATGTCTTGGTTCAAGCAAATCAAATGGTGATCCCAACCGACTTTGTCATCCTCGATGACGCTCCTCTAGTGTTGGGACGACCTTTTGTAAAAACTCATGAAGCTTTGAAAAGCTGGAAGTTTAATAATCTACCTCTTCAGTTAGGGGCATTCAAAAGGAGTATAGATCTTGAGCGTTCAATGAAATATCCTTTTGGCAACAATAACCCCCTAATTGAAGATGAAGATGAACCACCCGATACAAGTGAAGAAGTTGACTACTTTGTTGAAGAAGAGGTCGCCATAGAATAAACCTTTAAAGTTCTTGATCTAGATGAGCCACGTAATAAGGAGTCTCCTAAAGACCCACCCATTGAGCTCAAGGAACTTCCGAAAGGTTTGGAATATACTTTTCTAGACAAAGATGGTAAATTACCTGTAATTATTTCGTCTAAATTAAGTAGTGTAGAAAAAGAAAAATTAATTAATCTTCTTAAAAAACACAAAAATGCGATCGCTTGGAAGCTTGTAGATATTAAAGGAATAAGTCCTTCCATGTGCACGCACAAAATTTTAATGAATGATGACTACAAAACGGTAATACAACCACAACGTAGAGTAAATCCCAATGTGCAAGAAGTGGTTAAAAATGAGGTCATCAAACTACTTGACGCCGGACTAATTTATCCTATCTCCGATAGTCCATGGGTAAGTCTCGTCCAAGTAGTCCCAAAGAAAGGAGGTATGACGGTAATAACTAATGAAAAGAATGAATTAATACCAACGAGAACCATCACAGGATGGAGAGTTTGTATAGATTACAGACGATTAAATGAAGCAACAAGGAAAGACCACTTTCCTTTGCCCTTCATTGATCAAATGTTAGAACGACTATCCGGTCGTAAATTTTACTGTTTCTTGGATGGTTTTTCAGGGTACATTCAAATTCCAATAGCACCTGAAGACCAAGAAAAGACGACTTTCACATGCCCCTACAGAACTTTTGCTTATCGTCGCATGCCATTCGGTCTATGTAATGCCCCCGCAACTTTCCAACGTTGCATGGTGGCCATTTTCCATGACATGATAGAAAAGACAATGGAAGTCTTCATGGACGACTTTTCTATCTTTGGAGATTCATATGACCAATGCCTCGATAACCTTGAACGAATGTTATCCCGATGTGAGGAAACTAACCTCGTTCTTAACTGGGAAAAATGCCATTTCATGGTAACGGGGGGAATAGTACTCGGTCACAAAATCTCGAGCGAAGGAATGGAAGTTGATCGAGCAAAGGTAGACACTATTTCTCGATTACCTCCACCCTCCTCCGTTAGAGCAATCATAAGTTTCCTAGGGCATGTCGGATTTTATAGAAGGTTTATCAAAGACTTTTCAAAAATTTCAAGACCTCTAACAAAATTACTTAAAAAAGATGCGCCTTTCATCTTTGACAAGGATTGCAATCAAGCATTTCTAACCCTCAATGAAATGCTAGTCAATGCACCTATCATGATAGCGCCCGATTGGAAACTACCTTTCGAAATCATGTGTGATGCAAGTGACTTTGCTGTTGGAGCAGTCTTGGGACAAAGAAAAGAAAAGCATTTCCACCCAATTTATTATGCTAGTAAAACTCTTAATGATGCACAAGAGAATTACACAACTACTGAAAAAGAATTACTAGCCGTGGTATTTGCTTTTGATAAATTTCGTTCTTACCTTGTTCTTTCTAAAACTGTAGTCTATACAGATCATGCAGCTATCCGGTACCTTTTCAAGAAACAAGACGCCAAACCACGTTTGATCAGGTGGATTCTACTCCTCCAAGAATTTGATATTGAAATCAAAGACAAAAGAGGAGCAGAAAACACTGCGGCAGATCATCTTTCATGCCTGGAAGACCCAGCTTTGGAAGCAACGAGGGACGAGCAAATCAATGAAAAATTTCCAACAGAATCCCTGGAAATGGTGGAAAGTAGACAAGAACCATGGTATGCCGACTACGCTAACTACTTAGCTAGCGGTATAGTCACCAAAGGATGGCCACGTCACAAAAAAAAGAAGTTCTTTGCCGATGTGAAGCATTACTTTTGGGAAGACCCCTATCTTTTCAAAATGTGTGCTGACCAACTCATCCGAAGGTGCGTACATGGCAGCGAAGCACGAAGAATTCTCCGCCATTGTCATGAAGGTCCATATGGGGGACATCATGGTGCCGCTAGTACCGCACGAAAGGTATTTGATTCAGGATTTTATTGGCCGACCATTTACAAAGATGCACAAAATCTTGTAAAGACATGTGATGCTTGCCAAAGATCAGGTAATATTTCTTCCAAAAACGAAATGCCTCAAAATGGCATTCTCGTTTGTGAAATTTTTAATGTGTGGGGACTCGATTTCATGGGACCCTTCCCACCTTCAAAAGGAAACAAATATATACTTGTGGCAGTTGATTACTTGTCTAAATGGGCCGAGGCCGAAGCCCTTCCAACAAATGATGGAAGAGTTGTGGTAAAATTTCTGAAAAAATTATTCTCTCATTTCGGAACACCCAAAGCATTAACAAGTGATAGAAGTTCCCATTTTTGTAACCATCAACTCGAAAAAATCTTAACAAGATATGGGGTCTATCATCGGGTCTCAACAGCATATCACCCTTAAACAAACGGACAAGCCGAAGTGATTAACAGAGGTTTAAAGCGAATACTTGAAAAAACCGTAGGATTAAATAAAAAGGAATGGGCTGATAAACTAGATGATGCTTTATGGGCATTTCGTACTGCTTATAAAACAACTATAGGCACAACCCCGTATAAGCTCGCCTATGGAAAAAGTTGTCATTTGCCAGTAGAAATAGCTCACAAAGCCTACTGGGCAATAAAAAGTGTAAACCTAGATTTAGAAATTGCAGGTAAAAATCGATTTTCTCAAATAAATGAATTAGACGAACTAAGGAATTATGCATACTCTAACTCAGAAATTTATAAGGAAAGAATGAAAAATTTACACGACAAATACATTAAGCCTAATGAATTTCGAGTAGGAGACCAAGTTCTATTGTTTAATTCACGACTTCGATTATTTCCGGGTAAACTAAGATCTAGGTGGTCAGGACCTTTTTCCATCACCCATATTTTTCCTCACGGTGCAGTAGAAATTAAATCTCAAAATGGAATTCCATTCAAAGTCAATGGCCAATGGCTAAAGCTCAATCGAGGATCCATTGAGGATGAGGAAGAAGAGATCTCGTTTCAAACGGTCGACGAATAAAGGGCACCCACATCATACCTGGTATGTTACGAACAAGTGAGTATACATCGAAACCAGTAAGTCCTCTAACCGTGTTTTTGGGAAAAACGGGCACTCCACGAGCACTAAAAAAAATTCAAAACCTCGCTCGGCACGGGGCCATGTCCGCTGGACACGGGGCCGTGTCTGCGCGACTGTCGGGATAAAACCCTCTTTTCACAACAGTTACATCATTTCACACGCCCCGTTTCCCCGAAAAAGCTCTGGTCCGAAGCGATTTTCTGCAGATTTTCGACGTTACCTCTAGATCTAACAACATCAAGGTATGATTCCATCATCATTAGTAGTTAGATTTGTTACTTTCATGTAGTTAAAACATCAAAAATTTGGGAAAAATCTAGGGTTCTTGAAGTTCATCCGGATCGAACCTCAAATTTTTGAAATAATTTGTTAGCATTAGTTTAGATTAGTATAATGGGAAGTAATTACACTTGTATTGTTGATAGATTTGCCCAATTTCTCACAAAAACCTCAAACCCTTGTTTTTGAACCGAAAAAGATAAAATTGAAGGGGTAAACGGTTTGTTTTGAGAAAAACGGCACTTGGGGTTTCATTTTCGGGGGAAACCGCTACTACTTGACCAAAAATTTTCAGATTTTCGGGACCGGGTCGAAAAATGAAGTTTTTGAGTAACAGACGCCTGGACACAGGGCCGTGCCCGCTGAGCAAGGGGCCGTGTCCAGCTCACTGTTTGCAGTTTCTTCCGAAAATCTCATTGTTTCGTGCTAACTTTTGGTGTATTCTTTCAGATGTCGAAGAAGTTTACGAGATTCAACGCTAATGAGCTCGATGCTAGGGCCAGATATGATACGCTTCAAATAAGACCCGAGGAATACCCAAGGCAAGCATGCACGGACCTGTTACTCATGGTGAACCAACTTGACCGCTTCAACAACCTCATTACCGGACCGCTCAGGGTTGCTTTGACCACCCGACTCCGGTCAGTACACGAGTGCACTTTGGAGTTCTACAGTACCTTCACCTTCACTTCAAGGTGTGACCCGTCTCGACAATGAGGGGGTTGCATTCCGATGTGGTGGAACAAGGTATTCGATCTCTATGGCACAATTCGGGGCAATAGTGGGGCTGTATTCAGAGGAAGATTCGGGAAATGAAGAAAACACCGGGGGAATGCGAGAGTTGGATGAAAATGAACGCCAGGCTGCATGGGCTCAGATTGGTGATGGGTTTTACAACCCGAGCAGTACTAAGAGCACTAAGCTAAGGGATCCGCTCTATCGCTACATTCACAGGCTCCTTACTTACTCTCTTAGTCAAACTCACGACAGCAGCGGCGTGGTTGGGTTGAGAGATTTGGTAGTCCTACACTGCATTCACACCCGAAGAGCCCTCGATGTTCCATTCCTCCTACTCCGGAACATGCATCTGAACCGGCTTGCTCATGCACCAACCCCTATCTTCTATGGGGGATGGGTGTACCGCCTCTTCAAGCACTTCACGAACATCCCTAGGTCCTTCCAGAGAAGCCCATGGTCGGGACGGGTTGATGTGCACATTTGTCGTGCTATGAACCTAGTTTATGAGGCGGAAGATGGGTCGGTAAGCTTTCAGAGAATGTAAGGCCATGCATGGAACCCGCAAGAGGCACTAGTCCTTCACGCTCCACCTCTCCAATACCAGTACCAACCCCACGGTGATCCGGGGCAGTCCTCCTCACAAGGAGGTGGTTTTCCTAACGTTCAAAGTTTACATGATCTTTTGCAGGAAAACCTTATGTGCACTAGGAACACCTACAAACTCGCCAACAACACATTCCACCGGGTCGGAGCCATTGAAAGAAACATCACCGATATCCAAGATGACATCGGAAGCATCCGGGAGTATATGGCGGGTCATGGGGGAGGATGTGATGACAGTGATGAAGACATGGACTAGGAGGATGAAGAAGGAGTAGGAGTGGACGGTTGGTGAGCCCACAGGTTAATTTCCCTTTCTATCAGACAATTTCCGGCCTGCGTGCCGAAGTGTTGAACAATTTACTTTCCCTAACTCTTTTTATTTTCTGCTTTTGTTTTTACTTTTAACTTGATGGTTTGATGTTTGACTTGGTAAATTAGGAAGTTTGGTATTGTTTGGTGTGGTGTTTATTGATAGAACAGGTACAAACGAGGCTTAGAGTACTAAACATTAGTACTACTAAAGCCAGGATAGGAAAACAGAAGAAAGAAACCTATTTTTTCAGCCTTGCAGACTGTCCACACGGGGTCGTGTCCAGCGAACACGCCCCCGTGCCCACCTCCCAGACCTGCTGTTTGTTAAAATTCTGCAGAATTTTTGCCAGACACGGGGTCGTGCCCAGCGAACACACCCCCGTGCCCAACTTCTGTAAGTTTTCGTCACTGGCACTTGAACACGGGGTTGTGTCCAGACTGCCAGTAACATAAAATTATGCTTTTAACACCATTTTACACATTCAATCAACCTAAAAACTTATTTTTGGGACACATTGAGGACAATGTGTAATTTAAGTGTGGGGGGGGGATGCTAAAACCTTGAATTTTGCAAGTCCTAATAACAAGCCTTACACAAAACTCTATTTGGAATCGCTAATCACTCCATTTTTTTTTCAAAAATTTGCATTTTTTTTACTTGTCTAAGTTTATGTTGGGAATTCCAATTCTAACAAGGTTATATTTTTACAAATTTACAACCGATAGCGTCGTGATAAAAAGAACCAACACAAGAAAACTATGAAACGGCATGACAAGCTTAGTTAAAATTTGATTATATATACTTGATCACGTAAAAACCCATTCCCACAAAAGTGAGTTTTGAGCCTTATTAGAGCATACAAATACATATCTTTACACTAAATGCTCATTTTTCGTTTCTTGTGTGAATAGCCGCTTGGTTCTTACGACTCTAGAACTTGCCACGATAATTCATTCCCAGTCCTTACCAACTTAAACCCAAGTAAGTAAATGATGGAGGCATTAGGACTAACCCTTTTTCTTTCAACACCATTATTTTCATTTTTCTCTTTAGGACTAACCCTTTTTCTTTCAAACAAAGCTCCTCAAATAAAAACTTGTTTGAATAAATACTTCATTAAAAATAAAAAGTCACAAAAACAAAAGTTTTACGAAAACCAACGCTTTTTACGCCTTTCGCCCTTTTTAACTAACCACTAACCCAACCACCCACCTTTAACCCAAGCCTAACCCTTCACCCCAAAAAGTCCTCTTGATATTTACAAAGGTATAAAGTTAAAAAGGAGGAGGATTGATTGCTTGGCAAGCTTATGGTAGAAATAAGTTCCACGCTGCTCTCGAGTGATTCACTAAAAATACACCTTCGGCCGAGTGTGAGTGATTTCCCCCGTGAGGTATGTGAACTTGTATATAAATGGAATTTTAAAAAGGTATGTTATGCCTTAATAAATAATTTATCTTATGAAATGTTTTTAATAAATCATGAAGAATAGGATTGTAAATAAATAAAAATAAAACCTAAACGATCTTGGAAAATCCCGACACTCTATGACAAGCCCAAAAACCTTCTCTTCTATCCATTCCATTTGGGAGTGAATAAAGCCACATTATAAAGAGTTTTGCTTGAGGACAAGCAAAGATTCAAGTGTGGGGTATTTGATACGCGCAAAATGCAACATATAAATTATATCAAATATGGCATAAAACTAACCCTTTTTTAGTACTAATGTTGGAAAAAAGTGTGTTTTTGTCTTCCTTTTGTATTTTCAGGATTAAATGAGCTCAAATTAACAAAAGAAGCAAAAAGACAGAAAAATCTAACATAAATACAAGAAAAGGGACAAAAGTAGATTGCCCGACCCCTCGACAGCATCCTCCCAAGCAAAACAAAGAAAACAGAAGACTGAACACGCCCCGTGCTCAGCGAGCACGGGGCCGTGCCTAAGAAGCAGCAGAAAAGACAAACTAATAGAAGCTTCTATTGCCCACCACGGGGCCGTGCCCAGTGGACACGGGGGCGTGGTCAGAGTACTGCAGGCGCATTTATTGTAATTGCGAATTACAATTAATGAAGAGAGAGAGAGTGTCAGACGGACACGGGGCCGTGCCCAGCGGGCACGGGGCCGTGCCCAGGCTTCTGTTAAGCCTATAAATAGGAGTGCTTGGAGCCATTTCAACTCATCCCTTGGCACACCACCTCTCTCACACTCCACCCACCACCCACCACCACCATAACACCATCATCCACCACCATCATCCATTGTCCATCATAGAGTGTGTGAGTCGTCTCGGGATCCAAGATTGATCGTAAGAGTTCTTGACAATCAAAGGCCATGTTTGCCTAAGTCTCTTACATCACTTGGTGAAGACAAGTGTCTAGTGTAATACTTTTTATTTTTAATCTTTTGCACTTTTTATTTGGTTTTGTATTAATGACTTTAATAACTAGTTTCTTATGTTGAAGATGATTCTTCCTTATCGTTTGTCCGTGGTGTCTTGACATTATTTTACTGTCTATATAAAATAAAATATTTTCACCATTCATATCTCCACGGTCTATATGGAGGTATGTTGGCTACCTGGTCGGGGGTTAAGGGAATGGTTTGGTAAGAGTCTTGCCCTTGTTCAGCGTTTAGAGGTCCTGCAAGGGACCTGGGTCAAATTTAGTACGATCTCCTTCAATACCCAATGGTATTGGATGGCGGGTATCCAAACTCTTTGACCCCCTCATAAGTTAAACTACTATTAATACTATAACCCGGCTATTTAGGACTGTATCCCTGCTGACTCAGACTACTTAGTCGAGGGTAACGTCACCTTTAAAAGAGGGGCCTACCATAACTTGCATTAATAACTTAATTAATTATCTTTCAATAATCCGACCCTTTAGGATTGTATCCTTGCTGACTCAAACTACTGGGTTGAGGGTAACGTCACCTTCAAAAGAGGGGTCTACTACAATAACTAAGATAATCTCTTAAACAAATGCAAAAGTGCGAAAATAATCAAAGGTTACACTATACACGAGTCGGATCCAAGTGATTCATCTTGTCTATCTGTTTTTATTTTTTTGTTTTTATTTTTCAGCATTTAGTTAGTTTTATTTTTTTAGTTTTAAAAATCTTTTCTAACATTTTGATTTGATTAGACGTTGAGGATAAACCGGTACTAAAAGCTCTTGTGTCCTTGGACGACCTCGGTATCTTACCAACACTATACTACGTCCACGATGGGTGCACTTGCCCATATGTGTGTGTAGTGTTAGTAAATATCGTGTTTTATAAATTTAAAACTTGGCTAAAAAGTGTAAAAAGGGCTTAAAATATATACTTAAAACATATACACACTAGCACGCATCAGGAACCAGTAAAGGCGATGATGAAGAATGGGAAGATTTGGATTTGAGAGCGGCAAGTGCGATTCGTTTGTGTCTAGCAAAGAATGTTCTTGCACATGTGCATGGGATATCAATTGCAAAGGATTTGTGGGAGAAGCTTGAGCAGTTGTATCAAGGCAAAGGCATCTCAAATCGGTTGTATCTTAAGGAACAGTTTCATACCCTTCGTATGGATGGAGATACAAAAATTTCAGATCATCCGAGTGTTCTTAATAATATCGTGTCAGAACTGGAAGCTATTGGAGTGAAGGTTGAAGATGAGGATAAAGCACTCATATTATCTTTGACATCTTCCTATGAGCATATGAAGCCCATTCTGATGTATGAGAAAGAAACCCGGAAGTATGCGGATGTTACTGAGAAGCTATTGTCTGAAGAGAAAAGACTGGGTAGTAGCGGTCATACTTCGTCAGAAGGAACAGTTTTAATATGCGGGAACGGGAAGAAGAAGCACTCACAGAAGATTCCTGTATGCTGGAAGTGTGGGCAGTCTAGGCATGTCAAGAGAAATTGTCCAGGTGGAGCAGATTCGGCAAGCAGCTCCAAGACTGCTAACAATGTCGCCGTCGTTGACGGTGATGATTTCTTTTGAAGTTATGTCATCCCTATGGTATGCCCGCGCTACCATGAAAGGGGATGCAATTTGTTAGCGGTTTCACGGATTTATACATGGGCATTGGGTTGGCATAGATGCAAGATGTGTGGTGAAAAATTGATGTTGATGGCTGATGAACTTCCAGGTATGCCAAGCGGGGAAGTTGCACCATAAATTTTCAGCAGGTTTTTCAACATGTGCCGAGAAGAAATTCTTAGAATGGTCTATTCTAAGTGGAGATACTCTTTTATGGTTGAGTATGATCGTCGGTTGAAGACGGTGTTTCTTTTTTGGCTATATGAAAAATGTGTCCATCCCACATCAGTGCAAGGATGAAAGCTTGGGAGGACTCCAAGCTTATAAAAGGAGTCCAAGGCTTTGGTTTTAAAGTGCCCCAACCAAAAATAAACTTGAAGTGTAGCAAAGAACAGGTCGGTGGCTTGATGTGACAGCCACCGACATTTATCTTTCATATTATATAAATATATAAATTTACATTAATTTTTTTTATCTATCAAACTTTATTAAATAAACATGGTTTAGTTTTGCTTTTATTTGGGTATGATATATATACAATATATAAAACTTTACTAAAAATTGGAGCCCCTTGATTTTTGTTGGCCCTAGGCTCGTGTCTAGATTGGTAAGTCTAATGGGCCGGCCCTGATGAAGGGTGGTTCTTTCTTTCTTTTCTAGTTCTCTTGTCTTAGAGTGTAGAAAGTTTGTTTAGTTAAACGCTTCGGAG
The DNA here is from genome assembly GCF_002127325.2 of Helianthus annuus. Taxonomy (NCBI): domain Eukaryota; kingdom Viridiplantae; phylum Streptophyta; class Magnoliopsida; order Asterales; family Asteraceae; genus Helianthus; species Helianthus annuus. The sequence goes on along the minus strand of NC_035440.2, from coordinate 97,701,991 downwards.
AAGTGTGGGTGTAATTGGGTGGGGGGTGGCTTAAGAGATTAGTCTGTGTGATTGTAAAAAATTTGTCGCATAGTGGATCTTTCTTTCTGGAGGCCCGTGGTTTTTCTCCAGTTTTGGAGTTTCCACGTATATTCTTGTGTTCAGTTATATTTCTCTATTGTTTGCTTTGGGAGGGTTGTTGAGGATTCTTGAGACCGCTTGTTTCCCAACATTGTGATGCGTGGCCAAGCGTAACTTTAGTGCATGTGGTGTCTCTTTGCTGCTCGTTGCATACTTCACCAAATCATAGTTTTCTCTCTGTCTGTCTTTCTGGCATTTTCTCCCAAAATCAAATAGTTGATCCATATTATGTTTTCTTTTTCGTTTTTTTATCCTGTAATATTTCACCAACCTACTCCAACAAATATCCAGCTCCAAATGATTTTTAATAGAATTTGCTGAAGTCATTGTCTCATCAATTCATTGGCTCAATTTTTATACTAATGCACCATTTCATCTTTATTTCTTTTCAAACATATAAGTTCATAGCCCACATGATTTAATCAATATATTCACCAATTTTCTTGTATGCAGTTCATAGCCTTTGTTCCTTTCCTGTTAAATATATCAAAGAAATAAATCTTACTTCTTTAATATATTAACTGCATTAGTAATTACATTGATTGTTTTATGGATGTGTAAATGTGTTTGTCCGTAGCTTTCCTCAAAACCATATAATCATTAATTGCCATGAGTAATTGTAATTTTCTAAACTTTTAAGCTTTTCATATTTGTACTTTGTTTAATATATAAATTAATTGTTTTTGCTCGTTTTCAATTAAGACCATTAAACTTTCATATATGAATAAGGAGCAAGTAGATTTTAATTAAAAACAACCGTAAAGCTAATCAAAAGTAAAGAAATACTTATCTATACTATATTATAATGCATATTAGACGGACAAGATGATCATTTCACACATTTCTCAACATGTACAAGTCCTTAAAGCTTTATGTACAGTCATTTAAAGCTTTATGTATCTCGAGGACTAGATTTCTTTTAAGGGGTTGATAATGTAACATTCCGGATATTTTTATCAAACAATGAAGCGACACGTGTCCAACCTCTCCATTTAATTCTGATTTGTGAAAGGAGGGGGACCAGAATTTGTCAAAAAGGGTGATGAAACAAAGTCGAGGGACTGAAGTTGTAAAAAATGCAAACAAATATATTTCTGGAGGTCCTTTACGGAAGGCAAGGGGTAACCCCTTACGGACCGTAAGGCATCACCTCTTACAGTCCGTAAGAGGTGCAGAGACAGCAAAGTAGTAGCTGGCAACTGCAGCTTGCTTCCTTGCCACCTAAATCCGTTATATGCCACCATTTTTCCTCGTGTGAGGTGCCACTAATCCTATTCTTAACACCCCTCATAACGCTTCTCATGTTCTAATCACTCCAAGATTAGTACAACTAGCCTCCTTTGTTGAACATTTTAGTCACAACTTCACATTCTACTCTAAATCTTTCTCATGAAGCTTCTCTGGACTCAGGAACTGCCTTCTAAGAGTTCTTAGGAGTCAACCAAGTCTAGTAAGTCCCTCCTCTTTAGTCAATTTTAATTATATAGCTAGTCATCAACTGAAAGTCAAACAGTTTGACTTTCAGTTCTGACCAATTCAAGTCAATGTTTAAACTGAACTATCTTAAGTGATCGTAATAATGAGTGTATGAGTCCATTGCAACTATACCTTCCGACAATCACGTTAAGTAGGCAAAACGACGAGTCAAGCATGTTATAAATAAAAGCCAAAACTCAAATTTATGCATTTTGCGATAATTGAACTTCTAAGTATCTAAACCGCATGTTTTGACATTATTATAGTCATACTGAGTTTAGCACTCATTCTTATATCGAAAGTGAAGCAATCGACTTTTACTTTGTTTTTTGATTCTGACCCGTTTGGTCTACTTTGAAACCTAATCAACGCATGTTATGTGACCATGATATTATAGGAAATAACCCTCTAAGGTTATACATTTTGGTCATATCATTTCAAGGGTCAATTGACGAGTTAACTATATATACTTTTAAAAATGTCAAAAATGCCCTAATGGCATAAAAATGGTTTTAAAACCTAAGAGGCATATAATCTGACCTCAAAACTGATCATACATTATCTTAAAATGTGTTTTCACAAAACGGACTCGTCGTAGGCCTATTCGACCACCCGATGTCGTATTTACGCGTACGATAAGTTTAAATAATATGAAATATATAAACTAGTCGTTGGGTCAAAACCTTTCAAAACCAATTCAAATAAGAATTTTTGGTTAACAGACCAATATTACACGAGGCCTTGCACTCGGACGGGTATGAAACACATTCTATCAGGTCGACGCTTAATTTAGCGAAAGCGAACAAAAATTCTAAGTAACGTGTCAAGTCAAAAGACTTACCAATGACTCGTGAACATTCTAATGGATAATAAATTTGTTTTATTTCAAACTATAGAGCCCTCCAGATAATCGTGCCTAGGATATACAACTTGATTTATGGGTTTGCTTCAAAGAAATAAACTTAGGAATTTACTACTAAGCAAAGGTAAATACTCTTAGCCTTTTTTATTGAAAAACTTGGCATATGGCGTTAGCCACTTGGAGGTATTATAAAAATTGGCAAATGCTTTCATAAATGTAAGAACCCGGTTAATCTTTATTGCTTGAATAATATTAAACATTTGGGAATTAATGGTACCGTGTCCGGACGCACCGAATCATCAATTATGAATGACCATATAAAATTTGCGCAGGGTAGTAGGCATACACCCTGAAGACGTTATATTAAAGATGGTGTGTACCATGCCGGCTTAGATTTTTGATCCGCGAATGTATTGACAAGCATGTAAAACAGGTGACAAGAAATCTATCCTAAGGAATATTAAATGATTACCTACGGGTTATCATAATATATAAAATGATTTTCAAAACGAGTTGGTTAATTGTATTTACCTGTAAAAACTGATGTATTTTTAAAAGATTAAACCGCAGGTAATGAACTTTGATTATAGGCTTGAAACGGTTTAGTCAAGAAAAAGTCTTGGGATTTGCGACTTCACTACTTAAAGGCATGTGACGTCCTAAGCTCATTTTATTCTGATCATACCTTGTGGCAATTGTATCAAACAACTTATTATAAATTTTATTTAATATATTTCAATCTTTTATGCATAATACTTTATTACCCAATCTTTCGCTGACAATCGTGAAACTGTTATCAATCGTTACATATAAATTCTCTGATCGGGCCCGCCGGAAATCGGAATATGACATATGTTATATGTTATATGTATAACTAGTATTACCCCCCCCCCCCCCCCGCATTGTGATGGGGGCGTAAAACCATGACAAATTGCAACAATGCCAACGACCACCAACACTGAAGTTGCGGCATGTTAATGTGAAGAAATTAGACCGCAACGTAAAACATTGAAAATAATAACTAAGTCGATTTAGGACATGCGTGTCACGATGAACCTGTCAAATGTGAAGAATGGGCGACGTAAAAATGTTGAACCACACCAGCACGTTGGATGGTATTTAATGGGTGACGTCAAATGTGAAGAATGGTATTTAATGGATAGAACTTTTTTATTTCTTTTTTGCCGTAATTTTTCAATATATATATCTATACATTCTATACAAGGAGAAATCCCAATGACATAAGAAAAGCTGATGTGTCAGCAGGAGAGGCTGTCCAACAATGCTTTTCTTATGTCATTATTACATCATAAAGCCTAATAAATAAATCACTTTAAAATAGATTTAATTTAATTTCAAACCACTGCCTTGTGTATTCAAATGTTAAAGGTCTGGCCCACATTCCAAAGGGCAAACCACTGCCCATCTACAAGAAAGTAGCAGATGGTTCCTTTGGCAAACGTATACCTAGTAGCAGATGTTTTGAAATCGTGGGTAATTTGAAATTCAAAATGCATGGGGATATGTAATTTTCAATTAATACATGTCACTCACTCACTTCTGTCAATCATCTTCTTATATAAACGTGTTCTCTTCTTTTGTATTTTCAAACCACATTTCTAATGTATCTCTCCCTCAAATCCCTTCTTCTCAATACTCGGAATTTGTTCATAAAGGATAAGAGAAAACTGAAGCTCTCTCTGACCCACTTTCAGAAAAAAAAAAATTTGGGATATGTGGTTTGCCTTGATCATGGTAATGTGATATATATGATTATGTTTGTTTTTGTTTTTGATTTTTACTAAAGTTTTGTAATCTGAGTTATGACTAGATGATGATTGTGAATGATCTGCTGCAGATGATGATGATGATTGTTCTACGGTTGTTTCCAGTATCATTGTTCCAACATCGTTTAAAGTATGTGTTTTTTGCTACTCCAATTTTGAAATTTTGAATTTTTAATTTTTGAAGTGATATACTCTAATTCTCGCTTTATATTTCAGTCTAATCACAGTTGTTTGAAATTCATACAATCTGCTGCGGGTTATTATAGGTTTGTATTAAAAGAAGCATAAAATTAAATTAAACACAAAGAAAGATTATTAAATGTACATTTAAAATAATTTTTGCTTATGACTAAATGATGATTATATATGACTTTGGGCAGATGATGATGACGTAGAACCTGCAGTAATTCCTACTAAACGCAAGAAAGGATCTGCTACTGCTGTAAGACAAGATTTTATCTTACTAGAGTAATGGTCTTTCCTGCCTTTTTTGTATTAAAAGAAGCATAAAGTTTGGTTTAAAGCAGCTCTTTATGAACAAAGTTAAGGATTAAGTATATGAGGACAGGGCTACTCTTCAACAGCTGAAGAAGTGTTTTCATGTACTGCATCTTGGTCTGTTCATGAGAGATCAGGTTTCTAGAAACCTGATGTCGATGCATTGAGTACTTTCGTGGAGTTCATGGCGATTGTCGAAGATATACATTGATGGAGTTTAAAGCTATAAGCACTAATTTTTTTGCTAAAAGCACTAAATTTTTGCTGTTAGGTTCGTAAATTTCTTGGTGTTGTTGTTAGATTTTAAAGTTCCGTTGTAATTTTTAGCTGAATAAGTATTATTATGTAATTTTTAATATCATCTGATTATTGCATATCGGTACTTTTGATGTAGAAGTGAAATTGTCTCTGAGTTTAATTAGATTATGTTGATGTTGTATCAATTTCTGTTAGTGTATAGATCTGTCAAAGTTAAAGTTTGCCAAAAGAGAACATCTGCTCTAAATCATCATCTGCTGATCTAACGGCTGTTTGACTTGCTACTGTTGCCAACATCTGTTGTTGCTTAATAGAGCTTTAAGAAGAATTTCCTCCTCTCAATTGCCAACATCTGTTGTTGCCAACATCTGTTTGACTTACTAGTGTTGCGAACAGGAGAGGCTTTAATAGATGTTCGCAATATCTTTGTATATCAAATGAATAGATTTTTTATCTGAGTTATGACTAAATGATGATTGCTGATGTGTCAATTTTTTATCTGATATTTTTTATCTGAGCTAAAATACATTTAATTTCAAACTACTGCTCTATATTTAAATCTCAAAGGTCTGGCCCACATTCAAGAGTGTAAACTACTGCCCATAGCCAAGAAAGTATAACTTAGCAGATGTTTCCTTTGGCAAACATATACCATAGCAGTGGTTTTGAAATTGCCGGTAATTTCAAATTCAAAATGACTGGGGATATGTACTTTGCAATTAATGCACGTCACTCAGTCAGTTCTGTCTTATGGTAAAGACGTCTTATAGGTAAATGAAGAGGTTAATTGTAATTATAATAACGTGTTTAATTTTATATTTTTTCCATGGAAATGTATTAAAAGCCTAATGAGTGTCGCATCATATTCTTTCGTCTGACGATGTATTTAGTCATAACCGCCTTCATTGGGTATATAAAATACATTGGGCAGAGGTTTTGATCATTACCGTTTTCATCCATCTACTAAATCATCTTCAAAAGGTTTTTGTTTATCAATATCATTACAATTTCTTTTACTTTCAAAGACGCATTGGTTCACTACAAAATGGAAAATTTGGGTTTCAAGTGATTGTTGACGAGATTTTCACAAGGCTCTCTGCAGAAGATATTGGCCGTTTCAAATGTCTTTCCAATAATTTTTATAGGGAATTGTCAAGTGATGGATTTCAGATGATGCATGCTCTCCGAAGTGGAGATTCAGTACAAAGAAACTACTCTCCTTTAAAGACACGTCAATTGTCGCTGACGACGTAGTTGCTGGTAATTTGGATGTTGTTAGAAGCAAAACTTTATGTTTTCCGAACAATGTCCACCCTAGCTTCTTACGTATTCTATCGTCAATTAATGGTTTGTTGTTAGTTTGCAATGAAGGGATTTGCTGTGAGCTGATTCTTTGGAATCCAACTACCAGGCGCTATAAGGTTTTGTCTGATGAGTACTTCAATTACAATCATGATCGAAACTCTGATACTGGTGGAATTTATTTTGATCAGTTCAATGATCTGAAAGTGCTGAACATCAGATGTTACCGTAATGTAGCTGCTGCTCGTGTTTAATCACGACGTCGTGAGTCATGGAGAACAATAAATTTCGGTAGCGTAAACAATTATGGTTCAAGTGGTTTCAAATCACGGTCTACAGGAGTTTATGCTGATAAAACCATATATTTTATGGTTTCAAATTATTGGTATCCACTAGGTGAGAGGAACATCGTTGCTTTTGATGTTCTGAGTGAGACTTTCAGAATGCTTCGTTTTCCAGAGAGTATTGTAGTCAATCCTTGCCAAGGGCATTTTTTGACCATCGCAAAGAGGCTGCATTTAATTGTTATTGGAAAGTCTGCTGAGCTAACTGCTGATTTGCTCAGATATGAAGAAGAAGGCTGGATGAAGGTGTTTGTTTTCAATAATCCTCGTGTAGTTGATTATGTAGATAGGCGCCAAAGGACTAATATAATTGAAGACATCAAGTGGCTGATAACAAGCATCTGGGGGGATATGATTGAAGTTGATCTGAGCAACAAACTTCTGAAATACCTCCAACATATTGACAACTACAATGGTCCGAAAGGAGCTTTACTTACCGAGACTACTGTTTCACCAATTGATTAGGAATTAGTATGCTGTATTTTATTGAATGTTGTTTGCTGTTTTGACAATTGTAGTTTGTATATATTTAGTTGTGTTAAAATTATTAACCATGTTTGTTATTTAAATTAAGTAAATGAATATTTATGTTTGAGAGTGTAAAAGCTTGTAATATTGGCAAAGGTCTGTTTAAATGATCAAAGCTCTGTTATTGGGAACAGATGTTTGAAAATAAAACAGTGGTTGATACATCTGTTGACTTGGGTCAACAGATGGTTGAACTTTGTATGCTGTTTCGCCCATTGATTTGGAATTAGTATGCTGTATTCTATTGATTGTTGTTAGCTGTTTTGAACTTTGTTTATTATATAGTTACTTCTGTTTGACACTTGTAGTTTTTTATATAATTAGTTGTGTTAAAATTATTAACCATGTTTGTTATTTAAATTAAGTAAATAAATATTTAGGTTTGAGAGTGTAAAAGTTTGTAATATTGGCAAATGCATGTTTAAATGATCAAAGCTCTGTTATTGGGAACAGATGTTTGAAAATAAAACAGTGGTTGATACATCTGTTGACTTTGGTCAACAGATGGATGAAAACAGATGTTTGGAACTACTGTTAAGAAAACTATGGTTAAAACCGTTGTTTGGTTAAAATGGTGGTTTAAAACCACTGTTGGGTTAAAATAGTGTTTTGTGGAGGTTGAAGGGGATTGAAACGACTGTTGGGTTAAAATATTGTTTTTTTGGAGAAGGAACATGCTTGAACCACTGTTTATATAATGACTGTTGTTAAAGCTTAGTGTTTTAATCCACTGATAGGCTATCCACTGATAGTTATAGTCAGCTACTGTTTTCATTTTCAGCACTGTAAACTACTGATATTGATTCATCAGTGGTTTCCTAACAACTGTCATCCATTATTCATCAGAGGTTGTCATGTGGACAGTACTTAGCCGTCAGATCTTTTGTAACCGCTGCCACGTCAGCATTCACTTTTTCCACCTATAAAACCCTAATCAAAACCCCAAACAGGGTTTTGACTGTCGAGTCGAATTCAATATTCCTTTCAAAAGCAGTTTTCACCAAATTCTATCAAATCACTCATCTTCTTCCTTCGTTCTTAACTACCTTTGATTTATCATGGATCTTCCATTCAAAACCCGTCATAACTACGAAAGTACACTTGCAGAAACAAGTCAAAACACAGGTTTTCATTCTGTGATTGATGCACTTTCATCTTCAAAGTACAAAACTTTGTTGACCTGCAATTAAACCATCTACCTGGATACCCAACGAGAGTTCTGGAAAAATGAAAAGCTTGAAACTAAGGATAAAAAGACCTTAGCTTTTACTTCATCAATAAGGGGAATTCCAGTGGTCATCACACCTCAAACCATTTCAGAGGTTTTTGAAATCAATGATCTTACAGGTAAAAGCTCTTTCCCAAAAATAGAGAACCAAACTGATTTCATTGGGAGAGGGTATGAAGAAGAAATGAAAAAGGATACTTTACAAAAGGGCAGTTTCTACCTGCTCCGAGGTTTTTATTTCATACACTCCTCATGTGTGTGTCAAATAAAATAACAGCTTTTAAATTGAAAATCCAATTCCTGGGCTATGCTATCATGGGTGAAGAAAATTTTAACTACTGTTAGGAGATTTTCAATCATATGGTTAAGAATGTTAATAAAAAATCATTTTTGTTGTTTCCAAGGTTTTTAAGTTTTTATCTTCAAAAGAAATTTTCAAAGGATAATGCACATGTGCTTATCCAAGGAAATCCTATTCAAATAAACAGTCTAACTTCTGAAACATTCACAAGGCTGTCAAAACCTTCAAAAACACAAACAGAGGTACCTGAGCAGAATTTAGCAGCAACAACTGCTCCTCAGGCCCCTGCTGTTGAGCCCACTGCTCCTGGTGATCACAGAAGCACAACCCCTGCTGTGAAACCCACACCAAAATCACCAAAAAGACCAAAAAGAAAACTATCCAAAACCCCCCCCCCCCCAAACCCACCAAAAAGGTGACTCTGGAAGATGAGATCCCAGAGGTAACACCTGTGACAACACAAAAGTCACCTGAAACCACTGCTACTACTTCCTCACAGCAGATGGAAGAAAATCTCAACCTGAGCCTAAAACTCATCCTGCATCCTCTCAAAAGGAACATGTTGTATCAACAGGGACACCACAATATGAAGGAATGGATTCACTTGAATCTATCTTCGACAGCCCAGCTCTCGGGGCAAATTCTCTTTCTACCCCTATCTTCACTGCACAACTCCCACTATCAATGATACCTCAGTTGGATGCACTTGATATAGCCTAGATAAAAATCAGTTCTTCTTAATCACCTGTCAATGAGAATATACCACAGTAAGTGACTGATTTTGGTGTCTCTATCTCTGCTAACCCACCAACAGTTTAGGAGGCTACACTATAGGAATTACAAGTAATTCCTGTCAGTAGTTTAAGTGGAGCAACTACTACAGGTGTTGAACCCACTGGTTTACACCTGGACAATAATTTCATTAGTGAGACTCCCTTGAAGGCAATTTCTTCTTTGGGAACCATAGTGTCCACTAGTGTGTTTCCATTATACACTGGTGACATTAAATTGGTAAGCTCTGTTGAAGAAAGAAGTCCCCAGTACCGAGAACAAGGGGCATCAGTGGATGATTTTTGTGAAACTTTTCCTAAGTCAACCAGTGATACAACCACCACTGGTGGGAAATCAGAGGATCCATTAACTTGGGTGATGGTTTAAAATACAAAGAATTGACGGAGAGGGTTGATAAACTTGACACATCTGTTGTAGAAATCAAAACTATGTTGCAACAATTGTTACAAGCTCAAAAGGCTACACCCACTGCTGCAACATCTGCTCCATCCGCTGCTGAGCTATGGCATCTGTTTCAACCTCTTCTTCACAAACAAAGACAATATGCAGATCAGCAGCATGAAGTTCAACTTCAAATGGTCAGAAATGTCATGGAAGCTAGGTACAAAGATACTCAAGCAGATATCAAAGCCATTAAAGCTCATCTGCTTCAAACTACTGGCACTACTCCTCCTTCAATCATCTATGTTGAAAATCCTGATGATGTCAAAAACGGGGGGAGGGGGAAACTAAAGGGAAGAAGGAAAAAGAAGATGGTTTATACATGCCACCAGAACGAATGTCCAAACTTGTGGTAGAAATCCTAAGGCCAGATGGTTCCAAAAAGGTTGATGAGACTCAAAATGCATTTGTTGCATTAAAGGCAAACATCAAAGAGTCAATGGAAATAAAAGGGTCTAAAAGGTTTGAGGAGGAGAAGAAAGTTTAGATGGAAAAAGAAGAGCAGGGTACTTCTAAACCTAAAAGAAGACAGCCTACCAGAAAAGTAAGCCAACCCAAAACCACACCTTCCAAAACCACCAAACAAACTCCTCAAATCCCCAAAAGTTCCTCTCATCAAACCTCCAAACCAACAGATGTTAAAACACCTGTTGTATCAACAGTTGTTGGTACTTCAGTTGTTTCAACAGATGTTATCTCAACAATTGCCATCACTACTACATCAACCCACACTCAATCCACTGCTATACCAAAAACAATATCACCACCACAAAAACCACCTGCCAAAAAGCAGAAAACAACAGTTGACACATCAACTGTTGTAGTGACAACAGTGGTTAAAACACCAGTTGTTTCAACAGCTGTTAGTCAGATACCCACTACTTCAATCACTACCACTCAACCCATAAATACACGACCAACTTCTCCAAAGAACAAAAGGAGAAGGATAACAAACATTGTACTGGAAGATGACACTTCCCCAACTCTAACATCTACACAACCACTGTCCCTTGTCACCATTCCAAACCCTCTTCCATTTTCTTCAGTTCAACCCTTCACTCAAAACACTGCCATTGTCCCTGCAGGAGTACAATATCCTCTAGATCTTCCAGCAGCATGGAGGAAATCAAATCCTTCTACTCTGAAGATGATCCTGAAAAGAGGAAACTCCCATCTGTTCAATGTTATCCTTTGCCAAGAAATATAGAAGAATATCTCAAAATAAAGGCCCAACAAGCAGAGGATATATCTAAAAGAGACACGGAGGGAAAGTCTGACAAAGAGATTCAAAGAAACTATCAATACCAGCTCACCAAAGTTAGAACTTTAGAGAAGTTCTCAAAAGTACTTTGTCAGAAATTATCAGAAAAAGATGATGAAAGCATTAGAAATGACTATCTTGAATACATCATGGCATACAAGAAGTACAGGTCAGAAAAGTATCAATACAAAGAATGGACTGTCACACCCCCAAAATCCACCATGTGGAGTATCACCGCTTGGAGACGTGACATGACCAGGATCGAGCCACCAATCATATTGAACAACGTAATTAAGTAAACAAAACCAACCACAATACAATTGGTGACCAAAAGAAAGTAACCAACATTAAGTTAACAGCGAAAGCATAAAACGTAAAACCAAAACATAAGTTCAATAAGTTCATAAAGTTCAAATATTAAGCACGGAACATAACAGTCCATATCCCACAATGACCTCCTCCTCGTGCAAGCTCCATAAGCATTTAATGACCTATAAGGCATGTAACAACGAGTCAACAACAAAGTTGAGTGAGTTCACAGTTGGTTGTTTAGTTTTAAGTTGTTTCCGAAAACATGGTTTGTCTTTTGCTGGCTTACTTGCCGTGGGGGTTACCCCATTTTTGAAAGTATGATTAACCAGTTCCTTCTTTATTACCCAAACCATATCTATGATCAGTGGCGGATTCCCCATGTGAACCACTAGACCGTTACCATATCGACTACTAACGAAAGTAAGTTATGCCCTACGTTAATGTCTATCATCATTGATAGTTTGCCATAGTCCGTTTTAATTTTTTAACCCACTCCCAACCACCGGGAATCCCATGCCTTAGAAAGTGTGTGAACTCACCTTGGTTTGCTCGGTTTGATTAGTTACTCTAATAATCAGAAATCAAGCACGTCCTAATAAAGTACAGATAACAATCAGTTTCTCATGCATGCATAACACGTATCCTACGTACGGTTTATCTACTCATTACCCCTATCACGTACCACACAATTCTAATGTCAAGGTATTTTGTTATATTATTTTACCCTACAATAATATAACTATCTCACAAAATAAACAAGTATCCACACAAGTGTTCTAGTATAAAATATATATTCTTAATATATATTTAACCACTTTACTTGTAAAAGTCAACCTCCGACACTTTGTATTTTGTAACAAAACTCATGGCGAAGTTTATTTTGAAAAACAAAGTTAAAACGTATTTGTGAATACTTGTTGGAAAAATAATTTCTAAGTGTTGGAAATTTTAGAAAATTTCGCCAGAGTTTCCTTTGTAAATGGAGGTGTCCATGCTTATTAGCATATCATTTTCTTTTCGGAAATCATTCAATCAATCAACAACAAGTTACTAACGACATTACACTAGTCAAGTGCAAAAACAATGCACTTTACATAACAACATGAACTTGGTTTTTCATAAAAACGCGTAGTAACTTAGTGGGGTGTTTAGTGGGTTTAGTTACCCTCCAAAGTGTGTCTAGTTTTGTAAAACTCTCCTTCTCGGGATTTTTAGATGTTCACAACTTGTGAATATATTTTACAAAAATATTTATTTACCACATTTTCATGTTTCACTAGCATCCTTATACTCCTTTTAACTCCAAAAAAATAATGTGTATGCAAGAAAAAGTTATGATCCTTCAAAACCCGTCTTTCAACTTGGTTTGTTTAGGAAATCATCCTCAAGGCTTGGATTTACAATATTTCTAGTTTACTTGGTTTATTATTTTTCAAGAAAAATCATCCTACTTTCAAGTTCATGTTTTCACTAGTGGATGATTATTTCATATACACATAATCATCCCTAACTTGTTAAGCCATGTTTTTAATCATAACTTAACAAGTCTCATATGATGACTAACCATTATATTACTAGTAACCATCAAGAAATTAACAACACATTCGAACAACATCATACTACCATTATTTCATCTTGTTTCTTCATCTTTAAGCTTATGTTATAAGATTTATGTTTATGATCTTTTAGTGTTCTTGAGATTTCATCATGAAATAACTATTAACCACCCTAAACATGAAGTAAATGAGGATCAAAGAAGCTTACTACTAGCTTTTAGGCTAGGGAAGAAACACTAGAGAAAATGAGTGGATAAAAGCACAAGAGAGAGGTCATTGATGATCCGTGAGCTCCACACTTCGTGATTCACCTTGATACACCTTGGGATGGTCTTGGAATACTTGTATCAAAATCGAAAAAAATGATGGTGGTGACAAGGGGGTTTCGGCCGAGTTTTGTAGAGGAGAGGAAGAGAGAGTTTATGTTGGTGATAAGTGGAGGATGATGGTTATGTGATTTTATTATAATCAAGTTCTTTTATCCATTGGTTAACATGCTCAAGAAGTACACAACAATATCTTACATGATCTTGTGGAATCCAAGAAGGGATTATGGTTGGGATTATGAAGATTTGAAATGATCTTGTGTTGTGTGGCCATGAGAGCCGAAAATCTAGGCAAGGGGAGGGGGTTAAGTTGAAAATTGAGTGGTAAATAAATCAATTAGTGGAAGGTTAAACTGTAAGATCTAATATTTAGTGTGTACCATGTCTTACGTAGTGTGTTTAAGTGTTCGGGGACCATGACTAGCTCAGAATAGGTGAAACAATGTTTCTAATAATATTTTTGTGTTCCGGGTAATGTCTGGTTGTTCAGTTGGATACCGTTCCGTTAAAGTGCTAAGTTATTCCATTGGTGTCCTATATATATCTTTTTGTAACATTTTTAATTCCCAACATTTAGGAGAGTATATAGAGCTATTTAGTCAATTTTCTGCACAAGACTAGTATGTTAAAAAGCACGTGTAAGTATGACACAGTAATCAGAAAGCAGTTAAGTAATTCAGCACAGTCATCAAGCACTTTAATTAACATTAATGAATCGTACGAATACATGTAATTTTAAGGGTTCTCACATTCTCCCCCTGTGCAGAGAATTTCGTCCCGAAATTTAGCACGTGGTTACTGAGGAAGCTAGTTAAGTTGTGTGGTTTCCTGGTTTTTCCTGGGGTGTCATCATCCCCCCGTTGGCTTGGAATTTCGTCCCGAAATTCTGCAGTAGCTTCAGCCTCAGTAGTGGTTGCACTTTTCTTAAACAACTGGGGATACTTGAGTTTCATTTGGTCTTCTCGTTCCCAGGTATACTCTGGGCCACGACGGGAGTTCCAACGAACTCGAACAAGGGGTATCCTGGTATGCTTGAGAACTTTAACATCTTTATCAGTAATCTCTACTGGTTCCTCGACGAATCGCAGCTGATCGTCGATAGTGAGCTCCATGAGAGGAACTATGAGGGTCTCATCTGACAGACACTTCTTCAGATTCGACACATGGAAAAGATTTTGAACTCCGCTGAGTTCTGTCGGTAGATTCAGCTTGTAGGCCACCTTGGCAATCTTCTCAATGATTTCGAAGGGTCCAACATATCGTGGGTTGAGTTTTCCTCGTTTGCCAAAATGAACTACACCTTTCCAAGGTGAGACTTTAAGTAGCACTCGATCCCCAACCTGGAACTCGAGTGGTTTCCTTCGCTTATCTGCATAGCTTTTCTGACGGTAACGAGCTGCCGCCATTCGTTGTCATATCTGAGCAATCCTTTGGGTTGTATCCACTACAAGTTCTGGGCCAGTGATTTGACTGTCGCCAACTTCTGCCCAACAAAGAGGGGATCGACACTTCCGTCCGTACAATGCCACGAACGAAGCGGCCTGGATACTGGTGTGGTAACTGTTGTTATACAAAAACTCCACTAATGGGAGATGTTTTTCCCAGCCATTACCGAAGTCGATTACACATGCCCTAAGCATGTCTTCAAGGGTTTGGATGGTGCGTTCGGATTGCCCATCCGTCTGTGGATGATATGCCGTGCTCATGTCTAATCGAGAACCAAAGGACTTGTGCATAGCTTGCCACAATTCAGATGTAAAACGTGGGTCACGATCAGAAATGATGGAGGTTGGCACTCCGTGCCTTGATACTACTTCCTTTAGGTAGACGTCTGCTAGAGTGGAAAACTTATCCGTTTCCTTGATAGCCAGAAAATGTGTAGACTTGGTCAGTCGATCCACGATCACCAAAATGGTATTATTTCCGCATTGAGATCTAGGCAGGCCAGTAACGAAATCCATGGAAATTTGCTCCCATTTCCATTTAGGTATCTCTGGTTGTTGAAGTAGGCCTGATGGTTTCTGGTATTCAGTCTTGACTCTCGCACAAATCAAACATTTACTGACGTAGGTTGCTATATTGGCTTTCATGCTAGGCCACCAGTACGTAGTCTTGAGATCGTGGTACATCTTATCCGAACGAGGATGTACTGAGTAACGAGACTTGTGCGCTTCATCCATCACAAGTTCGCGTAAGTTTCCGTAAAGTGGAACCCAGATGCGCCCTGTTACATAGTAGGCGCCGTCTTCCTTTTGTTCTAGCCGCTGCCTCGATCCTCGTAAGGACTCAGCCCTGATGTTCTCTGTTTTCAATGCTTCAACCTGAGCATCTCGTATTTGAGCGGGAAGGCTAGAGTGAATGGTAAGTTGTAACGCACGTACACGCTTAGGTATAGTATCCTTTCGACTGAGGGCGTCGGCCACAACATTGGCTTTGCCCGGATGATACTTGATCGCACATTCGTAATCATTCAAGAGTTCAACCCATCGACGTTGTCGCATGTTTAATTCCTTTTGCTTGAAGATATGCTCGAGACTCCTGTGATCGGTGTAAATGGTACACTTGGTACCATACAGGTAATGTCTCCATATCTTAAGTGCGAAAACAACTGCTCCCAATTCCAGGTCGTGTGTAGTGTAGTTCCTTTCATGAACCTTAAGTTGGCGTGATGCGTATGCAATGACCTTGTCATGTTGCATCAACACGCAACCAAGTCCTTGGATGGAAGCGTCGCAATAAACCACAAAATCATATGTGCCTTCAGGCAATGAGAGGATAGGCGCGCTACAAACTCTATCTTTTAAGTGCTGAAATGCGGACTCCTGTGCATCACCCCAACGATAGCTGACACCCTTCTGAGTCAGTGAAGTGAGAGGTTGCGCAATCTTTGAGAAATCCTTGATAAACCTTTTGTAATATCCTGCCAATCCTAAAAATTGGCGGATTTCTATTGGTGTACGAGGTGCAGGCCAGTTCTTGATCGAGTCAACCTTGGATGGATCCACATGAATCCCATTCTTGTTTACCACATGGCCTAGAAAGTGGACTTCGCGAAGCCAGAAGTCGCATTTCCAAAACTTGGCATACAACTGCTCTGTTCGAAGAAGTTCCAAAATAAGCCTCAGGTGTTGCTCGTGTTCTTCCTGACTCTTCGAATAGATCAGGATATCGTCGATGAAAACTATGACAAACTTATCCAGGTAAGGCTTGCACACTCTGTTCATGAGATCCATGAAGACTGCAGGTGCATTCGTCAATCCGAAAGGCATAACCAGAAACTCGTAATGCCTATACGAGTCCTGAATGCTGTCTTAGAGATATCCTCATCTCGGACCCTCAGTTGATGGTAGCCTGACCTCAGGTCAATCTTTGAGTAGAAACTCGACCCTTGCAACTGGTCGAATAAGTCATCAATGCGTGGGAGAGGATAACGATTCTTCACGGTCACCTTGTTGAGTTCGCGGTAGTCAATACACATTCTGAAGGTACCGTCTTTCTTCTTCACGAATAACACTGGAGCTCCCCAAGGCGAAGATCTAGGACGTATGAAACCCTTTTCCAAGAGTTCTTGCAGTTGCGTGGACAGTTCTTCAAGTTCTGATGGAGCTAGACGATAAGGTGCTCGAGCTTTGGGCGCTGCTCCAGGAGTTAGCTCGATTTGAAACTCAACCTGACGATGAGGCGGAAGACCAGGTAATTCCTCAGGAAATACCTCAGGAAAATCACGTACAATAGGTATGTCTTCTATCTTCCTTTCTTCCGAGGATGTATTAGAAACGAGGGCTAGAGTAGCAGTGTGGCCCCTTCGCAAACACTTCTGGGCCTTAAGGAAAGAGATGATGCCCACAACATCACCACTCTTGTCGCCACGAATTACGAGGGGTTCTTTACCAGAACGAGGGATGCGACAATCTTCTCGTTGCAAAGAATTTCTGCTTGCTGACGAGATAACCAATCCATCCCAATAACAACGTCGAAACTACCCAGAACGATAGGAATAAGATCGATAGAGAAGGTCTGACCAGCTAGGACGAGGTTACAGCCCTTAACTATGTGTGTGGCTTCAAGACTTTTACCGTTTGCTAGTTCTACCGCGTGTTTGGTGTTCAGAAGTGTTGGAGTGCGCTTAAGCATTTGGCTAACTTTTAAGGACACGTAACTAGTATCGGCACCCGAATCAAATAAAACAGTAACAAATAAGTGTTCGAGAAGAAACTTACCCATCACAACATTGGGATCATTCCTTGCATCACCCTGACCAATCACGAAGGCACGACCTCGGGTGCCATTGCCATTATTGTTACCCCCGTTGTTGCCTCCATTGTTGTTCCCGTTTCCTTGGTTGTTGTTGTTCTGATTCTGGTTCAGCTGAGGACAATTCCTGTTAAAGTGGCCTTCAGCGCCACACTAAAAGCATCCTTTATTGCCCTGCTGTTGCTCCTGCTGGTGGTTCTGTGGAGCTTGTTGTTGTTGTTGGCGATTCTGATTTGTTGGTCGTGCGCCCCTGCAATCCTTTGCTTCATGACCAAACTTGTTACACCTCAGACAATGACCCTTGTGACACTGCCCGCTATGATGCTTGTTGCACCGGCTACACTTGGGGTGGTTCCCTTGGTATCCACCCTGTCCTTGACTACCAGAAGATTGCTGACCAGGACTCTGGTAGTCATCAGTCTTCCGCTGCTGGGACTGAGACTGAACTGAAGTAGAGCCCTTGCCGGAATTTCCATCCCACTTGCGTTTGTTATCACTGGGAGCATCAGAAGTAGTAGTAGCGTTAATACACTTGGGCAGCCTTTTCTGCTCAACTGCCTGATCAATGAGACGAGGAGCCAACCGGATGATTTACTGAATGGTGCCAAGGTTAGCTGAGGTTACGTGGCTTTGAATTTCTGGCACCAAACCCTTAAGGTACAGCTCGATACGCTTGATAGGAGGATCCACCATAGTGGGACACAAGATAGCTAGTTCGTTCGATCTCTTTGTGTATGCCTCGATTTCAGACCCCGTCATCTTCAAATTGAAAAATTCCACCTCTAGCTTGTGGATGTCGTCATGACTACAGTACTCTTCCTTGATCAATTCTTTGAATTCATTCAATGGGGTGGCATTAGCAACCGCCATCCCTGGCAGTTGAACCTGTACTTTCCACCAGGTTAACGCATCACCTTCGAGTGTTCCAGTAGCAAATTTCACCCTACGATCTTCAAGGCGTTCACACATCTCAAAAACAGACTCAAGCTTCTCGAACCAGTGAAGAAGGCCTACAGCTCCTTCTATGCCGCTGCAAGTACTAGGTTGGCAATCCATGAACGTTTTGAACGTACATATGGGAGGCTGAGCATGTTGACCTGTGGCGCGAGAATAAAAGACAAGGTTAAGCATAAGAGTTGGTTCGCGAGGGTAGGTTCTAAACGTCCTAAGATGGGTTGATATGGTAGGTTATACCTCTTGCAGGGACAGCTGCGAGTGCCTCAGCCACTCGTTCGTTGATTAGAGCCGTCAGCTGGGCTTGAGTTAGGTTGATACGTCCTGTAACACCCCGTGTTCTCGAATGTCAAAGTCAAAGTCAAAGTCAAAGTCCAAGTCAAGTTTGACTTCTTTGACTGTAAA
Source organism: Helianthus annuus (assembly GCF_002127325.2). NCBI lineage: Eukaryota > Viridiplantae > Streptophyta > Magnoliopsida > Asterales > Asteraceae > Helianthus > Helianthus annuus. Next base: position 97,682,986 of record NC_035440.2, on the reverse strand, counting down.
TAGTCTATTTTATGTTTTGTATTATGTGGAGTAAGTGTTGTTTATCAGAGAAATCGAAGTAATCGAATGTTTAATCGACGCGAAACGATTTACGACTGTGAATAGTAGGAAGTAACAATGCGATAAAGTTAATCAATCAATAATCAAGCTAATCGAATCATCAATCGAACTCGAGACTCGAATTATGCAGCTTTGGTGTTATTATACATGTGTGTGTGTGCCTTATGTGTTACCTGTGCGTGTTTACATTATGTTTTGTGTGGTAATCAATCGAATCAATCAAATCAAAACTTGAAACTCAATCGAACTCAATCGAAATCAAAATCGAATATGGAATGTAGATGCTTGTATGTAGATATAGTGGTTGGGATTAAAAGTAATTTGAATAGGAAACTCTATCGTACTCGTATCATCTTCAATCGAAATCGAAATATCAGAAATCGTCGCACCGAACACTCGAAACAGGCTATGGATCGATCAGGCTCCTAGCCGATCGAACAGCCCACCCGATTGGACAGACTGTTCGATCGAGCAGGCTGTCCGATCGGGATGCCTGGCCGATCGGCCAGCCATTTTCCCTTTTGGAAGCCTATAAATAGGCCTGTCATTATCATTCTTTCCACTTTTGGAAACCCTCTGACCGACCAGCTCGTGCTCACCTTCTTTTCTCAGATTTCTCTCAATCCCGGTAAGATCTCATCCCAAATCTTGTATGATTTTGATCTATACATGCTCCTACACCTTTCTATCTTTCAAATCTTGATTTCTAACCGTGAAATCACCAAGATCTAAGCATTCTAGGATGATGTCATCATGGTGTTCTTCAAGAACTTCATGTTTTGGCCTCAATCCACCAAGAATCACTTGGAACTAGCCGATTTCCACATAAACAAACTAAGATCTATCACAGATCTGAACATTTACATGGTGTGAAGGATTGAAAGAAGGATTTCAAACTTTCTTTCAACTCTTTTACACTCAATGCCTTCAAACCGGTAGAAACGGAGCTTGAACCAACTCACCAATTATTCTAATGGTACAGTGGTTCAAGATTCGGATTCTATCTACGAGGTTCACCGATTTCGGGTTAAACGTTAAACCACCGTTCCGAACCGTTCACCGGCCGGACTTGGGTGATTCTTGTCCGAGCAGGAGAAACAAGTAAGAACGAAGGTTCCATTGTTCAGCTCGTTGTCAAAATACCTTGATATAACGACAAAACAATCAGAACAGCCAAGTGTTAGACGAACATGCCGACCAGGTCAAGATGCTGACCGATCGAACAGGCTGTTCGAACGAACAGCCCAACCGATCGGACATGTCAGCCGATCGACCAGGCCAGCCGATCGGTTAGCAAGTGGCCCCACACTTTGACAATTTCATGATGTAAAGCATTGAACGAAGTGATGTATGATCGAATGAGATGTTCGATAACATTACTCATCGGATCATGAGATACCATGCTTCAACACTTAATCGATTTTCAACTCGTTCGACGTATTGGAGTGCCACCCGATCGAACATGTTGTCCGATCAGGTGACATCCTTCTGAGGACAAACTAACGAAGTGTCTAACCAATCGGTTAAGTCGGCCGATCGAACGGCCCGTTCGATCGATCGACCTGAAAGGTAAGAACACTTCAATGTTCTCAGATACTACAACGAAAACTTCAAAAGGTCAATCCATCATACACAAACACATCCTACTCAAAGGAAGAAACAAACTACTCGAACAGCCCAACCGATCGAGCCAACCGGCCGATCGAACAGGCTGTCCAAACGGACATTCCAACCGAACGAAGAACCCGTTCGATTGAACCTTCTGTTCGATCGACCAGGCCGTTCGACCCAGCATCACTTGTTTCCATTTGACACGTTACTCATCGTTATGCTATCGAACTATTCAGGCTAACCCTACTCTCAAGCGCTCCCTTCAATCCATCAATCAATCGCTGTGAGTATACTCGAACCCTTTTTGCTTTAGCACTTTTGGGTGTTACATACGTTACTTATCTAAATCACAATCGAACACACTACTCAATTACTTTATACGCTAACCGATATGCATGTATTACATGACTAAATGAATGCTTGTTGTTATGTTTACACGTGGAATTCTGTCTACCTGCCTTAACAACGTAGTACTATAGTTTGGACTCAGCACCCGTTCACACGGGGGTTGTTAAGGACAATTACTTGCATGGATTACGGTGGTAATCATGTATTGCGAACTGTCTCGGACAGTCAACCCGCAGTCATTGGTATCGATAGATCCATGTCGATAATTAACATGCTTCGTTTTCCTCTGTGTACGTGTTGGTTATGCGTAAACTATTTCGAACTCTATATACTATTATCAAACTTGTATGCTCATCTTTACATTTTATGTATTGACTTTATTTTAATGTATGTGACAGGCAATTAGGATGCTTATCTGCTAGGAAGGCGAGCTAGGAATAAGCGTCTAGAGCATAGTTTTCTGTAGATCTTGCAGATCGAGTCTCTAGAAGCATTTGAACAATATTTACATTATTTATGTAAATCTGAGTTGTCGAAACAGAATATTTGACTAGATGCTTATCTGTAATAACTTGTTTTACTACTTGGGATACGGTATGGGACGTATTATTTAAACTAAATAGTAATGATAGTTGTTTTGGAAACTTCTTGACAATCTGTTTAGCTCACTGCCATGCCCCGATGATTCCGCCATCGGTTGGAGCCATAACTATAGGGAATTAGGCTAGACACGACCTAGTCCGGTAGCTGTCTTAGAGACCTAGACTATAGTTAGGAACCAACAGACCAAGCGTATGTGCTATATCCTGTTACTCTTCGCTATCACTGCACTCGAATTTTCAAATAAGATCAAGCGATTTAGTCAGGATTAGGTGTGAAAACCGCAAACTCTCGACTAAATTGCTTGATCAATGCTGATTTTATCAATTCATCAATGATTTCTTCATTAAATTTTCAGAACTAACGAGGAGAATCATACCAAATCAGGAGTGAAATCCACATTTTGATGAATAATCTCCTCAATTTTACTAAAACAAGGAAGAAGTTGCTAAGCTAGGGGTGAAACCCTAACCTTGACAACTTGTTCCGGATTTTATTTATCTCACCAAAGCCTCGACGGACTCCAACGACCTGAACTCATGAGTATGACCTAGGGAGCGCGTGTTGAATGCCCAAGAATTGAGGCAGAAACGCGGTCCCGAAAGTCGAAAAGTGACGACAAGTCTACTGCGAATAGTCGGATCGCTTTGGGTAGTCGACGTCTATTAGCCACAGACAATCTATTTCTCGATTTTATGTGTTTCGATTCTGAGCCCGCAACTGCTAACTCTGATAATTCGTCGATTTCATGCGTTTTAAGTGTGTTTACCTGTTTATGTGTTTAATTTTGATGTTCGCTCGATTTTTGCTATCACTTTGATCAACGCACACGACTCGCATTGCTCTTCTATCTCAAGACGCTAACAAGTCGCTGCAATTTTAGACAGTATTGTGCTACGATTATACTATACTACTCGACACGCTATACGACTATACAATGCTACTCGATATGCGATATGCGACCGATATATACAAGCGACACGCGAACTTTGAATAGTAGGTTTCTGTATTCTGACAGCCTCTGTGACTGAATGCGTATGTGCTTCTATGTTTCTGTGTTTCTATGTTTATGTGTTTTTGTGCTCTACGTGCTTATGTGCTTCTGTGATTACGTGAATCAGTGATTATGTGCTTATGTGTTTGCGTGATACGTGTTTCGACGTGTTACTAAGCTTTAGTGAGTAGTAGACGTGTGAGGTGAGATACGATTTGTTGTGTCTGAGACCTACGACGATGCCTGTTGCAGACCATGTCGTCATCTAGACACCGAACCCCACTTACCCGCCAGGAGAAGAGAGACAAGCGTCTTGCTGCTATCATCGCCAAGCAAGTGGCAAAAGCTGTGAGCGAGGTGTATGAAAATGTCAGCAAATCGTCTGAGGAGTCGCGAACCGATGCTCCTAAAGATGCCAACAAGACCGTTTTCAGCTTCAAATAGTTTAAGGCATGCGGACCCAAAGAGTTTACCGGAGAAGATGGCCCTACCGCCATGTTTCAATGGTTTGATTCAGTCAAAGTCACTCTGCGCCAAAGCGGCTGTCCTGAAAATCTCCGTACCCTAAATGCAACCGGCGTTTTCCAGTCCCGAGCTCTAGACTGGTGGACGACCGAACGAAACAAACGCGGGAATGATGCAGCTTATGAGCTGACTTGGGAAGAGCTGAAGGCCATCATGATGGACGAATTCTGCCCTCCCCATGAACGCCAAAAGCTGGAGGACGAGTTTTGGAACATCAAGCAGAAGGACGGAGACAACGCTGCTTTAACTGCTCACTTCAAGCAGCTTAGCATTATCTGTCCCGATCAAGTCAAGACGCCAGACATGGCCATCAAGAAGTACATTCGAGCTCTACCTGATTGTGTTGCCGACTTCGTTCATGCCGCCAAGTCGTCATCAATCGAGGAGACTTACTTGCTTGCCGCCGAGATCAATGACAAGCGGGTAAAGTCTGGTTTCTGAGATAAGCCATCCAACTCTCTGCATCAAGCTACAACTGCAACAACCACCGACTCCACTTCTCAACCATCCAAGTCATCACGCCGCAAGAAGAAGCACAACAACAACAGCTCCAGCAACAAGAACTGTGCTGTCACAACAACTGCTGCCCCTCTGCAAGCCGTACCGGCACAGCAACAGTCTCATCACCGACCAGCTCCAGTGACCAATGCACCGCCAACAAAGTGTGCTTACACAGGACCCCACCCGCACTGCCCGACATGCTCATATCATCATACGGTGGGAATCGCCTATCGTTTTTGCGCTCATTGCAATCTATACGGTCATTTCACTGCAAACTGTCACTATGGTCCTCGTCAAGCCCCAGTTCAAGCTGCCGCTCATCAAGCTCTACTCCCAGCCCCTTAAGGCCAACCCGCAGCTCAAGCACCCGCGGTCAATGCTCGAGTCTGCTATGCATGTGGCGATCCTAACCATTTTGCAAACATGTGCCCAAACAGGGTGGTGAAACAAGAGCCCCAACAGCAGTAGCAGCAGCCTCAACAGCAGCAACAAGCAGCCCGTGCCAGAACCTTCAACATCAACGCCCGTCAAGCCCAGGCTGACAGCAACGTGGTTAATGGTACGTTCCTTGTGAATGGTATTTATGCATCGTGTTTGTTTGATACTGGAGCCGATAACTGCTTTGTGTCGTTTGAATTCGAGAAGCTCCTTAGTCGTAAGCGCTCCTATCTCCCCTTGACATTCGAAGTCGAAGTCCCTACTGGAAGAACTGTCACCGTTAATTCTGTTCTCCATGATTGTACTCTCGAGCTCAACAATCACATCTTCCCAATCGACCTTATTCTGATGCAGCTCGGAAGTTTCGACATCATAGTAGGCATGGACTTTCTTCGCGAAAACCATGCTGAAGTTGTGTGTTTTGATAAGATGATTCAATTCTCGCTCGCGAATGGTGATCTTTTATGTGTGTACGATGAAACTGCTTCGAAAGGTCACAAGCTCATGTCGTGTATCCAAGCTAGCAGGTATCTACGCAAGGAATACAGAGCTTTCTTGGCCAACATTGTAGTAGCGGAGAAGGAAAAGAAAAAGAAGGCCGAAGTCAAAGACATTCCAGTGGTCCGTGAATTTCCTCAGGTATTCCCTGACGATCTTCCTGGACTCCCGCCAAGTCGTGATATCGACTTTCGTATCGACCTCATTCCTGGAGCCAATCCCGTACCCAAAGCCCTTTATCGACTCGCACCATCCGAAATGCGGGAACTTTCGAACCAACTCCAGGAGTTACTTGAAAAAGGCTTTATTCGCCCGAGCACTTCTCCTTGGGGCGCACCAGTCCTTTTCTTCAAAAAGAGGGATGGGTCGTTCAGGATGTGCATCGACTATCGGGAATTGAATAAGTTAAACATCAAGAACCGTTATCCTTTGCCTCGAATCGATGACTTATTTGATCAGCTGCAAGGTGCTAAGTGTTTCTCGAAGATCGATATACGTTCAGGCTATCATTAATTGCGCATTCAAGAAGAAGACATCCCCAAAACTTCTTTTCGCACTCGTTATGGCCATTATGAATTCGTTGTTATGCCTTTTGGTTTAACCAACGCACCCGCGGTTTTCATGGATCTGATGAATCGCGTATGTAAGCCATTTCTAGACCGTTTCGTCATCGTGTTCATCGACGATGTCTTGATCTACTCCAAATCGAAAGCCGAACACGCGCAACATGTGTTTGGTTCTCGAGCTACTCCAGGGGAATCAACTCTATGCCAAGTTCTCCAAGTGCGAATTCTAGCTGGAGGAGGTTCAGTTTCTGGGACACATCGTTAATAGTCAAGGTATTCATGTCGATCCCGCGAAGATTGAAGCAGTTAAGAGTTGGATTACGCCCAAGAACCCGTCCGAAGTTCGTTCTTTTCTCGGACTAGCGGGCTACTATCGACGATTTATCGAAGGATTCTCTAAGATCGCTGTGCCACTTACCGCCCTTACTCATAAAGACAAGTCTTTTGTTTGGGGAACTGAACAAGAGTCCGCCTTCCAAACCCTCAAACATATGCTTTGCAATGCTCCTGCTCTCACGTTGCCCGACGGAAACAACGATTTCATTGTCTATTGTGATGCTTCCAACCTTGGTCTTGGCTGTGTCCTCATGCAACGGGACAAGGTTATAGCTTACACATCTCGTCAGCTTAAAATCCATGAGAAGAACTATACAACCATGATCTCGAGCTAGGCGCAGTTGTTTTTGCATTGAAGATTTGGCGACACTACCTGTATGGTACCAAGTGTACGATCTTCACCGATCATAGGAGTTTACAACACATCTTTAATCAGAAAGAACTGAACATGCGTCAACGCCGATGAGTAGAACTTCTTAGCGATTACGACTGTGAGATTCGTTATCACCCAGGCAAGGCAAATGTTGTTGCCGACGTGCTCAGCAGACGGAGTTATTTGCTCAGTATTCGCAATACCCAAGCCCAACATAATCTCGAAACCCTCATTCGTGAAACCCAGCATGCCTGTTTTAACGAACGCACCTTGAAGAAGGAGAGAATCTATCACGATGGAGCTCAGCTTGTAAGCAAAGCAAATGGGATTTTCTATTATCTGGACCGAATTTGGATCCCTAAGCGAACCGATTTGCGAAAGATTATAATGAACGAAGCCCACAAATCCCGGTATTCTATTCATCCCGGTGCGGATAAAATGTACCAGGACCTTCGTTACAAGTACTGGTGGCCGGGCATGAAATTGGATATTGCTCTCTATGTTGGAAGTTGCCTGACTTGTGCAAGAGTTAAGGCTGAACATCAACGACCTTCTGGCTTACTCGAACAACCTCCAATCCCTATATGGAAGTGGGAGAGTATAGCTATGGATTTCATAACCAAGCTTCCGCCCACGCCATCAGGTCACAACAGCATTTGGGTTATAGTTGATCGTCTGACCAAATCAGCCCACTTTTTGCCAACACGGGAAGACTACAAGGTAGAACGACTAGCCCGAATCTACACCGATGAGATCATTTGTAATCATGGTACGCCTCGTGACATCATTTCAGACTGTGACGCTCGGTTTACTTCGAGATTGTGGGAAACGCTTCAAGCAGCTCTTGGTACGACGCTTAACCTGAGTACCGCATTCCACCCTCAAACCGACGGGCAGACTGAAAGAACGATCCGCACTCTTGAAGACATGCTCCGTGCGTGTGTCATAGACTTCGGTGGTAGTTGGAACAAGTACCTACCATTAGTCGAATTCTCGTACAACAACAGCTATCATGCCAGCATACAAATGGCACCATTCGAGGCTTTATAAGGAAGGAGATGTCGATCGCCTATTGTATAATTAACCGGTCCTGAGTTACTACAAGAAACGACTGACAAAATCCTCCAGATTCGAGACAACTTGTCGAAAGCCAGGGATAGACAGAAAAGTTACGCCGATAGAAGACGCAAGCCCCTTGATTTTACGTTGGCGACTACGTACTCCTAAAGGTATCACCTTGGAAGGGTGTGGTCAGATTCGGCAAGAAAGGGAAACTAGCGCCTCGATATGTTGGACCTTTTAGGATTCTGGAAAGGATCGGAAAATTCGCCTACAGACTCAAACTACCGGATGAACTTAGTAACGTCCACCCGACTTTCCATGTGTCAAACCTCCGAAAATGCCTAGCTGATCATGATCTGATTGTACCTCTCGACGACCTTTAGGTCAACGAAACGCTACACTTCGTGGAAAAGCCTGTCGAAATCATGGACCGCCAAACCAAGCAACTCAGACGCTCGCGCATCCCTATCGTGAAAGTCCGATGGGAAGGCAAACGAGGCGCAGAGTTTACTTGGGAACTCGAAAGCGACATGAAGGCCAAGTACCCGCAGTTGTTCAAGTGAAGATCTGAAGCGAGAAATTGGTAAAATCATCCACGATGATGTGCAGCTTTCAGCCTAATTTCGGGACGAAATTCCCTAAACAAGGGGAGGCTGTAACACCCCGTGTTCTCGAATGTCAAAGTCAAAGTCCAAGTCAAGTTTGACTTCTTTGACTGTAAATAGTCTATTTTATGTTTTGTATTATGTGGAGTAAGTGTTGTTTATCAGAGAAATCGAAGTAATCGAATGTTTAATCGACGCGAAATAATTTATGACTGTGAATAGTAGGAAGTAACAATGCGATAAAGTTAATCAATCAATAATCAAGCTAATCGAATCATCAATCGAACTCGAGACTCGAATTATGCAGCTTTGGTGTTATTACACATGTTTGTGTGTGCCTTATGTGTTACCTGTGCGTGTTTACTTTATGTTTTGTGTGGTAATCAATCGAATCAATCAAATCGGAACTCAAAACTCAATCGAACTTAATCGAAATCAAAATCGAATATGGAATGTAGATGCTTGTATGTAGATATATTGGTTGGGATTAAAGTAATTTGAATAGGAAACTCTATCGTACTCGTATCATCTTCAATAAAAATCGAAATATCAGAAATCGTCGCACCAAACACTCGAAACAGGCTGTGGATCGATCAGGCTCCTAGCCGATCGAACAGCCCAGCCGATCGGACAGACTGTCCGATCGAGCAGGCTGTCCGATCGGGATTCCTGGCTGATTGGCCAGCCCTTTCCCCTTTTGGAAGCCTATAAATAGGCCTGTCATTATCATTCTTTCCACTTTTGGAAACCCTCTGACTGACCAGCTCGTGCTCACCTTCTTTTCTCAGATTTCTCTCAATCCCGGTAAGATCTCATCCCAAATCTTGTACGATTTTGATCTATACATGCTCCTACACCTTTCTATCTTTCAAATCTTGATTTCCAACCGTGAAATCACCAAGATCTAAGCATTCTAGGATGATGTCATCATGGTGTTCTTCAAGAACTTCATGTTTTGGCCTCAATCCACCAAGAATCACTTGGATCTAGCCGATTTCCACATAAACAAACTAAGATCTATCACTTCAAAAGGTCAAGCCATCATACACAAACAAATCCTACTCAAAGGAAGAAACAATCCACTCGAACAGCCCAACCGATCGAGCCAACTGGCCGATCGAACAGGTTGTCCGAACGGACCTTCCAACCGAACGAACAACCCGTTCGATCGAACCTGCTGTTCGATCGACCAGGCCGTTCGACCCATCATCACTTGTTTCCATTTGACACGTTACTCATCATTATGCTATCGAACTATTCAGGCTAACCCTACTCTCAAGCGCTCCCTTCAATCCATCAATCAATCACTGTGAGTATACTCGAACCCTTTTTGCTTTAGCACTTTTGGGTGTTACATACGTTACTTATCTAAATCACAATCGAACACACTACTCAATTACTTTATACGCTAACCGATATGCATGTATTACGTGACTAAATGAATGCTTGTTGTTATGTTTACACGTGGAATGCTGTCTACCTGCCTTAACAACGTAGTACTATAGTTTGGACTCAGCACCCGTTCACACGAGGGTTGTTAAGGACAATTACTTGCATGGATTACGATGGTAATCATGTATTGCGAACTGTCTCGGATAGTCAACCCGCAGTCATTGGTATCGATAGATCCATGTCGATAATTAACATGCTTCGTTTTCCTCTGTGTACGTGCTGGTATCCGTAAACTATTTCGAACTCTATATACTATTATCAAACTTGTATGATCACCTTTACATTTTATGTATTGACTTTATTTTAACGTATGTGACAGGCAATTAGGATGCTTATCTGCTAGGAAGGCGAGTTAGGAATAAGCGTCTAGAGCATAGTTGTCTGTAGATCTTACAGATCGAGTCTCTAGAAGCATTTGAACAATATTTATATTATTTATGTAAATCTGAGTTGTCGGAACAGAATATTTGACTAGATGCTTATCTGTAATAACTTGTTTTACTACTTGGGATACGGTATGCGACGTATTATTTAAACTAAATAGTAATGATAGTTGTTGTGGAAACTTCTGGACAATCTGTTTCGCTCACTGCCATGCCCCGATGATTCCGCCATCAGTTGGGGTGTGACACGTCCTCCGTGTCCGTTCATGATCTTCAAAACGAAGCAACGTAAGTGAGAAAAGTGTCGTGAAAGTGCGTAAACGTGGGATAACAAAAGAGAGTAAGCACACAAGGTTCAAATAGCAGTTATCACGTTAACTAATGCACAGTGTAAACTATCTAACCGACAATATAAACATAAATCATACCACCTATTCTGTCGAGTCTTGCACGTGGAGCGAAGCGTCGTTGTGGATCGTTGAGCACTGTACATGTTATAGTCTGGTTTTGTCAGAAAGTTTTTTCCTTTTTAAAACCAAGTTCACTATAACCAATGGCTCTGATACCAATCTGTCACACCCCCAAAATCCACCATGCGGAGTATCACCTCTTGGAGGCGTGACATGACCAGGATCGAGCCACCAATCATATTGAACAACGTAATTAAGTAAACAAAACCAACCACAATACAATTGGTGACCAAAATAAAGTAACCAACATTAAGTTAACAGCGGAAGCATAAAACATAAAACCAAAACATAAGTTCAATAAGTTCATAAAGTTCAAATATTAAGCACGGAACATAACAGTCCATATCCCACAACGACCTCCTCCTCGTGCAAGCTCCAAAAGCATTTAACGACCTGTAAGGCATGTAACAACGAGTCTACAACAAAGTTGAGTGAGTTCACAGTTGGTTGTATAGTTTTAAGTTGTTTCCGAAAACATGGTTTGTCTTTTGCTGGCTTACTTGCCGTGGGGGTTACCCCATTGTTGAAAGTATGATTAACCAGTTCCTTCTTTATTACCCAAACCATATCTATGATCAATGGGGGCTTCCCCATGTGAACCACTAGACCGTTACCATATCGACTACTAACGAAAGTAAGTTGTGCCCTACATCAATGTCTATCATCATTGACAGTTTGCCATAGTCCATTAGTACATGCCCGTCCGACTGGCACAGTGTGAGGTTTGTTAAACCTATTAGCGCTATTAACAAATGACCCGCTCGCCATTGGCCTCGGCGATTAAGTCGATATAAAATGAGGGACTTAATGATAGTGTTTTGTCTAGTAAGTTTTAAGGTTGTTGTCCTACCCAAGGAGGATGAACGTACGTATTCTACCCAAGGAGACCCATGGAGGATGGCGGTACATATCCTACCCAAGGAGGATATGTAGGTTTCGTTTTAATTTTTTAACCCACTCCCAACCACCGGGAATCCCATGCCTTAGAAAGTGTGTGAACTCACCTTGGTTTGCTCGGTTTGATTAGTTACTCTAATAATCAGAAATCAAGCACTTCCTAATAAAGTACAGATAACAATCAGTTTCTCGTGCATGCATAACACGTATCCTACGTACGGTTTATCTACTCATTACTCCTATCACGTACCTCACAATTCTAATGTCAAGGTATTTTGTTATATTATTTTACCCTACAATAATATAACTATCTCACAAAATAAACAAGTATCCACACAAGTGTTCTAGTATAAAATATATATTCTTAATATATATTTAACCACTTTACTTGTAAAAATCAACCTCCGATACTTTGTATTTTGTAACAAAACTCATGGCGAAGTTTATTTTGAAAAACAAAGTTAAAACGTATTTGTGAATACTTGTTGGAAGTTTTAGAAAATTTCGCCAGAGTTTCCTTTGTAAATGGAGGTGTCCATGCTTATTAGCATATCATTTTCTTTTCGGAAATCATTCAATCAACCAACAACAAGTTACTAACGACATTACACTAGTCAAGTGCAAAAACAATGCACTTTACATAACAACATGAACTTGGTTTTTCATAAAAACGCGTAGTAACTTAGTGGGGTGTTTAGTGGGTTTAGTTACCCTCCAAAGTGTGTCTGCTTTTGTAAAACTCTCCTTCTCGGGATTTTTAGATGTTCACAACTTGTGAATATATTTTACAAAAATATTTGTTTACCACATTTTCATGTTTCACTTGCATCCTTATACTCCTTTTAATTCCAAAAAAATAATGTGTATGCAAGAAAAAGTTATGATCCTTCAAAATGCGTCTTTTAACTTGGTTTGTTTAGGAAATCATCCTCAAGGCTTGGATTTACAAGATTTCTAGTTTACTTGGTTTATTATTTTTCAAGAAAAATCATCCTACTTTCAAGTTCATGTTTTCACTAGTGGATGATTATTTCATATACACATAATCATCCCTAACTTGTTAAGCCATGTTTTTAATCATAACTTAACAAGTCTCATATGATGACTAACCATCATATTACTAGTAACCATCAAGAAATTAACAACACATTCAAACAACATCATACTACCATTATTTCATCTTGTTTCTTCATCTTTAAGCTTATGTTATAAGATTTATGTTTATGATCTTTTAGTGTTCTTGAGATTTCATCATGACATTATTATTAACCACCCTAAACATGAAGTAAATGGGGATCAAAGAAGCTTACTACTAGCTTTTAGGCTAGGGAAGAAACACTAGAGAAAATGAGTGGATAAAAGCACACGAGAGAGGTCCTTGATGATCCGTGAGCTCCACACTTCGTGATTCACCTTGATACACCTTGGGATGGTCTTAGAATACTTGTATCAAAATCGAAAAAAATGATGGTGGTGACAAGGGGGGTTTCGGCGAGGAAGAGAGAGTTTTTGTTGGTGATAAGTGGAGGATGATGGTTATGTGATTTTATTATAATCAAGTTCTTTTATCCATTGGTTAACATGCTCAAGAAGTACACAACAATATCTTACATGATCTTGTGGAATCCAAGAAGGGATTATGGTTGGTATTATGAAGATTTGAAATGATCTTGTGTTGTGGGGCCATGAGAGCTGAAAATCTAGGCAAGGGGAGGGGGTTAAGTTGAAAATTGAGTGGTAAATAAATCAATAAGTGGAAGGTTAAAGTGTAAGATCTAATATTTAGTGTGTACCATGTCTTACGTAGTGTGTTTAAGTGTTCGGGGACTATGACTAGCTCAGAATAGGTGAAACAATGTTTCTAATAATTTTTTTGTGTTCCGGGTAATGTCCGGTTGTTCGGTTGGATACTGTTCCGTTAACGTGCTAAGTTATTCCATATAGTGTCCTATATATATTTTTTTTAACATTTTTGATTCCCAATATTTAGGAGAGTATATAGAGCTATTTAGTCAATTTTCTGCACAAGACTAGTATGTTAAAAAAGCACGTGTAAGTATGACACAGTAATCAGAAAGCAGTTAAGTAATTCAGCATAGTCATCAAGCACTTTAATTAACATTAATGAATCGTACGGATACATGTAATTTTGAGAGTTGTCACATGGACCATCATTGAACTGCAAGAGGAGACAACCAGAATTCAAAAGATGATTCAAGACAAGGTAAAGCAAACTCCTCCAGTTTGGGCCAATTACAAGAAAAATGTACCAGAAAGGACCTTGAAACTGAAAAGAATGAAAGAAGAGCTGATAACTGCTGATTATGGGTCAAGGAACCAGGTTACAAGGTGGACAGAAGAAAAGGTGTTAGCTACCTACAAAAGGTTGGAAGAGTTAAGGAAGAGAGATCCCACTGCTCCTAAAAAGCCTGATTATCCGGAAGCAGTGGTTTCAGTCAAACAACAAAAATTGCCAATCAGGAGACCCACTGCTGCACATGCTACCATCCTTTATCAAAGAAGGAAACAAAAGCAGATTGATGAATTAACAAAAGAAGACAAGGCTCAAGAAGAATACATCATCAAAATGGTTCTTCAGACACTTGTGGAAGAAAAACAAGACTCAGCACAATCTAAACTTTAAGTTTTTATACTCTAAACTTCAAGTATTTACCGACTGATTTATTTATTTATTTTATTTATAAGTCTATATAAATATAACTATACTTATCATTTATATTTTTTATGCATGGTTTTCTAAGAAACAACCTGTGTTTGCACACGGGTCTTACCGCTAGTCTAGTATAATAAATGAAACCAATGAAGGGACACTTGTCATTATTCTAGACTACTTAATTGTAGATAATTTTTATTTTATTTAGATTATTAAATTTAGTATAAGTTGCATTCTTAGAGCCCTCTCTCTTTTGATCCAAATCGTTTTATGATCCAAATTTTAAACGTAGAACAAATCTCTAAATTTTTACCTCATTCGATGTTTTCATCTTTTTTTACTTCAAAAACCCTATCACAAGAATCCATTTTCTCTCAACATCTCTTTCAACAACGGTAATCCATCCCAACCCAATAACTTTTCTTTTTTTTTTTCTTCCCTTATCCTTCTCTGCATCCTAAAAAGCAATTACGCAATTCATACCTTAAACAAGCTTTTGAATTTTAGGCTACATAATTTTCTTTGTACCTTTATGCACTTTTTTGTGAATATTGATGCATGGACACAAATAATTGTGATTGCTTTCAAAAAGGAAACACCTATATAAGGGGAGCAGTATTATTTTCATATGTGTACAATTGGTGTGTATATATTTTTTCATCCTTAGTCTATGGATATTTTTTTTTTTAATTTTCATCCATAGTCTATGGACTTTTTTATATTTCATTGACAGACTATGCGTAATTACTTTGTTTTTTTGTATATACTGATGCTACAAAATTTCCCCTTTACATTGTCAAATTAATGTGAATATAGATGCATACCGTAAATTAGTTGTATATCCCCATTTATTACTAAGGATGACAATGGGGCGGGTTTAGGTAATATCAACCTCAAAGCCGATTAACTAAGCTTGTCCCAAAATCCGTCCTAAAACCCATCGGATTTCTATCAGATAATTACCCGTTGAGTATCGGGTATACCCGCATGATCAATGGAGCTTGCATGTTAAATTTATAGCCTAAAGTGTAATCCATAAAATTAGGGCACATAAGTAATTGCCAATAATGTGATTAGATCCTTGAGACTACTTCAAAGAAGGAAACAGTTGGGTTAGTTACAATGGATTAGTATGTTAAGAAGGGGAATGATTCATTTGAATAACATTATTGGTTTAAGGTGCTTGCTACTTAGCTATATGACTAATGATTTATGCTTGTGTAGGGTTAACATTCGAACCAAGATTGAAGAAGAAGAGAAATAGAAACTTTGATGCTGTAACAAGAGTCAGGATCATAACATTCAGTTAATTGCATAGAAGTCATAACAGGTTTGGATTGAAATGACTATTGACTATAGAGGAGTTGGGGTTTCTTGCACACGTTTTATCTTTGTCTATTTTTTTAACCAAATAGTTAAAGTGTCAACTATGACCGCTACAATAATATGTTTATACTGAACAATTTAGCAAAGCTCTAGGGTGATTTTCAATCGCTTGACCCATTTCAGGAAAGCTTTTTGATTTGAAGTTTATTTTATTTCTATTAAGTTTAATTTCATTTAATTTTGATTAAATCTGAACAAATTCAAAGTATTTTCATTCGTTAAACCACGTGTACACGCGGGCTCTAACCTAGTATGACTGATATATGAATTGTTATCATGAGATAATGATTCATATATTTAATAGTATATCCGTATTAATGTTTATAAAGAAATAGTTGATGTCTCGCCCACGTTTCGGGACGGTAGGCTGAATATTTCTCAACCAGTTAAAAAAACTACCATAGTTTTGTTAAAAAAACTAAAACGATGGCAAAACCGTAAGTTTGAGCTTCGGGCAAAACTGTAATTTGTCATAACTAACGAGCAAGTGTTAGGCAACTCCTTGACACGGAAAAAAATTTAAATCGAGTCAATCAATTAAAACAAAACACTTCTGTAGTTTTGCTAAAAAAACTAAAACAGTGGCAATATTGTAATTTTGAACTGAGGACAAAATTTTATTTTTTGACTGGGCTAAAATCGTAATTTGCCAAAAGCTAAAGCGATAACAATAATTTTGAACCAAGTGCAAAATTGTAACTTTGAGAAGGGGCAGATTCGTAATTTTGAACTGGTGTAAAATCATTAACATACTCGGGCCAATGGGCGACTGCCATGCAGCAGCCTGACACTATTCCCCCCCACACACCTTTTTTAAAAAAACTAAAACAATGTTAATACTGTAATTTTTAATTGGGGGCAAAATTGTAATTTTGGGCTAGGTAAAACCGTAATTTGCCAAAAGCTAAAGGGCTAGGGTTAAATCGTAATTTGCCAAAAGCTAAAGCGAAAATCGTAACTTTGAACAAAGGGCAAATTCGTAATTTTGAATTAGGGGTAAAATCGTAATATACTCGGACCAATTGGAGAGTGCCAAGCAGCTGCCTAGCACTATTCCCCTCTATTGGTTTTGTATATATACTAGTTTTTGCCACGCCCGCGTTGCGTGGCACTAAGCCGAATATTTATCTTTCATAACATGTACGTCTATTTTCGGTTACTAATACATACTACTCATAACATGATCTCAAAAAAATTACATCGAGTCAACTAATTAAAACAAAACACTACCATAGTTTAGTAAAAAAAAATTAAAACGATAGCATGACTATGAGTCTACAACAAGGGCAAAATCATAATTTGACAAGGAAAAAGAAAACAAAAAGGATGGCTAAATTGTAAATCTGAACTGAGTGCAAAGCCGTAATTTGGCATCTAAGAAAAAATAAAAGAAAACCAATAGCAAAATTGTAAATTTAAAAAGGGCAAAAATCCTAATTTGACTGGACCAATGAAGAAGTGTCAGACAGCTCCCTGACACTATTCCCTGCCTGCATTGCGGGGTGCTAGGCCAAATATTTCTCTACTAATTAAAACAAAACACTAACATTGTTTTGCTAGAAAAAAAATAAAATCATGAGAATATGGTAATTATAAATTGATGGGAAAACTGTAATTTGTCGTGACCAATGATCGAGCAATAGCAAATAAAAATTATATTGAGTCGACCAATTAAAACAAAACACTATCATAGGTTTGGAAGAAAAAAAAAACAAAAACGAAAGCAAGCATGTAATTTTACAACGGGGGAAATCGTAAGTTTGACTGGAGTAAAAGCGTAATTTATCAAAAGTTATGAGGATGGCAAACTGTAATTTGAACCAGGGAAAAAATCGTAATTTTGACAAGGGCTAAAATCATAATTTGTTAAAAAAAATTTATAACGATGACAAGGCTGTAATTTTGAACTGAGGGCAAAATCGTAATTTGTTAAAATTAACAACGATAGCAATGCTGTAATTTTTAACCCAAGCAAAATCGTAATTATAAATTGAGGTTAAATCGTAATTTATTCAAGCCAACAGGGGAGTAACAGGTAGTTGCGTGACATTAATCCTCCATCTTATGTTTGTATGTGTAAATCATAATTTACATAGGGCTGGGATGCGAATGGACCCAGACCTCAAGTCAAACAAGGTACTGTCATGTTGTGTAATTAATTGGAACTTGCAAGGGTGATATCGTCATCTTGGCTCCTTTTTATATCTAGGTGATACGTGAGGATACTAGGGGCCTTGGCTCGCGAAGCGCGATGCTCTGGAGGCAATATGCACATAAAGTTAATTTTAGACCGTAGAGTATGGTGAGTTGGGGGTTTGGGGTATCAGTTGACACGTGGACTTCGAGAGGTACTGTTGGTCAGTTGCATGTTGGGTCGGTATGGCGAGGCGTGGCTAGCCCGCGTGGGTTGGCCACGTGTTATTTTTTTTTCAATTATTATAAAAATATACACAAAATTAAAAAAAAACCTAAAATTATTATTAAAATCCTAGCCACCTATAGCCTAGCCAACCGAGCCAATGAGAGCCGGCCACAGAAGACCGCTAGGCCCGCTCAATGCCCGGGCTGAAACCCCCGCCCAAGGGGCCACGCCGAAACCCAAGCTCACCCTGGGTGGTGACTTGGGCGTTTTGTACCCAACCCACGCCCCAACCCCCGCCCCATACCCTGTCACGGCCGCCGGCCCGGTGTTACTCGGTCTAGAAGCCGCGGTACAGAAAACCCGTGGTATTATTATTTAATTTGGCAGCGGAAATTTCGACAGGATCTTTTAAACTGAAAATGCCCAATTATTTTATTTCACATTTTGTGACAAACCCCATAAGTTACAATAAAGGAAATTTTACGAGAAAATTCTCTGTTTTACAAAACATGTTTATTTATATTACTGAGCCACCTCTTCAAGCTTTTAGTGCTACGTAGCACTTTTCCCTGGTTCACAGTAAATCACTTGAAACATGTTTAAAAAGATTTTATCAGCGGGGAAATACTGGTGAGTCACTCAGGTTATATAAAACGACACATTAGTTCTAGATTACAGCATAAGAGCGATTACAATGGCTACTATCTTATTTTTATCTGGCGCCGTGTCACACCTTGGTGACGATGGTCATACCACTATGGGTCCTTTCACCCAATTAGTGATGATTGTCACTGTTAGGTTGGTGAACCTAACCGTGAGAAATTAGTAATGTGCCCAATACCCCACTTGCCAGTGATTCATGATTGTCACGCGTAGGTCCGCCATGTGTGCGACACGTGGCCTAAGCGCTTATCCGGAGATCTTTGATCTGTCGCGGCCAGCGTAGTCTATCCTTAAGTCTTACGCGCCCCGCGAGCGGCCAGAAAATTCAAATTTCTTGGTTTTTAGTATGAATTAGGCTTTTAGGGGTCCGGGATACTACTTACGGGTCGTTTTGGGATATTTTTTTGCAGGTCCTTACATTCTCCCCACCTTATTTAAAATCTCGTCCTCGAGATTTATTGGAATAAGTGAGGATATTTTCGCTTCATTTCCGATTCCAGTTCCCACGTTTACTCTAGTCCTCTTTTTGAGTTCCACTTGACTTTGACCAGTACCAGTCTTTTGTTCTTGAGAAACTTGATTTTCCTGTCTTCTATTTGGAGCGGTTTTTCCACAAATTTCAACCTTTCATTTACCTCTATATCTTGAAGAAGTACTACCAGGGATTCGTCAGACAAACACTTCTTGAGGTTAGATACATGAAATACGTCATGTACTCCAGCGAGCTCTTCTGGTAGTCGTAAGCGATAGGCAAGGGTCCTATCCGCTGGATCACTGGGAATGGTCCTATGTATCTAGGACTTAATTTTCCTTTCTTTCTGAACCGAACTGCCCCTTTCCAAGGAGAAACTTTTAAGAGTCCCTTGTCTCCAACTTGAAATTCCAGCGGCTTGCGTCGATTGTCTGCATAACTTTTCTGACGATCTCGAGCCGTCTTTAGTCTTTCCTTGATTTGAGTTATCTTGTCGGTGGTTTCCTGTACAATCTTAGGACCTGATAATTGGCTTTCTACTATTTCTGCCCATCAAACTGGAGTTCTACATTTTCGTTCACACAGTGCTTCGAACGGGGCAGCTTCGATGCTTGTATGATAACTATTGTTATAGGAGAATTCGATTAGAGGTAGGTGGTCATCCCAGTTTCCTCCAAAGTCTATCACACATGCCCTGAGCATGTCTTTCAGGGTTTGGATCGTCCTTTCACTTTGTCCGTCCGTTTGGGGATGGTATGCCGTACTTAAGTTCAGTCGGGTCCCCATTGCTTCTTGGAAACTTGTCCAAAAATGTGAAGTGAAACGAGTATCCCTATCTGATACAATGGAGAGTGGAACTCCATGTAAGGATACTATCTCGTCTACGTATAACTTTGCTAATCTTTCCATGCTAAAGGTTTCCTTCATGGGTAGAAAATGGGCTGATTTGGTTAATCGATCCACAATTACCCAAATCGCGTCGTTACCTTTTCTGGTTTTGGGTAACTTAGTAACAAAGTCCATTGTTATTAGTTCCCATTTCCATACAGGCATTTCTGGTTGTTGGAGTAACCCTGATGGTTTCTGGTGTTCTACCTTAACTTGCGAACAAGTTAGACACTTAGATACATATCTAACTATGTCCTTTTCATTCCTATCCACCAGAAATTATTTCTTAAATCTCGGTACATCTTATTATTTTCCAGGATGCATGGTATATCTAGATTTATGGGCTTCCTCTAAAATTTTATCTCTTAAATTTCCTTTCTTAGGTACCCAAATCCTTTTCTTGTGGAATTTCCAAATTCCATCAGTCCCTTGCTCTAACTCTTGTATTCTTCCTTTCATTCCTTCAGCATCATTCTCAATTGCTGTTGCTTGAACGTTCTTCAGTTGTTCCATTAAATCTAATTGTAGATTTAATCTAAGAGTACGAACCCGTCTTTGTTGTTCATGATACATACGACTTAAGACATCTGCGATTACATTTGCCTTTCCCTCATGATATTGAATATCATAGTCGTAGTCACTTAGAATTTCCATCCATCTTCTTTGCCTCATGTTTAATTTTTTTTGCCCAAATATATACCTTAAACTTTTGTGATCCGTATAGACAGTAAATTTATTCCCTTACAGATAGTGCCTCCAAATTTTAAGGGCAAAAAATATTGCTCCTAACTCTAAGTTATGAGTCGTATAATTTTCTTCGTGCTTTTTCAATTGCCTTGAGGGATACACAATTACCTTTTTGCGTTGCATCAACACACATCCAAACCCTAGCATAGAAGCGTCACAGTAAACTTCAAAATCTTCTGTCCCTTCTGGTAAGGAAAGAATTGGGGCGTTTGTTAACCTTTGCTTTAAAATCTTAAAGGCCTCTTCTTGCCTAGGTCACCATTCAAACTTAACTGTTTTACAGGTTAACTTAGTTAATGGCACAGTTATCTTAGAAAAGTCTCTTATAAAACGTCTGTAATAGCCAGCTAATCCTAGAAAACTTCTAACTTCGGTAGCTAATTGCGGGACCTTCCATTTGATGCTCGCTTCTATTTTAGAAGGATCTACGTGAATACCTTCGTGATTCACCATGTGACCTAAGAATTGCACTTCTTGTAGCCAAAATTCACACTTCGAGAATTTGGCGTAAAGCTTTTCTTTCCTTAACAAAGCTAAAAGTACATGTAAATGCTTACAATGCTCGTCCTGGTTTTTGGAATAAATAAGTATATCGTCAATAAAGACAATTACAAATTTATCCAAATATGGCTTACAGATTCTATTCATCATGTCCATAAATGTTGCAGGAGCATTTGTTATTCCAAATGGCATGACTGTAAACTCGTAGTGACCATACCTAGTTCTGAAAGCAGTTTTAGGTATGTCTTCTTCTTGTACTTTCAACTGATGGTATCCGGAGCGTAAGTCTATCTTAGAAAAATATCTAGCTCCCTGAAGTTGATCGAAAAGATCATCAATCCTAGGTAATGGGTATCGATTCTTAATTGTAACCTTATTTAATTCCCTATAATCGATACACATTCTCATTGAACCATCTTTCTTCTTCACAAACAGCACTGGTGCTCCCTAAGGGGATGAACTAGGTTGTATGAATCCTTTACTTAGCAATTCATCTAACTGCTTTTTCAGTTCTAACATTTCAGTAGGTGCTAACCGGTAGGGTGCCTTGGCTATGGGTGTAGTTCCAGGAATTAGATGAATTCTAAATTCTACTTCCCTATCTGGTGGTAATCCTGGTAGCACTTCTGGGAATACATCCGGGCATTCTGATACTACAGGAATTTCCTTAAGTTCCTTACTTTTAGTGTTAATGATTACCGAAATCATATACACTATTCCTTGTTTTCGTTCATAACTAGCAACTTTCATTACTGAAATAAACTTCATTGGCTTACGTGGCTTATCTCCTGTAACCATAATTTAATTATTTCTCCTGATGGTGTATGAATTTTTATGGAATTCTAATCACAGAGGATTCGAGCATGGTTGGCTACTAACAAATCCATTCCTAGCACGACATCGAATCCAGCTAGATTCATAGGGAGCAGGTTTGCAGAAAATTTATGACCTGAGAGTTCTATATTTCCTTTATGCCAAACCTTATCTATGTTAACAGAATTTTCGTCTGCCGTTTCTACTGTATAAATCTGCCTAAGTTTGGTTAAGGGTAACTTAAGAGCTTGGCAGAATGAAGTATTTATAAACCTTTGGTTTGCACCAGAGTCAAATAATACTTTCGCACAAACATCGTGAACTAGGAACGTACCCGCTATTACGTCCGGAATCAGATCTGCTTCCTGTGTAGTCAACTGGAAGGCTCTTGCATTCTTTTTGGTAGTTCCTTCTGCAGGTTTGGCCTTGTTGTCAGCTGGTTTGACCAGTTTAGGGCAGTCTGGTCTAAAATGTCCAGCTTCTCCACAGTTGAAGCAAATTGTTGATTTCTTTCTTCTGCAATCTTCTTCTTGTTGCCCCGGAATTTTGCAGAAGTTACAGTACCCCTTACATTTTCCAAAGTGCTTTCTTTTACTGGTACTTCAAAATGGAGCAGTGGAGGATTGCCCAGTACCCCTTTTCTTGTAATTACTAATATTACCCCCACGGAATCCTTGGATAATCTTTTGAGCCAATTACTTCTTCCTGTTTTCTTCTCGCGTGCGTACCAGTCCGTCAGTCAAGGTGTTGGCTAATTCCACCGCATCGTCAATTGTGCGGGGTCTCGCAGCTTTGACGATATCATGAATCTCACTAATTAAACCCCAAATATAGCGAGAAATAAGTACCGGTTCTGGCGAGGCCAGAGTTGGTACAATTCTGGCATATTCGAAGAATACCCTCGACAGTCAACATCCACCATTCGGTGGCTCAGGAATTTATTCGCCATTTGTTCCTTTTCATATTCGGGGCAGAATTTCCTTTCCACCAATCGCTTAAATTCTTCCCAACTTATGGCATAAGCCATGTCACTTCCTTTGACTTGCAACACTGTATTCCACCATTCCAATGCCTCTTCCTTGAAGATGTAGGATGCATACATAACCTTGTCTTCTTCAGCGCATTTACTTATTTTAATTACTGCCTCGGTTTTCTCTAACCAACGCAGTGCAGCAGTCGCCCCTTCATTTCCTTCAAATTCAACAGGTTTACAAGCAAGAAATTCTTTATAAGTGCAACCAGGTGTTGCAGTTTTCATTTTCTTGAGTACTGGGGCTTGAACTACATTATTCTCATTATTGCCACCTCCATTAACACCGTTACTGAAATTTTCGTCGCGAGTTCGCTTGCTTTGGTTGGCTTGCGAAGGTTCAACGGGGTTTTTAACAGCAGCGACAATTGCGGGGATAGAGTTGGCTATTCCCTAAGCGACGATATTCTCTATATCTTGTCTATTAAGGAAATGATGTTCATTATTTTGTTCCGATTGATTAACTTCATTGACTCGTTGATTTTCTGCATTCTCCATCTGAATGATTACCAATATATACAAATTATTACCACAAATTAGATAATAACCAAATACCATAAAGCAATCACACATAGTCACGTCAACACGTATAGCCAAAATTGTCGACTTTGCGACTTTCATATTTTATATATTACTATGCATCGATACACCCAACAGATATTTACAAAAGTTTTATTTTTAAGTTATTTTACATGATTATATTTTTAGTATTTATTATTATATTATTATTATTATTATTATTATTATTATTATTATTATTATTATTGTTATTATTATTATACAAACGTCACCACCACCGTCAGCTGGCATCTCAGAAACGACGTTCCCTCTCGTCGTATTTCCATGTGATTTTCTCCCCTACTTCCCGAATTCTATTTCCCGCGTCCACCAACTCCTCGCCATAGTTGCAGAGTTCAGCCAAGTTTTCGGTGCTCATAGGTGGGTTTAGTGCAGGCTCAGGGTCAAACTGGGGAAGATAGACGTTGGGGTTATTCATGAAATTCTGAAATTGCCAATCACTCGTCCACCATTCCTCCAGCTCTCTGGGTAGAAGTCGGTGGTTGACAATAGGATCTGGGATAGCGGGTTCTAAATTAACTGGGAGTTGTGATTCAGTAGGGTAACTGAAGAGGTTTTCATCGGCAGGTCCGATGAGGTCACAATTTGCCAGTTTGCGATCAAGCTCCTCCTATGGTGGCATTTCCTGGGCTTGCCCTGAACTTTCCCCGATCTCCTTTCCCTTACCTTTATCCTTTGGATCCTCAGTCTTTTTAACCTTCTAGGCAGCTGGCTGTTGGTGTTAATCTTGACTTTTGGTTTTATTATTAGTTTTATTTAGATTGCATGGAATAAGAAGCTGGGATTCAAAGGTTCACATGGATATTGCATGAGTGGACTTGAAGCCTAAAGCATTTATTTGTGGTTTATTTTATGTTATATTTTATAGTTTGTTAGGTAGAAGTGGTATTCTCAGTTGACCGGATCTCATGCTAGTGTACGTTGGGTAAGCACGTGTTAGATGAATGAGTCATTAGGTGTACCGGTTCTATAGGAGTATTAGTGTTTTGATTGATTGGAAGTGTTCCACGTTCTCTTTTGTACTGGCTATAAATAGCCTTCTCTTTATTCAATAATATATGCAGCTTTTCCTTTTGTTACTGCAAGTATTGTACATCTTTTCATATTCATATTTGATAAGTTAAAGTGTTCATTCTATTCGTGAGTTCTGAGTGAGAATTATAAAAGCTTGATATCCAACACTTGGTATCAGAGCTCATAGGGCTCGATCCTTGGAGGATAGTAACAGAAACATAAGCGAGTTTATGTAAGATTCTCGCAAGAAAGAAGAAAGAAAGAAGCTGATTCAGATCAGCAAAGAAAGAAGAAAGATAGTGCAACCTGCGTGAGAAAGGAGAAAGAAGAAAGAGAGGTGCCGTGAGAAGGAGAAAAAAGAAAGTTCGGTGCCGTGAGAAAGAAAAAAAAACGCAGGTGCGACTCAGGAAGAAAGAGACCGAGAAAGAAGAAATCGACAAAGAAAGAAAGAAAGGTCAGTCGATTCAAAGAAGAAAGAAAGAAAGTGAAGAATGGCGATGGTACAAGCAAAAAAGGATGAAGGTTCGTTGTCGTTTCAAGTCCCGACTCTTACCCCTACGAACTATCCGACATGGGCGGTAAAAGTCAAGGCGATCATGGATGCTCACGGCTTATGGGAGACCGTCGAAACAAGGAATTTAGGAGAAGAACCAGATTAGAAAAAGTCGAAACAAGCGCTTGCGTTCTTGTTTCAAGCTATACCCGAGGAGATGGTGTTGCAAATGTCGAGTTACACGGACCCGAAGAAAGTATGGGATGGCTTAAAAACACGATACTTGGGTGTAGACCGAGTTAGGGCGGCCCGAATTGCAACGTTGAGAAGAGAGCTTGAAGGTTTGCGGTTGAAGGAAGGAGAACTCGTTGATGATGGTGCTTCTAAGGTGAGTGGATTGGTTTCAAAGTTGAGGGGTCTCGGGCACGAAATTGAAGAAGAAGAAATGGTGAGAAGGTTACTTGATGCAATGCCAAACTCCTATCTTCAAGTTGTAACTTCAATTGAGCAATGTTTCGATTTGGATTGAATGCTCTTTGATGAAGTGGTCGGAAGGCTGAAGTCGTATGAAGAAAGAAGAAAAAGTCGTGGTGAAAAGGAAGAAGAGCAAAACCAACTTTTGATGGCCGAACAAAAGTATGGTGAATGTAGCGGACGAGGAAGAGGCCGCGGAAGAGGCTACGGTAGAGGTGAGAGAGGTCGAGGAAGAGGTACGGGTTGAGGTGGTGATAAAAGCAGGTTTCGGTGTTTCAATTGTGGAGCATTTGGGCATTTTGGTTACGAGTGCACTAAATGGAAGGATGAAGAGAAAGAAGCAAATCTGATCGAGGAGGAAGAACCGACATTGCTTTGAATAAATGGGTCAAGATTAAAGGGGAGATTGTTGGTGTTAATCTTGACTTTTGGTTTTATTATTAGTTTTATTTAGATTGCATGGAATAAGAAGCTGGGATTCAAAGGTTCACGTGGATATTGCATGAGTGGACTTGAAGCCTAAAGCATTTATTTGTGGTTGATTTTATGTTATATTTTATAGTTTGTTAGGTAGAAGTGGTATTCTCAGTTGACCGGATCTCATGCTAGTGTACGTTGGGTAAGCACGTGTTAGATGAATGAGTCATTAGGTGTACCGGTTCTATAGGAGTATTAGTGTTTTGATTGATTGGAAGTGTTCCACGTTCTCTTTTGTACTGGCTATAAATAGCCTTCTCTTTATTCAATAATATATGCAGCTTTTCCTTTTGTTACTGCAAGTATTGTACATCTTTTCATATTCATATTTGATAAGTTAAAGTGTTCATTCTATTCGTGAGTTCTGAGTGAGAATTATAAAGGCTTGATATCCAACACTGGCTTCTTCCTACGCCCACGTTTCCAATCCAAGATTCTCCTCCTCTTTTTCGGCTTTGGTTTCTCCTGAGCCTGGGCCTGGAATGTTATTGGCTCTTCAGTATCTGCTTGGTAGCCGGATGGATTTCCTGTGGTATCCATATCGGTGGTTTGGATAGTAAATTTTCGGAGTGCCTCCGACAGTTCGTTCATGCTGTTAGCACAGATGAAGAAACACACACAAATTTAGGTTAAAATTTTATTTATTAAATTAAATTTTCACAGAATCACAAAATGGCAATCTGAAAAATTAAGTATTTCTAAATACTTAATTGGCTTAAATCAGTAGCTCTGATACCACCTTTTTCTGTCACGGCCCCCGACCCGGTGTTACCCCGTCCAGAAGCCGCGGGACAGAAAACCCGTGGTATTATTATTTAATTTGGCAGCGGAAATTTCGACAGGATCTTTTAAACTGAAAATGCCCAATTATTTTAATTCACATTTTGGGACAAACCCATAATTTACAATAAAGGAAATTTCACGAGAAAATTCCCTGTTTTACAAAACATGTTTATTTATATTACTGAGCCATCTCTTCAAGCTTTTAGTGCTACGCAGCACTTTTCCCTGGTTCACAGTAAATCACCTGAAACATGTTTAAAAAGATTTTATCAGCGGGGAAATACTGGCGAGTCACTCAGGTTATATAAAACGACACATTAGTTATAGATTACAACATAAGAGCGATTACAATGGCTACTATCTTATTTTTATCTGGCGCCGTGCCACACCCTGGTGACGATGGTCATACCATTATTGGGTCCTTTCACCCAATTAGTGATGATTGTCACTGTTAGGTTGGTGAACCTAACCGTGAGAAATTAGTAATGTGCACAATACCCCACTTGCCAGTGATTCAAGATAACCAAGACTTAATCCCTGTAATTATAACTTTTGAAAATAATTTGAGTATTATAAAACATTCTTGATAAAAAGAGAATGACTCACTTCGCAAGTTTAGTTGGACAGAACTTTGCCTACTGATTTAGCCTTGTAACCTAGTTAAATAACAATGCACACGAAACTAGGTCAGTAACTTTATACAACATTTACGATAAACTCACGAAATCAAAACCCTCACGACGAATGACAAATTATAGCCCGGATTCGGGCAGCACTTAAACATCCATCGGATCGGTTTCAATCGATCGGACATTGTATCCTAGCAGTGATCGAGTTAATACCCTGTAATCGTAGCAGCGTCTCGACACCTTAATACTCGTTTTTAGGCAGAAAATGGACCTTTTGAACTAAAATTTCGAACACAGAAGCAATGTCCCATGCACAGGCAATTTATAGCAGAAAATTGGGTTTTACGTGGCCCTCGTAAACCCAAAGAAGATCTTACGCGGCCCGCGAGGGCCACCTATTCTACGATTAGGGCTAGCGTGTCACGCGTAGGTCCGCCACGTGTGCGACACGTGGCCTAAGCGCTTATCCGGAGATCTTTGATCTGTCGCGGCCCGCATAGACTATCCTTAAGTCTTACGCGGCCCGCGAGCGGCCAGAAAATTCAAATTTCTTGGTTTTTAGTATGAATTATGGTTAGGATCATTTGAGAAGAATTAGGCTAATTGAGAAATGCGAGAAGTATTTTGGACCACACATTTTTCCTAATCAAAAAATGCAAAAGAGTTTTTTTATATAAATCGGAGCTTTTTCTATCAGCTTTTTTTTTATTTTTTATGTTTTTTTTTTATTTTTATTTTTTGGATATATACATATACGTATAGTTGATATATATACATATGTATATTGCCAATCTTTAACTATAAATATATGTATATACACATTTAAAATTGAAACATAAGTATTGCACATGTATGTTTGATAATGTACATATATGTACACATGTGTATAGATGATTATACATCTATGTATAATTAGTATATTTTAGTTGTGTCTTAAATTTTATGCTTAGAATTCATTGCATTGTGTTTTCAATTATTATGTATGTTGTTTTTCTTACCAAAACAACCCAAAACATCATGTATAAGTCCAAAATATGATGTCTACATGTCAATTTCTATGCATTCTCACACTTCTCACGAAAATGATCCTTTTTATAGGAACCTCACCCTGTAAAAAGGACATATTTCGTGAGAAGTGTGAGAAGACATAAGTATTGACATGTAGTCATCATGTTTTAGACATAGGCATGATGTATTGGGTTGTTTTGGCAAGAAAAACATCAAAGATAACAATCTAAGGCACAATACAATGAAATCTAGGCTTAAAACTTAAAACACCGTGTCAAGAACGTTAAATAGTGTGTTTTAAGTGTTAATTGGTGCGTTTTAGTTGTGTCTTAAATTTATGTTTAGAATTCATTGCATTGGGTCTTAAATTATTATGTTTGTTGTTTTTCTTAACAAAACTACCCAAAACATCATGCCTAAGTCTAAAATATGATGCCTACATGTATATTTCTATGCCTTCTCACACTTCTCACGAAAAGAGTTATTTTTACAGAAACCTCACCCTATGTATATAAAGAAAGATTATAGTTCTAAATATGTTTTTTTTTCTTGTGTATATATGTTGAAAATACGTATTTAATGTTCAAAAATAAGTATGGTACATATATAATATATTGAATATGGGTTTTGTTCTTGAATTTGTATGTTAGGGTTTTGTTCTTTAAGAGGATATTAATATCTTCTTCATGAAGATCAAGTTGAATTTGTGTTTTAATTTTGATTTGTTCTTTTTCATGAAGATTTTGAAGATTTGATGAGGTTCTTGTTCTGGTTCTAGAAGATCTTGAAGTTTTGATGATCATGTGCAGATGATATAGGTTATGTAACACCCCCAAAATTCCACCTGCGGAAACCCCGCGAGGCGTGTTACGCATCAGATTTCGAGCCACCAATCACATTGAACCAATAATAGATATGACATTAACTACTAATATAAAATGTCAACATGTTATCAATTCTCAAAAGTTGTGTAGCGGAAGCATGTATTAATTCGCTTAGTAATAGTTTCATGTTAATACTCTAAACCAATATATCGTTCATAAGTCATCCAATAGTCTCGATCCATGACCACTCCAGCACTCCCAGATCGCAAGTCCATGTTCCAAACGTTAATGACCTACAAGCATGCAAACAAGTGTGTCAGACTACGCTGGTGAGTTCAAAGTGTTGCTTACGCGTTGTGTTACCAGATATATGTTAATGCGATTCAATGATGCGTTACGATGTTGCTCAGTTAGTTACCCTAGGGACTACGCCCTTACGTAACCGAGGAGTGTGCCTCTAAGCAACCCACTATGTTGTTCAGTTAGTTACCCTAGGGGAACCGCCCTTACGTAACCGAGGAGTGTGCCTCTAAACAACCATAGTGAAACCCAGATAATTAGTACCTATAGCGCTATCAACTAATTACCCTCCCATTGCCCTCCAGGCAATGACCAAAACCGATTAAGTTGTTTACCCAATGTTTCCCGTCCAAATGTTTACCAGTTGTCCCCAAACCACTGGGACGCATGCTTGAGAAAATGCAATGAACTCACCTGGGGTTGCTCGGTATGATACACAAAATTCAATTACGTTACTGAGTGATCAACCACGTCCTACCAAAGTTATCATACCAATCAGATTCGTATTCAAGTATTGCACGTATGTTCTACACGTATCGTAACAAGTTGTACAAGTATCGATCATCGTATTCACGTATAGGTATCAGCGTAAACAATCACGTAAACAAGCATAATCCAAGTGTTCAGCCCAATCAGTTGGGCTCGTAATAGTGTGCTGGCCCAATATCAGTGTGTACGGTTATATGGTCTCGAGTTAGTCTGATGTCGAGATCTCGAGTCACAACGAGGGAGATCTCGAGTCGCAACAAGGGAGATCCGGTTTCGAGTCGCAACGGTGGTCTCGGCTTGTCATGGTCCGGTTACGAGTCGCAACGGGACTCGCAACCTCGGTCTCGAGTTGTGCTGTTGTGTGCTAGTGTGATGGTTACGAGTCGCAACTAGACCCGCAACTACGGTCTCGACTCGCAACCATGTGTTGCAACCAATCATGTAACGGGTTGTAACAGTTTCCATAATTTTTAGCAACAATGATTCCGTAATATCAGCAAACAATTTAGGCAGTTTCGGATTTCAGATCAAACACAGAAATTTAACAGGTTCATATCACATTCAATCTGTTCATACTCATCATCAATTAACCGATTACCGGTTACAATAGCATAGCAACTGTATTCGATTTCCTTTACTATTAACCATATAGTTGTTAATCAATCATTTACAAGTACTATCAACTATTGTAACAGGAGCATTACAGGTGACATATATAATATCTATCAAGAACCCTAGCTTACATACATAATCAATCGGTCAATAACCATCATCAACCATCATAATAGTTAGCATGTAATGACATAGCAGCCCTAATGGTTCATCAATCAAGCGCAATACCGTAATCAAATACAAGTCAAATCTACGGTGATTCTAGAACACAATTTCAGATTATACAACAAGTTTCAATAATCCACATTAGTGATTTCATGCAGTAAATCAGATTCAACATCATGTGCAAACAATCAAGCAACAAACACACTAACCGAATTATAAGAAGAAGCAAGGTGATCCGAGTTGTGGGTGTTTCCTGCCGTCGGTCTCCAAGTCAACGAGAGAGAGAGGAACGAGAGAGAGATAGGGTGGTTGTTGTGTGTTTGTGTTTTGGTAAAAAGCATGAATTCAAACCCCCACCTCAGTTTTGTGTTTGCGAGTGTCAAGTGGGCCGGACCCAACATAGGGCCGCCCCTAAGGTTTCGAGTACAAACAGTGCGGTCCCTAGTGGGCTTGTGCGGTACGGGTTGGGCTCGATTAGCATATACGCATCCTAAACATACATACACGTAACACATATAACACATAGCGTTTCACAAAATCAATAAATAGTAGCCTTTTACATTAGCACGAAGCGTTACAAGATAAGTCTAAAGTTCGAGTTGTCACATTATCCCCAACTAATTGGAAATTTCGTCCCGAAATTTGGTACGCACTCACTGAGAAAGCCAGATAAGTTAAAGCTAGGTAAGTTATATCGTTTGCTGGTTTTCTTGGGGTGTCACATCCTCCCCAACTTGAAAGAAATTTCGTCCCGAAATTCACCAGTGATATCAAGAGTTGGTTCAATCCCTTGAACAATTGAGAACATTGAAGTTTTAACATATCCTCCCGTTCCTATGTGAACTTCAATCCACGTATTGAAGTTTAACAAGCCCTCACGATCGTCATATGACTCATGCTAGCGAACCTTGACTTCTTAGTCCATGCATCCGATAGATTCCCTGATATATATACAACTGATCTGATGACCTCAAATTCTGGTAAGGGTATCACCAGGGTTTCATCGGGCAACCACTGCCTTAAGCCTAGGGCATACATAACATTACGATAGTTATCCCGTTTCATTAATTAGCCTGAGTTTGTGAGCCAAGTCACCGTTTGTTCCAGTAATCCGAATGTCTCACGCGTCGTAAAGTAAGCTTGCCATGTTTTCTATAGCATACCGCACCCCTCCCCCAGGGTGATGCTTTCGATTATGACACGTTTGCCTACAACAAATTCCCAGTGTTTCCTAAGCTAAACAGCTTCCCTAGCGCTCATGCGCTGCCATAAGACAATTTCCGATCTAAGCAATGTTCGAGGGTTTTGAGCTGAAGTCCTGGACCTGCGATTACGTTGTCAACTACATGAGTCCAACAAGGAGATTAGAGTTACTGTCCAGGTTATGCCTCAGCATAGGCTGTGTGCACACACTCATGGTGCAGCTGCGTTAGGGCTTCTCCCCAAGATAAGCGTCCTTCCCAAACGTTTACTAAAGTCAGTTATGCACATACTTACAACATGCCTTCGTGTGCTCAGATGGTTCATCACTTTGCTCGATTGTCCTACAGTAATAAGCAATGTTCATGTCAAGACGTGAGTCAAAGGTGTGCGCCATGCCCGCCTTGAATTAGGTATAGTCCAATAGGTAATAGAAGTTGGCACCTCATGCCTATAATCCGTCCCTTCCAGAGAAATTTTCACAAGCTGAGAAGATTCATCAGTTCCCTTAACTGCAAGGAGGTGTGCTGGTCACATTCAGCGATCAACGATTGTTACTGTTTGTGTTTCCATTTCGAGTTGTAAATAGACTAGTGGCAGCATTCATAGCAGTCTGTTCCCATCTTCCACATAGGTGTTGCCATTTTCTTATACTTCGCCTTGACTTTTCCCAAAGTCAAAAGTCATACCCATACATTGTTAGACGGGTTTTCATGCCCAATCATCAGTACAAAATTTACATGTCCAAACATCTTTCTTTAAAAATCCAGTTGAATAGAAACTTCGATGCCGGTGTGTTTTGCTAACCACAACTCCCCTACTGTTGCTGTGAAATGAGATTTACAGTCGTTCTATGAGTAAATGAATATCGTCCGTTTCACCAAGGTTGCTCTTCCATGCCCCGCATGGACTCAATTTAAAAATTCTCTCCCGTTAGTTCCCTAGTTTGTACAGAACGAGTTGGGTCAGGTGGGTTGGAGTTGATGGCGAGCTGCAAGTCCATACACGTTCAGGTTCCACAGTCGTAATCTACCCAGAAGTTCCATCCAACGATGCCATTTACTGGTTTAGCTCTTTCGAAGCCAGAGTACACGGAAGGCCCTTGTGATCGGTCTAAGTAACGCATTTGGTACCGTCCAAGTAACGCCTCCGCGTAACTCCAAAGACCACGGTTTCCACCACTAGTTGTGTGTCATGCAGTTCTTCTTAAGTCGTTACTCTCTCGTGTTGCGTCGACGTGTAACTGGGACTCTGCTTCAAAACATAATGATACACCACTGTATTACCCATGCCCTTGGGTAAAAAAATGAGGCTCAGTACCTTACTGAATTAGAACTCGAAAGCTGAAGAGACGCCCTCTTGTTCTGTCTTTCGCGAACACGACACTCCGCTGTGCTAAAGGGATCTAAGCTATGCGACTGTCGAAATTCCTGTGGGAAATCATTTCTTCTCACAGGGTACGTCCGGGCGATATGTCCTAATAACCCACCAACACTAACTATTGCGCCGTAGCTACCAAGGATAGTAGAGGTAACACTGGTGTCGAATGTCTGTCCCCTGCCATTTCGAGTTTGCATCCCAACTAACATATGCGGTTTCCGCTGACCTGCCATCAGCCAGTTTCCTAACTGGTTTGGTTTCAAGAAGCGTCAGGGTTAAACGGAATCGAGCCGAAGCGATTTGCTATCCATCCAGACTACCATGTTGTTCTTGTCCTGTCGTCGCCCACGTCAATCCTAAATATCCTTTCGCGAGCACCACTGCTGGTGTTATTGTTACAATCACACGGATTTCTACCATACTGTCATCGCTCCCTTGGTTGTTGTTGTCTGGAATTATCAACTGCCATTACATGCCGTAGGTACCTTCATTTCCATACTGTAGGCTACTATTACAAGTACCTTGATGTCACGATAGTTGTTGCTTCTAATGTTGTTGCCCGAAACAGGACTCTACGATCCTTCACCAACGATGTCCATCGTTTCATATTTCGTGCTACATTCTAGGGTGCTACTCATTGTGTTGGAGTTACACAGTCCACATCCTGGTTGATTGTCATCGTTTACGTTTCGTTCGATTCATAGAAGTCGGCTCCCACAAGTTGCTGACTAGAATTAAGGATTCGTTTGGAGTCAAATCGTTGATGTTCATTGTCAATAATTGAAGTCGTTCAAATGCTGAAGTCAGTAGAGTACTAAGTTTACCCTTATGCCCATCGTTCTTACAAGTTGACTGGGTAAAACACGGTAGGTTTCCAGAGTGTCGCAGGTGTGTCCGCCCTTCAGGGTCTGAGTTGTGAGTATATTGTGTTCCAACAACAAAGAGGAGTGATGGGGGAAAGAAAAGGGATATAAACCAATCATGGACGATGCAACATCCACTCAGGGACGTTCGTACAAGCACCTAGTATTCTACTTAGTTCGCTAGGCGTTCAAAGGGACGTTCAAGTAATACTCGATAACATTGCGATTTCAAAAGGATTCATAGAGAGGTGAGAAAGTCACATTTGAGTAGGAGATGATTACTGTTATGACTCCTATGAGTTTGTTACGTTTCACACTGAT
Source organism: Helianthus annuus (assembly GCF_002127325.2). NCBI lineage: Eukaryota > Viridiplantae > Streptophyta > Magnoliopsida > Asterales > Asteraceae > Helianthus > Helianthus annuus. The sequence continues at coordinate 97,648,120 of NC_035440.2, read as the reverse complement.
CAATTAACAGAGCGGAACCCCTCCTTCACTTGTTAAGCCTTACTGGGACTCGCATGCACCCCACATTATTATTATGTGTGCACCCACAATAATATTGTGATTTGCATGCTCATCTCAGCTCCTCCTAACTCATGTCGAATGGTTCCCCCAACTCGATTAGCAAACAAAGAGCATCACATAACATAAGTCACAATTGTTTAGGGAATTACCACCCTGTCCGTCATATAATCATGTGCAAGGGATACGTAAGTTCATACTATCGTGTTTAACGTGCACCAGCATGCAATATTATATGTGAGTGTCCACTAGTTACATAGTACAATGAGTATACGAAAGACGAACCTTGCAATCTGGAGCTGAGTGTCATGATCGATTTTCCAAGGTGTTCGGTTATAGTCTGGTTTTACAAAAACGTTTTAAAACCTAGTTCACTATAACCAGTGGCTCTGATACCAACTGTAACACCCCCAAAATTCCACCTGCGGAAACCCCGCGAGGCGTGTTACGCATCAGAGTTCGAGCCACCAATCACATTGAACCAATAATAGATATGACATTAACTACTAATATAAAATGTCAACATGTTATCAATTCTCAAAAGTTGTGTAGCGGAAGCATGTATTAATTCGCTTAGTAATAGTTTCATGTTAATACTCTAAACCAATATATCGTTCATAAGTCATCCAATAGTCTCGATCCATGACCACTCCAGCACTCCCAGATCGCAAGTCCATGTTCCAAACGTTAATGACCTACAAGCATGCAAACAAGTGTGTCAGACTACGCTGGTGAGTTCAAAGTGTTGCTTACGCGTTGTGTTACCAGATATATGTTAATGCGATTCAATGATGCGTTACGATGTTGCTCAGTTAGTTACCCTAGGGACTACGCCCTTACGTAACCGAGGAGTGTGCCTCTAAGCAACCCACTATGTTGTTCAGTTAGTTACCCTAGGGGAACCGCCCTTACGTAACCGAGGAGTGTGCCTCTAAACAACCATAGTGAAACCCAGATAATTAGTACCTATAGCGCTATCAACTAATTACCCTCCCATTGCCCTCCAGGCAATGACCAAAACCGATTAAGTTGTTTACCCAATGTTTCCCGTCCAAATGTTTACCAGTTGTCCCCAAACCACCGGGACGCATGCTTGAGAAAATGCAATGAACTCACCTGGGGTTGCTCGGTATGATACACAAAATTCAATTACGTTACTGAGTGATCAACCACGTCCTACCAAAGTTATCATACCAATCAGATTCGTATTCAAGTATTGCACGTATGTTCTACACGTATCGTAACAAGTTGTACAAGTATCGATCATCGTATTCACGTATAGGTATCAGCGTAAACAATCACGTAAACAAGCATAATCCAAGTGTTCAGCCCAATCAGTTGGGCTCGTAATAGTGTGCTGGCCCAATATCAGAGTGTACGGTTATATGGTCTCGAGTTAGTCTGATGTCGAGATCTCGAGTCACAACGAGGGAGATCTCGAGTCGCAACAAGGGAGATCCGGTTTCGAGTCGCAACGGTGGTCTCGGCTTGTCATGGTCCGGTTACGAGTCGCAACGGGACTCGCAACCTCGGTCTCGAGTTGTGCTGTTGTGTGCTAGTGTGATGGTTACGAGTCGCAACTAGACCCGCAACTACGGTCTCGACTCGCAACCATGTGTTGCAACCAATCATGTAACGGGTTGTAACAGTTTCCATAATTTTTAGCAACAATGATTCCGTAATATCAGCAAACAATTTAGGCAGTTTCGGATTTCAGATCAAACACAGAAATTTAACAGGTTCATATCACATTCAATCTGTTCATACTCATCATCAATTAACCGATTACCGGTTACAATAGCATAGCAACTGTATTCGATTTCCTTTACTATTAACCATATAGTTGTTAATCAATCATTTACAAGTACTATCAACTATTGTAACAGGAGCATTACAGGTGACATATATAATATCTATCAAGAACCCTAGCTTACATACATAATCAATCGGTCAATAACCATCATCAACCATCATAATAGTTAGCATGTAATGACATAGCAGCCCTAATGGTTCATCAATCAAGCGCAATACCGTAATCAAATACAAGTCAAATCTACGGTGATTCTAGAACACAATTTCAGATTATACAACAAGTTTCAATAATCCACATTAGTGATTTCATGCAGTAAATCAGATTCAACATCATGTGCAAACAATCAAGCAACAAACACACTAACCGAATTATAAGAAGAAGCAAGGTGATCCGAGTTGTGGGTGTTTCCTGCCGTCGGTCTCCAAGTCAACGAGAGAGAGAGGAACGAGAGAGAGATAGGGTGGTTGTTGTGTGTTTGTGTTTTGGTAAAAAGCATGAATTCAAACCCCCACCTCGGTTTTGTGTTTGCGAGTGTCAAGTGGGCCGGACCCAACATAGGGCCGCCCCTAAGGTTTCGAGTACAAACAGTGCGGTCCCTAGTGGGCTTGTGCGGTACGGGTTGGGCTCGATTAGCATATACGCATCCTAAACATACATACACGTAACACATATAACACATAGCGTTTCACAAAATCAATAAATAGTAGCCTTTTACATTAGCACGAAGCGTTACAAGATAAGTCTAAAGTTCGAGTTGTCACATTATCCCCAACTAATTGGAAATTTCGTCCCGAAATTTGGTACGCACTCACTGAGAAAGCCAGATAAGTTAAAGCTAGGTAAGTTATATCGTTTGCTGGTTTTCTTGGGGTGTCACAGGTTACATTAAGTTTTTTTTTTTTTTTTTAATTTTAAAATGGCGACATTACTAAAATATCCCTTAACTTAACGGTCAAACTAACGAATTCTTAACGGAGAGACTCAAATCGTAGCGATTTTTACAAGTTAGGGACTTAGACAGTGAAATTTTAGTTTGGGGACGCAACCTGATAATGTCCCTAAACCCCAGAGACGCAAATTGCATTTTACTCTTAATTATTTCATATTTTTTTCTTATATTTCATATACCTCAATATTTTTAACTAAATTTTTGAATTTCATTATTTATATGTTTTATATTTAAATAATCCCTTGCAATAGCCACTACAGAGAACTTGTGATGCTCTTTAATATTAAAGAGTAAATTGACCCGAGCTTTGTAACGAATCTAGTCTGTAACGAGACATGTTGTTAGTGTAGTTAAATTTGCTAACGGATTCTAACATGCTAAATTACAATGCAAATACAATCTCTTTATAGGGACGCATCATATCTGCTATCTATTGTAAATGAAACCCCTTGATCAAGCTTTAATAGAGCAACATTTGGTATCTCCTTAACATGGAAAGAAACACCACTGAGCAAAAACTGTCTTACATGGCATCTATGATCAAAGTGATCACATAACCAACACATTAGTTCCAGATTGACTTCTTGAGGTGTTTTAGTAAACAGTCTTTGACATCAGTTTATGTTTTTTTAGTGTTTAACCACTTTGTGGTTTTGACCAAACAAAGTCAAACCTAGGTAATGTAATCCCTATCAGGTTTGACCAAACAAAGTCAAATCTCTGCTATCCTTAAGTAATTTGCGGTGTTGATTGTAATGAAAAAATATTATTTCAACAGAAAGAACTCAATTGAAGATTTATTTAACGCTGAAAATACATCTTTACAAAGTAAATTATTGGGAATACATGGTTGGATATATATCTTGAAATTTTTATGCATGCAAGTCAAAATCATTAACAACTCAAGATACACACACACATAATCATGGTACCATATTATATAAACAAATTAAGTCTTTAAAATTAAATCATATACTTGAGTTTATTTGATAGCTGGAAAAGCACATCTAAATATTGTCATATACCATGATGTGTAATTGATAGATGGATAGAGTTGCATAGTTATGATCTCATTTCTTATCAATATAATATGATCGTTCTAATCACATTAATATATTTACGGCTAACACCGTCATGATGCAGCTTCAGATTGCTCTAAGGCCTCTGATAGAGCTCTAGAGAAAGGCGTGGAGTGATAGTAACTTCAAGTGGTTCTGCCTTGGGCATGGCAAGTCCTAAGCCTTCATTCATGTCCACAGGCTTCCCCATTGGTGTTGATAAGTCAAACCCTTGAAGTAACCCAGCCAGTGTCAAGTGAAGAACATTCGAAGCAAACATGGTTGCAGGGCACATTCTCCTCCCAGTACTGAATGGAATGTATTCAAAGTTTTGTCCCTGATAATTTATCTCTGAGTGCTCCTTAAGAAACCTCTCTGGTCGAAACTCATCGGGATTCGACCAGACTTGTGGGTCCCGATGTAGCTTCCATACATTTACAATCAGCCGAGTCCCCTTGGTGACATGATAGCCCCCGATATAGCAGTCCTCAATGGCCTCATGTGGTGCTGCTAACGGACCTGGTGGCTATATTCTGAGTGTTTCTTTTACTATGGCTTGTAGATATACAAGGTTTTTTATGTCTGATTCTTCCACCCATTTCTCTCGTCCTACATGGATGTCAAGCTCTTCCTGTGCACCTTTTAGGATGTGGGGATGGTTCAGTAATAGAGAGAGTGCCCATGTCATTGTCACAGCAGTGCTTTCAGAACCAGCCCACATGAGAAGCTATAAAAATCAATTTTTTATGTAAGATTTGTAAGAATGAAAAAATAAAGGAATAAATATAAGTGGTATTCTAGCACAACCATAGGTGTTACACGAATCTTACTACTATAATAAATCAAAGTCATAAAATCCCATGTGTCAACACCACAAGCATCCTCCCTTCTCTCTTTCCTATGTGTCAATCTCTCACATATTCTGATCCTAGGTGTCATTTTCTGGTTTTTTTCTTAAAATAAAAAAACTAATGAGAATAGGCAGGCTTGTGGACAAAAACTCTGAATTTTGACCATCTGTAACTCATCACGTGAGTTTGGAATGAAACTAAATCTCATTTCAAATTTCAAATTTCAAATTTCAAATTCATCTTTCTTTCTTCATTCTCTTCTGCTCTCTTCCCAATTCACATCTAGGGTTTTTTAGATTCATTCTTCAGATCTCACGTTTTCAAAATCCTCTGGCGCCCCTTTCTCTCTCTGGCGATTCAAGAACATCAAAGCGATTTCACCAGATCTATGAAGATGTCACAAGATCCAATTGATTTGAGATCCAAATGATTTCAGATCTTCATTGACCCTCTCTCATTTTCATCTTATCTCAGGTCCAGCTCTCTCATTTTCATCTCATTCTCTCTGTTTCTTCATCCGTTCAAGATCCAGATCTTGGTGAGTACCAACATTTCCTCTCTCATATGGTAATTATATTGTTTGTTTTTCAATTTGTAGTCAGTATTTTAAATGTTCTTAATATAATGCTTTAGATGGTATCCATACAGATTCAGATAGTGACAGTTCATCTGAAGATCAGGTCACTCGCCTAGAAGCTGTACGATGCAAATTAAGGTAAGCAGCTGATTATTTTTATGTTTATCGTTTAACACATGCCAATCCTCAAATAAATCCATTTATTAATTTAAGTTAAAACTATGAACTTTATGGTAAACAGATATATGAAGTTGAAATGAAAGATATTAGAAAAAGTTGAATCGATTTTTTTTTAGGTTTTTAATTCAAGAAAGAATATGTTTGTTGCTTTGATTTCCACTTATTGGATGTGGGTTTTCCCTGTTAGATTTCAATTAGTATAATAATATTAAGCATCCACAATAATGAGCCTTTTGTATTTGTAGATTCTATTCTATCCAACTTTCTTTTAAAGCCACAAGTCCTTTTCTATTAGTAAATTAGTGTGCTAATTAAAATTGGTATTTTGTTTTAACTTATAAAACCTGGATTGAATCTGTTGTTTTAGGAATAATATAGTTGAATAAAAAAATCATACTTTTATGTTGGATCTGTTTCTAGACTTTTTCTTTAATCAATATATGTATGCCTTTTAAGTTCAAAATAAAGCATGGGCAGCCAAACACCTTGAAGTATGAGATCAGTGGTTTAATTTTATACAAAATTTCATAAGCAGTCTTTTTGTGCCTGTGGTTTATTAAAACTCTGTTCTGGACATAGCAAGTAGTGTTTACTGCCTCTGCCCAGAAAGTTAATGGCAAACCTGAATCTGCAAGCATAGTTCTGGCAGCCTCAATCAAAGTTCTGTTTTTTCTTTCAACAACCCCATTTTGCTCTGGTGTTCTAGGGATGCTGTACCGCCTTACAATCCCTTTCTTCACACAGAAGGCATCCAACTCCTTATTTTTAAATTCTGTGCCATTGTCACTCCTGAAGCTTTTCACTGGTAGGTCAAATTGCTTTTCAACCTGTGTCACAAAGTCTTGTAAAATGCCTGCAGTCTCATCTTTAGAGTGTAAAAAGAAAGTCCATGTAAACCTAGAAAAGTCATCAACAATAACCAAACAATATCTTTTCTTCTAAGGCTCATGACTTGAACTGGGCCAAACAAATCCATGTGTAGCATTTGCAAACATTGGGTTGTTTTGGACTCTTCAATGGACTTATAAGAACTTTTATGTTGTTTTCCTTTTAAACAGGAAATGCAATGTTCAGAACATGAAAACAATTTTTGTGGTAGGCCTCTCACCAAACCATTTTTTGAAATTTCAGTGATTGTCTTAAGATTTGTGTGCCCCAGCCTTCTGTGCCAAAGTTCTGTCTCTTTGTTAGAGGCAGCTGAGAACAGACAGGCATCAGCTCTGGGACACTCTTTTGACATGTCAACAACATAAACATTGCCACTTCTTTGAGCAACAAGTTTAGTTTGACCAGTTTTGATTATTGCTTCAATCTTTTTGACCATTTCTGATCCAACAATCCTACAACAATCTTTTGTGAAGAATGACCCAAACCCTTTGTCACTCATTTGTGATACACTTAGAAGGTTGAATTTTAGATTGTCTATTAGATTGACATTTTCAAATTTTACATTTCCAGATTGCACTGTACCAGACCCTAGAACTTTCCCTTTACTATTATTCCCAAAGGATTATCACCCCCTCCATGGATTTTAAAGTCTTTGAGGAGGGCTTTACATCCTGTCATGTGCTTGGAGCCTCCACTATCTACATACCAAAGACTATCAAAGCATGCAGAAGCTCCCTGCACATGAAGTAAAAGGATTAGTTCATTAAGGGCTCCAAAGCCAACAGGGCTTTGGATGGGGATACAGCAGTGTCTGGTATGGATGCAGAGTGATGGACAGTGGTTAGATCAGGGGTTTGGACAGTTTTAGTACTGTTTCTTGCTAACCACTGTTGAGGGTCTTGACCAATCACCTGCTGATAACCAAAAGGATGCCTATTCACTTTAGGTTTAGAGGGCCTTTTGTAGGCCTCATAAACGTGTGGAATCCTTTGGTAAGACTGTTTTTCCTTGCCTTTTCTGAACTGATTGGCAGGGGGTGCATCAGTAACCTGAACATCTCTTTTGACAGATGTTTGGTTCAGTTGTTTTGTGACAGCTGTTTGAACTGGTACAAACAGTGGTTGTTTCTTGGTGAATTTGACAGATGATGATGATGATGGACTCAAGGATGTTTTAGCAAGGTACTCATTCTTTTTCACATCAAAGTTTTTGAGATACACACATGCTTGAGTTTTGTGGTTTGTTTTACCACAAACAATGCAACTTCAGCTGAAACAATGATACTTGTTCTGTTTGTATCATAAGCTTTTAAGTGGAAACAGTCTTTTGTTAGATGATTCCTTTTCTCACAAAATTCACAAAACAGGTTATCAATTTTTTCTTTCTTCTTTCTCTTTTCAGACTCCTTTGCAGCAGAGGTTTTAACCACTGCTGGGATGTCCTTGAGAGGTATGACTTTAGCTTTTGGAGCTTTAACACCATCAGTTGATGTAAAGTCCATTGGCTTGAAATTTTCAAGAATATCACACTCATCAGATCATTTTGGTTTAAACTGATTATTTTCAAGTTCCTCAAAAGTAGAGGATTCAACTGGTCTGTCAACTGTGATTTTGTTACCAAGTTTGTCAGTGATTTTCACTTCTTGGCCATTCTTGTTTGTGGGGATGAACTCAGTGGTTACATAAGTGGTTTGAACAGATTTTCCAAAAGCAGTGTTTTCATCATCATGTTTTCTATAACCAACCCCAAATTTCACATTGCTTTTTATCTGTTTTTCAAGCATAACCTCATACCATTTGCATGATTCCACCCATCTCTCACATATGATCTGGGTGGACTCTAACTCCTTTTTGCAAACATGGTATTTTTCTACCAAAGTTTGGAGTTGGGTTTTGGTTATGCTTTGCTCTTCTTTCATGCTGCTAATCTCTTTCTCTTTTTCAGCCAATTTGTTTTTAAGTTCTTTTAGAGATCTTTCAAATTTGACTTCATCAGATAAGATTTTATCACGAAGGTTTTCATTCACCTCTTTGATGTTAGCAAAAGCAATAATGCAATTGTCAGAACACAGTTTTTCAAGAACTTGAGGTGATACCTTGGCAGCAGCCATCATTGCACAATCACATTGAGGATTTTCTTCATCTTCAGCTCTTTCTTCTTTCTCACCTGCTTTTTCTTCTTTCTTTTCTTCCTTGTTCTCTTCGGACCATGGGTCTGTCAGTGGTTCAATCAGGGTACCTGAACTTTCTCCCAACAGTAGTTCACCAGCCACAACAGTAACCACTGCTTCAATCACCTCATCCACTGTTTCAATACTCAGCTGTTCCTCCTCAGTTTCACCCCCTCCTGTATTGACTCTAATGCCATCAAACAAAATTCATTATTAGAAGAAACATTGGAAGCATAAATTGCAAAATTTTCATCACTGAGGTCTTCAGGCATACTGCTCCAGTCAACAAACCATTGAGTGAAAAAACTTTGTTGATCTGGTTGTACTGCTGCCGGAGCAGTGGTTTGAGGTGCAGGCTGCACTTGTGCCTGAGGGACAGGGGTTTGAACATATTGGATCTGTGGAACAGTGGTTTGGACATAGTGCACTGGCACAGGGGCAGCAGCATAGTGAGCAGTGTTCACTTGAGCTGCTGGGCCATATTGGGCATAGTGCACAGTGCCTTGATTTTGAGGTCTAGGATTTGAGCTAGGATGAGTGATTATGGGACCAGTAGTTTGACTCCTACATTCCCTAGCAAAGTGTCCCAACCTATTACACTTGTAGCACTTGATTTTCGATTTATCCAACCCAACCCTTAGATTCCCATGCAAACCTGGGAACTTTCGCCCTGTTCTTTTATAAAATTTGCTAGTTCTAACACTTAGTAAGGCCAGTTGGTGCAGGATGTCCATTTCCTCTAAGTCAGTGGGGTCAAAATGCTGTAGATCATTAAGTTCAAAGCTTAAGTTGTCTGACATCTGGTTTTCGTTTGCAGTGAATGCATAACTTGTAGAGTGAGGATCAGGGTTGTTAAAATTTGCACCCGCAGTTATGTCAATGAAGTGATCATAACCCTGATCCTTACCACTACTCCCAGACTCTTCTTGACCCAAAAGAGCAGTGTTACCGAATGTATAATCATCAACGGTTTTTCCTGACTCTTGTAACTTCCTTTTTTGGTTCAACTCCCTTTCGTAGGTCAGGAGTCGACCGTGGAGTTGGGTCAAGGTCAGATCCTTGAACTCAGGTGAGTTTCTGGTGACAAAAGCTATGGTGTCCCATTTTTCTGGCAGTGACCTGAGAAACCTGCTATTTTGAGTTGAGTTTGTAAAAGTGGTTTTAACAAGCCTCAGTTCACTGATGAGACAACTGAAACGCTCAAATTGTTGCGTCAGTGATTCACCTTTAACGTGACAAAATGTTTCATACTGTTGGTTCAGGATTTCCCTATTGTTTTCTATGACTTCTTCGGTTCCCCCAAACTGTTCCTTAAGCACGTCCCATAACTCTTTGGCACTGTTACAGTGTAACAGTCCAGCATATATTTCATTGGGCAGCGCTGATGCTATGATGCTAAATGCTTTAGCATCTAGTTCGATTTTTTGAAAGTCGGTTTCGGTATAATTTTCAATTGGTTTTGGAACGTTCTTTTTAGCATCTTCAGCGCTTGGCACTATGGGAACATGGGGACCAAAGACGACAGACCTCCAACAACCTGTGCTTTGTTGAGCGAGGATGTGACCCATCCTCCTCTGCCAGATGTTGTACTCATTTCTTTTTAGCATAGGTGGTTTAAAAAGCGAGCCGATGTTGTTTTTATCATCCTGAGATTGTGACGTCATTCTTGTTGTTTTACAGACACTGAGAAATCAACTTTAATGGTGATTAATCCTTGCTCTGTTTTTCAACAAACGAACAAACGATCAGTATCAACTGTTATGAGCTGAACTATTTACGTCAAAATGATTGTTAAATCAAATTTGACTGTCCAAGCTCTGATACCAATTGTTGGATCTGAGTTTGATTTTGATTGTATTTTGTGTTTGAAATTAAAGTGAAAATGGATGAGTGTGCAGCGGAATTATGGTAAAAACAAACTTTGCATACAATCAAACAAGAGTAATACTTTGATCAAACATCTTTACACAATGAACCGAAAGATTGAATTTATTTCAACAACGATTACAATGATTGATGAATGAATGCAAACTCCCCCTCAGCCAGAGCTCAGTTGTTTGTTCGTGCAAAGAAGACGATGATGCAAAAGAGCTAATAGAACAGTACCAAGTACTGAACTATTTATAGGGACTTGCAAACTACTGAGCATCTTAGCTGACGTCACCATGAAAGTGACATCTAACCTCCTAACAAACTCTAACCTCTGATCTATACAAACACTGCTATGTTAACTACTGCTACTACATTATATTACAAAACAGACTATTGAACAGCTGCTGCAACCTTCCACTGCTGTGAACCCAGCAGTACTTGTCCGGATCAGCAAGGCTTGACTCAAAGCAGTAGATTAAATCAGCAGGGCTTTAGTCTTTCATCAGTTCTTTACTTGAGCAGCAGTTGTAGGTCAGTATTTAGCAAGATCAACAGATAGGAGGTCAGCAGTTGTTGAAGTCACTGTCAAGGGGAGAGGTTTGTATGTAATCATCTGCTTATTCTGGATCCACTGCTCTGATCCAGTTTTGACTTTAATTATCTGTTCCTCTGATAGGGTTCAATCCCAACACCTCCTGTCACATCATTTGTGATGTGACAGCTCCTCCACTCGACCAGCTCGCTCAAGCACTCATTTCTCTCCATTTCTCGCGATTCTTGTAAGTTTCCAACCTAAATCTTGTACTTCTATGATCTACACGTACTTCTTCATCATTTTCACCTTTGAATCTTAACTTTTAACCGTGAAATTAGTGGATTTGAGGTGTTCTAGGGTGATGTCATCATGGAGTTCTTATGAACTTCAAGTTTTGGCCTCATTCCACCAAGAACAACTTAGATCTAAACGATTTCCACATGAATAAACAATGCTCTTGCATAGATCTAAACATCTTCGAAGTTAAAAGGATTGAAAGATGGTTTTCTAACTTTCTTTCAACTCTTTTACACTCAATTCCTCAAAACCTATAGAATCGGAGCTTGTTCCGATCTTCTACTCTTTCTTAGTGATGTGTTGGTTCAAGATCTGAATTCTATCCAAGAGATAATGATTTCGAGTTAAACATGAACAACCGTCACGACCAGTAAACTGATCGGACTTGGGTGATTCCTGTTCGATCGGATCACTTGGGTCATGATGGGGTTCTTTTGTTTAATGTGTCGTCATACTGTCTCGATCAAACCGCAGAACTTAGCAAAACACCAAGTTAGCAACATGGTCAGATCGCGGGACAAATTTCCGTCTGATCGGATTGCCATCCGATCGAACCACAATCCGATCGTATTACACTTGAGGTTCAACACTTATCAATTTTCAACATGTTCAATGCATATATAGTTCCAACGGATTACCAACCAATCGGATGCTATCCGATCGAGTGACAATCCTGCTGTGAACCTGTTCTTACTAAATGTCCTGCCTATCGGATCGCTATCTAATCGAGCGACCATTCGATCGATCGACCTGAAGGGTAGAGATACTTCTCTGTTTTCAAAATGCTACAATGAAAACTTCAAAGGACAAGGCATCATACACAAACACATCCTTACCAGACGAATGTCAATCCAATCGAATGGCCATCCGATCGGATGACTATCCGAATAGATTGACATCCGATCGAATGCTCAACCGATCGGATTGCCATCCGATCGGACTACCATCCGACACTTGGACACTTCGCATCATTTTACGCGCTGTTCTTCGCTTACGCTATCGTTAACTGTTCAGGCTAATCTCTCAGCGCTCCCTTCAATCCAAGAGAGTGTTTACTTGTTAAGCACTGAGTATACTCGATCCCTTTTTGCTATACGCACTTTTGGGTGTTACATACATTACTTATTCAAATCACAATCGACACATAATGCAAACACTATTTATACGCTGACCGTTATTGTATGTTACGTGTTATTCGATGAATGCTTGTATGTTATGTTAACACAGTGATTGTTGCCTAACACCTTAGCAACGATTGTACTATAGTTTGGACTCAGCACCTGTCATGGACAGGGGTTGTTAAGGGCTTTATTCACGTGTCCCAGTGGGGATATGTGTTGTGCATGTTGGAAATCAGATGTTAATAAACAACTGGGATATTGAAAACTAGAAGAACAAATAGTAGAAGGATTGTTTTATTTCATTCGGTCGGCATATCTTGTGAATACAATATGAAAGTGGAAGAAAACAAAGAAAACAAATTTGGAATTTTTGACTGATTATGCACCTATCCTATCTACCCTTTTTATACTGAAAAGTAAACTGAAAAAGCATGAGACTCGGTACTGTTCCTGATCTTTCTCAACAAAACCAACGTTCACTAGGACTTGGTTATTCCCACGTGCAACTCCACTTTTCCACGCAAAGTCTAAAGTATTGAATTTGTAAAACACTATCCAACACTCTCCCCCTTAGTGTTAGCATAATTCTTCAAATCTTCAACTCCTATCAAGCTTCTCATCTCACAGAACTTGATCCTAGGAAGATCGTGTCTACTCTCTGTTGATCCCCACTTATATGCTTCACTTCAAGTTGCTCTCGTTCCACACATTCACGTATGAAGTGGAACCTTGTGTCGATATGCTTGCTGCGTCCATGGAAGACTGAATTCTTCATTAGGTTTATCGCGGACTCATTATCCACCAAGAGTATCACCTTTTGTGCCTTCTTCCCAATTAAATCACATGGCAAATTTCTTAACCAAAGTGCCTCGCATGCAGCAGATGCGGCAGCCATGAATTCAACTTCGCAAGAGCTTAGAGCTACAGTCTGCTATTTCTGAGATACCCATGTTATCAACTTACCTAAATAGTAAAACGCCATTCCTGTTGTTCCTCTCCGGTCTTGGACATCAGTTTCATGTGAATTGTCACTATAACCAATCAGCTGACAATCTCCACCTTTAGCATACCTTAATCCGTGGCTCGTTGTACCTTTGAGGTATCTCAATATTTGTTTCACAGCAGCATAATGACTCTCCTTTGGAGTTTGCATGAATTTACTAACTACTCCGACTGAGTAGCTTAGATCAGGACGAGTATGTATTAAATACCTGAGACTGCCAATGATACGCCTGTATTCAGTTGGATCCACTTCCTTTCCAGCTTCATCTTTAGTAAGTTGTGGCTTCGGATTCATAGGCCATTTGGCTGCATTGCAATCTGGCATTCCTGCCATCTTTAGTATCTTTATAGCATAACTTTCTTGCTTAATGGTGATATCATCCTTTCTCTGATCAACCTCAATACCCAAATAATAACTTAACTTCCCCATATCACTCATGTCGAAAATTGATTTCATCTTCTGTTTGAACTCCAAGATCTTGTCTTCACTCGACCCAGTGACTATCAAGTCATCTACATAGATTCACACTATCAAGATTGAACTCGAGTTACTCACCTTGTACACTGCTTGCTCGTGAACACACCTACTAAACCCAAGTTCTTTGAGTGTCTTGTCGAGTTTCACATTCCAAGCTCTAGGTGCCTGTCGCAAACCATAAAGCGCTTTGTGTAGCCGGTAGACCTTGGTTTCCTTTCCTTTGACTTCAAATCCCAATGGTTGGCTTATATATACCACCTCTTTTAGTTCTCCGTTTAAAAACGCAGATTTGACATCGAGATGGTGCACAATCCAGTTGTGTTCTGCTGCCAAGGCAAGCAAAAATCTTATTGTTTCCAACCGTGCAATTGGTGCAAAAACATCATCGAAGTCGACACATTTTTTCTGAACGTATCCTTTTGCCACCAATTGAGCTTTATGCTTGATTATCTTGCCACTTGCATCTCTTTTTATCTTGAAAACCTATTTTAACCCAATGACTTTCCTATCACTTGGCAACTCCACAAGGCTCCATGTTTTGTTTTTGTTGATGGCGTCCAACCCATTCTACAACCCGCAGTCACGTCTGTGCATATTTCTCTGTTGATAACCTACTAGCCTTCACTTTGTTACATGTTACATGCTGGTTATGCGTAAACGATTTCGAACTCTATTAGTACTATTAAACTTGTATTCTCACTTTTACACTATGTGTATTGATCTTTATTTTAACGTATGTGACAGGTGCTTAGGATGCTTGCTTGCTATTTGATGGAATCGAGTTAGGATGGAGTCTAGAAACAAACAAAAACAATTTATTTATTTTGAATCTGAGTTGTCGGAACATGTTATTTGTCTTTGAGATATCTATGTCTGTAATAATTAGTTTACTTGATGGGTTATGGTATGGGACATAATATTAACTATCCGGTAATTTAGTTGTTATGGATTTCTGCTGGAAAATCTGTTTCGCTCAGTGCCGTGCCCCAATGTTTCCGTCATCGGTTGGGGTGTGACAATCGGTCCCGAGATCGCTGAATCCGTCAAACAGGTTTGATTTGTTTTTTGCGGTTATTCGATTCAACTGTATCTTGATGATTTGATGTTTTACTATTTAGGTTTTTATTGTGTTTTACTGTTGTCATCTTTAGGTTTTTATTGTGTTATTGTGTTTTACTGATAGATCAGAAACTTTTATGAAAATTATGCAGTAAGTTTATGACAGAAAAGGCTTTGGATAATATGTATTAGTTATAACGTATTGTATACTATTGGACTATACTATTATTAAGGTTTATCAGTGTGAGCCCACGGGCCCACTTTAGGTATCTAGGGTTTCGTACCATCTCTATATAATGTAATCATCTATTGATTCAATAAGATCATTCAGTATTTTACCCTTTGACATGGTATCAGAGCCAGCCTAGGCTCTATACAGTTCCCACCGCGCCACACACAAATATACAAACCCTAGCCGTCACCGCCTTAAAATAACCCTAGACAGGGCGGCGGGCCGCCACTGCTACCGCCGCCGCCCTGTCCGAACACTGTTTGTTTCCCCTTTTTTTCTTATTTCTTGTTTGAAATAAAGTCCCGATTTCGGTTCCAGATTTTAGCCGTCTCACACGCAAGAATTTTTATTCCCATCGACGACCCTAACCCTTACATTAGCCGGTCACTTTTATTTTGGTTTCCGTCAAACTCTAGTTGCAACTTGTTCATATTCATAAACAATTAACATTGTTTGGAAATCAGTTTTCAAATAATATTTAATTATATGAAATGACCGACAGAATATTATATCTCATATTTGTTTGAAAAAGTAATTTCAACAATTCTTTTTGACGTTGCTTTCGTTAGTTGCCCATGATCGTTGGCCAAGATTTACACATAAAGTGGGACTGATTGTGAGTGAATGGAACAGCCAGTTGCTGCCAAAGATTTTCCTTGAGTTTGCTTTGAATCTCAGGTCATCCCTTCCTGTACCATTGGATTTTCGTTTCCACAAGTTTGTTTGGTTCTTTATCAGTTGGTTCCTGCATACCCGCCCATCTTTCATTACAATGAAGATTTCTTGTCGGGTTATGTCTCTTGTTCCAGATCTGCAATCTCATCTCTCAGTTCCTTTGCTTTCTTTTGTTCTTGCTGGACCACGGTGCGCTGCCACCGGAGATCGACGCCTGACTACGGTCACCGGCCTTCGATTTGACACACCGCCGCAGGTCGTTGGGTGTTTGTTTTTTTATTTTCCCTTATGTTTTTCTTTCTTCTGTTTCGTTGTATTAGCAATCATGTTGATAATTCCGGGGACAATGAACCAAAACAGGGGGATGTCATGAATTGAACTCAAGTCAAGAAATCCTAATCTCGGTCAGGGAACCTACAATTCCGTTACCATGCCTAGCCGCTGCCTGACCACGGTCACGCCGCCGCTCTTTTGTAGGACTATGGTCCTTCATCGCACCCTTTTCAGTACTTTGGGTTCACTACTTTGAAGAATATGGATTATTAATTTGGCAACATAAAGCAACTAGCAGATTTTTTAAGAGAGGATTGTGGACTTATAAGTCAGGAACCGAGATCGAGACTAGTTTTTTAATTGTTCTTTGTTTTATTTTTTATTATTATTAATTGCAGTCCGAGAGTTCGATTCTCTACTGCTCAGACTGTGGGGGAGTATTGGACTATACTATTATTAAGGTTTATCAGTGTGAGCCCACGGGCCCACTTTAGGTATCTAGGGTTTCGTACCATCTCTATATAATGTAATCATCTATTGATTCAATAAGATCATTCAGTATTTTACCCTTTGACATATACGTAATAAAAGTTCAATGACCGATCCGAGCTTTTCAACGGCATCGAGAAATACTGCGCTGCATTTCTCGAAGCCGAACCTTAAACGGTCGTTGTACGAAATCATTGGGACGTCGATGTTCTTTTTTACGTAGCTAACGGTATCGATTTCTCACTACATGTTAAAAAAATAAAGTTAATTCAATTCATGCGCTTTGATATAATTTGTAGGCCAGGGAACGATTACTCTGATCGAAGGAGATTCGCGACAAAGCCATAACATTAAGCGCGGGGAACTCTTCTATGTATCCGTGTGAATCACCGCGTATCTAATCAACACCGACAACAACGGATGCCTTGTTTTGGCGAAGATTCTACATTCGGTCTCCGTCCCCGATGAATTGCAGGTGAAGTACTAATAACCAATTCGAATATAATCCAATCGATAGTTTTTATGCTAAGTTTCTAATTAAATCTCCGATTTCAGCTCTTTAGCCTAGGAGGTGGTAACGCGGAGTCATCATTCTACAACGCGTTCAGTATCGAAATTCTTGAACCAGCATTTGGTGTAAGCTTCAACAACTTTTAGTAAATAAATTGTGTTGGTTCCCTCTCTTCAGTCCATCTTTGCATTGAAGAATCTGAAACAACTCTCCTTTGTTATGTGTGAGATTAGTGATGCGCTGATCAATATTACCACTTTTTTTCAACGGCAAGGTGTCACAATTTTTGGGTGCCAGACACCCCACACCCCCTCATTGGGGAGGCCCGTCGTCCCTCTCCGGCCAGACGTTAGTGTCTTAACTGTGCCCAGCTGGCATCAGAGAGTGACCGACGTCCAGGGAAAAAGACTCCACAGGTACCTCGCCCTGGATCAGGGCTTGACGAGTATTACCACTTATAACATGCTATTGGATCTCACGCATCTCGAAATCGATATGTGCTATGATCTAAAAGAACTGCCATCATGGCTTTATAATCTAGCTCATCTCCAGAAGCTAATCAGCAGTAACTATCATGATATTGATGTTCTTCCTAATGGGACAGGGGGTTTGTCGAATCTTGAAAGTTTGATTCTGCATAGCTGCACAAAACTACAAGAATTGCCTGAGTCGATTGCAAAATTGCGTAGTTTGAGTTATATTGATATATCTGTTGTATGAGTATAGGTGTGCTGCCTGAGGAAATAGGTGAGCTGTGTGGCCTGCAAGTGCTTAAGATGAATGGTTGTACAGGGCTGCAAGAATTGCCAGTATCCACAAGCGAATTGTCAGGGTTGGAAGAGGTGATATGTGATGAAGAGACGTCGTATTTGTGGATGGAATTTGAAAGTAATCTTCCTAATTTGAAGATAAATGTTGTTGAAGATGATAGATCAGAAACTTTTATGAAAATTATGTAGTAAGTTTATGACAGAAAAGGCTTTGGATAATATGTATTAGTTATAATGCATTGTGCACGTAATAAAAGTTCAATGAGCGATCCGAGCTTTTCAACGGCATCGAGAAATACCGCGCTGCATTTCTCGAAGCCGAACCTCAAACGTTCGTTGTACCAAACCATTGGGACGCCGATGTTCTTTTTTAGGTAGCTAACGGTATCGATTTCTCACTACATGTTAAAAAAATAAAGTTAATTCAATTCATGCGCTTTGATATAATTTGTAGGCCAGGGAACGATTACTCTGATCGAAGGAGATTCGTGACAAAGCCATAACATTAAGCGCGGGGAACTCTTCTATGTATCCATGTGAATCACCGCGTATCTAATCAACACCGACAACAACGGACGCCTTGTTTTGGCGAAGATTCTACATTCGGTCTCTGTCCCCGGTGAATTGATGTGAATTACTAATAACCAATTCGAATACAATCCAATTCGATAGTTTTTTTTCTAAGTTTCTAATTAAATCTCCGGTTTCAGCTCTTTAGCATAGGAGGTGGTAACGCGGAGTCATCATTCTACAACGCGTTCAGTATCGAAGTTCTTGAAGCTGCATTTGGTGTAAGCTTCAACAATTTTTAGTAAAAAAATTGATGTAGTAATTAATTTAATTTCGAGTGTTATAATGACTTCGAATTGTTGTAGGTTGATCGCGAATAGGCCCATAAAATGGTTGGGCAGTAAAATACTGAGGAGCAAATTAGATTGTTGTCCAGAGAAGATAAAAGTAGCCGATGGCCTTTTGGCGACCGAAAAGGAAAGGGAAGGGAAGGGAAGGGGCACACATAGTATCTACAAGAACGAACCATCTGTGGCGAACGAGAATGGTATCCTCCACGAGGTTGATTCCAAAGATTTCCCTGATCTTCGAGATATCAATGTAGCCTTTTCACTCTTCAAATTTGTACGGTTTTGTGTATTTTTTGGCAGTTACCGGACGAATTACTTTCTGATGATTCTGTTTATACTTGGTAAGGGAACTGATATGAAGAGATACAATTGGTTGATGTTTTTAGAAGTTCTTTATAAAGGGTATAATGATGATAATTTGTTATGTGTAGGATTAGGATTTCTAAGGATCCCACTGGCCATTGTTGCAGCTGTGTCTACAACTCTCACAATTGCTTTATTAAATGACAGGCATGTTGGCTTTAGTGATTACCTTTACGATGTATATTGATATTTTACGGTAATGATGATTGAACGACGGTGTGTATGGTTATTAATTTATAATAGAGTTTTTCAAAAGTTCAATGACCGATCCGAGCTTTTCAACGGCATCGAGAAATACCGCGCTGCATTTCTCGAAACCGAACCTCAAATGTTCGTTGTACCAAACCTTTGGGACGCCTATGTTCTTTTTTACGTAGCTAACGGTATCGATTTCTCACTACATGTTAAAAAAGTAAAGTTAATTCAATAATATATATCGAATCGTGCGTTTTGATATAATTTGTAGGTCAGGGAAGGATTACTCTGATCGAAGGAGATTCACGACAAAGCCATAACATGGCATTCCAACCGGATGTTTTTAAGTATCGTTGATAGCGTTTCACATTTTAGTTCAACCTCCTTACCTATATCTATGGCCACTGCATTTGTATTTGCTTTTTCATGTAGCGTCTTTCAGAGTATGTGACTCACAGCAGACCCAAGGTGACATTCACTTTCATTGCATGTTAATTATTTGTGAAAGGGTGGGAGTTGGCTACAAAGTTCATTTTTCCTACAAAGTGTACAAAGTCATAAAACACCATAATTTCAGCCATAAAACACACTCAAACCCCATAAAAAATAAAGTGAAGATTACTAAAACGCCATATTTGTGGATTTTGTGTTGTGTTTTGGATGATAAGTGATGTGTGTAAAATGCAACATATAAATTACATCAAAGGAGCCATAAAACTAACCCTTTTTTAGTACTAATGTTGGAAAAAGTGTGTTTTTGTCTTCCTTTTGTATTTTCAGGATTAAATGAGCGCAAATGAACAAAAGAAGCAAAAATGCAGCTAAATCTAACACAAATACAAGAAAAGGAATAAACGTGGCATGCTCGACTCCTCGACAGCATCTTCCCAAGCAAAAACAAGACATCAGGAGGCTGAACACGCCCCGTCTCCAGCGGACACGGGGGCGTGCTCAAGTGTCTGCAGAAAAGACAAAGTTGTAGAAGCTTCTATTTCCCAACATAGGGGCGTGCCCAGCTCCACACGGCCGTGGTCAACGCTAAGATTCACAGAATCCAAGCAAATCTTGATAGTATAGATACGCTTCTACACACGGGGCCGTGCCCAGCGGACACGGAGGCGTGGTCAACTAATGCAGACAAACAACATTTAATGAAGAAACAGAAAGTGGATGGACACGGGGCCGTGTCCGGGCTTCTGTGCAGGCTATAAATAGAGGTGCTTGGTTCACTTCAAAGGCATCCCTTGGCAAACCACCTCTCTCACACTTCACCCACCCTCCACCACCATCACAACCCACATCCACCACTATCATCCATCATCCATCATAGAGTGTGTGTAGTAGTATCGGGATCCAAGATTGATAGTAAGAGTTCTTGACAATCAAAGGCCCATGTTTGCCTAAGTCTCTTACATCACTTGGTGAAGACAAGAATTTAGTGTAATACTTTTGTGTTTTAATCTTTTCGCACTTTTTATTTGGTTTTGTATTAATGACTTTAATAACTAGTTTCTTATGTTGAAGGTGAAACTTCCTTATCATTTGTCTGTGGTGTCTTGGCGTTATTTTACTGTCTATATAAAATAAAAGATTTACACCATTCATATCTCTACGGTCTATATAGAGATATGTTGGCTAGCTAGTTGGGGGTTAAGGGAATGGTTTGGTAAGGTTCTTGCCTTGTTCAGTGTATAGATCCTGCAAGGACCTGGGTCAAGCTTACTAGGACCTGCTTCAATACCCACTGGTATTGGATGGCGGGGGTGCGAATGGCTTAATCCCCACATATGTAAACTACTACTAATACATAAACCCGGCTACTTGGGATTGTATCTCTGCTGACTCAAACCACTTAGCCGAGGGTAACGTCACCTTCAGAAGAGGGGCCTACCACTTTACGCATTAATAACTTAATTAATTATCTTTCAATAATCCAACCCTTTAGGATTGTATCCTTGCTGACTCAAACTTTGGGTTGAGGTTAACGTCACCTTCAGAAGAGGGGTCTACTACTATAACTAAGATAATCTTTTAAAAAGTGCAAAAGTGCGGAAAACATCAAAGGTTACACTAAAGGCGAGTCGGATCCAAGTGATTCATCTTGTCTATCTGTTTCTATTTTATTTTTATTTCAGCATTTTTAGTTTTTATTTTCATGTTTAAAACCGTTTTCCAAACTTTTGATTTGATTAGACTTGAGGATAAACCGGTACTAAAAGCTCTTGTGTCCTTGGACGACCTCGGTATCTTACCAACGCTATACTACGCTCGCGATGGGTGCACTTGCCCATATTTGTGTTTAGTGTTAGTAGAATATCGTGTTTTATAAATTTAAAACTTGACTAAAGTGTTAAAAAGTGCTAAAAATATACATAAAAACTTATAACATGACACACACATCAAGTTTTTGGTGCCGTTGCTGGGGACACAAGGATTTTAAGAAAGTTAGGAATCAACGGCATAATCGTTTTTTCTGTTTTTTTTAGGATTTTTCTTAAATTTTCAGCTTCTGCAGAGCTCAGCATGGGCCGTGCCTGGTCAGACACGGGCCGTGCCCAGCATTGTTATTGGCAGTTTTTATTTTCTGAGTTATAGAGAGCTGAACACGGGGCCGTGTTGGTGCAGCACGGGGCCGTGTCGAGCTCTACAGTAGCAGGGATCCGGAAAACAATCACTGTAACTCCGACCACGGGCCGTGTTCATCTGAACACGGGGCCGTGGTGAAACTTCTGACTAACGTTCTTTTTGTTTTTTTATTGCAGGACTTGGAACCCAGGCGCCGCACCTGAACTTTCTACGCAGTGTATGAGCTCCAGTTCCAGTCGGGACATAAAAGAACTGCTAGACGAACCCGAAAGCTTTCTAAGAAAAAGACTTAAAGCTACTAAACACCAAGAGAAAGTTTCGGGGGATCTACTTCCAATGGCGGATCAATGAACCCTCATGGATTACCTACGGCCCACCGTAGGTAATCTTGGCGCCGCTATCAATGCACCGAATGTCGAGGCCAACAACTTCGAACTTCGGCCGCATTTGATACAAATGCTCTAAAACTCCGCAACCTTCCACGGGCTTGCGGACGAAGATCCCCATTTACATATTACTAAGTTCTTGGAAATATGTGATACTTTTCGGATCAATGGAGCATCAAAGACGCCATCCGCCTCCGAATGTTTCCATTTTCACTAAAAGACAGAGCTAAAGCTTGGCTTAATACCCTCCCAGTTGGTTCAGTAAACACCTGGGATGAACTAGCCCAAAAGTTTTTATATAAGTATTTCCCATCTGCTAAAACGGCTAAATTAATGACTGAAATTAATACATATTCATAAGAGGACGGGGAATCCTTATATGAAACTTGGGAAAGGTTCAACGAGCTACTAAGAAAGTGTCCTCATCATGGTCTTGCGGTATGGCAACAAGTGTCCACATTCTATATTGGGTTGTTGCCACACACATGACAAACACTCGACTCTAGCTCCGGGGGACTTTTAGGTAATCGTCGCCCAAATGAAATTTATAATCAAATTGAGGAAATTGCTCAAACTAATTTTCAGTGGCACACTCCCTGAGGCACAAAATCAATTGCCCCGGGCACCCATAAGGTTGACGAAAGCACCTCCTTGCAAGCCCAAATCGAGACCCTTTCTTCAAAAATCAAAAAGTTAGAAATGGCAAAAACAGCCTCGGTTATGGCTTGTGAAGGGTGTGGTGGGCCACATGAAAATTGGAGTTGTATGAAAGAAATGGATAATCAAATAGAAACGGTAAACTATATTGATAATAGACCTAGGCCGTCGGGTCCTCCAACGGGTACCTACAACCAAGGATGGCGTAACCACCCTAACCTTGGTTGGAGAGAACCCGACAATAGTAGTAACCAAAAAAATCTAAACCAATGGACAAACTTTCAACAACCAAGAAACGAGTCACAAAATTTCTCTCAACAACAACAAGGGGGACGAGAGAGGCTTGAGGATACCGTCTCTCGCCTCATCTCCGACACCGAGAAGAAAAACTCGGATCGATTTCAACAACTGGAATCGAACTTTAGAAATCAACAAGCTAGTATTCAAAACATTGAAAAAAAACTAAATCAACTAGCTCAAAATTTCTCCGAGAGACCACAAGGCGCGTTACCCAGCAATACCGAAACCAACCCAAAGGCACAAGTGCATCTCATCACATTGAGAAACCGTACCGTAGGTCCCGAGAAGGCTCCGCTACCTCCCACTGAAAAGAGCCGATCTAGCCAAACCACAACTTCGCCGACACCCCAACAAGAGACGGCTCCTCCACCAAATCAAGAGCCCACCAAGAATCCTCTGGTACCGTACCCTGGTCGGTTACTTTGCCAAAAGACCGATTAGCAATTCACAAAATTCGTAAATTTACTAAAACAATTGCATGTCAATATTCCATTTGTCGAAGTCCTAACTCAAATGCCTAAATACTCAAAATTTATGAGGGACTTCCTCACTCACAAAAGGAAAATCAAATCATTGCAATTAGTGAATTTAAGCGAAGAATGCTCCGCCTTGCTACTCAACAAACTCCCGCAAAAGAAGATCGATCCCGGAAGCTTCACCATCCCTTATTCAATTGGGGAATCGCCCATTCGCAACGCACTAGCCGACCTCGGGGCTAGTATCAACCTCATGCCCGCATCAATGTTCGACCGACTTGGACTGGGGAAAACAAGCCCTACAAAAATGAGCATACAACTTGCCGATAGGACCATAAACTATCCACAAGGTGTCGCTGAAAATCTACTGGTTAAAGTCGGAGACTTTGTCTTCCCGGCTGAGTTTGTCATACTAGATATGGAGGAAGATACTGAAGTACCACTCATCTTAGGGAGGCCATTCCTAGCTACGGCCCACGCAGTGGTAGATATGAATGGTGGAACACTAACATTGAGGGTTGGGGACAAGGAGATGAAGCTTAGGGTTGGTAAAAGAGTAGAAGACGATGACCCGGTCAATTACATGAAAGTCATAGACTCAAGTTTGGATGATGCTCTCCGACGGTGCAACATGGGATGCAAAACATCCCACTTGGGTAACATATGATGACTTTAGGTCTAGCCAAGGACCCTTATAAACGTGGCGCACCATGGAGGCATTCCGCGGAACTATCCTTAGTTTTAGTTTAGATTAACTGTTATGCTTTTTAGTTTAGTTTTAATTTTCAGGAATAAAACACACTCGGGATGGTGAAGGATACTAAGGGAAGCTTGAACCAACACCCCATGCACAAAAACAGAGCCTCCCGACAATTTTTCTTCAGTACAGCAAGTTCATCACGGGCTGTGCTTAGCCAACACGCCCCGTGCTCAAGGATCTGCAGAAAAACGCCCAGTTCAGATACCTGGACACGGGGCGTGTTCGCTGAACACGCCCCCGTGCCCAGCCTTCTGTTACTTTCTGTTACTGGCAACCTGAACACCGAGCCATGCCTGGACACCACGGGCCCGTGTCCAGATGCCTAGTAACATAAATTTTTGTTTTTAACACACCTTTTACACATTCAATCAACCTAAAAACTTATTTTTGGGACACATTAAGGACAATGTATAATTTAAGTGTGGGGGGGGGGGGGATGCTAAAACCTTGAATTTTGCAAGTCCTAATTACAAGCCTTACATAAAACTATATTGGAACCGCTAAACACCCCAGATTTTTCAAAAACTTTTCATTTTTTTACTTGTCTGGGTTTAAATTGGTAATAACAAGTTCTAAAAAGGTTATATTTTTACGAATTTACAACCGATAGCATCGTGATAAAAAGAACTAACATAAGAAAATTAAAATTATAAAATGGCATGATAAATCTAGTTAAAATTTGATTATATATATTTGATCACATTAAAAACTCATTCCCACAAAAAGTGAGTTTTGAGCCTTTAATTGAGCATACAAATACACATCTTTAAACTAAATGCTCATCTTTCGTTTCTTGTGTGAATAGCCGCTTGGTTTCTTACGACTCTAGAACTTGCCATGACGATACATTCCCGGTCCTTCCCAACTTAAACCCAAGTAAGTAAATGATGGAGGCATTAGGACTAACCCATTTTTCTTTCAACACCATTATTTTTCATTTTTTTACCACCTACCCAAAATCCCCTAGTTAACCCCTTTGACCCTAAACCTTTTCATTTCTAAACCCACAAAACAAACACCCTTTACCCACCAAAACCCTTTTTCATTTAAAACCCTTTTTTTAGTAAAAAGCTCGGTCTTCGTGTGACATTCTTTATTAAAAAAAATGAATGAAGTCTAGCAATAAACAAACAAGTTCCTCAAAAGAAACTTTGTTTGAAAAGTGCTTCGTTTGAATAAAAAGTCACAAAAATAAAAAGTTTTACGAAAACCGATGCTTTTTACGTCTTTCGCCCTTTTCTACTAACTACTAACCCAAAACCACCTACCTTTAACCCAAGCCTAACCCTTCCCCAAGTCCTCTTGATATTTACAAAGGTTTATAGTTAAAAAGGAGGAGAATTGATTTCTTGGCAAGCATATGGTAGAAGTAAGTTCCATGCCGGTCTCGAGTGTTTCACAAAAATACATCTTCGGCCGAGTGTTGAGTGATCTCCCGTGAGGTGTGTGAACTTGTATATAATTGGAATTTTAAAGAGGCATAAATAAGTAATTTCTCTTATGTAATGTTCTAAATAAATCATAACGAATAGGATTGTAAATAACATAAAAATAAAGCCTAATAAAGATCTTGGAATCCCGACACTCAAGACAAGCCCAAAAAACTTCTCTTCTACCCATTCCATTTGGGTGTGTAAGCCACATTACAAAGAGTTTTGCTTGAGGACAAGAAAAGATTCAAGTGTGGGGGTATTTGATGTATGTAAAATGCAACATATAAATTACATCAAATGAGGCATAAAACTAACCCTTTTTTTAGGTACTAATGTTGGAAAAAGTGTGCTTTTGTCTTCTTTTTGTATTTTCAGGATTAAATGAGCGCAAATGAACAAAAGAAGCAAAAATGCAGCTAAATCTAACAAAAATACAAGAAAAGGAATAAACGTGGCATGCCCGACCCCTCGACAACATCTTCCCAAGCAAAAACAAGACATCAGGAGGCTAAACACGCCCCGCGTCCAGTGGACACGGGGGCGTGCTCAAGTGTCTGCAGAAAAGACAAAGTTGTAGAAGCTTCTATTTCCCAACACGGGGGGCGTGTCCAGCTCCACACGGCCGTGGTCAACGCTAAGATTCGGAGAATCCAAGCAAATGTTGATAGTACAGATACGCTTCTGCACACGGGGCCGTGCCCAGCGGAAACGGGGGTGTGGTCAACTAATGCAGAAAAACTGCATTTAATGAAGAAAGAGAAAATGGATGGACACGGGGTCGTGCTCAATGGACACGGGGCCGTGTCCGGGCTTCTGTGCAGGCTATAAATAGAGGTGCTTGGTTCACTTCAAAGGCATCCCTTGGCAAACCACCTCTCTCACACTTCACCCACCCTCCACCACCATCACAACCCACATCCACCACCATCATCCATCATCCATCATAGAGTGTGTGTAGTAGTCTCGGGATCCAAGATTGATAGTAAGAGTTCTTGACAATCAAATGCCATGTTTACCTAAGTCTCTTACATCACTTGGTGAAGACAAGCATTTAGTGTAATACTTTTGTTTTTTAATCTTTTCGCACTTTTTATTTGGTTTTGTATTAATGACTTTAATAACTAGTTTCTTATTGTGAAGGTGAAACTTCCTTATCATTTGTCTGTGGTGTCTTGGCGTTACTTTACTATCTATATAAAATAAGAGATTTACACCATTCATATCTCTACGGTCTATATAGAGATATGTTGGCTACCTGGTTGGGGGTTAAGGGAATGGTTTGGTAAGGTTCTTGCCTTGTTCAGTGTATAGATCCTGCAAGGACCTGGGTCAAGCTTACTAGGACCTCATTCAATACCCACTGGTATTGGATGGCGGGGGTGCAAATGGCTTGATCCCCTTATACGTAAACTACTATTAATACATAAACCCGGCTACTTGGGATTGTATCGCTGCTGACTCAAACCACTTAGCCGAGGGTAACGTCACCTTCAGAAGAGGGGCCTACCACTTTACGGATTAATAACTTAATTAATTATCTTTCAGTAATCCAACCCTTTAGGATTGTATCCTTGCTGACTCAAACTACTAGGTTGAGGGTAACGTCACTTTCAGAAGAGGGGCTACTATTATAAGTAAGATAATCTCTTAAAAAGTACAATAGTGCGGAAAGCATCAAAGTTTACACTAAAGGCGAGTCGGATCCAAGTGATTCATCTTGTCTATCTGTTTTTATTTTATTTTTAGGGGAATTGGCTTGTAATAATCTCACCTAGACCTTATTGGCCATTAATAATCCCACCTCAGAATATTCCCCCCACCAGTCCCACCTTTCACTTATTTTTCCTACAATGGTCCCCCGTTAAAAAAAAACTTAACGGAGTTAAGTTTTTTTCCAAATTATAAACTGATTTTTAGGGCTTTTGATCAGAACAATGATACGACTCCATTGATGTAAAACCTACTTCGAAATGGTGCTCCAATTGACTTGATTTTGGTTAATTGGAAATTTAAACACCCAAATTGAAGCGTCGTTTTCATCGTTTGGAGCACCGTTTCGAGCCAAGTTTTACGTCAATGGACTCATATCGTCGTTCTAATCAAAAGCCCTAAAAAATCTGTTTGTAATTTGGAAAAAAACTTAACTCCATTAACTTTTCTTAACGGGGGACCATTGTAGGAAAAATATGTGAAAGGTGGGACTGGTGGGGG
The DNA here is from genome assembly GCF_002127325.2 of Helianthus annuus. Classification (NCBI taxonomy): domain Eukaryota; kingdom Viridiplantae; phylum Streptophyta; class Magnoliopsida; order Asterales; family Asteraceae; genus Helianthus; species Helianthus annuus. Next base: position 97,620,036 of record NC_035440.2, on the reverse strand, counting down.
GAATATTCTGAGGTGGGATTATTAATGGCCAATAAGGTATAGGTGAGATTATTACATGCCAATTTCCCTTATTTTTATTTTCAGCATTTTTAGTTTTTTTTTCATGTTTAAAACTTTTTTCCAAACTTTTGATTTGATTAGACGTTGAGGATAAACCGGTACTAAAAGCTCTTGTGTCCTTGGATGACCTCGGTATCTTACCAACGCTATACTACGCTCACGATGGGTGCATTTGCCCATATGTGTGTTTAGTGTTAGTAGAATATCGTGTTTTATAAATTTAAAACTTGACTAAAGTATTAAAAAGGGCTAAAAATATACATAAAAACTTATAACACGACACACACATCAATAAGCCTTTGATTTTCGAATGACTAACATTAGTGTGTTTTATGTTGATTATCATGTTGTGTTTTATATTCATAGTCATAGTTCTATGATGGTGTGTTTTAAGTTTTTATGGACTGTTACGGTTTGAATATTGTGTTTTAGTGATGTTCACTCTGTTATTTGTGGGTTTTAAGTGTGTTTTATGGCTAAAATTGTGTTGTTTTATGACTTTGTACACTTTGTAGGAAAAATGGACTTTGTAGCCGAACCCCACCCATTTGTGAAATATAATTCATAACTACTCCCTTTCCCAAAATTGTTGGCTCTTAATATGAAAATTCTAGACTTTCATTGCATGTTTGTGATCTTATAGGTTTGACGACTATTTTTCGTTCAATGGAATAAAACATTAGAAACCCGGAATGGGTTATAGTTCGTAATAGACATTATAAGTTTTGGCACCCATTGCAATACGCGGGTATTCCCACTAGCATATATACGTGTGTGTGTGTGTATGTCATAGTGATTTTAAAAAATCAATACAAAATATTAATGATGGATTAAGTGGCTGTTTGTTTACATCTATCTTAATGGGACTCTTAATGGTTCAGACCTCTTACTGGTTCAACACTTAACGGTTCAGACTATTTGTTTCGCGAGCAGATGTCTGAATTGTTTAGACATTTGCCTCTGAATGGTTAAGCATTATACTGAGGCTGAATTTAATACCTCTAATCTGAATTAGTCAGAAATTTGCCTCTAAACGATTAAGCATTATACTGGCTCTTAAACTCTTACTGATTAAGCACTTAATGGTTCAGTCATCTTACCGGTTTAGCACTTAATCACTCAGAAGTTGCCAAACAGCCTCTAAATCATTGTAGTAAATAAGAGAACAAGTTGCTAGCTAAAGTGGTTGAAATCTTTAACCCAAGAGTAAAATTTGACTTTGTTCACATAGTATTATATGAAGAGTAAATTACTATTTAAGTCTCTGTGTTTTAGTGGTTTTAACCACTTGAGTACAAAATCAAAAAATTTAACGTTTGGGGTACCTAACCGTTCATTTTATAACGTTTTAAGTCTCAATGTTTTAGTGGTTTTACCACTTGAGTCCAAAACGAAAAGTACAAGTGTTATAACGTTGGATTCAAAATGTTATAAAATGAGTGGTTAAAAATTCAAGGCATTAAACTTTTTAATTTTGACTTCATGTGTTTAAAATCATTAAAACATAGGAACTCAAAAAGTAATTTACACTTATATAAACTATTATCTTAAACTTTTTTACGTTTGAACTCATGGCTATCCACGAAGTGAAGGGGGAAAGAGGTGGGATCCCGGTTTGCTCCACCGATTTTGAGTTGTAGTTTTATGATTTTTTTTTCCGGTTTGATTTTTTTAACATGATCTTATTCTTCTTATAATTATTTAATTAATTAGTATCTTATAAAAAAATAATATTTAAATAGTAACAATGAATAAAATGAATGAGCTCGTAAATAATTGTATTTTTGTAGTTATTGTTATTTTTTTAAATAAATTGCAGTTATGTAATTATTTAATTATTTAAGTAAGTTAGATTATATAAAAATTAGATTTAAATCAATTGGTAATGATTAAAAAGATGATTGAGATATGGTGAAAACTAGTGAAACCATAACAATGTCTAGTGAGAGTTATATGTAGTAACAGTTAAATATATATTGAGATTGGTAAAAAACAAGAACGTTACTGACCAAAGTTGTTGCCTTGATGATGGTTTCACGCCCATAGCCAAACATTTCAGTGTCTTGTGGTAGGGCTGACAGCATCAGATCCATGAAGTCACCTTCTTTATCGCTATCACATTCTTGTCTCTTCTCAATATGTTCGTTAAGCCACTTTTCAATGACACCATCAAGCTCTTTAGCCACTTGCTTCATAGCTTTAAGATTCCCTCCAATGTCCATCCATTCCAGATAAGGAAAGAAATCAGACACAACAAAAACGCCTGAAAGGCACACTAGTTTCTTTATGGCTTCTCTTACATGCGACTCTTGTTCGTTGTTACCATTAGAGAATCCTTTCCCCACTAGGATTCTTACAATTATATTGAGCGGTATGCGCTCGAACCACTTGCTTATGTTAATTACAGATGCTCGGCCCCCATTCCTTTGGGACAACATGGAGAGCTCATTAATGGAATTCTTCACCTGTGAGGTACGGATATGCTTGAACTTTTCAACACGTTGGCTTGTAAAGAGCTCAGAAACCGCCATCTTACGCATCTCTCGCCAGTACGGACCATATGGTGACGCTCCAAAACCAGCATTGTCGTAGTTCATGTAGCTGCCTGCTGCGATAATAGGCCTGGTTGCAAAATTTCTTTCATGGGTGGTGAAGCACTCTTTGACCATTTGTCGACTGCTGATGACCAACGCTCGGTGACTACCGAGCCTTAGAGAGTAAGCCGGCCCGTAATCATCAGCCATATTTCCTAGTATACGTGCGACCGGAACTTGAACCCGTAGATGATGAAGGTGACCTATAAAAGGCAATGCCCCTGATGGTTCTGGAGCTACTAGTTTATTACTTTTTTCTCGTGTTTTTCTGATGCCTATTTTGTAAGCATAGATTATAGAAGAAAGCAAAAGCCCTAAAAGTGTTAGAAACTGAAGAAAATATTCCATGTTGATGCAGTTGTGTTTTGTTATTTTTTGCTAGAATAGCCAACACTTGATTTATGTTTGTAGCCAAGATCCTCTAGAAGGAAATAACAAATATCTAGTTGAATGGTTACAATGATGGATCGTGTCATCTTGTAGCTCCTATCAAATCTACACACCTATGCAAATAGGTTTCTCTTTGAAACACATACTAGTGGGTTACCATTCGCGCTCTGTAGCAGATACAAAACGTAGATAAAAATAAGTAAATCATGACAGGACAGTCTACATGACCATAAAACACCGTATCGTGACAGTGTATTCAAAAATCATGGAAAAGTTACATCGTTGTTGTATATGAAAGTGTAGGTTCGTGGTTTGGACCGAAACCCGTTAGTAGTGTGTGATTATGTTCAAAGACAGAATATTAGAGACGGATAAACAACTTTCTTGTATAAATTTGGTAGCATAACGTTACAAATCGGCCCGATTACAAGCTATCCAAAATATACCAAAGGAGCATACATCCGGGAGAGACCAAGTGGTGATCTCTCCCCCAAGTCTAAAACCTTCAAAACTTGCAAATGAACTAAAGGTGGTATTTATAGCCACACCACCTCCACATAAAAGACCACCTTTATGTGGAAGGTCACTTGCAAACGCACACGGTCAAACGAATAACCCTTTCGTTTGACCACTTCAAACGAGCGGGTCTATACACGTTCGTTTGACCATTTCACTAGCTATTACAAAATCAGCCTAAAATGTAATCTAATCTATTCGAACAACATCGGACAAAAAAACTGCACCAATAAATTCCCCCTTGTCCGTTGCTGTCGAATGCTAAAAATGTAACTGCAATCGATCTTCACTCAAGTATTTGTTGATGTTATCTTCTCTGTGTTAACAGATTCCCTCTTGACCGATGATCCAGGTAAGTAGTATCTTGACTTGAGTCTTTATAGCAATACCAAACCCTTGAAGCTTCTCGTATAATATTTCCCCCTCAAAGTACGCATATCAGTGTTGGGTGTTATGGAATGTCCTCACAAGGCTAAATTGACCGATCTTCCACTGATCTTCCAATACTCCAACCGGCATTTGATAAGGGTTCCATTCTGATGCGTGTGTAGCGTGATATATTTTTATTGATATTTTAAGTCGTTTTTAACACTTTAGTCAAGTTTTAAATTTATAAAACACGATATTCTACTAACACTAAATACACATATGGGCAAGTGCACCCATCGTGAGCGTAGTATAGCATTGGTAAGATACCGAGGTCGTCCAAGGACACAGGAGCTTTTAGTACCGGTTTATCCTCAACGTCTAATCAAATCAAAAGTTTTAGAAAAGGTTTTAAACATGAAAAGAAAAACTAAAAATGCTGAAAATAAAAATAAAATAAAACAGATAGACGAGATGAATCACTTGGATCCGACTCGCCTTTAATGTAACCTTTGATGATTTCCGCACTTTTGCACCTTTTAAGAGATTATCTTAGTTATAGTAGTAGGCCCCTCTTTTGAAGGTGACTTATTGGGTTTTATTTTTATTCTATTTACAATCATATTCATTATGATTTATTTAGAACGTTTATAAGAGAAATTACTTATTTGGGCATAACATGCCTCTTTAAAATTCCATTTATATACAAGTTCACATACCTCACGGGAGATCACTCAACACTCAGCCGAAGATGTATTTTTGTGAAACACTCGACCGGCATGAAACTTACTTCTACCATATGCTTGTCAAGCAATCAATCCTCCTCCTTTTTAACTATAAACCCTCGTAAATATCAAGAGGACTTGGGAAAGGGTTAGGCTTGGGCTAAGTGTAGGATCGTTTGCTGACCCGAACGAGTCGTTCAGAGGTTAACTCTTGCGTTTCAGATGCGGAATAATAAGAAATGCAAGTAGATATAGCTTGTTCTTCCTCCTAATTTGTTGTATTGATTAGAAACGTTTTACAGTTCAAACGTCACACCGGCAGAGCTTCGGCGTGGAATACAAAGACTTCACTACTGAGGATCGCTCAAGACATATCTATATATAGTGTTCTGGGTCCGCTCATGTGGACATGTGACACATGAGCGGTCCAGACTCCACCACATAAGCGGCCCACATGACAAATAAGCGGTCCAACATCTCTATGACCCTATGAGCGACCCTGATTCCTAAAACCTAAACAGACTCCTGTTTTCTCGTAAAACGTGCCCTATGCTATACAATACAATGTAAGACCTGATCCTAGACACCTAGACGGAATCAACAGATGTAGTGCACCAACAGACTCCCCCTCAGATGTTGATGGAGTCGTTAACAAACCTTGGCTTCAATGCTGTGTCTTCACATCTTCAAGCTGGATCAGTCTCTAGGCTTTCTCTTCTTTCAATTTACAGACTCCCCCTCTCGATTTACTGGCATTCTTTTGTTCTTCAGTAACATCTTCAGGATCTTTGTCTGGCTTTAAAACACACTAAATCTCTTGATCAGATCTCTTGATTCCTTAAGTTCATCAGCATCAATTTATAACCAAAATCTTCAGAATCAGAATCGATCAACCTGGCTCTCCTCTAATCTTTAGAAACCAAAACCTGATTACCTGCACAATCTTAACCTAGAAATAAATTTTCTAATTTTATCACATATCAAATACCTATGCATCAACATATGACTCCCCTCAAAACACTCTATGATAAACCACTTGAAGAAGGTTAGATTAATACAAACATTTATATTTTCACAAACACTCCCCCTCAAATTCTGCTCATCATGTTTAGCACTCGGAATTTTGAAAATCAATTTTCCAACGTCAGTTGTCGAATATCTTTTTGATTTTTTTTTAAAACTTTATGCTAAAACACACACAAAATCTTTTTGGATTTTCTGAAAGATATTATCTGACATCACTTGAGAATACAAACAAAACAAAAAAAATGTAATATTTACAGACAATATTTTTGTGAGTTCATGCAAGAGGATCATATCAGTTTATGAGACAAATCACTAACACCGTTAAGCTTGATTTCATTTTAAGCTTTAAACAATTTACCTAGATTGTCAGTATATTTGTCCTCTTAAATTCTCAACACAAATTTCAATCGATTCGAGATACGATATTAATGTTTTAGAGACTTAAACTTAATTGTGTATCACTCCACTTGAATATACTCCGTATCCAGATCCCAAATATTCAGTCTTACAGGTGAGTATACAACAGCTGATATCTGTAAAGGGGTTAAATGCGAAACCGTGAGAGCTCAGGTCAGAACTTCCGTTCAGCAGAGAGATATGACGGCTCGACTTTTGGTGGGTCCCCTTTAGAGGATCTTTTTGCATTTCAACAGCAGCGACTATCAATTTTATTGTTTCATTAGCATGCTGAGGGCGAAGCTTATGTTTCAAAGCTTTAGCAGAAAGAATTATCCGGGGACTAGGTCAGTACTTCCATACAGCAAAAGTCCCGGGATAATACCCCAGATATCACTGAGTATAAAGACCTAGTATCTCAGAATATGGGACCTTTCAAACAAGATTTTGGGGGTTACCCATATATTCAAGAATAGTTACCCACGAATTAAGCAAGTTTGAATTAGGTTTATATCTCGATTTCAATTTACTAAATGTGCGAAAATCTACTGACACATCCGCAGTAAGATTGTTTAACACTTTTTAACTTTACATTTCTTTAGCGTGCCGTGATAGTCCACTGATGTACTATCATTTCCTCTTTTTCGCAACAAAACTCATTTTCGAATTTTATCATGTTTTTGGCATTTCAATTTTTCAAATGTTTTTGGATTTTCTGAAATTTCCCTACTCCCCCTAAAATGCAAACACATTTTAAAGAAAATTTGAAAACTTCTAGACTCTTGAACTACTAGAAACATAAAAAGTAAAACACACTGTACAGAAACTTGACAACTGACACTGAATCACATCAAATCGCCATTCACTATGCATAAACAATCTGAACTCCCCCTTTCACAAATCATTTTCTCATTTAGATTTCAAAACACTTAAGTTTGTTTTAATCGAAATGACTTTTCCGGAAAATGAATTTGTGTTGATAACAACCACTTATAGGTTTATCAATTTTAAAAATGGGGATGTGGTTCATCATCTTTTCTATCTTTTGCCAAATATAGTAAATCAAGCACAATTTAATGTCCCTGATTTACCATTTGCATTTAATAACCTTCTGTATCACTTGTAAATGTAATTACTTCAAAGTATCCAAACATCTCAAAATTTAACCACAAACACCACTTGTGGGATCAAGATTACCACTTGTAGATACCCAAAAACTATCAATTGTAGGAATGTTACGTCTACATCACCATTTTACCAATCAAAAATGCCGATTCCTGCTTCGCAATTAACCACCTGGAAGCTCCGGCGTAGTCCTTTCACCTGCAAAACATTCAAAAATTAATCACAAACATTCAAACTTCTCAAATACTAAAAAGATGCCGATTCCTGATCCACGATATAAACTTGGGATCTCCGGCATAGTCCTTCGACTATTCTGGAAAACAAACTTCCCTCCAAGTCTTCTCAGATTTGAGGGCTTTCAGCTCTTGAGCCGTAGGGTTGTATGTCGCCTTTTTAGTTGCGTAAAAATCTTTTACCCTTTTAGCTCTCCCACTCAACATTTTCCCAAGTATTTTCTTAACATTTCCGTTGAATGTTTTCTCGACATCAAATTCTTTTTCTTCATTATAAAATTGGTTTGAAATTTCAATTTTACCAATTTTCTTTTTAACGTCCTCAAATTTCTGTGATGGAAAAACATCATCATTCACTGAAATTTTCTCCACAACTTGTGGCTCTTCTGGCTTTGTGGAACCAGATTCATTGCCGAGCTTTTCTACTACCTTTTTTGCAACCCACACTTGGTTGTCATTTCCTTTTCTTTTGTAAAATTTTGTCTTCGAACATTCCCCAACCTCATGTTTCGAATTTTCAAAAATTTTAGATTTTTCAACAACTTTTTCTTTCATCTTCTGAGAAACTCCCTGTTTTGTTTTGATATCTTTCGGACAATTCGATGCAATGTGACCAGCTTCATTGCTTTTCAAACAGGTTTGAGTATTTCTCGGATGAAATACTCCAGTTCCATTCTTTCTCCTCTCAGCAAGAAACTCTTTGTTAGACTGTCTCCAAAATGGTTTCTGCTGTTCATCTTCAGAGCTTCCACCTGACACAAATTCAGATTTTGTTTTAGAATTTTTCATATTTTTATCATTTTCTGGTGGAATATAACCAAGACCTTTCTTTTTATATCTACGATTTTGGTTAGGTTTCTTTTGAAAACCAGGTCCAAAATTGTAACCTTTTTTTCTTGTTTAGACGTTGTTGAACTCTAGAAGTATATTTTTTAGGTTTATCAAAACTTTTCAAAACCTTTAATTCAGGAATATTTACCTCTACTAATTTGAAAGTTTTGTTGATTAATTCTGTTTTAATACTCATTATCGGAAAATCTTTGTTGTAATATAATTTGTCAGAACCATTCAAAGTATATACAACTTCGAATGTTTCATCATTCAAATATGCCTTTGATAACAAAAATTCTTTACTATAAGACCGTTTAGTCGACGAATTTTGACTGTTGACTGACAACTTTGGCCTTTCAGACTCAGATTTCGACTCTGTCTCCTCATCAGTATTCAACACCTGATCGACCACCTTTTTGATTAATTCAGACTCATGATCAGTATCGGATGAGGTAAACGTCACATCAATGTTTTCTGGTAAGACGTCAGTTGTGTTGGTTTTATGCTTTATATTGACTGCTTTTGCAAGTTGCTCCTCATTTGGTTTCCTATGTGAATACCCATCCCAAATTGGAGGTGGACACTTGTTATAGCTAACAGTCGGTTTCTTACCACAATCTTTCTTTTCTTTCGGCTTCTCATCTTGAAAAGCTTCCATACCTGCAACAGTTGGGTAAACACGATCAATAAGATAATCAGAGGTAGAATAACTCAATAATAACCTCCTAATCCTCTCATTTTCAATCTTTTCAGTTTCCAACTCTTGCTTCCATTTAGCACTTTCTTCAATGTAGAAATTTATAGCTTTTTGCTTCGACATTAAAGTTGCATTCATCATAGTCAACGCCTGTTCTCTTTCTGTGTTTGTCTTTTGGAGACCAGTTACTGTTTTGTTCAAGACATCGTACGATTCTTTCACATAGTTTAGATTGAACAATAACTGCTCTTTCTTCTTTTCGTACTCAGCTATGATGACGTCTTTGGCTGCACAATCCTTGCATGCTTCCAGACACTTCTCACATGGCTTGACAACTTCAATAATCTTCTCAACTTCGATTGTTTTAATAACTTCAACCACTTTTTCTACTTCGATCACCTTTTCTACTTCTTTCACAACCTCACCAATCTTCTTAGCAACATTTTCAGCATTCTGAATATCACCTTCAGATTCAGATTGTTGTTCTTTAGCAGCTTGTTTCTCTTTCAGTTTCTCCATTCTTTCTGCAAAATAAAAATGAAAACTTTCAGGAGACAAATGAGATTTTGCAATATTTATATGTTTCTCTTCCTCATCATCACTGCTACTATGATCTGGTGATTGATCAAATTGAACTGATTTTTCAGAATCAGCATCAGATACACTAGAATCAGATGGTGTTTTATCAAATACAACATCCTGTTCTTGAACAGGTTCATCTTGTACAATTTCATCTGAACTATCTGAAACATCCTCAGAGTGTTCTGAAAGTCTATCAGTACTATCTGAACTTTCATCAGATGACACAGACTTTTCATCTCCACTTGACACATTCTCTCCAATAGATCTCATCCAAGTAGCAAACAAATTTGGCTCTCGGACGATCTTGGCAATGAAAGCTTTAAAACCTCCCTTTTCATCCACGAACATATCCCAACTGAAACCTTCTGGTAGTTTCTCATCATCTTGATCGATAACACGTTCTGCTGTGGCTTCAGATGATATATAATCACTCCAGCTGAAATCTACCAAACATGCTCTCTTGGGATCTTCAATCTTTCTCCCATGAGCTGTCTGAGGTTCTTGGGATTGACCGACTTGCTGATAGATAGCTTTGCGGTAGTAATCATCTTTCCCGAATGGATTCTGTGCTCCGCTAGCTTCTCTTCCTTTGCACTCCCGCTTGAAATGGCCTTTCTCCCTGCATCGAAAACAAGTAACTTTAGATTTATCAAAACCTAAAGTAGAAACATGTGCATCAAGAAAGTCATTTCTCCCGGTAATGGTTTTGAATTTTTCAGCTCGACGAAGAACACTAGCAAGACACCATTTGATATCCATGAGTTCCATTTCCTCGGCGTCTATTTGATCGTAATCCTCTTTGGTGAGCATAGGATTTCCGATCCGACCAGCAACAAGACCTTCATAAGATAACAGAACAGAACCCAGAAGTGCCATATGGTCTTTTGCAGTGTCTTCAGAGAAGCTTTGACCTTCTGGAAGGTTGAGAGCTATGTTGCACTGAATCACATATCCGTTTCCAGTTTTTGTACTCTGAGACTGAAAACTTGTGTTAGTCTCTTTCGGATTCACACTCGGAAACGATGAAAACCCGCTGCTGCTCTTGTTTGAACCCTGATCAACTTTTTCTGATGAATCTCCAGCACTGAAAGCGGTTTGAATCTTTGGGCTTTTTTCAACTTCAGAAACTGGAATACTACCTTTATAGTACATTTTAACATCCTGTTGACCACTCGGGTTATTCATCCTGGCTATCTTCTGTTGTTCCAGATCCTGTCCCTCTATTTTCTCAATAAACTGACCAATTGTTAGTTTTTCATAAACACCCGTGTTTTTCAATATCATCAAATACGTTCCCCACTCTTTCTGAGGTAACGCATCAGCCAACTTATCAACCCATTCCTCACGACCTTTTTCAACTCCCAACATTGATAACGATCGCACTAAGTGGCAGTATCTTTCGATTAGCTTTTTAGTATTCTCTCCCGGCAAACTGCTAAACAAATCAAATTCCTTTTTAAGCAATGCCTTCTTGCTTTTGAGCATACTTTCACTACCCTCGAATTTTACTTTAAGAGCATCCCAAATAGATTTAGCAGTTTTGTCATGCTGTAGCAAAATGAATATATCTTCTTTAATCGCCTGCTGTAACAAACTGATCATCATTTTTTCTGCTCTATACATTGCACGTTCTTGTTCTGAGAATTCAGATATCTGTTTAATGACTTGCAACTCTGTTCGAGGCAATGTGTACTTTTCCAATATGCATTCCCACGATCTGAGATGATTTGCCTGAACCCAGTTTTCAAACCGATCCTTCCACCCATAATACTCCTCAATGCTCATCAATTTCGGGGGCTTTTGAGTCGTTCCCGTCTCATTTTCTAAATTCATTGCTTGAGCAATTGCGGCTGGAGTAGTCGATGTAGCAAAAGCGTTGTAAAACTCAGAATTCATGATGACTTAGCACGATTTTCAAGACGAATGACAGAAGAGCGATCCAGAGAAATTCGTAGGAGCGGTCCAGTACAATGTCTTTGAAGCAGATCAGAAAACTACACTCGAGCGGTCCAGGTGACTAATTTTCGAGCGATCCAAGATCTGTCTTTCAAGTGGTTCAAGGATGTTCTAAGGGCGGTCCAGAAAGGAACAAATGAGCGATCCAGAAATATGCACACGAGCGGTCCAGACACTAGTTTGGAGCGAACCAGACTCAAAACTGTACGAATGAGCGATCCGAACTATCAACTTTCGAGCGGTCCAGTAGCAACCAAGTACACTCGAGCGATCCAGTATAACAATTTGGAGCGGTTCATGATGACGTCATTTGAGCGGTCCACATTACGAACATGATTTGATCCCTAAAAACTTTGAATTTTTGCTTCAGACTTTCCAGGGTTTGTCTAGATATGATAATGAACAAACTGTGAGATTTTGAATGAATTTCAACCGTGAAATCTCCCCGAATCACAAAAAAAAGGTGTAGAAGTGAAAAGAGACAGTGAAATCCGGCTATAATCTGTAGAAAACCTCCTCCCAAGCTCTGATACCACTTGTAGGATCGTTTGCTGACCCGAACGAGTCGTTCAGAGGTTAACTCTTGCGTTTCAGATGCGGAATAATAAGAAATGCAAGTAGATATAGCTTGTTCTTCCTCCTAATTTGTTGTATTGATTAGAAACGTTTTACAGTTCAAACGTCACACCGGCAGAGCTTCGGCGTGGAATACAAAGACTTCACTACTGAGGATCGCTCAAGACATATCCATATATAGTGTTCTGGGTCCGCTCATGTGGACATGTGACACATGAGCGGTCCAGACTCCACCACATAAGCGGCCCACATGACAAATAAGCGGTCCAACATCTCTATGACCCTATGAGCGACCCTGATTCCTAAAACCTAAACAGACTCCTGTTTTCTCGTAAAACGTGCCCTATGCTATACAATACAATGTAAGACCTGATCCTAGACACCTAGACGGAATCAACAGATGTAGTGCACCAACACTAAGGGTAGGTGGTTTTGGTTAGTGGTTAGTAAAAAGGGCTAAAAGCGTAAAAAGCGTCGGTCGTCGTAAAACTTTTTGTTTTTGTGACTTTTATTCAAACTAAGCATCTTCAAACAAAGTTTCTTTGAGGAACTTATTTATTTATTTATTGATAGACTTTCGATTTTTTTTTTGATAAAGAAACCTCACAAGAAAACCGAGTTTTTCACTAAAATAAAGAGGTTGAAAAGAAAAAAGGTTTTGGTGGGTAATGGGTGTTTGTTTTGCGGGTTTAGAAAGGTTTTGGCTCAAAGGGGTTAACTAGGGGGATTTTGGGTAGGTGATAAAGAAAATGAAAAATAATGGTGCTGAAAAGAAAATGGGTTAGTCCTAATGCCTCCATCATTTACTTACTTGGGTTTAAGTTGGTAAGGACCGGGAATGTATTGTCATGGCAAGTTCTAGAGTCGTAAGAACCAAGCGGCTCTTCACACAAGAAACGAAAAATGAGCATTTAGTTTAAAGATGTATGTTTGTATGCTAAATAAAGGCTCAAAACTCACTTGTTGTGGGAATGGGTTTATAATGCGATCAAGTATATATAATCAAATCTTAATTAGATTTGTCATGCCATTTCATAATTTTCTTATGTTGGTTCTTTTTATCACGACGCTATCGGTTGTAAATTTGTAACAATATAACCTTTGTAGAACTTGTTATTCCCAAATTAAAACAAGACAAGTAGAAAAAAATGAAAATTTTTAGAAAAATTTGGGGTGATTAGTGGTTCCAATAGAGTTTTGTGTAAGGCTTGTTATTAGGACTTGCAAAATTCAAGGTTGTTGGGATTGAACCCTACCAGAGGAACAGATAATGAAAGCCAAAACCGGATCACAACAGTGGATTCAAAATAAGCAGCTGTTTACTCTAAGCTTTCCCCTTGACAGTGGCTATCCAACAACTGATAGATCTCAAATACCGCTCTATGGAACAACTGATGAACCAAACACTGATGTAATCCTAAAGACTGCTGAAGACAAACACTGGCGCTCTATCTACTGATGCCTCTTAAGTAATGCTGAAGACACAAGCACTGCCCATTCAAAGACTGATCACCTTTGAAGAAAGCACTGATGCTCAACATCAGTGCTTAGGCTACATCAGTGGAAAGTGAAGCAATAGTTTTCTTATGTTTTGTACTTTACTTATAAGCAGTTGTTAGACACCAGTAGTTTGTATAGAACAATGTTTACAGGTTGTTAGGTTGTTAGATGTCACTATCATGGTGACGTCAGTTGAGATGCCTCAGTGGTTTGGTTTGCCTATAAATGGAGCAGTGCCCTATACTGTTACATTTGATTGACTGAGTGGATTCTTCTCCTCCAGTCCAATCCTTTCATCTTGTGCAACCAACCTTGGAGTATCAGGCTGAGGGGGAGCTTAGTTTTGTAAGCATGCTTGTAATCATTTGCTTTGTAATTCAATCATTCAACTTAATGTGAAGCATTTGTTTACTAAACTATTTTCTCTTTTGATTGTGTTTACAAAGTTTGTTTTTCTTTCCGCTGCACTTAATCTTATTCTATATCCATTAAATTGTCAAATTTTATACAAACAAGCACAATCATGACAGCCTCCGATCCTAACAATTGGTATTAGAGCGAGGACAGTCAAATTCGATCTAACAATCAATTTGACGTAACAGTTCAGCTCAAAATTCATTGATACTAAGGTTGATTGTATTTAGTTGACAAACAGAACAATGAGAAATCATGTTCAAAATGATGGATCAGATACTCTGTAAACCAACCAAGATGTCATAGCATACACAAATTTCAAACAACAAGTGACGTCATATACAAATCACCCATAATTTTCAGATCTGAAAACATGTCTGGTAACTATGGTATGATTATTATTCTTCAAAATTGATGTCAACTGTTGTTATGAGATTTGTGATGATCTCATCATGTTTTAATGCTAAAGTATGAACCTCAGATTAACAAAACCTATGTTCATGTAAATATTAGTGTTTTGCTAACATAGAAAGAGGGAAATAAAACTTTAGTCATGAAATTTTATGTGTTGAAAGGCAGATTGAGAATCCACAAAAGGACCAAATCAACCTTGTCAAAACACATTAAGAAAATCAGGGGTCAAATCAGTCCAAATCATATGTAATGTGAGATTCGGTAATAAAGCATGTACAAATGTGGCCAGATCTCTCAAAACATTACTGCAAAATGATTCCGAATTAAGTATTTCCCTAATAAAATCTCCCAGTGAGTACTTTTGTACTTATGAATGGGAAGGGTAAAAAGGGAAAGATGAAAATGAACCAAACTCAAAAGTGTGTTTATCTCAAAAACTTTTGAAGTCAAAAGAAAAGAGTATAAACATAAAACACTTATGAGTCCAGAGTTGGGTAAACAATGGTCATCAAGCAACTGTGTGCATCCATTAAATCAGGAATGTTCATGTAACAATGGTATCTCCAGTGATTGAACTTAAAAGAAATTTGCAATCAATTGATAAGAAAATGGTCTTAAACAGTGGTCATACAACTTGAGAATGATGTATCTATGAGCCTATTTGGAAAGTTACTAGGACCTTTTGATGTTATTTTCAAAACAATCTTTAGCTTTTTGAAAGGTGTTTTTCTCAAATAAATCCGGATATATTATTTTTTAATATATCTTGAACTTTTACTCATTTTTTATAGTAAAAAGTTCATCTCGGATCAGGATGTAATCTCCTTATTTTTATGTGGTATTACTATCCTTAAAAATAAGATCAAAAGGAAAGGGTACATGTGTCAAGCTCAAGTTTGTTTTATCACAGATCAAAGATTGATTGTTTACAATTTTTATATTACTGAGATACTCATGTTCAAATTCAAATAATGAGACATAAAATAAGTAACCTCAGTAAAAAGGCTTTCATCATCTGGGATACTAAACCACTGTCATGAGTTTGTAAAAGGTTTCAAAACTTATTATACAATGTGGTAAAACCTTAAACATAAAATTCCTGGAAAATTACTGATAAATTAAATTGACAATTTGCATCTAAAATGTAATTTGTTAAGAATAGCATTTCTGCGGCTCAAACAGATGTTGGACATGATATTGTGTTTACACAAGATAAAAGCAATTCCTTTATCCGAATGAGCAGATGCTAAAATTATTTGCCAAAAGTGCAACCATTGCTGCACTAACAGTTGCTGATGAAAAGGTTTTTTTTCAAAAACTCACCATTGTTTAAACCACTGTTGTAATCAAACATCTGGTTTCTAAACACTGTCCACTGCTGAAAGTCAACCTCTGCCCTCTCATTTTCTTGATATGCACTGTTGTTCAAAATCAGTGTTTTATCCACAGATATGCTAACCACTGATGGTAAAAAGCACCCACTGTTCCATTTATTACCGTTGTAACTACTGATATTTGCTTCGTCAGTGGCTCTCAAAACAACTGTCCTCCATTATTCATCTTCTTATCAGAGGTTGACATGTGGTCAGTTTTTAGTCGTCAGATCATTATAACTGCTGCCACGTCAGTATTTATTTTTTTTCCCTAAATAAAACCCTGATTAAACCCAAACAGGGTTTCACTGTCGAATTGAATTCCAAACATTCTCTTAACAAAGCAGTTTCCCACTCATAACTCCAAAACATTTTTCGATCTTCTTCATCAAAAATGACGAAATCAAAGTCGAAATCAAAATCAAAATCATCTTCTTCCTCCGCTCCCACTGACGCCACTCAAATGGCCACTGAAACCACATAAATTCGTTACAAATCCCCTCACAACTATGTGGGTATACTCACAAAACCCACAACCAACAACTCCTTCGACTCCATCATCGACATCTTATCTGCATCAAAGTACAAAACTTTGATAACAACAGACGCTCCCATTTATCTACAAACCCAGAAAGAGTTCTGGAACAAGGCTACCCTTGAAAAACAAGGAGAAACTGTCATAGCCATCAACTCCTCGATACAGGGTAAAAAGATCCAAATCTCTCCACGATCCATTTCAGAAGTCTTCAAACTCGATGATTTGAAAGGGGAAACCTCAGTTTCTAAAACCGAGTTAAAAAGGATTTTATGAATAGGGGTTATGCAGAGCAACCAAAAAGGGATACCTTACAAAAAGGTTTTTTCCCTTCTGCACCAAGGTTTTTATTTCACACTCTGTTAATGTGTGTTTCGAATAAAACAACTGCTTTTAACGAAATACCATCAAAAATTCAATGTCTGGGATATGCAATTTTAAATAATAAAAATTTTAATTATTCCCAGGAAATTTTTGATAATTTGGTAAAAAATGTTGATAGCAAAGCATTTCTGCTCTTTCCAAGGTTTTTAAGCTATTACTTCGAACAAAAATTTGAAAAAGAAGATGCAAAATTTCCCAAACAAGGTGCTCATTTTAAAATAAAATGTTTAACTCCTGAAACATTCTCCAGAATGTTGGCACCTATAAAAACAAAAGCAGAGGTGCCTGAGCAGACCTTAGCAGCAAACACTGCTCCTCAGGCATCTGCTGCTGAGCCCACTGCTCAAGGTGATCAAGGTAGCAAAACAACTGCTTTGAAACCCACACCTAAAATCACCAAAAAGCCAAAGAAAAAGAAAAATAAAAAACCCTCAAAACCTACCAAAAAGGCAATTCTGGAGGATGAAATACCAGAGCAACTGCCTGTGACAAAACTAAAGTCACAAGAAACCACTACTGCTACTTCCTCACAACAGTTGGTAAAAATATCTCAAACTCCTCCTGTCTCTTCACAAAAAGAACAGGTTATAAACACAGGGACCCCACATTATGAAGCTTTGGACCCACTCGGATCCATCTTCCACAGTCCTGATCCCAAGGACATGTCTCTTTCAACTCCTTTACCCTCACCCCCTACATTACCACCATCCATGATACCCTTGTTGCATACAGTTGGTATTACTCAGACACAAACCAGTTCCTCTCAAACACCTATCACTGAGAGTATACTCCCACAAGTGACTGGGTCTGATGTTGATATCTCTGTTATCCCAGCAACAACTGAGAAGGTTACACTTCAGGAGTTACAAGGAACTCCTGTCAGTAGTTCAAGTGGAGCAGCCACTACAAATGTTGAACCCACTGGTTTACATTTGGACAGTGGTTACATTCATAAGACTCCCTTGAAGGCAATTTCTACAATAGCACCAATGAGAACCACCAGTGAGTTTGTTTTAACCACTGGCAACATCAAAAGGTTATCAAGTGCTAAAGAAAGAAGTCCCCAGTACCAAGAATAAGGGGCATCAATGAACGATTTTTGGGATTCAGTCCCTAAGTCACACATTGGTACAACCACTGCTGGTGGGGATTCAGATGATCCCATTAACTTGGGTGATGAATCGAAATACCAGGAATTGACGGGCAGAGTTGAAAACCTGGAAACCTCAGTTGCTGAAATAAAGGATATGGTGCAGCAGCTGTTAAAAGCTCAGAAAGCCCAATCCACTGCTGCTCCAGCTCAAGCACTTGCACAACCGGCACCTGCTGCAAATGAGTTATGGAACATGTTCCAACCACTGCTGGAAAGACAAAAGCAGATGGCTGATCAGCAGCATGCTATACATGTACAAAAACTGACAAACATGGTGGAGTCAAGATTTAAATATACTCAGGCAGATATTTAAGCTATCAAGGCTCATATCCAAAGTGCCTCTGGAAAAGTTCCTCCCACTATCCTCTTCATGAATGAACCCTTCCCAGATAATGCCAAAAAGGGGGAGAAGATCAAGTGGAAGAAGAAAGGAATTGATGATGGCATCTATATTGAGCCAGAAAATAGCCAAACCAAAGCTGCTGTACCAACACACACCACATCACCACACACCACCACAACCACTGCTCCACCATCATCTGTGATCACATCACCAACAACAAATTCACCACCAAAAACAGCCACCCCATCATCACCTCCTACCAAAAAGCAGAAGACAGCAGAGGTTACAACATTTGCTGTAAAGACAACAGTGGTTGAAACACCAGTTGTTTCAACAACTGTTAGTCAACCACAAACCACTGCCACAGAAATCACTACTATTCCAATCCCTGCTCAAAAGCAGAAGACTTCTACTGACACATCAGTAGTTGTAATGACAACAGCGGTTGAAACACCAGTTGTTTCAATAGCTGTTAGTCAGCCATCCACCACTGCTCTCACCATTCTCACATCACAACCAGCAAAGCTCTACATCAGAAAAAGAAAACTTACTCAGGCAAATGAGGGCAAATATGATCCCATTGCTGCAAAATATCCGCTGGAACTAGAAGCTATAAAAAATGAGATGAGGCAATCTACACTGATGATGATCCTTCAAACAGAAGATTTCCTTCACTCGTTGGCTTCATAGTCCCAGAAGACATGGATGAATACCTTGAGCTCAAAGCAAGACAGGCTAAGATAAGAGCCAAGGTTGAATGTGAAGGTCAAAGTGATGAAGCCATTGCTGAAAGATTGGAATTTCTGCTCACAAAAGTCAAACAAATAAAAGACTTTGCACAAGAGCTGAGCAAAGAAAAGGCAGATCAACGAAATGAGATGAGAAGAAAATTTCTTGCATACATCATGCAAGAAAAATTTTATCCTGCTAAAGAAAACCAATTTGAAGAATGGCCAATAGTGGCTTTAAAGCATGAGGCTGATAGGATTAATAGAATCAAGAACGATCCTATAAAGAAGAAGAATGCTCCAAATTGGAGCAAATACAAAAAGCTCATCGCTGACCTAACAGTTGAGTACAAAAGAAAGAAACAGGAGCTGGTGGATGCAAAAGTGGACACTGCCAATGCCATATCAAAATGGTCAAAGCAGCATAATGATGAAGCCTATGAAAGGCTGAAGAAAAGAAAGATAACTGTTTCAGGCACTTCAAAGAAGCGTGAACAAATGATGAAGCTTGAACAACAGATTGAAAACCTCCAAACACTATTCAAATCAGCAGATAATCCTATTCTTGTGTCAAACCAAGAAGAAGGAAAACAACTGTCTAGTGAAGAGGTAAAGGAAAAGGAAGCTGAGTACTTCAAGGATACCATCATGAAAATGGGTCTAAAAGAAGAGACCTCAGCAAAACTTCAAAACCTCTTTAAGGAGGTATTAACCAAACCTGCATCACCAAACACTTTAACATGCATGACATACATTGAGAGGCAAGAGCTAATTGAAAGAGAGACTGCAGAAGATGTAGATGCAGCAAATGATGTCATTGAGAAGGCCCTCAAACAAATGTCTGACAGCTTACAACTTTTCACAAGGCCAACATCTCCAAACTCATCAGGAAATAACTCTCTCCCAAGAAACCCGTCTGGATTAAAAGTACTAAAGTGGATGTCTGATCAAAAGACCCACGTACTGACCATGTTCAGATCCAACGGCGAAGTGAAGTACATATCAAGGAAAGAAGCACTAGGCCTTAGTGTTGAAGATTTGCAGGATCTCCTTGAACTTACACTGTGTAGGGATGAACATGACACAAGTTCCAAGGATTTTGAAGAAGAATTTAAAAGGCAAGCTAAGGAACTTCTGATGAGAAATAAAGGTTCAGAATAATGAAGGGTTTTGGCATTATCTGTTCCAGGGGGATTGTTGGGATCGAACCCTACCAGAGGAACAGATAATGAAAGCCAAAACCGGATCACAACAGTGGATTCAAAATAAGCAGCTGTTTACACTAAGCTTTCCCCTTGACAGTGGTTATCCAACAACTGATAGATCTCAAATACCGCTCTATGGAACAACTGACGAACCTAACACTTATGTAATCCTAAAGACTGCTGAAGACAAACACTGATGCTCTATCTACTGATGCCTCTTAAGTAATGCTGAAGACACAAGCACTGCCCATTCAAAGACTGATCACCTTTGAAGAAAGCACTGATGCTCAACATCAGTGCTTAGGCTACATCAGTGGAAAGTGAAGCAATAGTTTTCTTATGTTTTGTACTTTACTTATAAGCAGTTGTTAGACACCAGTAGTTTGTATAGAACAATGTTTACAGGTTGTTAGGTTGTTAGATGTCACTGTCATGGTGACGTCAGTTGAGATGCCTCAGTGGTTTGGTTTGCCTATAAATGGAGCAGTACCCTATACTGTTACATTTGATTGACTGAGTGGATTCTTCTCCTCCAGTCCAATCCTTTCATCTTGTGCAACCAACCTTGGAGTATCAGGCTGAGGGGGAGCTTAGTTTTGTAAGCATGCTTATAATCATTTGCTTTGTAATTCAATCATTCAACTTAATGTGAAGCATTTGTTTACTAAACTATTTTCTCTTTTGATTGTGTTTACAAAGTTTGTTTTTCTTTCCGCTGCACTTAATCTTATTCTATATCCACTAAATTGTCAAATTTTATACAAACAAGCACAATCATGACAGTCTCCGATCCTAACAAAGGTTTTAGCACCCGACCCGTTTGTTCCCCCACTTAAATTAAACATTGTCCTTAATGTGTCCCAAAAATAAGTTTTTAGGTTGATTGAATGTGTAAAAAGGGTTTTGATGCGTGTGTAGCGTGATATATTTTTATTGATATTTTAAGCCCTTTTTAACACTTTAGTCAAGTTTTAAATTTATAAAACACGATATTCTACTAACACTAAACACACATATAGGCAAGTGCACCCATCGTGAACGTAGTATAACGTTGGTGAGATACCGAGGTCGTCCAAGGACACAAGAGCTTTTACACTACAAGAAAACTGAGTTTTTAGTACGAGCAAAAGCGTCCTAAAATGCTATTTTATAGGACCTTTCATTTAATAGGACCAACGGTAAAAGCGTTTCATGTAAAGGGGTCGTAATAAGTCCCAAAACTAAAAAAGCGTCCTAACATCGCAATTAAGATTATGAAACCAATTTTTATGATCGCGTAATATGTCTTTGAACAACCAAAATAGTGTCCTAATAAAAACATGTTAGGACACTTTTACAATGTTCTAACATGTGCTTACATACTTTTAATCTTTTGATACACTTACAAGCGTCCTTAGAAATTAATTGATAGGACCCTTATGATGTAACATCATAGCTAATTTAGTACCAAGAAAAGGGTCCTAATATACCAAATAAGATTATGAAACCAATTTTATGGTCTCATAATATTTCTATAGACAACTTAAACAGCGTCCTAAAAAGAACATATTAAGACACTTTTATAATGTTCTAATATGTGATTACATACTTTTAATCTTTTGATACACACCCAAACGTCCTTAAAAATTAATTTATATGACTCTTATGATATAACATTATAGCTACTTTAATATCAAGGAAATGATCCTAATATCCCAAATAAGATTATAAAACCAATTTTATAAACAGACCATCAACATATCACATCATAATAGTCATTGTATAACATCAACTAATAAAAGAAATAAAACTTCATTATACTTCAAATAATCATGTTCATAACAAAAACACTAACCATTATAACATTATCTAACATAAAGTCTTAACATTTAACAAAGAAATTAAAAGCAATTAAAAAAATAAGAAACATAAATCTTTTGTCATCATGCGTCCTCAGTCCTCATAGACTACCTACAAATAAACCATCCATGTATAAGCATTAAGTTCCTTGATATTAAAATTATTTGTATCACAAGTTTAACAAATACATACCGAGATGAATGAATAGGGGTCATGCGATGGACGCACCAATACAATCTTGAATTGTAGAAAATAAACCATATGGTCTTACCAAGTTTTCATCTTTTTTATTGGTACTTGAACGTTTACCTCACACCATTCTGGTCTCTGTACCACCAACTAGATCATTTGGGTCCAAGCTCTAGAACCTTACTCTTGCTATAGTCTCGGTCGAGTTTAGAATGCTTTTGAGGAAAACTTCATCTCCGACCTAGATTTTAGTTTTCAACAAATATTTTTTAAACACTAGTCATAATAGTGCAAAAAATCATTTTACAAAAAAATTAATAAAGTTTTACACTAGCAGGCCCACTTGACAATGTGCGGTCACTAAAATTGTGACCCAGCTGTGCAAGGCTGTACATAGTGCATTATGTGATCAAACACAATACAATTATTTCAAACACCCAACGGCCAACATTAGACTTCTTTTAACATTTTGTCTTTTATCAATATATCCTACCCCATCATATAAAGAGTTCGTACACAATTATCCTAAAACATGCTTTAATCTTATTTCTACCAAACAATGCACAATATATAGTTCTAATAAAAAAAAACCACAACACGTAAGGGAATCAAAGTTATTATCATGCCATCCGACATATTTTCACAGCCAAGACTTTTATATATTTATAAAAGTCCAAAATAAATCAACAAACAAACATATGTGCAGATCGATTTGTCTCGAGAACATTGTCGACTTTTATCATCATGTATGATCAAACAGTATACATTTTTCTTCTATTTCAACTATAACTAACAAGATTCTAATCAGGCTAAGCGACAATCACATTTTCAGCAATCATTTTTGTACTACCAAATAAGTATTCCAACAATCAGCCATATTCAAAGCAAGTTTCAATATTCTTTAACATACTTTGAGCTAATTTTCACCCGAAACAGTTTACAAATCGACCTAACAAAGGAAATCTCAGAAATGTAAGGCAAATCAAAATACATACCTATTGTGCGACGAGCTACGAAACGAGGGGGGTACAGAATCCATCGGAGTCGCGTGAAAAACCGTCAGTGGCCGTCTTCTAGGGTGGCCGTCGTCGCCAGCGGCGCCGTGAAGTGTGGTCGGCCTAATTTCTCTTCCGATTACACCGCTCTACAAATCTCTCTCGGTGGCTGACCCTAAACCCGGTGATTTGACAAAGCTTGCAGCCGTCAAATTTGTGCTGAAGCTTCACTGTGTGGCATCTGAGCACAATCATATTGTGTACTCCCTTACTATACTGGCCACCTTGTGCGGCCACCAGGTGAAGGTGATCGGCCGTTTGGTTATCTGAGCACGAGAAGAGGTGGGTAGTGACAGTACGGTGCTGGCCAAAGGAGGGTGTAAGTCAGTGCAGAGGGAAGAGAGGGTTTCAGAGGCGCAGGTGTCTTGCCGGAAAGTTGGCCGGAGAAGAGAAGCTCCGGTGACTAACTTGCAGAGAAAAGGGTGTGCGGCTGTAGTGTATAGTTTAGGGTTTTTGACTTGATTAAAGATGAGGGGTGGGGTATACGGTTTAGGGGAGTTAGGTTGGGCCAAGCCCATGGTATAAACCCGTCAATTTCCGTGTTCCATTAAAAAGGTTAACATAGCGATCTCGTGTTTATGTTAAGTTATACATGTTTGGCTCGGGCTAGTCGTTAAACGAAACGTTTCTCTCGATGCGGTTATTATTATTTAAACACTAATCATAATAATAAAGATAATAATGACGGCAACAAAAATAGTAATAAATAATATCATATCCTTCTCTCGACGATTAGGGTCGAGAGTACAGGTTGCCACCACCACTACTCACCACCACCACTCACCACCACCACTCACCGGCCAACACCACCACCACTCACCGGCCACCACCACCTCTCACCAGCACCACCACTCACCGACCGGCCACCACCGCTACTCACCGGCCACCACCACCACTCACGACCACCACTCACCGGCCACCACCACCACCGGCCACCACCACTACTCACCACCACCACCACCACCACCACTCATCACCACCACTCATCGGCCACCACCGCCACCATTCACCGGCCACCACCACCTCTCACCACCACCTCGCACCATCACCACCAGTACCACCACCACCACCACCACCACTCACCGGCCACCACCACTACACACCACCACCACCACCGGCCACCACCACTCACCACCACCACTCACCGGCTACCACCGACCACCACCACTACTCACCACCACCACTACCACTCACCACCACCACTCACCGGCCACCACCACCTCTCACCAGCACCACCACCTCTCACTAACACCACCACCACCACCACCACTTACCGGCCACCACCACTACTCTCCACCACTCACCGGCCACCACCATTACTCACCACCACCACTCACCGGCCACCACCACTACTCACCACCACCACTACCACCACCACTCACCGCCACCACTCACTGGCCACCACTCACTGGCCACCACCACCACTCTCACCAGCACCACCAATACCACCACCTCTCACCACCACCACCACCACTAACCGGCCACCACCACCGGCCACCACCACCGGCCACCACCACTACTCACCACCATCACTCACCGGCCACCACCACTACTCACTACCACCACTCACCACCACCACTCACCGGCCACCACCACTCACCACCATCACTCACCGGCCATGATTAAGCGGGTCAATAACCTAGTGTTATTATAAAAATCTAGCGAATAAACGTCCTATAAAACTTATGTTTTACGACTCAAATATCAAGTGTCCTATTACGGTGTATTATAATAACACCATAATGATTAAGCGTTCTATAAAGGTTAAAGTTATTAGACCCTGGTGTCAAGTGTCGTATTAAGTTATGTTATTATAGAACTTTAGCGAATAAGCGTCCTATAAAACTGATGTTTTATGACTCAAATATCAGGTGTCCTATTACAGTGTATTATAATAACACCACAATGATTAAGCGTCCTATAAAGGTTAAATTTATAAGACCCAAGTGTTAAGTGTCTTTTTAAGTTATATTATAATAAAATTTTAGCGAATAAGCGTCCTTTAAAACTAATGTTTTATGACTCAAATATCAAGTGTCCTATTACAGTGTATTATAATAACACCACAATGATTAAGCGTCCTATAAAGTTTAAAGTTATAAGACCCAAGTGTCAAGTGTCCTATTAAGTTAAGTTCTAATATGACTTCGACTAGAAAGGGTCCTATCACACTGAACATTTTATGACTGAACTACATCTTGTCCTATTAAGTTATGTTATAATAGGACCTCAGATGATCAAGTGTCCTAATACAGTACCACATAATGGGACACCAACAACTAAATGTCTTATAAAGTACTTTATTAGGATCTACATTTTAAGTGTCCTATTAAATTATATGATAATAGGACCCCAAAAAATCATCCATCCTATTAAATAGTTTATTAGGACACCGGTTTAGTAGAGTATATTATAAAAGGACTCCAAAAGCTCATTAGTCCTATTAAATAGTTTTTTAGGACCCTCTTTTACAAGCGTCCCACAGAAAAGGTCCTAAAAAGCCATTTTTGTTGTAGTGTTAGTACCGGTTTATCCTCAACGTCTAATCAAATCAAAAGTTTTAGAAAAGGTTTTAAATATGAAAAATAAAAACTAAAAATGCTGAAAAATAAAAAAATAAAAATAAAATAAAAACTAATAGACAAGATGAATCACTTGGATCCGACTCGCCTTTAATGTAACCTTTGATGATTTCCCCACTTTTGCACTTTTTAAGAGATTATCTTAGTTATAGTAGTAGGCCCCTCTTTTGAAGGTGACGTTACCCTAAACCCAGTAGTTTGAGTCAGCAAGGATACAATCCTAAAGGGTTGGAGTATTGAAAGATAATTAATTAAGTTATTAATGCGTAATGTGGTAGGCCCCTCTTTTGAAGGTGACGTTACCCTCGGCTAAGTGGTTTGAGTCAGTAGGGATACAATCCCAAGTGGCCGGGTTAATGTATTAATAGTAGTTTACATATGAGGGGATCAAGCTATTCGCACCCCTGCCATCCAATACCAGTGGGTATTGAAGGAGGTCCTAGTAAGATTGACCCAGGTCCTTGTAGGATCTGTACACTGAACAAGGCAAGAACCTTACCAAACCATTCCCTTAATCCCCGACCAGGTAGCCAACATATCTCTATATAGACCGTAGAGATATGAACGTTGAAAATCTATTATTTTATATAGACATTAAAATAATGTCAAGACACCATAGACAAATGATAAGGAAGTTTCACATTCAACATAAGAAACTAGTTATTAAAGTCATTAATACAAAACCAAATAAAAAGTGCGAAAAGATTAAAAATCAAAAGTATTACATTAAATGCTTGTCTTCACCATGTGATGTAAGAGACTTAGGCAAACATGGCCTTTGATTTTCAAGAACTCTTACTATCAATCTTGGATCCCGAGACTACTACACACACTCTAAGGTGGATGATGGATGACGGTGGTGGATGTGGGTGTTGTAGTGGTGGTGGAGTGTGGGTGAAGTGGGAGAGAGGTGGTTTGCCAAGGGATGCCTTTTGAAGTGAACAAAGCACCCTTATTTATAGCCTGCACAGAGCCTGGACACGGCCCCGTGTCCATTGGGCACGGCCCCGTGTCCATCCTTTTTCTCTTTCTTCATTAATTGCAATTGTCTGCATTAGCTCCACACGCCCCCGTGTTCGCTGGGCACGGCCCCGTGTGCAGAAGCATATCTATACTATCAAGATTTGCTTGGATTCTACAAATATTAGCGTTGACCATGGCCCGTGTTGTGCTGGGCACGCCCCCGTGTCGGGAATAGAAGCTTCTATAGCTTTGTCTTTTCTGCAGACAACTGGCCACGCCCCCGTGTCCACTGGGCACGGGGTCGTGGTCAGCCTTCTGTTTCTTTGTTTTTGCTTGGGAAGATGCTGTCGAGGGGTCGGGCATGCCACGTTTATTCCTTTTCTTTTTATTTATGTTAGATTTGGCTGCATATTTGTTCCTTTTGTTCAATTAAGCTCATTTGGTCCTGAAAATACAAAAGGAAGACAAAAGCACACTTTTTCCAACATTAGTACTAAAAAATGGTTAGTTTTATGCCTCATTTGATGTAATTTATATGTTGCATTTTACACGCATCAAATACCCCCACTTTTGAATCTTTGCTTGTCCTCAAGCAAAACTCTTTATAATGTGGCTTTAATCACCCAAACGGAATGGGTAGAAGAGAAGTTTTAGGCTTGTCTTGAGTGTCGGGAGTCCAAGATCTTTATTGGGTTTTATTTTTATGCTATTTTACACACATCAAATACCCCCACACTTGAAACACTCAAGACCGACATGGAACTTACTTCTACCATATGCTTGCCAAGCAATCAATCCTCCTCCTTTTTAACTATAAACCTTTGTAAATATCAAGATGACTTTGGGGAAGGGTTAGGCTTGGGTTAAAGGTAGGTGGTTTTGGTTTAGTGGTTAGTAAAAGGGCTAAAAGCGTAAAAAGTGTCGGTCGTCATAAAAGTTGTTTTTGTTTTTGTGACTTTTATTCAAACTAAACACTTTCAAACAAAGTTTCTTTGAGGAATTTGTTTGTTTATTGCTAGACTTCATTTTTTTATAAGGAATCGCACAAGAAAACCGAGCTTTTTACTAAAATAAAGGGTTTAAAAGAAAAAGGTTTTGGTGGGTAAAGGGTGTTTGTTTTGTGGGTTTAGAAACGAAAAGGTTTAGGCTCAAAGGGGTTAACTTAGGCGAAAAGAAAAGAAAAAATAATGGTGTTGAAAAGAAAATGGGTTAGTCCTAATGCCTCCATCATTTACTTACTTGGGTTTAAGTTGGTTAGGACCGGGAGTGTATCGCCGTGGCAAGTTCTAGAATCGTAAGAAACCAATCGGCTATTCACATAAGAAACGAAAAATGAGCATTTAATTTAAAGATATATGCTTGTATGCTCAATAAATGCTCAAAACTCACTTTTTGTGGGAATGAGTTTTAATGTGATCAAGTATATATAATCAAATTTTAACTAGATTTGTCATGCCGTTTCATAATTTTCTTATGTTGGTTCTTTTTATCATAACGCTATCGGTTGTAAATTTGTAAAAATATAACCTTTTTAGAACTTGTTATTCCCAAATTAAACCAAGACACGTAGAAAAAAAATGAAAATTTTTAGAAAAATTTGGGGTGATTAGCAGTTCCAATAGAGTTTTGTGTAAGGCTTGTTATTAGGACTTGCGAAATTCAAGGTTTAGCATCCCCCCACACTTAAATTACACATTGTCGTCACTGTGTCCCAAAAATGAGTTTTTAGGTTGACTGAATGTGTAAAAAGGTGTTTAAAACAAGGTTTTTGTGTTACTGGGCATTTGGACACGGCCCCGTGCTGGGTGAGCACGACCCCATGTTTAGATTGCCAGTAACGAAAACTTACAGAAGGTGGACACGGGGGCGTTCCTGGTGAACACGACCCCGTGTCGGGCAGATTTTTAAACAAACAGCAGGCTCTGCGCGATGGACACGGGGGCGTGCTGGCTGGGTACGGCCCCGTGTTGACAATCTGCAATCTTTGGAAACAGGTTTTGGCTTTTAGTTCTGGTTTCCGGGCTTATGTAGCACTGATACTTAGTGCTCCCAAGCCTCCTAGGTACCTGTTTTACTTTAAAATACCACACCAAACAAAATAACCAACATCCTACCTTACCATAAGTTCGACATCCACAATATAAACTAAAAAAATGCAGGAAATTATAAAAGAGTTACAGAAAGCAAAAATTGTTCAACAATGGAAGGGGTTAACCTGTTAAGACCTTCAACCGTGTTACATCACCTTCAACGCCTCCATCTCAATCCATACCGTCGTCCTCGTCATCTCCTCCTTGGCATGCCATGTACTCCCGGATGTTGCTGATGTCATCTTGCATCTCGGAGATGTTCCTCTCTATAACTCCGACTCGGGTATACGTGTTGCTTGCCATATTGTAGGTGTTGCGGGTGCACATGAGGTTTTCCTGCAAGAGATCATGTAAACTTTGAAAATTAGGAAAACCACCTCCTTGAGAGGAGGATTGGCCCGTGTAACATCCGTCAAAATGAATTCCCGAAATCCGACCCGTTTTGAAATGCGAATCCTAAACTTGAACCAACGTAGGTTTTTCGCAAATTAAATAACCGTCGAAAAGCTTTTATATGGCTAATTATCTGTGTTTTTAATTATTTGTTTTTGTAAAAAAAACAATATATTAACTAATTAGTTTAAATAATTTAAAGGCTATTAGATAACCTAGTTAGTTCTAGGAAATCAAATTAAACCAAGTTAAGTTAACTAATTAATTAACCTTTCAAAATTGAGGGACTATATTGGTCTTTTCCTAAAACTAAAATGCTAAACCCTACTCCTCCTCGTTTTATATATGCAGTCACACACCAAACACCTCCTGCATCTCTATCCTCCATCTTCTACATTCAAAACCTAATCTAAACATACATATACAAGCAGAGACATCAAATGTCCCCAAACACAAACATTCAACACCATCCTCTACCATCTCTCACTATTGTATCTACATACAACTCACACATACAAGAGCCACAGACCAAACATACACTCACAAGCTGCATGACCAAGATTTCTCTCTCTCTCTCTTTCTCGGGTTCAGTCCGGCGACTGGAATTACCGGCAGAGTCGGTGATGTCGGCGGTTCGTTCTGTCGGGCAAGACGCCCCCTTCCTCCGATAATCAGCCGACCACCACTGTAAGTGACGGCACGTTATGGTGACGGAACGACGACGTGCGGCGGCGCAAATACAGACAAGAGAGAGAGGCGATGCGGCGGTGGTCTTCACGGTGAACCACAGCAACAGCGACGACGGAGGAGGGGCTCGACGACAGCTCCGGTTCGGGTCGGTTCAGGTTACCGGCGCCGGCGTCAGCGACGGCGACTATGGTGGTCATCTTTTTGTTGTCTTTTCTGCTCGATCTCAGGCTCAACGGGTTCGGGTTCTGATTCAGATTACGTGTCGAACTCAGGTCAGAATCTGATTTGGGTTTTGTTAGTTTAAGTTCGATTCATGTTCATTTCAGTTTTGGTTTTGTTGTTTCAGTTGGTTCAGGTCGAGTTTTGTCTGGGTTTGCTTGAAATTGGGGATTAGTTCAACTCAGGGCCTCGTCTGTTCAGTTTGAGTCTCGGCTCGTGTCTCGGTTTGAAACTGTTACGACAAGGTTCAGTTCCGTTCGGGTCAGATTCGATGTTCAGTTATATTCTCAGGTAGATTCGGCTCGAGTCGCACTAGGGGCTTGGTTTACATTTAGGTTCGTTGCGGATTATATCTCGGTGCCACTCGGCTCAACCCGGTTTGACTCGGTATGATAACGCTTATGTTAATTACTTTGTTTCATATTTTTGTAACGTCTTAACTCGCGGAACCGAACACTACATGATTTGTAAACATAATAAAAGCGTATAGATACATATATTTATATTTTTTGGTTATTTTTTATTGAATTTTTTGGTTATCGTCCGAAAACAGAGTAAACTCTGCCCGCTTTTCATAAAAATCCGCAAAACAAAACATGTATTCTTTTAAACAAAACGTGTTTATATGTAAACTAAAGTTTGTTATTCATTATGTTTTCTTTTTTTAAACATGTTTATATAAACCAAAATTTATTTTTTTAAACCAATTTTTAGAATTAGTAAGTATAATTCAAATACAAAAGTTTTATTGATTAACTTCTTTCTTTAAATAAAACCTTTAATATAGAATTAACATAATCATTCAACAAATTATTATAATTCTTTTATAACAGTATTGTTAATTTTTACGATAAAATAAAATATTTAAATATTTATTCTATAAACAATAAATATTAGGATTTCTTATTTTCTTTACCTATAAATAATAACAAGTTCGCGATATTTTAAATATCTAGGTCAAACACTCTCGTTCATTCTCTTGAATTGTTCCAATCCTTACTCGTGCGTTATTTCACTAGGAGTCGCAATTGCAACCACTCATAAACTCGAGACTTCGGTGTTCCTTCCTCCTAATCTCTTACGCTCGTCAACATTTGGATAATCGGAAGACTTAGCAATTATGTGAGTATACTTGACCCATTTTACCGTTTTCACACTTTTGGGTGTAACATGTTTATATACAAAACACACTTGTTATGCATATTCTTATGCAAATACATAAACCAACAATCCAATACATGCTTACTATTTGTTATGCTTGATTCGTGTTTTCTGGACTATACTTATGTGATGAACTTGTCATTAGCTTCGTACGAGCCTCCATTTAACATGTATAGCGCTATAGGAGTAACGCACCGCCCGTATACTAGTGGTCATGTTAAATTTCGTTCATACTTGCGTAAACAGAGGGTTGACTTGTAAATAGCATGCCAGTTTATTACGTTAATCTTGATAACTAGGTTTGCCATGTGGATTGTTCCTTATCATTTTTATACTTAAATACTACGCACCAAACTTGTATGCTCGCCAATACTTTTTGTATTGCACTACACTTTTAAAACATATTGCAGGTTTAGCGATGATGTTGGTGATGCACGGAATCTAGTAGGATGCTTAGATACACACTTTAAATTTGTATTCTTTTGTATTATATTTCGTTACTCATGTTGTATTTATTTCAAATTTTTGTAATCGACTCTTTAGAAATGAAATGGAAAATTATTATTTAAATACTTGTCACAAATAGTGTTATGAAGTCTCTTGCAATCTATTTCGTCTCACTCCGATGTTTTCGCCATCAGTTGGGGTGTGACAAATTGGTATCAGAGCTATAACTATAGGGAATTAGGAAAAGTAGGAATGCTTTAACCTAGTCTATAGTTTCAGAGCTTTATTCGTACGTTTTGCTTGAGACTACTTGCATGCTACTTTATTTGCTTTTATTTATTCTCTTTTGACCTTTTAAACATGTGTGACACTTATGTGTTAACCCTTTACATGCTATATTTGTTTTATACGTGTTAATACTCGTTTCATTGTTCCATCCGTTATGTGTTATTCTTGACATACTTTTTATGTGTTAATAATTGTTTCATTATTTCACTCTTCATGTGTTATTCTTGATATGTTTATACTTGTTTGTTCAATCTTTAAAGTACAATTTTCCTCATGCATTTTACTCCATTAATCTAAATCCGACAATACTCATATTATACAAACGAGACGAGTTTACCAAAATAGGCATGAAACCCACAATTTGATAAACGACTCTCATTCTGCTTGATTCTGTTTTGCACGAAATTCACCATTAAGTTAGGAGTGAAATCCACATCTTAATAGAAATTTCAAATTTAAATTCTAGTGGAACCTCGTCAACGTTTCGAAATTTAATTTTGACCCGACGAGTACCAACCACATTTAGGGTACGAAATCTTTAAGTTAGGGGTGAAACCCGCACCTTGTCGACTAGTTCCGCTCCTTGATTATCAAAAATCCCGCCAAGTCTCGAATTTCCGATTGATTTGGAACATGTAATAACTGGAAGGGTGAATACCGTTAACCGAGATATCGGCGAGAGTATTCCATCTATTAGACCAAAGCATGTTTCTCAAATTCAAAGGAATTTTCGACCACTTTGGTTTAGTCAAAGTTCCGTTTCGGAACAATCCAAGTTTTAATCAAACCTATACTTTACTATCATCGCTTTTATATGATATAATCCACTAGTTTCAAATTCAAATTTATTTTCGAGATCATTTTTTTTCTCACACACACGTCATACTAGATCTTTTCATACATTTATACAGATGCATGATTTCAAAACGTCACTAAATTTTGTTTACATTCCTTGTAACACCAAAATGGAGACATATCATCGAGATATGAGTGATTTTCTTACCTTGACGATTAACTCCACTCCCTCTTTCCTTAAAACGACCTCACCAACGAGTTAGGGGTGGTTCCCTTACCTAGGTGATCGTTACCAAAACTTTCCTTCAAAATATTTTATAATGCGAATCCGATCATGTCTTATACCTAAATCATTTATCATTATTCAAAATACCTACTTATACCGATTTCAAAATACGTTGTTTTATAAAATGCACTTCTTGTTCTACAATCTATTTTCACTCAATTCCTATACACGAGATTCTTAATCATGTCTTAAAACGTTTTATTACCCAAATTTCAAAACCTTACGAGATGCTACCTATCAATTTAATCGGTCCAATGAATCTCTTGCCCACGAACTCATATTCGACTTACATGCTAAAGACTTTCATTCCCAATCGGAATTCAGACCAACTTTCTCATATACTTATAGGATCTTATAGATATTATACAATCATTTTACCAAAGACGCTATTCAACATCAACAAGTCATTTGTTATTTTTTTTCTTAAACAATCACTAAGTCCTTTTGCTAAATTTATTTTCTAAGGATCGACGTTTTCACAAGAACCTTCAAAATTCAAAATTCTTGTTTTTATGCAAATGAAACAAACCCGTTATTTTCAAAAACCTTTTCTACACCGCTTAGTCCGTCATTCAAATTTTAAAAACACGTGGGCTAGAAGACTTCATGGGGACCGACAATCTTCAATATACGTAAACTCTTTTTAAAACAAAAGTAGCATATCATTCATTACAAAATACATTATGCATAAGCAATGAATACTTTTACATTTACAAACTATATCCTACCTTCCAATTCAACTCAATCTATTTTGATTCGATAAACTCAACGTTTCGCTTAAACAACTATACATGCATATCATCATACACATTTTAGTCGATATCTCGCGATAACATCATTCATATCATTCGTATTTACATACTCAACCTTTTTGAATGCTTTTATACGCTTAAATTCGTTGTGTCCCAACGTACACTATATACAAAGTATTTATTATTCGTACCTACATTTATGTTCATACGTTTTATGCTTATACTTATACTCATACTACTCGTGCGTTTTACATCTATACTCATACTTACGTGAATATCCATACATAAACTTATATTTATGCTCATACTTTCATTCATACTCATGATACTTACATTCGTACCCATACGCGAGCGTAATCCGAGGGATTCGCTTACGTGGGTCCCACACATACTTAAGCATGGACTTGCTTATATACTATATTCTTATACGTACACATCTTTATTTTTAAATTATGTATACCCTGATTCATACACAACTAGTACAAGCTATGCGGATCATGCGACGATCAAAATAATCGCAGGTGCACACGGGATTATAATGATAGGCGTATGAGAACCATAGAGTGTACTACTGTGCATGGTAAGACATGGAGTGTAACATGACAGCGAATACGAAACGGGCGTAATATGGTCAAAACATGGTGGATACGCCGCTGGTACTTCCTATATATAAGTGTTTCCACCAGGTTACCAAACTTTTGTAAAACGTGCCATGAGAAATTCAGTGTTTCGTAGACCTTTTGGACCTAATTCAAACTTTAAACAACTCACAATGCATTATATCCGATTATCCACGACGAGACTCCATTCTTAGTACGTGACGTTTGTCTATCCAATACTTGTGCCATTCTTATATTTGCATTCACTTAGAGTCAATCGTTCACTTCCGTACTCCCACTATTCTCTATTATTCCATGTATTTTACAGGAACCCCTTTTGCGGTCAAGTCTCATCTATTCTCTCTGTCGAATCTTCGGATGCCATCTTTTCAAAAGTCTTCCTCTTAGATTTCGAGGACGAAATCTCCTAAAGTAGGGGAGACTGTAACATCCCTCAAAATGGATTCCCGAAATCCGACCAGTTTTGAAATGCGAATCCTAAACTTGAACCAACGTAGATTTTTTTCAATTTAAATAACCGTCGAAAAGCTTTATATGGCCAATTATCTGTGTTTTTAATTATTTGTTTATGTAAAAAAAATATATTAATTAGTTAGTTTAAATAATTTGAAGGCTATTAGATAACCTAGTTAGTTCTAGGAAATCAATTTAAACCAAGTTAAGTTAACTAATTAATTAACCTTTCAAAGTTGAGGGACTATATTGGTCTTTTCCTAAAACTAAAATGCTAAACCCTACACCCCCTCATTTTATATATTCAGTCACACACCAAACACCCCCTGCATCTCGATCCTCCATTTTCTACATTCAAAACCTAATCTAAACATACATATACACGCAGAGACATCAAATGCCCCCAAACACAAACATTCAACTCCATCCTCTACCATCTCTCACTATTGTATCTACATACAACTCACACATACAAGAGCCACAGACCAAACATACACTCACAAGCTGCCTGACCAAGATTTCTCCCTCTCTCTCTCTCTCTCTCTCTCTCTCACGGGTTCAGTCCGGCGACTGGACTTACCGGCGGAGTCGGTGATGTCGGCGGTTCGTTCTGTCGGGCAAGACGCCCCTTCCTCCGACAATCAACCGACCACCACTGTAAGTGACGGCACATTATGGTGACGGCACGAAGGCGTGCGGCGGCGCAAATACAGACAAGAGAGAGAGAGAGAGAGAGAGAGATGGTGCGACGGTGGTCTTCACGGTGAAACACAGCAACAACAACGACGGAGGAGGGGCTCGACGACAGCTCCGGTTCGGTTCGGTTCAGGTTACCGGCGCCGACGACTATGGTAGTCATCTTTTTGTTGTCTTTTCTGCTCGATCTCAGTCTCAACGAGTTCGGGTTCTGATTCAGATTACGTGTCGAACTTAGGTCAGAATCTGATTTGGGTTTTGTTAGTTTAAGTTTGATTCATGTTCATTTCAGTTTTTGTTTTGTTGTTTCAGTTGGTTCGGGTCGGGTTTTGTCTGGGTTTGCTTGAAATTGGGGATTAGTTCAACTCAGGGCCTTGTCTGTTCAGTTTGAGTCTCGGCTCGTGTCTCGGTTTGAAACTGTTACGACAAGGTTCAGTTCCGTTCGGGTCAGATTCGATGTTCAGTTATTGTCTCGGGTAGTTTCGGCTCGAGTTGCACCAGGGGCTTGGTTTACATATGGGTTCGTTGCGGATTATATCTCGGTGCCACTCGGCTCAACCCGGTTCGACTCGGTATAATAACGCTTATGTTAATTACTTTGTTTCATATTTTTGTAACGTCTTAAGTCGCGGAACCGAACACTACATGATTTGTAAACATAATAAAAGCGTATAGATACATATATTTATATTGTTTGGTTATTGTTTATTGAATTTTGAACATATAAAAATCGATAACTTTAGTTGTCGGGATCGTCCAAAAACAGAGGAAACTCTGCCCGTTTTTCATAAAAATCCACAAAACAAAACATGTATTCTTTTAAACAAAACGTGTTTATATGTAAACTAAAGTTTGTTATACATTATGTTTTCTTTTTTTAAACATGTTTATATAAACCAAAATTTATTTTTTTAAACCAATTTTTAGAATTATTAAGTATAATTCAAATCCAAAAGTTTTATTGATTAACTTCTTTCTTTAAATAAAACCTTTAATATAGAATTAACATAATCACTCAACAAATTATTATAATTCTCTTATAACACTATTGTTAATTTTTACGATAAAATAAAATATTTAAATATTTAATTTATAAACAATAAATATTAGGATTTCTTATTTTCTTTACCTATAAATCATAACAAGTTCGCGATATTTTAAATATCTAGGTCAAACACTCTCGTTCGTTCTCTTGAATTGTTCCAATCCTTACTCGTGCGTTATTTCACTAGGAGTCGCAATCGCAACCACTCATAAACTCGAGCCTTCGGTGTTCCTTCCTCCTAATCTCTTACGCTCGTCAACATTTGGATAATCGGAAGACTTAGCAATTATGTGAGTATACTTGACCCATTTTACCGTTTTCACACTTTTGGGTGTAACATATTTATATACAAAACACACTTATTATACATATTCTTATGCAAATACATAAACCAACAATCCAATACATGCTTACTATTTGGTTATGCTTGATTCGTGTTTTCTGGACCATACTTATGTGATGAACTTGTCATTAGCTTCGTACGAGCCTCCATTTAACATGTATAGCGCTATAGGAGTAACGCACCGCCCGTAGACTAGTGGTCATGTTAAATTACGTTCATACTTGCGTAAACAGAGGGTTGACTTGTAAATAGCATGCCAGTTTATTACGTTAATCTTGATAAATAGGTTTGCCATGTGGATTGTTCCTTACCATTTTTATACTTAAATACTACGCACCAAACTTGTATGCTCGCCAATACTTTTTGTATTGAACTACACTTTTAAAACATGTTGCAGGTTTAGCGATGATGTTGGTGATGCACGGAATCTAGTAGGATGCTTAGATACACACTTTAAATTTGTATTCTTTTGTATTATATTTCGTTACTCATGTTGTATTTATTTCAAATTTTTGTAATCGACTCTTTAGAAATGAAATGGAAAATTATTATTTAAATACTTGTCACAAATAGTGTTATGAAGTCTCTTGCAATCTATTTCGTCTCACTCCGATGTTTTCGACATCGGTTGGGGTGTGACAGCCCAGATCACCATGATGCTGATACTGGAACTGGGGAGGAGGACGAATATGTGGGGCGTGAAGGATGAGAGCCTCTTGTGGGTTCCACACATGTCCCTGAACCGTTTGAAATCTGATTGTTCCGTCATCCGCTTCATTAATAATCCCCATTGAGCGGCATATGACGAGGTCCACCTTACCCGACCATGGGCCCCTATGGAAGGACCTTGGCATCCCTTGCACGAAATGCTTGAAGAGGCGGTAGATCCACCCTCCATAGAAGATTGGGGTCGGGGGATTGGCTAGTTGGTTCAAGTGCATGTTGCGAAGGAGCAGGTGTGGAACATCGAGGTGTACACGGTTGTGAATGCAGAAGAGGATAGTCAGATCACACAAGCCTACAACACCAGTATTGTCGTGCCTTTGGCAGAGGGAGTTGCTAAGGAACCTATGAATGTAGCGGTAGAGAGTGTCCCGCAACTATGTGCTCTTGGTCTGGCTTGGGTTATAGTGTCATTCTCGAATTTGGGCCCATGCTGCTTGACGTTGTTCTTGTGGGAGTTCACAGAGACCACCCGTGTTCTCCTCATCTCAAGCATCCTCTTCGGAATATAACCCAATGATTGCCCCAAATTGTGCAATCGATATAGAAAGCATATTCCCCGCACAACGAAATTCCATTCCCTCATTATCAAAAGGATCCGCTTTTCCCTTGAAGGCAAGCGTGCTATAGAACTCCATGTTGTACTCGTGAACTGAGTGGAGCCTAGTGCAAAGAGCTGCCCTCAATGGACCAGTAACTAGCGCGTTGAAGCGGTCAAGCTGCCCTACCGGTTCTAAGGTTTCTAGGCAGACTTGTCGTGGGTTTTCTTTGGGCCTTGTCTTTAGAATTTCAAACCGAGCTTGAGCAGCCCACTCATTCTGGTTAAATCTCGTAAACTTCCTGGCCATCTGAAAGAAAACACAAAACAATTAGCACGAAACAGTAAATTTTCGAAGAAAACTGAAAACAGCCAGCTGAATACGGCCCCGTGTTCATTGGACACGCCCCATGTTCACCGGAAGTTAGCTCGACACGCCCCCGTGCTCAGGTGTCTGTTTCCCAAAAACCCAATTTTTCGACCCAGTTCCGAAAACTTGAAAATTTTTGATTGAGTAGGGGCGGTTTTCCCCGAAAATGAAACCCCAAGTGCCGTTTTTTCTCAAAACAAACCGTTTACCCCTTCAATTTCAACTTTTTCTGTTCAAAAACAAGGGTTTGAGGGTTTTGCTTGAAATCGGGCAAATCTACAAACAATTCAAGTTGATTTACTTCCTATAACATGCATCTATACTATTACTAAAAGATCTAAGCAAAAATTTGAGGTTTGATTCGGTTCAAGTTGAAGAACCCTAGATTTTTCCCCAAATTTTTTATGTTAAACTACATGCAAGTGATTAAACTAACTAACTATGATGATAGAATCATACCTTGATGTTGTTAGAAGTTGGAGGAACGTGAAAATCTGCAGAAATTTCCGGTAGAACCAGAGAGTTCTTGAGGAAACAGGGCGTGTTGAAATGAAGAAATGAAGGAAAAGGGGGTTTTATCCCCTCAGTTGCGTGAACACGGCACCGCGTCCGCTGGACACGGCTCCTTGGGCGGCTAAATTTTGAAGATTTTTTTTCTTTTTTTAGTGTTCGTGTGAGTGCCATGTTTCCCGAAACTTGGTTTTAGAAATCTTACCGATTTAGAAGCTTTCCCGACGTTCGCTACTTACAAGATATGATGTTTATGCTCAAACCTTCGTTTATTCTTTGGCCGCTTGCAGTGAGACTTCCTCCTCTTCATCCTCAATAAATCCTTGATAAAGCTTTAACCGTTGGCCATTGACTTTGAATGGGATTCCATTCCGAGATTTAATTTCAATTTCACCGTGTGGAAAAATATGGGTGATAGAGAAAGGTCCCGTCCACCTAGACTTTAACTTACCAGGAAATAATTGAAGTCGTGAATTAAACAATAGAACTTGATCTCCTACCCGAAATTCATTAGGTTTAATGTGTTTATCATGCAAATTTTTCATTGTTTCCTTATAAATTTTGGAGTTAGAGTATGCGTGATTTCTTAATTCGTCTAATTCATTTAATTGACAAAATCGGTTTTTACCGGCAATTTCTATGTCTAAGTTTACGTTTTTAATTGCCCAGTAGGCTTTATGTGCAATTTCTACCGGCAAATGACAACTTTTTCCATAGACAAGCTTATATGGAGTGGTACCTATTGTTGTTTTATATGCAGTTCAAATAGCCCATAAAGTGTCGTCTAATTTATCAGCCCATTCCTTTTTATTTAACCCTACGGTCTTTTCAAGTATTCTTTTTAAACCTCGATTAGTCACTTCGGCTTGTCCGTTTGTTTAAGGGTGATATGCTGTTGAGACCCGGTGATAGACCACATACCTTGTTAAAGTTTTTTCAAGTTGATGGTTACAAAAATGGGTGCCTCTATCACTTATTAATGCTTTTGGAGTTCCAAAACGAGAGAATAATCGTTTCAGAAATCTTACCACAACTCTTCCATCATTTGTTGGAAGGGCTTCGGCATCGGCCCATTTAGACAAGTAATCCACTGCCACAAGTATATATTTGTTTCCTTTCGACAGTGGGAAAGGTCCCATAAAGTCGAGTCCCCACACATCAAAAATTTCACAAACAAGAATGTCATTTTGTGGCATTTCGTTTTTGGAACAAATATTACCTGATCGTTGGCATGCATCACATGTTTTGATATGACTTTGGGCGTCTTTATAAATGGTTGGCCAATAAAATCCTGAATCAAATACCTTTCGTGCGGTACTAGTGGCACCATGATGTCCTCCGTATGGACCTTCATGACAATGACAGAGAATTCTTTGTGCTTCATTACCATGTACGCATTGGCGGATGAGTTGGTCGGCACACATTTTGAAAAGATAAGGATCTTCCCAAAAATAATGCTTTACATCGGCAAAGAATTTTTTTCTTTGATGATGTGGCCATCCCTTCGCGACTATTCTGCTAGCTAAGTAGTTAGCATAGTCGGCGTACCATGGCTCTTCTCGGTATTCCACCATTTCTAGGGACTCCGTTGGGAATTTTTCATTGATTAACTCGTCCCTAGTTTCCTCCAAAGCTGGATCTTCCAAACGGAAAAGATGATCTGCAGCGGTGTTTTCTGCTCCTCTTTTGTCTTTTATTTCAATGTCAAATTCTTGGGGGGGGGGGGGGTAGAATCCATCTGATTAAACGTGGTTTAGCATCGTGTTTCTTAAAGAGATATCGAATGGCTGCATGGTATGTATAAACTATCGTTTTAGAAAGAACAAGATAAGAACGAAATTTATCAAAAGCAAATACTACAGCTAGTAATTCTTTTTCAGTTGTTGTGTAATTTTCTTGTGCATCGTTAAGTGTTTTACTAGCGTAATATATTGGGTGCAAATGCTTATCTTTTCTTTGACCCATGACGGCTCCAATTGCAAAGTCACTTGCATCACACATGATTTCGAAAGGTAATTTTCAATCAGGCGCTATCATGATAAGTGCATTGACTAGCATTTCTTTTAGTGTGAGAAA
The DNA here is from genome assembly GCF_002127325.2 of Helianthus annuus. Lineage (NCBI taxonomy): Eukaryota > Viridiplantae > Streptophyta > Magnoliopsida > Asterales > Asteraceae > Helianthus > Helianthus annuus. The sequence goes on along the minus strand of NC_035440.2, from coordinate 97,578,791 downwards.
TGCTTGGTTGCAATCCTTGTCAAAGATGAATGGAGCATTGTCACACCCCGATATTTCCACATATTACCGGTGGGCCTGGCGGGGAGTATCGTGACGTAGTTGATATCATCATTGTCAATACACACGATGTAATAGCACAGCGGAAGGCTTGGTAAATAAACTATTACAAACCATAATGTCTGAGTGTCCGAATGAAAGAATATACAGACTGGATTGTAATAAGATCCACTGGCGGATCATAAATAAATACAAAGAAACAAAATGACAGACTTCAGGTATCTTAGGGATTTGCAAGATCCTCTTTATGACACCTAATAGCTCCAGCCTATTTACGAGAAGTACCTGTCAATCTGTCTTTAGAAAATATGTCAGTTTACACTGGTATATAAATTAATTGACTCTTTTAAAAACATTTATGAAAATTGATTTAAGTGCAATTATTTAAAGATAATCTTGTATACAGATTTACATGTTGGGGCAATTATTTAAAGATAATTTATAACTTGGGGCAATTATTTAAAGATAATCTTGTATACAGATTTACATGTTTGTCACACAATTGGGGCTGGTTGGAAGCCGGTCATGATTAACAGACTTACCACTTATAGAACCCACAAAGGAGTTATCCCCAACATGTGGGTTTATATTTTGGCATTTACATCTGTCAGGTGTATGCCTACACCCCGTGCATAGGTCGTGGCCATTTTCAAATGAAATGAGCCTAGGATATCTAGGACACGGTCGAATTAACCCCCAATGTTTATGTTATCAAACAAACAGATTAAAACGGGTTATGTAAATTTATTAATCACAATCCGATTAAATGATTTCATGCCCGACCAAGTGGTATTATTATAATACTATATCCCAAGCCCGTATAAGGGAAAATAAGTTAAAAATATTTACTTGAGCTAATGTGAAAGGTAACTCAGCTGTATAATCCTAAAGCTTTATGATGATACCTTCTACCGGATGCTACTTAATCTGTATAGAAGGTTTAATAACCTATTAGGATGCTAACGGGTCTTTAGTTAAGTCAAAGACTTAGTCCGGCGAGCTAGAAAGAAACTTTACGGTTCTAAATGCTAGATTAAGTGGAGACCGGAATAGAATGCGGTTTAGACCTGACAAGCTTGGATACATGTATAATATGGGTAAACTAATCACATTCTGGAATTTGAGGATTTAATGATAAGGTTAAACCCGTTTTGGCTATTTTACGTAAACTAGTCACATAAACCGATCCGAACGCATAAATGTGTAACGGGTAACTAAATGAGTTATATACAGGTCTTAAATGTTATTATGTTTAAAATATGTTAATACATCAGTAGGATGTTAACATATATGCCCAAAAAGTAATTTAAACCAAATTTAAGTCCCATAAGGGCATTTTGGTCATTTTAATAATTATAAAAGAGATTTTATAACAAACTAAAGTTCTGGTCTTTTGTAATCAGTAAAAATATTTAATTTATCTCATTACATCAGTAAGATATTACATATATGTGAGGTTTACCATTTATGGCCAAACTATGCCCCGAAAGGGCATTTTGGTCATTTCACATAGGCTTTTAAGGACATTTTTGGAAACCTGAGTTCATAACTTATACCTACTGTAATAATATTTAAATTTGTTTAAAAATTCAGTAGGTAACAAGTCTTAGGTGTTAAATATGGTTTTAAACCATACTATGCACCTAATTAGTGTAAAACTCGCTAATTGACGATAATCAAGATGTTTATGTAAATCTAAGATTTTGATCAGTTTTAAATGCTCGAAATAATTTATTTAATGTATAAAATCAGTAGGAAGAGATTTGGCATTCAAATCATTTGTTAATCTCATTTTATGCCTAAAAAGGGTATTATCGTCATTAACCGAATTACACAAGAACTCTATGTTTTAAACAGATTATAATCTGACCAAAAATCTTAATATTCCTTAAAAATAATACTTTAATAGTAGGTAATGAGTTTTGGTTCAAAATCCAAGTTTAAACATGCATTATGCAAGATATCGCAAATTAATAAATGAAAAAGCTTCTAATTACGATATCGAGCATAACATCTATTTGAGACCAAGAACTGATGTCAAATTGTCGGGTTAGGCCTGATTAAACATGTTCTAATATTAATTACCAAGTCATTAGAGTGTTAAAATATAATCTGTTTTATTAGTTTAAATCATTGTCAAACTAGTTTGACCCGACAATTAACTAGTCAAACGAAAAAATTAGGAGGTGCCCTTTTAAGGGTTAATCACCTACCTTAATATGGTTCCATAACCACTTTTGTTTCGGTCAGTGGCTGGACCATTTGTGATTAAACCGAAAGTCAAAGCTTAATTACGATATGTTTGACTTTTCAGTTATTAAGCTAATTAAAAGGACTAAGCAGGGATTAAAACTCTTACTAATGGTCCTTGCTATCTTTTCTACACTTCTAAGTCTTCTCCTAATGCTTGCTAGCTCCAGAGATGAGTTCTTGAGTTGTTGCAACCAAATGTGCAAATAAACAAATGGACTAGTGTGTCTTATATAGGAAAACGACAAGCTCTCAGATGTTTGCAGCTGTTTTGGATGCATCTAGGATCACCCCAGGTGTCCTAGTGGTATCCTAATACAATCAAATAGCTCCGGGAATCGGAAAAATAGCTCCAAAGTCAGTTAACAGGCTGCAACATGTAGCTGCCAGTTTTTTTGGTCGCTGGAAACTGCTACGCGGCCCGCGTAGGAGTTCATCAAGGGCTACGCGACCCGTGTAGAGGTGTGGCCCAGGTTAAAAATGTTTCAATTGTTGGCAGATTCAGTCCCTGGACCCTTTAAAGCTTTATTTCTTTCATTTTTGGCATATATGGCCCTTGTGGTTAGTTTGTAGAGGTTCAATGGAGTATAACCAAACTCCGTCAGGCCCGATTCCGTTAATTGATCACCGAAAACATAAGTTTCGCCTCGTTGACACTTTAAACCCTAATTCTTGGGAATTTGCATAAACAACGTATAACGATCTCGAACCTCATGAAAGTTATATCACTTATTCTTGAGAGTATATTTGAATATTTCGATGCCCCGGGTTCATTAAAGGGTCACTCAGAGGTAAGAATTAACATGTTGACACGTTTAATCCTTGTAGTTTAAAATGTTCCGATTATTTTCGTAAACGGCTTCTTATATCCAATTAATCACTCGTTTAAGAATATATTCTTCACATATGGTCATTCAGAGGCACAAGTTTGGCATGTTGACACTTTTAGTCCCTTTTCGTACATATTTTCCCCGTTTGTCAACTTTAGTCTTTCAAACTCAATCTTTCACATATATTTCGAGTTTAGGACACGTGTCTATACATCCTCACCCCCTTAAAAGAAATCTTGACCCTGAGATTTACTGGAATAAGTGAGAGTACTTCTGTCACTTAGTGGACTCAACTTCCCACGTATATTCGGGACCTCTACGGGCATCCCATTTAACCTTTACTATAGGCACATGCTTCCTTCGGAGCTTTTTAACCTGACGATCCTCGATCGATATAGGTCTTTCAACAAACCTCAAGCTTTTATCAATCTGTACGTCTTTATGATACATAGCTAGCGATTCATCGGCTAGACAATTCTTGAGATTACAGATGTGGAACACATTATGAATTCCACTGAGCTCCTCAGGCAAGTTTAGCTTATAAGCTACACTGCCGACACATTCGATAATCTCGAACGGTCAAACATACCTTGGGCTTAACTTGCCCTTCTTACCAAAATGCATCACACCTTTCCAAGGTGATACTTTCAGTAAGACTTTATCGCCAACCTCAAACTTTAGAGGTTTTCGCCTTTTGTCAGCATAACTTTTCTGCCTATCCCTGGCAGCTTTCAGGCGATCACGAATCTGGACAATCTTGTCCGTCGTTTCAAGGACTATATCAGGTCCTGATAACTGAGCTTCTCCTACTTCTGCCCAACAAACAGGCGTTCTACATTTCCTACCATATAATGCCTCAAAAGGCGCAGCCTGAATGCTTGTATGGTAGTTATTGTTATAGGAGAACTCAATCAAGGGTAGGTGGTCATCCCAACTACCTCCTAAATCAATAACACATGCTCGAAGCATGTCTTCCAATGTGTGAATTGTACGCTCACTTTGTCCATCTTTCTGAGGATGGTAAGCAGTACTAAAATTCAAACGAGTGCCCAAAGATTGTTGGAAACTTTTCCAAAAGTGAGAGGTGTATCTAGTATCTCTATCAGAGATAATAGACACCGGCACTCCGTGAAGGGATACAATTTTATCCACGTACATCTGGGCTAACTTGTCGGAGCTATGAGTCTCCTTGATGGGTAAGAAGTGTGCTGACTTAGTCAGTCTATCAACTATAACCCATATGGTATCATTTCCGTGCCTTGTTTTAGGTAACATGGTTATAAAATCCATGGTTACCATCTCCCACTTCCATGTGGGAAGTTCTGGCTGTTGTAACAGACTTGATGGCTTTTAATGTTCAGCTTTAATCTGAGCACAAGTCAGGCACTTAGATACATGTACGGCAATAGATTTCTTCAAACCTATCCACCAATAATTAGCCTTCAAATCCTGATACATTTTGTCACCTCCAGGGTGAACTGAGTATTTTGAGTTGTGTGCTTCTTGCAGAATTACATCTCGAAGTCCTCCATGAATAGGAACCCAAATTCTTCCCTTCAGTCTGAGGATTCCATCCTTTCCAGGTGCTAACTGTTCAATAGTTACACCTAACTTTTCATTTGGAATGTTAGCTTCCAAAATAGCTTCTTTCTATGCAGCTAATAGCCTTTCATTCAGGCTATTCTTCAGTTCAATGCTCTTGGCATTGATTCTGATAGGTTTAACTCTTTCCTTTCGGCTTAGAGCATCGGCAACCACATTTGCTTTACCTGGATGGTAGCGAATTTCGCAATCATAATCATTTAGAGTTTCCATCCAGCGGCGCTGTCTCATATTGAGATCCTTTTGATTGAATAATTGTTGGAGACTTTTGTGATCAGAATAGATCACACATTTAGTTCCATACAAATAATGTCTCCATAACTTAAGTGCGAATACAACGGCACCCAACTCCAAATCGTGGGTGGTGTAATTCTTTTCATGCACTTTTAGTTGTCGTGATGCATAGGCAATCACCTTGCCTCGCTGCATAAGTACACAACCCATACCGGTGTGTGAAGCATCACAGTATACGACAAATTCTTCTACTCCTTCGGGTAAAGATAATACCGGAGCATTGCTCAACTTTTGCTTAAGAATCTCAAAAGATTCTTATTGTTTTGGACCCCAAACAAATTTTACATTCTTGCGGGTCAAAGAAGTTAATGGTGCAGCTATCCTTGAGAAGTTCTCAATGAATATTCTATAATATCCAGCTAAACCCAGAAAGCTGCGAATTTCTGTTGGTGTCTTTGGTGCTTTCCAATTCATAATGGCTTCTATCTTGGCAGGATCTACTTGGATGCCACGCTCACTAACAACATGTCCAAGAAATTGGACTTCACGAAGCCAGAACTCGCACTTGGAGAATTTAGCATACAGCTTCTCCTGTCGAAGCAATCCTAAGATACATCGAAGGTGCTTCTCGTGATCGACTTGGCTACGAGAATAGATAAGTATGTCATCTATGAAGACGATGACAAACTCATCTAAGTATGGTTTGCAGACTCTATTCATGAGGTCCATGAATGCTGCTGGCGCATTAGTGAGCCCGAAAGGCATCACTAAAAACTCGTAATGTCCATACCTTGTCCTGAATGCCGTCTTAGGTACATCTTCGGTTCTAACCTTGAGTTGATGATGCCCAGATCTTAAATCAATCTTCGAGAAATAGCTTGCCCCTTGGAGTTGATCGAATAAGTCGTCGATCCTGGGCAAAGGATAACGATTCTTGATTGTTACCTTATTTAATTCACGATAATCAATGCATAAGCGCATTGATCCATCCTTCTTTTTCACAAACAATACTGGAGCTCCCCAAGGCGAAGAGCCGGGTTGAATGAAACCTTTTTCCAGTAAGTCGTCTAATTGAGTTCTGAGCTCTTTCATTTCAGTAGGCGCTAGACGATAAGGAGTTCGTGCAATAGGTGCAGACCCTAGCAGAATGTCTATCCTGAACTCCACTTGCCTCTCAGGAGGTAATCCAGGTAATTCATCAGGAAAGACATCAGAATACTCAGAAATGATTGGAATATCTTCAATCTTAGGCTTCGGTTCATTCACAGTCACTTGTGCCATGTAGATGACACATCCGCTCTTCAAACACGGTGATACCTTGAGAATAGACACATTGTTGGGAAAACCATATTGTGTATCTCCTTGAATAGTGACGGATTCACCAGAAGGGGTTTTGATAATAACTAGCTTTTTATCACAGGCAATTTGGGCTTGGTTATGCGACAACCAATCCATGCCTAAAACTATATCAAACCCAACCAATTTCATTGGCAAGAGGGATAGCGGGATAGAATGATTCTTAATGGATATAAAGCATCCACTAAGAAGAGTTGAAGTTGTTTCTAAGGTACCATCAGCAAGCTCTACCTCATATTTTATGTCTAGAGTCTTAATAGGCGAATTTAGTAACTTACAAAACTTATGGTCTACAAAAGACTTACCAGCACCGGAATCAAATAAGACTCTAGCATAGTTATTATTAATGAGGAAGGTACCTGTTATGGCGTTCTCGTCGTTCACCGCTTCCTTAGCATTAATCTGAAAAACTCTCGCATTCGTTTTCTTCGCCTCCTCGGACTTCTTAGCATTCTTGGGGCAATGGGTCTTGATGTGCCCCTTTTCATTGCAACCAAAACAGGTTGCGTCCTTGATGTTTCGGCACTCAACAGACTTGTGCCCTTTCTTCTTGCAAATCCCACATGGTTTGGCTTGTGGGTCTTGGTTGCACTTCCCAAAAATGCCTTTTGTGGCAAGTCTTGCACCTGGGCTTGTCACTAGACTGCCCTTTCTTGGAACCAGAGTTCCCTTTGCTCTTCTTGTTTGATTGAGGAGACTTGTCTTCTTCCCTCTTCCTCTTCCCATCATCGGTAGCTTTCTTTGCCCTACTCCTCACAACATCAAGAGTAAGGGACAAGGATAGATCCACAGCAGATCTATATGTGGCAGGCTTAGAAGCCTCGACATTTCCTTTCACTTCGGGGGCCAAACCACCGATGAAACGCGCAATGCGTTTGGGTTCAGGAGTGACCAAATATGGTACAAGTCTTGACATCAAGTTGAAACTGGTCACGTAGGACCTACAATCCAGATCCTTCATTACCAAGGTAAGGAAATCAGTCTCTATCCTCTCGACTTCATTTTGAGGACAATAGGTGTCCTTCACCAGATCAACAAACTTGTTCTAGGAAAGGTTATACAAAGGGACCTTTCCAGTGGATTGCACTAATGCTTTCCACCAAGTGAGGGCATCGCCCTTGAAAGATTGAGACACAAACTTCACTATATCTTCCTTAGCACATCCACTGATGTCTATCACAGTCTCCATTTCATCTAACCATTTCATGCAATCGATTGCTCCCTTTTCTCCTGTGAAATCTTTCGGTTTACAGGAGACAAAGTATTTATAGGTACAACCCTTGGTGTACCTGGGAGTCTGTTCAAAAACAATCTGCTTCTGTGGTTCACTTCTCTGATTAGACGAGTGTTGAGACTCGTCCTTCTTCAGTGTATGCGAATGAGATAGGGACTTTGAATGAGTTTTGGACCGAACAATACTCGGTTCCTTGAACTTATTATCCACAGCTTGAGCAAGCGCTGCGGTTATCATCGCTTGCAATTCAGCACCAGTGATATTAATCCTGGTATTGTTGTTTTCTTCCACGGGATGACTGTTTGCTTCATCAGAGCCAGCCATGATTCATGTCCTATATCAAACAATAATGATATATTTAAATTATATAATGAATCAGCGCATTGATGATCAGATGGTCATGGTATTATAAAACCATATAGACCATTTAAAAATAAATTAATTCAATCATGATTTGCCTAGGCTATAAAAGAACCATTATAAGCAATCAATAGGATACAATCCTTTATATTTATTAGACAGGGGATATAAATCACAACTGTCAATGTCATGAAAGACATCTTCATATAGCACAAGGCTCGTCTCGAAGGACATTTAGATGGCACAAAAGGCCTTGTCACAAGGACGATTAAAACATAACCAATGATCTGTTGGATCATTGATCTTTTAAGGGTCGAACCTAGTTCATCGCCTTTTTGACAAGAAGTTTATATATAAAACTATCATTGTCATTATTACACCTTTTCTTATAAGAATACATCTCTAATGGATGTTTTGGTGTTTACATCATATTGATGTTTATTAGCCATGATTCACATTGATCATATAGGCTATATATAAGTGACTTGGAAAAATCAAAGTACATTTGGAAGCTTGTGTGGTTCTAATGGAAGCTTAAAACATGGTAGAATTAAGCTTAAACGGGCCAGAACTGAAAGTCAAAGCAAAAGTCAAGCTTTTGCGACTTTCGATTATAAACTGACCTTAGACTGATAATTGTCGGGTTAGGCCTGATTAAACATGTTCTAATATTAATTACCAAGTCATTAGAGTGTTAAAATATAATTTAGAACCTCTATTTTATTAGTTTAAATCATTTTTAAACTTTCTGTCCAGTCAAACTGGTTTGACCCGACAATTAACTCGTCAAACGAAAAAATTAGGAGGTGCCCTTTTAAGGGTTAATCACCTACCTTAATATGGTTCCATAACCACTTTCGTTTCGGTCAGTGGCTGGACCATTTGTGATTAAACCGAAAGTCAAAGCTTAATTACGATATGTTTAACTTTTCAGTTTTTAAGCTAATTAAAAGGACTAAGCAGGGATTAAAACTCTTACTAATGGTCCTTGCTATCTTTTCTACACTTCTAAGTCTTCTCTAATGCTTGCTAGCTCCAGATATGTGTTCTTGAGTTGTTGCAACCAAATGTGCAAATGAACAAATGGACTAGTGTGTCTTATATAGGAAAATGACAAGCTCTCAGATGTTTGCAGCTGTTTTGGATGCATCTAGGATCACCCCAGGTGTCCTAGTGGTATCCTAATACCATCAAATAGCTCCTGGAATCGGAAAAATAGCTCCAAAGTCGGTGTAACAGGCTGCAACATGCAGCTGCCAGTTTTTTTGGTCGCTGGCAGCTGCTACGCGGCCCGCGTAGGAGTTCATCAAGGGCTACGCGGCCCATGTAGAGGTGTGGCCCAGGTTAAAAATGTTTCAATTGTTGGCAGATTCAGTCCCTGGACCCTTTAAAGCTTTATTTCTTTCATTTTTGGCATATAAAGCCCCTGTGGTTAGTTTGTAGAGGTTCAAGGGAGTATAACCAAACTCCGTTAGGCCCGGTTCCGTTAATTGATCACCTAAAACATAAGTTTCGCCTCGTTGACACTTTAAACCCTAATTCTTGGGAATTTGCATAAACAACGTATAACGATCTCGAAACCTCATGAAATTTATATCACTTATTCTTGAGAGTATATTTGAATATTTTGAATCCCCGGGTTCGTTAAAAGGTCACTTAGAGGTAAGAATTAACATGTTGACACGTTTAACCCCTGTAGTTTAAAAGCTTCCGATTATTTTCATAAACCGCTTCTTATATCCAAATAATCACTCGTTTAAGAATATATTCTTCACGTATAGTCATTCAGAGGCACAAGTTTGGCATGTTGATACTTTTAGTCCCTTCGCATACATATTTTCACCGTTTGTCAAATTTAGTCCTTCAAACTCAATCTTTCACATATATTTAGAGTTTAGGACACGTGTCTATACATAATTAGACACGTTTTTACGTGGTATTACAAGCATCTTTTTCAAGTAATTTTGTTAGAGGTCTTGAAATTTTTGAAAAGTCTTTAATAAATCGTCTATAAAATCCGGCATGCCCAAGGAAACTCCTGATGGCTCTAACGGAGGATGGGGGTGGTAATCGAGAAATAGTATATATTTTTGCTCGATCAACCTCCATTCCTTCGCTTGAGATTTTGTGACCGAGTACTATTCCCTCTGTTACCATGAAATCGCATTTTTCCCAGCTAAGGGCGAGGTTAGTTTCCTCACATCGGGATAGCATTCGTTCAAGGTTATCGAGGCATTGGTCATATGAATCTCCAAATATTGAAAAGTCGTCCATGAAGACTTCCATAGTCTTTTCTATCATATCATGGAAGATGGCCACCATGCAACGTTGAAATGTTGCGGGGGCATTACATAGACCAAAAGGCATGCGTCGATAAGTTCTGTAGGGACACGTGAATGTTGTCTTTTCTTGGTCTTCGGGTGCTATCGGTATTTGGAAGTAACCTGAAAAACCATCTAAGAAACAATAAAATTTATGACCGGATAATCTTTCTAACATTTGATCGATAAAAGGTAAAGAAAGTGATCTTTCCTTGTTGCCTCATTTAATCGACGATAATCTATACATACTCTCCATCCTGTGACGGTTCTTTTTGGTATTAATTCATTTTTCTCATTAGTGACCACCGTTATACCTTCTTTCTTAGGAACTACTTGAACGGGACTTACCCAAGGACTATCGGAGATTGGGTAAATGAGTCCGGCGTCAAGTAATTTGATGACTTCATTTTTAACCACTTCTTGAACGTTTGGATTTACTCTACGTTGTGGTTGTATTACTAATTTATAGTCATCATTCATTAAAATTTTGTGCGTGCACATGGAAGGGCTTATTCCTTTAATATCTACAAGCTTCCAAGCGATCGCATATTTTGTGTTTTTTCAAAAGTGTGATTAGTTTATCTTTTTCTACACTAGTTAATTTTGATGAAATAATTACAGGTGACTTACCATGTCTGTCGAGAAAAGCATATTCCAAACCTTTTGGAAGTTCTTTGAGCTCAAGTGGTGGGTCTTTAGGAGACTCCTTATTTGGTTGCTCATTTTGATCAAGAACCAAAAAGGTTTGTTCTATGGCAACCTTTTCTTCAACAAAGTGGTCGATTTCTTCTTTTGTATCGGGTGGCTCATCTTCATCTTCAATTAGGGGGTCATTATTTCCGAATGGATATTTCATTGAATGTTCGAGATCGACACTTCTTTTGAATGCCCCTAATTGAATGGGTAGATTGTTATGCTTCCGATTTTTCAAAGCTTCGTGGGTTTTTACAAAAGGTCGTCTCAACACTAGTGGAGCGTCATCAAGGATGACGAAGTCAGTTGGGATTACCATTTGATTTGTTTGGACTAACACATCTTCAACTACTCCTATTGATTTTATTGTTTTTCGATTAGATAGAAAAATGGGTATTTGAAGTGGAGAAAAATCACTAATACTTAATTTTTCGAAAATGTAGTTTGGCATTATATTAACACAAAGATCTCTATCATTTGTAATATTACTAATAAAGGAATTTTGAAAGAAACATGGAACCGGTGTAACGTTAATTTCAAATGGGTCATCTTTTATTAGTGCAGTTTGATCAATTGTTAACTTAATGCTTACCGTTTCGTCAATTCTAGTGTTAGTGTTTAACTCTTTTAAAAACTTAGCATAAGTGGGTAGTAAACAGTGATTTTCAAAAGAAGGTGACAAGAGATTAATTTCTTGAAAATTAGACTCTTCTTGAAGTTTAACGTTGTTGGACTCACCTTTTTCGTTGTTTAACTCATGCGTTGGTTTTTCACTTACTTGTTCTTCCATTTTTACCTCTTCAACTATCTCTTCTTTATTACATGTTAATTCTTCCCTTGCGCGGGATTCCTCTTCCTTTGCGCGGGTGACGCGCGTGTGGTGTTATATGTTTTTATATATATTTTTAGCCCTTTTTACATGTTAGTCAAGTTTTAAACTTATAAAACACGATATTTTACTAACACCAAACACACATATAGGCAAGTGCACCCATCGTGAGCGTAGTATAGTGTTGGTAAGATACCGAGGTCGTCCAAGGACACAAGAGCTTTTAATACCGGTTTATCCTCAACGTCTAATCAAATCAAAAGTTTAGAAAAAGGTTTTTTAACTAGAAAATAAAAACTAAAAATGCTGAAAATAAAAATAAAAGTAAAAATAGATAGAGAGGATGAATCACTTGGATCCGACTCGTGTTTAGTGTAACCTTTGATTATTTCCGCACTTTTACACTTTTTAAGAGATTATCTTAGTTATTGTAGTAGGCCACTCTTTTGAAGGTGACGTTACCCTCAACCCAGTAGTTTGAGTCAGCAAGGATACAATCCTAAAGGGTTGGATTATTGAAAGATAATTAATTAAGTTATTAATGCGTAATGTGGTAGGCCCCTCTTTTGAAGGTGACGTTACCCTCGGCTAAGTAGTCTGAGTCAGCATGGATACAGTACTAAGTAGCCGGGTTAATGTTTTAATAGTAGCTTACATATGAGGGGATCAAAGAGTTTGGACCCCCGCCATCCAATACCAGTGGGTATTGAAGGAGGTCCTACTAAATTTGACCCAGGTCCTTGCAGGATCTATACACTGAACAAGGCAAGACTCTTACCAAACCATTCCCTTAACCCCCGACCAGGTAGCCAACATATCCCCATATAGACCGTGGAGATATGAATGGTGAAAATCTTTTATTTTATATAGACAGTAAAATAATGCCAAGACACCACGGATAAATGATAAGGAAGATTCACCTTCAACATAAGAAACTAGTTATTAAAGTCACTAATACATAGCCAATTAAAAAGTGCGAAAAGATTAAAAATAAAAAGTATTACACTAGACACTTGTCTTCACCAAGTGATGTAAGAGACTTAGCCAAACATGGCCTTTGATTGTCAAGAAATCTTACGATCAATCTTGGATCCCGACACTACTCACACACTCTATGATGGATGATGGATGATGGATGATGGTGGTGGATGTGGGTTGTGTTGGTGGTGGTGGGTGGGTGAAGTGTGAGAGAGGTGGTTTGCTAAGGGATGGTTTGCAAATGAGCCAAGCACCCCTATTTATAGCCTGCACAGAAGTCCGGACACGGCCCCGTGTCCACCCATCTTCTCTTTCTTCATTAATTGCAGTTTGTCTACATTAGTTGACCATGCCCCCGTGTCCACTGGGCACGACCCCGTGTGTAGAAGCGTATCAATACTATCAAGATTTTCCTAGATTCTGCGAATCTTAGAGTTGACCACGGCTCCGTGTCCGCTGGGCACGCCCCCGTGGTGGGTGATAGAAGCTTCTACAACTTTGTTTTTTCTGCAGACACTTGGGCACACCCCATGCTCATTGAGCACGGGGTGTGTTCAGCCTTCTGTTCTTTTGTTTTTGCTTGGGAAGATGATGTCGAGGGGTCGGGCATGCCACGTTTATTCCTTTTCTTGTATTCTTGTTAGATTTGGCTGCATTTTTGCTTCTTTTGTTCATTTGAGCTCATTTAATCCTGAAAATACAAAAGGAAGACAAAACACAGTTTTTCCAACATTAGTACTAAAAAAGGGTTAGTTTTATGCCACAATTGATGTAATTTATATGTTGGATTTTACGCACATCAAATACCACCACATTGAATCTTTGCTTGCCCTCAAGCAAAACCCTTTATAATGTTGCTTACATTCCCAAATGGAATGGGTAGAAGAGAAGGTTTTTGGGCTTGTCATAGAGTGTCGGGATTTCCAAGATTCTTTATTAAGTTTTATTTTTATTTATTTACAATCCTATTCGTCATGATTTATTTAAAACATTACATAAGATAAATTACTTATTAGGGCATAACATGCCTTTTTAAAATTCCATTTATATACAAGTTCACATACCTCACGGGGGATCACTCAACACTCGGCCGAAGATGTATTTTAGTGAAACACTCGAGAGCGGCATGGAACGTACTTCTACCATAAGCTTGCCAAGCAATCAATCCTCCTCCTTTTTAACTATACACCTTTGTAAATATCAAGAGGACGTTTGGGGGAAGGGTTAGGCTTGGGTTAAAGGTAGGTGGTTGGGTTAGTGGTTAGTAGAAAAGGGCGAAAGGCGTAAAAATCGTCGGTTTTCATAAGACTTTTTATTTTTTATAACTTTTTATTTTGATGAAGAAATTCTTCAAACAAAGTTCTTTTTGATAAGCTTGTTTGTTTATTTCTTTTTGGCTTCATCATCATTCAAAATTTATTTATTTTTTTTTTTTTTTTTGATAAGTAAGTCATAAGAAAAACCGAGCTTTGTTACAAAAATAAAGGGTTTAAAATGAAAAAGGGTTTTGGTGGGTAAAAGGGTGTTTGTTTTAGGTTAAGAAATGAAAAGGTTTAGGCTCAAAGGGGTTAACTAGAGGGATTTTGGGTAGGTGGTTTAAAAAAGAAAAATAATGGTGTAGAAATAAAAAGGGTTAGTCCTAATGCCTCCATCATTAACTTACTCGGGTTTAAGTTGGTAAGGACCAAAAATGTATCGTCGTGACAAGTTCTAGATTCATAAGAACCAAGCGGCTATTCACACAAGAAATGAAAAATGAGCATTTAGTTTAAAGATGTGTATTTGTATGCTCAACAAAGGCTCAAAACTCACTTTTTGTGGGAATGGGTTTTTATGTGATCAAGTATATATAATCAAATTTTAACTAGATTTGTCATGCTGTTTCATAATTTTCTTATGTTGATTCTTTTTATCACGACGCTATCGGTTGTAAATTTGTAAAAATACAACCTTTTTAGAACTTGAAATTACCAAATTAAACCAAGACAAGAAAAAAATGAAAAATTTTTGAAAAAATTTGGGGTGATAAACGGTTCCAATAGAGTTTTGTGTAAGGCTTGTAATTAGGACTTGCAAAATTCAAGGTTTTAGCACCCCCCACACTTAAATTACACATTGTCCTCAATGTGTCCCAAAAATATGTTTTTAGGTTGATTGAATGTGTAAAAAGATGTGAAAAGCAAAAAAAAATGTTACTGGACGTCTGGACACGGCCCCGTGGTGTCCGGTCACGGCCCCGTGTTCAGATCGCCAGTAACAGAAACTAGCAAAAAGAAACAGAAGCCTGGGCACGGTGGCGTGTTTAGTGAGCACGCACCGTGTCCAGTTACCTGAACTGGGCATTTTTCTACAAATGGTTGAGCACGGGGCGTGTTGGATGAAAAAAATGTGCGTGCGTTTTAAAAAGGTTTTGAAAAACTGATTAGGCCGTCGATTTTAAGCTTTCTTAAAATCCTTATGTCCCCGGCAACGGCGCCAAAAACTTGATGCGTGTGTAGCGTGATATAATTTTATTGATATATTAAGCCCTTTTTAACACTTTAGTCAAGTTTTAAATTTATAAAACACCATATTCTACTAACACTATACAAACATATGGGCAAGTGCACCCATAGTGAGCGTCGTATAACGTTGGTAAGATACCGAGGTCGTCCAAGGACACACGAGCTTTTAGTACCGGTTTATCCTCAACGTCTAATCAAATCAAAAGTTTTAGAAAAGGTTTTAAACATGATTCATCTTGTCTTTATGTTTTATTTTTTTTTTATTTTTTTTATTTTTCAGCATTTTTAGTTTTTATTTTTCATGTTTAAAATCTTTTCTAAAACTTTTGATTTGATTAGACGTTGAGGATAAACCGGCACTAAAAGCTCTTGTGTCCTTGGACGACCTCGGTATCTTACCAACGCTATACTACGCTCACGATTGGTGCACTTGCCTATATGTGTGTTTAGTGTTAGTAGAATATCGTGTTTTATAAATTTAAAACTTGTCTAAAGTGTTAAAAAGGGCTTAAAATATCAATAAAGGTATATCACACTACACACACATAAAAGTTTTTGGCGCCGTTGCCGGGGACACAAGGATTTTAAGAAAGTTAGGAATCAACGGCCTAATTGTTTTTCTTATTTTTCTGTTTTTTTAGGATTTTTCTAAACTTTTCAGCTTCTGCAGAGCTCAGCACGAGGTCGTGCCCGCTGAACACGCCCCCGTGCCCAATCTTTGGTACTGGCAATCCTGTTTTAAGTCAGACAATAGCTGAACACGGGGTCGTGCCCAAGTTTTAGTTACTGAAAACAGAACCATAAGATCCCGACGGTTGGTAATTTCTGGCATAAACATGAATGATGCTGATCGTTTTTACTTTCGCTCCTCTTATGGTGCGTGGTGCCAAATATGTGGTGGACCTCATGAAGATTTAAAATGTTATTTTTTAAACTACCACCCCCACTATATGGACCCATCGTTTTCCTGTAACCTAAAGATGGGAGAAAGTAAAAATAATCCCTATCTCTCCCTCGAATGCTCTCAATCGTCTCTTCTATATGATATGATTCTCGAAGAATTATTTCAAATGGAAGAAATAATTCTCCAATAGATAAGAGAACGTGAGATAGAAATAACTAATTCATCTCAAGACGACGAAGATAAAGGGGAATTATTGAGATCGCATTCGGACATTAACAACATCGTTGCTCCCGATATCACCTCTAACTCTTGTGAGGACTTGAGTGATAGTCATCCTTGTGTCGATTGTACCATGAAGGACTCCCCATCAGTTTCCGCCGATGCATACATAGACCTGAGCAATTCGACATATACCTTCTTTAACGAGAGCCCGGATAAGGGAAATAAAGGTTGGTCTTGCCCACCGGTATTTAGTTTAGGATTCACCCTTTCCGATAACCTCTTGCGTTCTTGTCTTAAACTAGGGCAATTAAGGTATCTCAGGCACTTCGGTGTTGTTCCAACCAGTAACGAACCACCCGATCCAGATAAATTCCTTAAAAATATACAAAACTTCATAAAACCTCTAGCCACGGGGTCGTGTCCAGGTCAGCACACCCCTTTGTCCACCTAAAGATTCCCGTCTGACTTTTGGTCAGAATACAAACAAAAAGTGTCAGAAACTTGTCTGCACACGGGGTCGTGTCCAGCGTGCTGTCGTTTTCTATAAATGCAGCAAGATTCCTACACTCTTGGACCCATTCCAAAGACAAAGATCTTGTGGGATCTTCACATATACCACACAAGGTATATTCTAAAGAAGGTTCTCAACAACCATCTTGTCTTTTCTACTTTTGTCCATTGCCTTCTTCTTCATTTTCTCCTCAAACCTCCATTAAAGTTTGAAATCTCCATGTTTCTAAGCTTTATTGTAATATTTGTTAGGTTTTTATTCCAGGAATCTTGTCAAAAATAAGTTTTACAACACTGTTTTTAGTTATTTCTGCTTAGTAACGCTTCAAAAGTCAGAAAAATAATTTAAAGCTCCAATGTGAGTTCAGCATCGGATCGTAAACGATCACTACCTCTGCGATGAATTCGATTTACCGTGCAGCGTTAAATTGAAACGTAACCGTGCGCGAAAACGTAAATAACTATCGTTTTATTACGTAATGATGACAGCCGGACAGAGTTTCGACTTGATCTACATGCTAGAGCACTCGAAATATGAGAATCGTGAAGAAACTGAGAGTGTTTTGATGTAGATGATGAAGATCTGATGAACTTGTGCTTGAAGTGTTGGTGCACTGAATGTTTGTTGACTACGTCTATATTGAGTCTTAGGTCTAGCTAGGTTGTTAGGAGTCGAAAAACAGGTTTTGTATAGTTAGAGGTTAATTTCGCCCCAAATGACATCTGTGTCATTTGGAGCGAAATCTGTTAGTCATGATATTTCACTCCTAGGTCATTGTAGTGATTTCGCTCCTATGGTTATGCTGGTGATTTCGCTCATTCGATCACATGGTGATTTCCCTCCTGGCGTTTGGAGCGAAATCAGCTTCAGTATATATACCCCATGTGTGATCTTCATTTGAGTAGTCTTTGGAGCGAAATCTGAGTCAAGGTGCTGCCGGATTTTTGTCAGTTTTGTTGTAGAACGACTCAGAAAGTGTTTATAAAGAGGAAATTAAGAGGAACAGCTGTTGTTACTTTGTCTACACTGATTCCGCCTTTCTACACGAGGATGAACTGCCTTAACTGACTATTTAGGGTCATACAACGGTCCAACAAGTGGTATCAGATCTCAGGACGAGGAGTTCATACTACTACAGCTTGATTCTACCAGATTCTCATATTTCTACTCACTTCTTCTCATACTTTTCTGATTTGAACTGGTTCCTACGGTTGAAATGGACTGAATTTCGAGTATAACGTGTAAAACATAGAATTAACAAAGCCTAGAAAGAATCAGGTTAAAATTCGGCTTAAAAATGGTAAAAACAACCTAATAACCTGATTTCGCTCCTACGGAACATCAGAGGTTTCGCTCATAAGAACCTGATTTCGCTCGAAAACATCTTGGTCATTAGGAGCAAAATACTTGATTTCGCTCATAAGGACATAAATTTTCTGATTTCGCTCTTAGATAAATTCTGATTTCGCTCGTAGGGATTTAAGTTTTTGATTTCGCTCATAAAGTCATTTCTGATTTCGCTCGAAGTGCATTCTGTTGATTTCGCTCATAGGTGATTTCGCTGGAAATCACTGTTTTTCAAAATTTCGAAAATTTTTCTAAGTGTTTGCTGATTTGTTAGGTACATTCAAGATGTATGACATTTTCTTGAACCCATTTAGCGACATGTACGCTTTTGCTGGAAATTCGGGAGATGATACATCTACAAGCAACAACAATGAGAACCCGCCAAATGCCAAGAAGAAATTATCGGATGCTTTGGAGGTTGAAAGTGCTTTTGGAACTTACAACAAACTACCGAACTTGATGGCTTTCGAGGAGTACAGTCGGTGGGCAAAGAAATTCGAAGATTGGTTGATGGCTTTTGCGTTTCTTAGCTGGAAGAGTCTCAAAAATGGATACGATGCTGGAAGCAAAAAGGGTGAAACTTTAT
This sequence comes from Helianthus annuus, assembly GCF_002127325.2. Lineage (NCBI taxonomy): Eukaryota > Viridiplantae > Streptophyta > Magnoliopsida > Asterales > Asteraceae > Helianthus > Helianthus annuus. The sequence continues at coordinate 97,559,973 of NC_035440.2, read as the reverse complement.
CAACATCTGATGAGATAGAATCGTTTGTTGCTGAACAGAAATGTATTGCATTGCTGTTTCAATCTGTTCGTGAAGATATAATCTCTCTGATCGAATACTCTAGTGCAAAAGATCTCTGGATGAAGTTAGAAAAGAAATGTTTAGGAAGTACAGAAATCGTGAAAAACAAAATGAAAGTTCTTAGGAAAGAATTTGATTTGTTTGGGTGTTTAAAGAATGAATCAGTTTCAAAAATGATTGAGAGATTTGGGCACCTGAAGCTGGAACTAGCTAGACATGGAATTAAGTATCCTGAAGATGAGCTAGTAGACAAATTGTTCGATTCGTTGCCAGACGAGATGGATTGGCAATATTATGCAATGATGCTAAAAAATACTATCAAGGCGCCAGAAGTGTTAACTGTAGATTTACTGATTGAGAAACTCAAGAGTCATGAGCTGGAATTAAAGAAGACACACAAAGTCAATCACTCATCGTACCAGCAGAACTTGGATTTGTATTATCCTAAGAGCATGATGCCAAAGAACAATTCTCCCAAAACTGCGTTTTCTGCTGAGAATGTCTCCACAACGAACAAAGAAAGTCAGAGCGGTGGATATCACAGTGGGTCGTCATCAAATTCAAACCAGGCTGATGCAAAGAATTTGTTTCATTGCAACATCGCTGTAGACATGAAGAATGCTCAGAATTTCAGCGAGGAGTCTGCTAAACAACAGATGGTTTTCCTAGCATCGGTTTTGGAATCGTATGAAAGCCTTGTAGCTGGGAAGATTGGCAACACCAACCTAACAAAAGAGGACTATGATCAAATAGATCCTGAAGAAATGGAACTAATTGACATAAGGTGGTGCATGGCGAGTGTTGTTCGTCGAGCACAGCGTTTCATGGAAATAACCGGCAGGAAGTCAATTGGTGGACCTTCTACCAAGTTGGGGTTTGACAAGTCCAAGGTGACATGCTTCAAGTGTAAGCAGAAAGGTCACTTCAAGCGTGAATGCAGAAACGCATATGCTGATGAGTCTGAGAACCCGTTTAGAGAAGAATATTACAAGAAGGCGATATATCATCAGAACTAATCGGAGCCGCCAAGAATAAAGCAGATTGAAGAGAACAAAGAGAAATCTAGAGCTCTTGAGGTGATTTATGATGATGAGGGTTATGACTGGAGTGAACTGCTACCGGAGGAAGATGCAGTTGGTTACGCTTTCATGGCAAAGAATGAACCTATTCCGTGGCAAGACGACAGAACTGAAGAACAGAAGTATAATTAAAGAAGGATGTTGGCCACAAACAGAATGATCAGAATATCTGGTATCTTTTCGGAGGCAAAAAGAGCAAATAGATGGGATCCAGATAGGGAGTGTTATCTTGACCCATATGGAAACATTGCTACTGATCACAACACTCTTGATTTAGAGGCCATAATCAAAGAGTTAAAAGATGATGATGAATATTGGCAGAATAAATGGTGGGGAATTGGAGACGAGAAAGAGAAAGAAGAGAAAGAGAAGAAGGAAAATGAAGAGAAAGAGAAGTCAAAGAAGGTTGATACTGGGATCATTGACACTACTCAGGAGTTGACTGCTGAAAATCTCGGAAAGATGGCTGACAAGGTGCTGGCAGCTAAGGCGATTGAGGTAGATTCTAAATCCGTCTCTGAGTCTAAAAGCCAAGTCAGTTCAAACACGTCAACGACTAATCAGGTAAGAAAGTTAATGGGGATGTTGATTGCAAAAATTGCATCAAAGAATGCAAATTTTGTAATACGGTCACGTATCTTAATGGTAAGAAGGTTGAAGATCTGACAGCGAAAGTCAGAAACGTTGAGGATCAAATTCTTGATCGTGACAAGATGGTTAAAGCTTCAACTGAACAGATAAAAGAGTTAACTAACAAAATTGAAAATGATAAAACTGATCATGAAAGAATTAGACAAGAAAATGAAAAGTTAGTTCTTGAAAACCGTCAAATTACTGAAAATTTTGAGAAGCTTAAAAGTACAATGAAAGATAATGATGATCGAAATGGTAAAACTTATAAAGAAAATGTTCAACTAAAAACCGTGCTTAGATTAAAAGAAGAATCAATCAACGAATAACTGGATGAAATCGCTCAATTGAAACTTAAAGTTCAAGAAGCTGAAATCGAAAATGAGCGAATCCAGTTGAAGCTTAACAGTTACAACTCCGCAAGCTTTGTTTTGCAACACATTGTTCCAAAACCCATCGGGAAAAACAAAGCTGGCGAAGATGTTTATTCTGATGGAACTGGGGTGGGTTTTCATCAAGTTCCACCACCAATTCTTGAGAATTATACGAAAAAGCAATCTGGGTTGGTTGAAATTGAGGAAGAACATAAAGTTAAATTTCCAGAGAACATTGATGTTACTTTTTCTTCATCATCTGATGATAGTGTTCAGACAGAGATTGTTAAGAGCACAGCTGAAAGTGTTTTGATGTCTGATTCAGCTGAAGATGATGGATGTTTTCTGGACAAATACATTCCGAAACAAAAGTCCAAAAATAACTTAAATGATGAACCTACTCTTGTCATGTACAAGATGTGGGGGTCTGATAAGTTGTTTTCGGATTCAGAGTTTCCAATTGAGAATGTGAATGTGAAAAAGTTAACAAATGTTTTCAAGTTGGTCGAAGTTGAATTGTAAGAAGTGAACAGTTTGAGTCTAACAAAGAGACAAATGAATTTTGAAAAAGATAAATCATACTACAAGAAACCTGTGATTCCACCACGTTTTTATAATAACAAAAAACGAAACAATTGGTCGGGTGGTTATCAGGGTGGTAAGAGTTATCAAAAGAGAAATGTGCAAAACAAAAAGGTTTGTTGAAAAGAAAAAGTTTGTGAACAGTTCGAGTTCACTTGCTGATGAAGAGAAAGAATTATTTTTCAAAATCAAATGAAGAATTCTTTGAGAAGAGAGCTTCACAGGCTTAATCTGAAGGCACAAGTCGAGTGGTTGATACTCGAACATGCTTCAGATGTAATCAAGTTGGTCACATTGCACGAAAGTGTACCAACGTGAAGCCTAAGACAGAGACTATGAAGATTCAAAAGAAGAAAGTTGACGAGAAGGGTAAAGCACCAATGGTTGTTGAGAAAAAGAGTGTGAAAAATGACAACATCAAAGTGAAAAATGAATCCGTAAAGAAAGTGGTAACTAAAAATGACAAATTTTACAAACGGGTTGCATTATTTTAACAAGTTTGGAAACCTAAAACTGAGAAAAAGATTTCACCTTCTGAGGATTCAATTCCGATTGATTATGATGCAAATTTTCCACCTCTGAAAGCGGAAAACTTTAAAATTCAAATTGCGAGAGTTAAAAGTGTCAAGGCTACACCCAAGTCTGATGAGGCTTGGGTGGACACAATGTTCGACTAAACAGTTTGAATTACCGGAGCTTCCTTGATCGCGAAGCATGAATCGGCATCTTTATTGAAGTGTTTGAATCATTTTTGTGATATGTGCAGGATCTTCCGAGATTAGTCTCACGCTGGATTATGGACAGTGGAGCGTCTCGACATATGACAGGGAAGACTTCGTTGTTGTATGATGTGAAGAATATCAATGGAGGTTATGTTGGTTTTGCGGGTAATCAAGGAGGAAGAATTATTGGTGAAGGAACGTTATCCAATGGGATTGTGACGTTTGAAAGAGTTAACTACATTGCTGAGCTGGAGAAGAATCTGCTGAGTATCTCGCAGATCTGTGACAGGATGTATACCACTCACTTCACTGATAAAGAATGTTTGATCTTGAAGCCAGGATTTCTTATCCCTGAGGAATGGATTATCATGAGGGCACCGATAGTTAATGATCTGTACGTGTTGGATATGAGCGTAGCTACTACAACTACGGGCCAGGCTCATTGTTCCGTGTCCAGAGCAACTGAAAAAGAATCGAGATTGTGGCGCCGGAAGATGGGACATATACATCTTAGAAAAATGAATCATTTGGTGCACAATGATTTGGTTACTGGAGTTCATGTCAAAGGTTTTCATCTGGAAGGGGAGTGCACTAGTTGTGTTAAAGGCAAGCAGAAGAAAAAGTCACACCCTACAAAGCAAGTCAATTCAGTCTCAAGACCCCTGGAGAGACTTCACATGGATTTGTTTGGTCCAGTGAATGTCAAGAGTATTACGGGAGACAAATATTGTCTTGTGGTTACTGATGATTATTCCAGATTTTCGTGGGTTTCTTTCTTGAAGACGAAAGGCGAAGCGTTTGACAGCTTGATGGCGTTGTTCAAAAGAATTGAGAATCTGTACCAAAGGCGTATCAAAAGAATTCGAAGTGATAATGGTACTGAATTCAAGAACAGCAAGATGGAAGAATTTTGTGATGCAAGAGGTATTTTGCATTAGTTTAGTGCTCCGTACACTCCGCAGCAGAATGGAGTAGCAGAACGCAAAAACCAGACACTAATCGAGACGGCTAGAACTATGCTCGCAGATTCAAAGTTACCAATTAATTTTTGGGCTGAAGCTGTTTCCACCGCATGCTATATGCTCAACAGGGTTCTCACTGTCAAAATGTTCAACAAAACATGCTTTGAGTTAATCAATAACCGCAAACCTAATTTGAAGTATCTTGAACCGTTCGGGTCACCCTGTACTGTTCTAGAGCCTTATGGAAAATTTGGTCCGAAGTGCATTGAGGGTATATTTGTTGGTTATTCAAGTCCTTCGCGACGTGTCTTCGTTCCAAGTGAGAAGCGGATTATTGAAGCTACAAATGTTGAATGTCAAGGTTATACCATGCCGCCACAAAATCCTGGAGATTCATGGCGTTACCATTTTGACAAGTTGTGGGATTCGTTTGATATGAGAGAGGAATCAGAGGAAGAAGAAGATTTCTTTGATGAGTTGGATATTTTGCGTGAATACGAGTCACAGCAAAGGTTCCCAGCTGAGTATTCGAGGCGACCACGGGAAATTTCAAATGACGATGAAGCAGGTCCGAGTAATGCTGGTGAACACGATGATGTCCAACAAAATGAAGTTGCTCAAGATAATCAGACGGTTGAGAATGATAATCAAGAAGCTGAAAACATGCCGATCTTTGATCATGGAAATTCAGATTCTGAGGGGGAGCAGATTCAGGATTTAAGTCAAACAAACCAAATTGGTGAACAAGGTGCAAATCAAAATGTTACTAATCTGGAAGGCGATGTGGATGTTCCTAGCGAAGCAATGCCATGAACTCTTTCATATCTTCCTGAGGAGTTGATCATAGGAGAATTGCAAGCAGGCGTTCGCACGAGACGTCAAATTGACCAGGGCCTTACATGTTTTTACTCTACAGTTGCACCGTTACAAACTGAATTTTCATTAAGTTGTTTTATCTCGCAGATCGAACCAAGAACTTACAAAGAGGCGCTTACTGAAGACTCTTGGGTCATTGCGATGCAAGAAGAGTTGAGTCAGTTTGAAAAGTTGGGTGTGTGGAAGTTAGTGGATTTGCCGGATGGTCACAGAAAAATCAATACGAAATGGGTATTTAAGTGTAAGAGAGACGACAGGGGAGTTGTTGTAAGGAACAAAGCTCGACTCGTTGTTCAGGGCTTTAGTCAACAGGAGGGGATTGATTTTACTGAAGTCTATGCTCCTGTGGCACGACTAGAGGCTATCAGAATTTTCCTTGCATTTGCATCTTGGAAGAACTTCAAAGTATACCAGTTAGATGTAAAATCGGCATTTCTTTATGGGAAGGTCAAAGAGGAGGTTTATTTCGGTCAGCCGCCGGGCTTCACCGACCCAATCCACAAAAACAAGGTCTACTTATTGGACAAAGCGCTGTATGGTTTACACCAGGCCCCGAGAGCTTGGTACGAGACTTTGTCTCAACACCTACTAGCCAACAGTTTCATACGTGGAAAAGTGGATGCCACTCTCTTCACTAAAGAGGTCGACGGTCATCTTCTGATAGTTCAGATTTATGTGGACGATATAATCTTTGGGTCGACAAATGAGAATCTATGCAAAGATTTCGAACAGGTGATGAAGCAAAAATTCGAAATGTCATCAATGGGGGAGATGAAATTCTTTCTGGGTCTACAAGTTGAACAACTAACTGAGGGAATTTTCATTCACCAGACGAAGTACGTTCATGATATTCTAGAGAAATTTGGGATGTCAAGTTCTACTCCAGCTGCTACCCCTCTTGCAACAAATCATGGGATTCACCCAGATCTCACCGGAGACAGGGCTGATGAAACGTTTTATCGATCCATGATAGGTTCTTTGATGTACCTAACTGCTTCACGTCCTGATATCATGTACCCAACGTGCCTCGCAGCAAGATATCAATCTAACCCGAGAGCTTCGCATATGATTATTGTGAAGAGGATATTACGCTACATGAAAGGAACTCCTTCATTGGGGTTGTGGTATCCTAGAAAAGGCGACTTTACGCTTGAAGGGTATTCCGACTCAGATTTCGGATGCTGCAAAGTCAATTCAAAATCAACAACTGCAGGATGCCAGTTCTTTGGACCTAGATTGGTTACCTGGCAGTGTAAGAAACAAACGTCTGTGGCGCTATCTACATGTGAAGTGGAGTATGTTTCTGCTAGCAGTTGCTGCTCTCAGATCCTGTGGATACAGCAACAGATGCGCGACTACGGTTTGCAGTTTCTTAACACACCTCTTTTTGTTGATAATGAGGCCGCAATAAATATAACAAAGAATCCAGTACATCACGCTAAAACTAAACACAGAAATTCGTCATCACTTTATTCGCGATTGTTTCGAGAAAAAGTTGATACGAATTGAGAAAATCCACACTTACGAACAGAAAGCTGATTTACATACCAAAGCTTTTGATAAAACACGGTTTAAATATTTGTTAAAACTGAACGGTATGAAGCTTCTTTCGGTGTCGGATGGCATTATTGGCGTTGATGATAGTACTATTGCGGACGAAGATGAGAAACAATCTACAATGGTTTGTCGATTTTTTACTTGTTTTGGTATTTAGGGGGAGTAGATGTAAATAGTATATTTTCAGAAAATACAAAAACAATAAAAAATGAAAAAATACAAAAACATGATAAAATTTTCAAAATCCAAAAACAATAGAAAACTGGAAAAGAGCTTGTGTAAAAAGGGAAAATGATAGTACATTGGCTAGACAATTGTAGTATGCTAAAGAATTGTAAAGATTAAATGAGTTAAACAATCTTACTGATGATGTGTCGATAGGTTTCCACACATTTAGTAGATTTATTCGGGATATAAACCTAAAATTTCAAACTTGCGAAATTTGTGGGGAACACTACTTGGATATATAGGTAACCCCTGAAATCTCGTTTGAAAGGTCCCTTATTCTGAGATACTAGGTCTTTATACTCAGTGATATCTGGGGTATTATTCCAGGACTTCTGCTGAATGGAAGTTCTGACCTAGTCCCCGAATAATACTTTCTGTAAATGCTTGAAACATAGCATCACCCTCAGCAAGCTGATGAAACAATAAAATTGATAGTCGCTGCTGTTGTAACTAAAAGATCCTCTAAAGGGGACACACCGAAAAGTTGAAGCCGTCATCTTTCTGCGTATACGGAAGTATCGACCTGCGCTCTCACGGCCCTCGCATTTAACCCCTGACAGATATCATCTGTGGTATACTCACCTGTAAGACTGAATATTTGGGATTCTGGATACGGGAGTATATTCAAGAGGTGGGACACATGAATGAGCTAAGTTCATAAGACATCTAAATTGTATCCTGAGTAAATTGAAATTTGTGTGAGAATTTAAAATGGATCAGTATATCGACAATCGATGTAAATTGTTTAAGTCTGAGTATGAAATGAAGCTTAACGGTACTTGTAATTTGTCTGAAAAGCTGATATGATTCCCTGACACGCTCACCAAAAATATGTTTGTAAATAGTTTAATTTCTTTACTTTCTGCAATTTAAGTTTCTGTATTTCATTTCTTAGTTTAGAACACTTTGTTAAAATCCAAAAAGATTTTATTTCTGCTTTAATTTTGACAGACCAAAGTGGAGAGTTAATCGTTGGATTCTCGAAGATTGAAGCAGATGCAGGAAAAGTTCTGAGCTGAAGAATGAGGAGAGCTTATCTTATTGAAGTTTGAGTGTTTTACAAGTTAAAACAAGTTCATTAATTTGATACTTGTTACATTTTTCAGAAAATGTTTGAAAATGTTTTACAAAATCAGTCTGTATTGTCAAAAGATCAACCAAGGTCATTAAGTTGAACTTGGTAGATTAATTGAGTAATCAGGGTCATTAACTTGGACCTGAATACTTGAGTGGATTTCTAGAACTGATAGACTGTGTGTTTTTGTGAAAAGATAAGTTTGTAATGTTATTGTTTGAGTCACAGGTTTTGGACTTCATCATTCCCACGGGAGCTAATTGTCAAAGCTTGAACCAGATCAAGACCTCAGATTCTAGCATACTGAGAGGGGGAGTCTGTGAAATGGGGAGTCTGGATCAACAGTCAAAGGGGAAGTCTGAAGATAGAGCCAGGAAGTGATTCTGAACCTGTGAAGATAGAGTTTTTACAATGAGAAGACAGAGTTGGAAAAGAGACCAAGACTGAAGACTCGGAGCCGAAGACCTCGTCAACATCCAAGGGGGAGTCTGTTGTTGCACTGAATGTCTGTTGACTACATCTATATTGAGTCTTAGGTCTGGATAGGTTGTACGGAGTCGAAAAACAGGTTTTGTATAGTTAGAGGTTAATTTCGCCCCAAATAACATCTATGTCATTTGGAGCGAAATCTGTTAGTCATGATATTTCGCTACTAGGTCATTGTAGTGATTTCGCTCCTATGGTTATGCTGGTGATTTCGCCCATTCGATCACATGGTGATTTCGCTCCTGGCGTTTGGAGCGAAATCAGCTTCAGTATATATACCCCATGTGTGATCTTCATTTGAGTAGTCTTTGGAGCGAAATCTGAGTCAAGGTGCTGCCGGATTTTTGTCAGATTTGTTGTAGAACGACTCAGAAAGTGTTTATAAAGAGGAAATTAAGAGGAACAGTTGTTGTTACTTTGTCTACACTGATTCTGCCTTTGTACACGAAGATGAACTGCCTTAACTGACTATTTAGGGTCATACAACGGTCCAACATGAAGGTTATGAACGGTTATGAACTGTGTGTAAGTTTTCTGATCTTCTTCTTCCTTCTGAATGGATCGGATGGCTATATATAGGAGGTAGCATGTTAGTGATGTTGGATCGGATGGCTATCCAATCGGATAGCCATTCGATTGAGATGCCATTGACTTCTTATCCAATCGAGTGAAGTTGTTAAATCCTGATTCATTCTAATCCCTCGATCCATGCAAGCTGACCTTTAACTCAACTAAATTCCATGCACGTGTTAGATGTAATGTAAGTAACATGATGTCATCAAATGGAATGATGACATCATGTTTAATCACTCCTGCTGACAACACACCGTGTCGTACCATATACTGACCTGACATTACCTAAGGACACCTAGTGAAACCTCTGTTCGGTATTATACAGAATCAAGACATTAAACGTTACAAATACTGACAGATTTCTAACTATGGACATACAAAATGCACTAACAGACTCCCCCTTGGACATAGCTTAGAAATCTGCGAAGTTTAGTCTTTATCTGCCTCAGATTGCATATTCAAGCAAACAAAGTAAAACTGTAAGCTCCGCCTTGAATAATGCTCCGAATCTTAGATTTGACAATTAATCTTGCTCCCCCTTTCATTTAGCTTCCTATCAAATCTTATCATTATTCAAATGTTTAGATTTAACTTGTGAGAGTTTTCTAAACATATAAATATCTGTTATCATATTTGACTTTTAAGTATGATCAAATTCAGTAACCCTCACAATTGATCAAGTTCAAATTAATGACCTTGATTATCCAACTTATCGATTTTTTTTTTTTTTTTTGAAATTCAAGTTTCAAATTAATGAACTTGTTTATGTTCAGCATCTTCAGATTTTGAAATTCAGCTCTCCATCATCGGTTGTCGAAAATAAATTGGAAACAAAATCTTTTTGTACTTTACAAAGTTTATGCTAAAACACTCCGAAAATCTTTTTGAAATTTTTCTTTAATGAAAAGCAGTAAAGAAATATTTAGAGACATATTTTTGTTTGAGTTCGTGTCAGAGGATCATATCAGTTTATGACAAATCACTAGCACCGTTGACCTTTTTAGACTTTAAGTTCTAAACGGTTCACTTAGATTGTCAGTATACTGATCCATTAATTTTTTATACAAAGTTCAATTGTTTCGAGATACGAGAATTAGTGTTTTAAGAACTTAACTTATACGTGTGTCCCACCTCAGAATATACTCTCGTATCAAGATTCCCTAGATTCAGTCTTACAGGTGAATATTTGTACTCTGGGTTAGTGCGAGATCTTGAGAGCTCAGGTATAAACTTCTGTTCAGTCAAAGAGATGAAGGCTCGACTTTGAGGTGTGTCCCCCTTGGGGATCTTCTTTACGACTGCACTTGAATTACATCTTTTGATATTTTTCAATTTTCATGCAGAGGGTAAGCTTTTAAAGCGCATAAAGTCTTATACAAAGTCTAGGCCATTGCTTCCACAATATCAGAAGACTAGGTATAATACCCCAGATATCAAACAGTATAAAGACCTAGTATCTCAGAATTAGGCAATCTCTTAAACAAGATTTCGGGGGTTACCCATATATCCGAGAGATGTTCCCCACGAGATAAGAAAGCTATTGATATTTAGGTTTATATCTCAAAATCAATTTACTGAATGTGTAAAAACCTACTTGCATATCATTAGTGAGACCCTTTATCACATATTTAACTTTCCAATTCTTTAGCATGTTGTGATTGTCTACTGATGTACTATCATTTCCTCTTTTTACATAAAAACTCATTTTGAATTTTCTCATGTTTTTGGCTTTTTCAAATTTTCAAATGTTTTTGTATTTTTAAAAATTTTACTCCCCCTAAAATTCAAAACATTTAAAGAAGATTTGACAAACCGATGAAGATAGCTTCATCTCGCCATCCATTTCTGCCTCACATTCTCTGTTTATCTCACATTCACCCCCACGATTTACAAACCACTTGATTATAACATTTTGAAACCATTTTTCAATCTAGTTTTATCATGTGTTTGTTCAGCCATGAGGGTTTCGGCGTATTCCTTATAAATTTTCAAAAAAAAAATTAACAATTTAAACCCAAACACTTCTTGGTTTTAATCACCGGTTTTCTCCTTGTGTGCCAGGCTGTTCTGTTATTCATGCTGGCCTTGAATTGGTCCCTGAACACCTGCACAAGCAAATGAATTTGATTAGTTTTGAACTAGAACCCAATCCATACTGGATTTAGGTTTACCAAATTCATCAACATATGACATGAACGACCTTTCACAATTTCTTTTATATTCAAACACTTTTATAAAAATTTTATCTGAAAATTTAACTTTCTTTGGTTTTTTAACCGTTTGATTAACCAATTTTTTTTTGTTTATTATCTCTTTTGTCCTCATATTTGAATCTGATGAATTCGTTTTACTTGACTGATCATTCTTTGGAGAGCAAAGCAATTCATCAGAATTGTTATCTGGCTCATCGGTTGTATCCGATGACAAAATCTTTTCTAGATACTCTCTCACTTTCTTTCTTTTCTTTCTCAGTCTATCTTTCTTCCCTTGTGATAATTTCACTTTCTGTTCTTTAGGCTTTTCTTCAATTTTGACTGTTTTCTTCACCATTCAATGAGATTCGGCCCTCGGTCTACTCTTTGATCTCATTGGGTAATCTCTGGCAATATGACCTCTGATATGACATTCATAACATCTTCTCGTCTCAAATCTCTGACTCTGGCAGTTAACAGCAATGTGTTCTTCAAAACCACATTTGTAACACACCCTGTTATCATACTATTCTCCACTTTCAAACCAAACACTTTGATCGTAACATTGATTTGCCTTGTGGTAATCATGACTTCTCCTTTTTCTATCATCATAATGATTTGTCTCTGAAGGATCTTCATTCCATCTTCTCCTGTACGCTTGTTTTGACTTTTGAGCACCGTGGTCAAACCTGCACCACCTTTTATCAACTTTTTGTGAGTTTTGATTTTCAAATTTTTGTGAATTTTTGTTTTTATAGTGATTTGATGATTGAACTGATGATCTTTTCTTTTGAACATTTTTTGAATTTTTAAAATTTTTAACATTTTGTTTTTGTTCCCCATTTTTCTTAGAAGTTGAACATTCCCTTTTTTCAGCAAATTGTGGAACAGTTTCTTTAAATTTTTCTTTTAGTTTCAAAAATATATTCTTTTTATCATTTTCATCATCAGATTCATCATCACAATCTTCAATTATGACTTCATCATAATTTATGACATCGTCACTTATTGGAGTTTCACTGAGGGAGTTTTGTTTTTCGTGTTATCTGGTACAACCGTCTTTGTTTTGCCCTTTCCTGACGGTTTACACCCAATACCACGGTTACAAAATTCATATTCATCCTCCCCAGTTTCTTCATTTTTATTGATCGGTTTTGCAACTATATTATCAAGCATTAAAGACGAAGCAACAAAACCTTTCAATTTTTTTTCTTGCAATCTCAGCATCTTGTTCAAGTTGCGTGATTTTTCTAAGATACGAGTTTATTGTATTTTGTTTTTCAAAATCAGTTTCATTTAAAACTGATTTTTCATTTTCTAAAATTTTTATTTGATTTTTCAAATCATTTTCTAATTTTATAAAATTTTTGTTTTCTAATGTCAAACTTTCCACATCTCTCAACAGTTTGACATTTTCAGATTTTGATTTTTCACAATCTGAGCACACAGGTTCAGAACTTGAAGTTTCATTTGTTGATGCACTTGATTCTTTGACTTCACCGTTCTGTGACAGCTCAGTTGACTCATCTTGTTTAAATTTTTCTTGGTGAGCATTGTCAACATGTTTTTTTCTCAGATTCTTCATTCTTTGAAGTTGAATCTGTCTTGAATGTACATGCAAAAAATTTTAATAAAATCAAGAGGATTCATATTTTCGTCTATATAACAACCCCTCTTAAAATCATATTTCATAACATATTTTGCTTCAAAACATATATTGACTCTTCGACTTATTTCAAGAATCACATCCAAACTTATTTTATCTAGCTTCTCTTCTATTTCTTTTATCAAATCTTTCTTTTTCTTATTAATTTCGTAATTGTGTGTTTTAAGCTCTTTGAAGAATTCACTTGGATAAAAATTTGAGAATCTAGAATCCTTTTTCAGTTCAATCAAAAATTCATCCCACTCTGAAGGTAACGCATCTGCAAATTTTGATATCTTTTCAGCATTTGACATCCTTATCTCGAACCTTTTTAAGTTGTCAAGTAATTCATCATACCGGTTTTCCAACTGATTCAACGTTTCATTTTTCTTACACAAAAAATATTCAAATCTTTTAACCCAAGCATTCTTTTTCTCATCTTCTTTCCTCCTATCCCAAAACATATCAAACCAATCATTTATTCTTTTAAGTTTATCATTTTCCATTTCGTCAAACATTTTAAACACAATTTCTTTGTTAAATGATTTGGTTCAAAAATTGTTTTTAGCTCAAAGTCTACAAAATTTCAACTTCAACGAAGTCTACTAACGTTTGTAACCCAAGTTTAATCCACAAGCTAGCGGCCCACTAATCCAAAACCCGGTTTAAAACAAAAAGCCCAAATTCTACAAAACACCTGGCCTACTAAAAATCTTGAATTCCAAAATTTAGCCCGATTAAACTTGAGGCCCAAACAAATTCTTTCAACTTGATCTAGCAGTTTAACACACTTTGACACTATATTATTTTTATTTCTTTTATCTTTCCCAAAAATTTCTTATGAGAAACTCAAACGTCACTTTACTTTTAATACAATTTTCAATTTTTGTTCCAAAGTAAAAGCTACTTTTAATAATCCATCATATCATGAAAACTTTTAGGATTTGATGTGTATTATCAAGACCTGAACCAAAGCCCTAAATTGAATTACCTCAATATAATAAATGCTACATGATATCACTTCAATTCAATTCTTGACACATTATCTATCACTTAAAATCTTGCAACAACAATCAGCTACACACCTATTAACTTCTCTTTCGATAACTGCACAAGAACTCACAACTTTAATTTTTTTTTATCAACACTCACACTATCACTAATAATCTGGATGTTTTATACCACTCCTTAGTTTGTCGTTTAAAGATCAAACCTCACACAAAGTATCTTTTACTTCGTTTCACATTCAATCACACAACACTTCACAAAGCAACAAGAATAGTAAGTGTAAAGGCAGTGATTAGATGGGGAGAGAAATAGGAGAAAACTCTGGGGTGGGAAAAGAACAATCGAAATATGGAGATAGAAACCATGAGAATGAGAAACAATATACAAAGGAAGATGCCATAACTTTCTACGCATCCAACATACATCCGCAAGTTTCTGATGGTGAACTATGGGTGGAAAGTAGAAATTACGGTCATGTGGTGGATGCCTACATTGCAAGAAAACGAGACAAGTGGGGAAACGTGTTTGGCTTTGTTTGATTTGTTAACGTCAAAGATGGTGAGAAGATGGCAAAAGCTTTAAGTCAGATGAATTTCTTTGGATGGAAAATCAGGGCTAAAGTGGCAAGGTTCGTGAAGATCGTTAAAAACACAACGGAGAAAACTTCAAAAACTTGGGTACGAAAGGAAGAGAAAAAACCGATGCCTGGGGTAAACGATAACAGTAAGGTAGCTGGGGGACAGTACGGTGTTAAGAGGGGTTTATCATATGCCGATACTGTGAGGGGTAAAAAAATAATAACGAGTGAAGAAGAAACCAAATGCGGTTTGCAAATGAATCCGAAGCTTACAAAGAATGGTACAGGAAAGCTTTGATCGGAGAATTTCACAACATCAGTCAAATGAAAGAAATAGACAAGTGCTCTGAAGAACTACAATTAGACAAAGGAATAATAAGATACTTGGGTGGATTGAGCGTTCTCATCATGTTCAAAGAGACAAGAGAGTTGGAGGTAGTTACTAAAGACAAAGAACAATTTTGGAGAAAGTGGTTTAAGAAGATGGAAGTATTGGACGGTCAAACACTGCCATACCAACGAATAGCCTGGCTAAAGATCAGTGGGGTTCCAATACAGCTATGGATGAAAGAAGTCATGAACGTCATCGCAGAAAGATTTGGAAGAATAGTACAAGAATCTGAAGCCGACAAGTATGATCTGAATCTTCAAGCTGATGTTGTCGGAATCATTTTTAATCATGGTTTTAGCATCAAAGAAAAGGTACCGATAAAATGGAAAGAACAATCATTCACAATTTGGGTTTCGGAGGTGAACGAATCATGGATACCTGGAGGTATAGCAGAAAGGAGATACACAGTCAGGAATAAAGAGGCAAATACAGAAGGGGATAATAACCAGAGAAGAGAAGAAAATGAAAACATAACACCAAGGAAATCACCGGAAAAAATGGTGGTGGATGATACGTCAACGGCGGTAAAGTCTCCGACACCGGTGGGGAGACGGTTCCGACACCGGCGGTGGAGAAGATTATAGGTAACGAAGAGGCGCGCATGGGAACAAGAGCAGAGGATAATGAAAAGTCAGGAGGAAATGACAGAAACAAGGAAACAAGTAACGAGGAACAGGTGCCATTTATGATAGGTAATAATGAGGTGACAGTTAATATCCAAGGTACAATGACAAAGGAAAATTCTGGTGAACCGGGTCAAATACAAGAGCAAAATGGGGTTTGGATAAATAATGGATCAGATTTAAATAGTAGTGGGCCTGGTAGAGTGGACTTACCTGGGCCATCAAAAACTACTTTTAAGAAAAGGAAAAGAAACAAATTAGCCGAAGCCTGGAGCAAAAGCTTAAAGCCCAACACGAAAATTAACAAAGGTAAATTGCCAGATCCAAATGTAGAGATTACGGAAGAGTTTAGGGCTCAGCCCAGGAGAAAGTGTGCGAAAAGAACAATAAAGGTGAATAAAAAATTAAAGAATAAAATAAGATTGAAAGAGGTGAATGATGACATATTTAATGAGGTAGAGGGAGCTGTACCCGATGACGGTTTCTTCTCAGATTGGGAGGAGGAACAATTATCGAACGATACCTTAGTTGAAGACACACAAGACAGAGAACAGGACGTTGGAATCGCTCAAAAAACAGAGGAGGAAATAATGAAGGAAGTCAGACAAACAAGCCAGTTAGGATCGATTTTGGGTGTGAAGCTGAATGAAAAAGAGACTCTAGTCAGGGAAGTGGTACTGGAAGAACAGGAGGAAGTAATGCCTCAATGAATTACGGATCCATAAACATTAAAGGAGCAGGGGGGGCTGGCAAAGCATCAGCGGTCCGAGGTATGTTAACAAAATTCTGCCTTAATTTCATAGCAATTCAGGAAACACAATTCACGGATCTACTAGAAAGGATTATCAAAAGATTTTGGGATAAGACGGCTTTTGATTATTCAAAGGTAAATTCGGAAGGTAGGTCAGGGGGGTTATTATCAATATGGAACCCTAGTATATTCAAAAAGGAACAAGTGATCAAACAGCAGAATTTCATTCTGCTAAAAGGAAAAATAATAGGGGAAAAGAATGATGTGGTAATTGTCAATGTGTATGCATCCACGATTCAAAACAGGAGAAGACATCTGTGGGATGAATTGCTAACATTAAAACAATCAATACAAGGTAGGTGGATAATGCTTGGCGATTTCAACGAGGTAAGGTTCCCGGAAGAAAGATTCAACTCACAGTTTGACGCTACTGGAGCGACGTGTTTCAACAATTTTATAAGAAATGGTGGGTTTCAAGAATATAACATAGGCGGTAAACGGTATACGTTTATGTCAAGTGATGGGAAAAACTTAGCAAAATTGACAGAGTTTTGGTGTGTGAAGAGTTCTTAACAAAGTGGCCCGGAGCATCACTTCTGGCTCTAAACAGGGAGGCTTCAGACCATAGTCCACTGATATTAACAACATCTGAATTCGGCCCAACACTGTTTCGTGTTTTTCACAGCTGGAAGGAAATCCCGGGATATGATGAAGCAGTTAAAAGGGGACTTAGTAAAGAGGTGGAATCAAGATTTAAAGATGAATTTGTGGCAATGAAACTGAAAGCAATAAAGGAGGAATTAAAGAAGTGGAGGAAGAGCGAAAAAGATAAAGAGGAGGAAGAACTAGCTGTAGCAACCGAGAATAAAGAAAAACTTGAAATGGAAGCCGAAAGGAGAAGCCTTAACGAACAAGAAATTCAATTATGGCAGGTAAGCAAGAAAAAGATAAAGGAGTGGCATAAAATCCGAGCAAAGGATCGACACCAAAAAGCACGCTTAAAGTGGATTGAGGATGGAGATGAAAACACGTCTTTTTTTCATGCAATAGTCAACAGTCACAAAACAAGGAATCAAGTAAGCGGTCTGTGGCTGAACGGGAACTGGACAATAGACGCGAACTCTATAAAAGAAGGTTTCAGGTTGGCATTTCAAGAAAAATTCAAAGAACCACAAGTATCTAGGCCGAGAATGAACGCGGATGGTTTCAAAAAGTTGAACGATGAGGAAGCTGCTGACCTTATAAAGGAGTTTAACGAAGATGAAATACGAATGGCAATTTGGGAATGTGGGAGTAACAAAGCACCTGGACCGGATGGCATAACATTCTCACTAATAAAAGAGTACTGGGGAGAGTTAAAACAGTGGATCATGGAAACGATGCAACAATTCTTCAAGCACGGATCCATCCATCATTCTTGTAGTTCTTCGTTCATATCCCTCATACCCAAGGTACAAGACCCTATGACTTTCTCAGATTTTCGGCCAATATCGTTAATAGGGGTTGTAAATAAAATAGTTTCAAAAGTTTTAGCAAACCGAATGAAAAAAGTTCTAAGTAGTGTGATTTCAAATTCACAATCAGCCTTCGTATCTGGAAGGAACATAATCTGGAAGGAACATAATCGACGGGCCATTGATTATAAATGAAGTAATTGGGTGGGCAAAAAAGGTGAAAAGGAAAGTTTTTGTCTTTAAGGCGGATATAGAAAAATCATACGACACGCTAAACTGGAAATTTATAATCTCTACTTTATCTCACATGGGGTTTCCGTCCAAGTGGAGAAATTGGGTAATGGGATTACTGTTTGCGGGGAAAGGATCGGTACTCGTAAACGGGGCACCAAGTGGGGAATTTCAGTATAAAAGAGGCTTAAGGCAAGGAGACCCACTGTCTCCTTTCCTTTTCATAGCTGCCATGGAAGCGCTGCATGTTATGATGATAAAAGCGACAGAATCGGGTCAGTTTGTGGGATTAAAATTACCAGGGGACAACCTGATTGTATCTCATATGCTATATGCGGATGATTCAATATTCGTGGGGGGAATGGGAAGAAAATAACTTAAAAAACCTTAAAAGAATTTTAAGAATATTCTATATTGTATCTGGGTTGAAAGTAAATCCAAGGAAAAGCCAGTTGTTTGGAATTGGAGTCGATGAAGATGAGATAACAGGTCTGGCAGCAAATTTCAACTTCAAGGCGGGTAGTTTTCCTTTCACATATCTAGGTTTTAAGGTCGGGGCTAATATGAATCGAGTAATAAACTGGAAAGAGGTTATTGATACGTTCAATAAAAGGCTATCGAACTGGAAAGCAAGATTACTATCATTTGCCGGTCGGGTAGTGTTGGTGAAATCGGTTTTAGGTAGCTTACCCAATTATTACTTATCGTTGTATAAGTGTCCTCTAAAAGTCATAAAAGTTCTCGAAGGCATTAGGAGAAAATTCCTATGGGGGGGGGCTGCAACACAAACAAGAAACTAAGGTGGATCAAGTGGGAGAAGATAGTAGCATCAAAAAAATTCGGCGGCCTTGGTGTAGGAAGCATAAGGGATTTAAATCTTGCTCTACTGGTCAAATGGTGGTGGCGGTTAAAATCAGAACCTCAGCAATTGTGGGTGAAAATCATCGAAGCCATCCATAAAAATAGAAAGAAAATACACATGGTTCCAGCAAATAAAAATCAAAGTGGCATTTGGAAAACAATAACAGACGTGGAAAAATATATGGAAAAAAGGGGGATAAATCTGGGTAAAAACTTGATAAGCAGAGTCGGTAAAGGTGACAAAACAAAATTTTGGATCGATGTGTGGCTAAGTGAATCATCACTACGGGAGGAGTTTCCAGCGTTATACCAACTAGCAAAAGACAAAAGGGCAAAAGTTCAAAGTTGTTATAAGTCAAGCGATAATGGCATACTGTGGGATTGGGCTTGGTCGAGAACTCCTGCATCAGTTGAGGAAAGACAGCAGATGTGCGAGTTAAAAGGAAAACTGTTACAGTTCCGAACATCGGCGAGCTCAGATGTATGGGTCTGGAAAAGCGAAAGAGATCAAGAATTTGAAGTCAAAAGTGTGAGAAAAGCGCTGGGTAATCAACTGAATATAAACGAACAGGCCGACGACTTCTTTTGGAATAGATGGGCAGCGAGCAAATGTATAATGTTTCTGTGAATCAGTTCGAAATGTTTAACACTTCAACCAGAATTCATCGAAACAAATCAACTATCAATCCACACACATCAAATCAGTCCGAAATACACCTATGAATTACCGAACAGAACCGAAACAGTTCAAAACTTAACTGAATCAATTTGAAATGAATGAAGAACACTTCACAAGTTTCAAATTATCACTGAAAGTCACTGAAACATGTTTAAACTCGTTAAAATCACACATAAACAGTTTGAAATCATCAAACGACACACCGAAAACAACTGTTTAAACAATTTTCACCGAAAGCAATCAAAACTTAGTCCGTAATCGGTCGAATTAGTCCGAAACTTATCCGAATCGAAACACGCTATTCTAATTCAGATCTGAACTACAGCAGATTGAAAATTTTGATTGACAGCAACAAGCAGGCAATAACAACAGATCTGAAACAATCAGTAATCAGATATCGGAATCTGATGAATTTTGTTTACACATTTTCAATATTCTCGTATGTTATCACAATTTTACTTGAATATTTCAACTGATTATGATGAATGATGATTATATTTTTTCAGATTTTACGTTAGTTCATCAAAAGATTAATTGAAGAACAATGAAAACATGTTTGAAAACTTATACACAGTTCAGCATATCATCAAAATATCAATTGAAATTTTGTGAAATCACATCGAAGTTCATGTAAAGTGATAAGAATTTTTCAAAACTTTGATCAAATCAGTCACGTTTTTACTATAAACAATTCAGAAAGTTCAAACAACACACAGAGACGAATCGAAATTCATCGAAAATCGATCGATTCAGTCCCAAATCAACAGAAATTCGATTCGTTTTCACGGAAACTCGTCCGACTTGAACAACGATTACACGCAGAGCATCCGTAGCTCTGATACCAATTGTGAGTTCAGGATCGGATCGTAAACAATCACTAGATCTGCGATGAATTCGATCTAACGTGCGAAATCCGTTAAATTGAACCGTAATCGTGCGCGAAAACGTAAATAACTATCGTTTTATTACGTAACGAAGACAACCGGACAGAGTTTCGACTCGATCTACATGCTAGAACACTCGAAATATGAGAATCGTGAAGAAACCGAGAGTGTTTTGATGTAGATGATGAAGATCTGATGAACTTGTGCTTGAAGGTTATGAACGGTTATGAACTGTGTGTAAGTTCTCTGATCTTCTTCTTCCTTCTGAATGGATCAGATGGCTATATATAGGAGGTAGCATGTTAGTGATGTTGGATCGGATGGCTATCCGATCGAGATGCCATTGACTTCTTATCCGATCGAGTGAAGTTGTTAAATCCTGATTCATTCTAATCCCTCGATCCATGCAAGCTGACCTTTAACTCAACTGAATTCCATGCACGTGTTAGATATGATGTAAGTAACATGATGTCATCAAATGGAATGATGACATCATGTTTAATCACTCCTGCTGACAACGCACTGTGCCGTACCATATACTGACCTGACATTACCTAACGACACCTAGTGAAACCTCTGTTCGGTATAATACAGACTAAAGACATTAAACGTTACAAATACAGACAGATTTCTAACTATGGACATACAAAATGCGCTAACATCCAAGATTCCTTGTTTCAAAAACCTGCAGAGAGGTGGCCACGGGGCCGTGGCCGGAGTACTTGTAGGATCAAACGAGACGTTCAGAAGAGCTCTCGATCAACACGAAAGGCGGAATCAGATGTATTGATGTTATAGCAGCTGGATTTGCACTTAGAATCACTTTAACTTTCGTTTGTATTGATTTGAAACTGTTTACACGAGTTGACGACACTTCAGCAGAGCTTCGCTACTGGAATCCAAAAGTTACAAATGAAAGATCCAAGACTCACTGTATATAGGGATCACCAGGTCGCACGAACCAGACATCCCAGGTCGCACGAACTGGTCAGTTCGCACGAACTGGTCAGTTCGCACGAACTGGTCAGTTCGCACGAACTGGCCAGGTCGCATGAACCTGCTGGTTCAGCCCTGTTTCCCGTTTCTCTCGTACAACGTGTCTTGGTCTATCTATCTAGTTACATGACTCGATACAAGATGAAGTCAACAGGCATATGCATTAACAAACTCCCCCTTGGATGTTGACGAGTCTTCAGTGGTCTTGATCAGTCTTCTCGCTCTTTCCAAAGTATCTTTCTCTATAAGCATCCTTCAAACTTTCTCTTACTCTTCCAGAATCTCAAACTGGCTCTATTCTCTCTCTAATTCTCTTGATCAGCATCAGCAGCTTCTATCTTGAACGCTATTCCATGATCTGAATCTGGCTCTTATGTCTTCAGACTCCCCCTTTCGATAAGCTGGGATCGCAGTATGGATTTCACAATCTGCATTTTTCATAGGTTCAGAAATGTCTCCTGGCTCTGCGTAGCAATAGGATCAGAAATCTAGCTCTATTATGCATATGCTTATGTGGAAAGTCCTCAAGAGTCGAAACCTAGCTCTTTCAAAGCTTTTTACCTGCACAAACTCTACCCAAAAGTAAATTTCACAATTGTCTAAAGTTTAACAAATTTAGAAACCACTTTTAGATATCGTTTAATCAACATCAATAGTTATATCAAGTTCAAATTAATGACCTTGATTAACTAACACTGATTTTACTGTTAGTTTCTCAAATTATCTCAAACTTCAACTTCATTTTTCATTTCAAAACACACTTTCCCAATCCTCTGTTGTTCATCATGTTTAGCACTCGGAATTTTGAAAATCAGCTTTTCAACATCAGTTGTCAAAAATAAAATGAAATAAAATCTTTTTGAATTTTCAATAATTTATGCTAAAACACATTCTTTTTGGATTTTTATGATTTTCAGAGTGTTAAAATGTAACAAAGAAATATTTACAGACAATATTTTGGTGAGTTTGTGTAAGAGGATCATATCAGTTTTTGACAAATCTCTAGCACCGTTGACCTTTTTAGACTTTAAGTTCTAAACGATTCACTTAGATTGTCAGTATACTGATCCACTTAAATTTTCACACAAAGTTCAATTGTTTTGAGATACGAGAATTAGTATTTTAAGCACTTAACTTATTCGCGTGTCCCACCTCAGAATATACTCCCGTATCCAGACTCCTATATTCAGTCTTACAGGTGAATGTACACTAATGATATCTGTAAACGAGGACTAGGCTATTGCTTCCACAAAATTAGAAGTCCTGGTATAATATCCCAGATATCATCACGCACAAAGACCTAGTATGTCAGAAATAGACAATCTTTCAAACAAGATTTCGGGGGTTACCCATATATCCGAGAGATGTTCCCCACTAAATAAGTAAGTATTGATCTTTAGGTTTATATCTCGAAAACAATCAATTGAATGCGTAAAAATCTATTGGCATATCATCAGCGAGACCGTTTATCACATTTTTAACTTTCCAATTCTTTAGCATGCTGTGATTGTCTACTGATGTACTATCATCTCCTCTTTTTCACAACAAAACTCATTTTTTATTTTTCGATGTTTTTGATTTTTTAGATTTATCATGTTTTTGGATTTTTCAAATTTTCAAAATTTCTAAAAAAAATTTACTACCCCTAAAATCAAAAATATGTTTCAATTTTTGATTTTCTGGGAAAATTTGAAAATGAAAGCAATAAACTATACATATAAAATGACAAACTGATGTGAATTGCTTCAATTCGCCATCCACTTGGCATAAACAATCAGAACTCCCCTGACAACAAACTATTTTCCCATTATGATTTCAAAACACTTAAGTTTGTTTTAATCAAAATGGTTTTTCTGGAAAATTAGTTTTGTTGATTTCACACATTATGGGGTTTCATCACATTGTTTTTTCAACCACTTGTAAATTCACTTTTCCTTTTCTTTAACCACTTGTAAAAATTATCCCTTGACATTTTTCAAAAATGATGCCGATTCATGCTCCACGATTACTAACTTGAGAGCTCCGGCAAGTCAGGATTTTCAGTTAAAGAGATTCACCCAAGCCTGACGGTCCTTGAGTGATTCCGAGTCATCATCACTCGGTTTTTTTCCTTTCTTATTCTTTTCATAGAATTCTTTACCCCTTTGACCTTCCCGTCAACCATTTTTCCAAAAATATTTTGAACTTTAGGGTTAAAGGCTTTTTCAACATCAAATTCTTTCTTTTCAGAAAAGAATTGATTTGAAATCTCAATTTTGCCAATTTTTTGCTTTAAGTTTCCGTTTGACAATGGTGGAAAATTTGCATCATTCATTGTCAGAACGGAATTATCACTTTTTAACTCAACTTGTGGCTCTTCTGACTTTGACGAGTCAGATTTATCGCCAGAAAGTGCCTCTGATTTCTTAACAACCCACTTGTGGTTGTTCAGATTCACTCTTCTTTTATAAAAATGTTTTGAACTCTCACCAACCTCAAATTTTGAATTTTTGAACACTTTAAATTGTTCGGTTGGTGGTTCATTATTAACCGACTTTTCTTTCAATTTTTCAGAGACTCCCTGTTTTGTTTGGGTTGCCTTTGGACAATTCCATGTAATGTGCCCAATTTTTTTCAATTGATAACAGGTTCTCATTTCCTTCTTCTGAGTAACATCATACTTCATTCCCTCTTGCTTCTTAGCAATGAATTCTTTATTCGTCTGCTTTCTGAACAAATTCTCTTTTTCTTCTTCAGAAGATGTTCCTGAAACAAATTTAGTTTTTGGTTTATAAATTTTCTCATTTTTATGATTTTCAGGTGGAATAAAACCTAATCCCTTCTTTTTGAAATTACTGTTATGGTTTGGTTTCTTTTGATAACCAGAACCAGAACTGTAACCCTTTTTCTAGTTTAATCTTTGTTGAACTCTTGAAGTGTATTTTTTAGGTTTTTCAATAAGATTTACATCTTTTATTTCAGAAATATTAATTTCTGTTAATTTGAAAACCTTGTTAATCATTTCAGTTTTAACACTTCTTATTGGAAATTCTTCATCAGAATATAATTTGACAGAATCATTCAAAGTATATGCTACTTTGAATGTTTCGTCATTCAAATTATTTTGTGACATCAGAAAATCTTTATTGTAAACCCTTTTGCCCGGTTATCTCAAGTTTTTGTCTGATGAACTCGAGTTTTCTGATTTAGACTCTGACTTTGACTCCTCATCCTTATCCAACACATGATCCACCACTTTCTTAATCAACTCAGATTGTTGATCAGTGTCAGATGCAGTGAATGTGATGTTAATATTATCTGGCAATCCATCTGAAGGTTCAGATTCCCACTTTAAATTGGTTGCCTTTTTGACTCTTTCTGAATTAGGATTTCGTGGAGAATATCCTTCTTCAAGCGGAGGTGGAACCTTTGTATAATTTATACTATGTTTCTTACCAGTATCCTTTACTTCATGTTTCTTTTCTTCAAACGCTTCCATGCCTTCTACTGTAGGATAAATCCTGTCAATCACGTAAGAAGCACATGAATAACTTTTCAATAACCTGTTTACCCTCTCAGTTTCTATTCTTTGATGATTGATGATTTTCTGCTTCGTCATGAACGCTCCATTGAGTGTCTTCATAGCTATCTCTTGTTCATTGCTTGACTTGCTATATTGATTCATAGCTTTGTTTAAACAATCATAAGATTCTTTCAGTCTGTTCATGTTATGAATCAATTTGTTGTTGTGCCTTTTCACAGTATCACAATTTTCACACTTCTCAGGCATCTTTTTAGTATCTGCTTCCTTCTCAACCTTGATAGCTGGAATTTCATTAACCTGCTTCTTTACTATTCGAACATTTTCCTCATGTTTGACCTTTTCTTTAACAATTGCTGCCTTATGATTCTTTCTTTTCGCAGCTTGTCTTTCTTTGATCTCTTCCATTTTACCTGCCAAATACAAATTATACCTATCAGGTGAAAATTCTCTTTTATAATATTCAAGTTTTCGAATTTCTTTACTGTCATCATCACCCTCTTCATCTGATGAGTGATCAAAGATTGGTGCTTTTTCTGAAGCCTCTTCTGTTGAAACTGGTTCTTCTTCTTTCTTTTTAGGACTAAATTGCTGAGATTCGTAATAAGCATACACTATTTCTTCTTCAGCAGTTGAATCTTCAAAAATTTGAGCAACAAATGCTTTAAAATCTGAAGTTCTGTTAGGATCATAATTATCCCAATTAAAACCTTCTGCAATTCTTTCATCTTCTTGATGAACTAGATAAGCTTTCTTTGATGGCTCTTCGATCAGATCCTTCCTAGCATGTGAAGTTTGTGGCGATTGTTGTTGATGCGGAGCAACTTGATGATAAATCGCTTTTCGATGATAATCATTGTTGCCGAATGGATTTTGAGCTCCACTTGCTTCGCGATTTGTGCATTCTTTCTTTTTAGGACTAAATTGCTGAGATTCGTAATAACCTAAAGGTGAAGTTCCAGCATCACGGAAATCATCTCTTCCAGTGATCTGTTTAAACTTCTCAGCTCTTCTCAACACACTAGCCATACACCACTTTATATCCATTAGTTTCATCTCTTCAGCATCAATCTGATCATAATCCTCTTTGGTCAACATCGGATTACCAATCCTTCCGGCTACCAAACTTTCATAAGACTCTAATACGGTCACCAATAAAGACATATGACCTTTGGCAACCTCTTCCAAGAAATTCTGACCATTCTGAAGATGTAATGCAATGTTGCATTGTATTACTTGGCCATTATTGTTGTATGAGCTTTGCGGTTTAGAATTGGTTGCTGAAAAATTTGGATTAAATGATGGATATGAAGAAAATCCATGATTGTTGTTTGATTCTTGAGATGACCCTCCAGAAGAACTGTTTGCATTAAATGCAGTTTTGATCTTTGGTGCAATGTTGGTCTTATTAGTCATACTTCCTTTGTAGTATAGACCAATGTCTTGTTCACCATTAGAATTCATCATTTTCGCCATCTTCCGTTGTTCCATCTCTTGAACTTCAAGTTTTTCAATAAACTTGCTCAGCGATAGATTCGCAAATTCACCATTATTTTTCAAAATCATAAGATACGTGCCCCAAACATCTTGTGGTAATGCATCGGCCAACTTTTCAACCCATTCTTCTCTATCTTTCTTGATATCCAATCGCTTCATGTTAACCACCAAATTGCAATATCTTTCTATAATCATCTGGGTGTTTTCAGTTTTTAATCCACGAAATAGAACAAATTATTTCTTCAAAAGCGATTTTTTGTTCTTGATCATGTCTAAACTTCCAACAAACTTCGTTTTTAGTGCTTTTCACATTGAGTGTGCACTTCCATTGTGTTGCAATAAAATCAAGATGTCTTCCTTGATGGCTTGTTGCAATATACTGATCATCATCTTTTCACTTTTGTATTTCTTTCTCTCTTTGTCATCTAAATCTTTAATAGCAACAATTTCTCTGTATTCATCAATCGGTCTAACATATCTTTCTTCAACACATTCCCACGCCTCTAAGTGATTAGCTTGAACCCAATTTTTAAAACGTTCCTCCCATCCACTATACTCCTCGATAGTCATGAGCTTAGGCGGTTTTTGCATGGTACCCATTTCATTCTCTAAGTTCACGTTCGGAGCCATAGTGATCGGGGTAGCAAATGCGTTGTAAAATTCAGAATCCATGTTTCGGTTTCAAAATTTCACAATGACTGATTGTTCAAATGATCTAGAAACTTTTCAAACGGTTTGACAACTTCCAAACAACCTGAGCTACTTCGTGCGAGCTGAGTGAATCAAACCGTGTGATCTGGTGAATTTCAAGCGGACTGAACACTTCGTGCGACTTGGATCAACCTCACACGACCTGATTCAATTCGTGCGAGCTGGATGTCCTTTCAAACGACCTGGAGATGTACTCACACGATCTGAATCACTTTCAAACACCCCGTACGAACTGAACTGGTGCGATCTGACCCAAACCTTTTCAAATGACCTAACACAATTCGCACGACCTGGATCACTATTCACACGACCTGGATGATCAGCTCGTGCGACCTGACATATTTTCACACGATCTGAAAGTATGTCGAATGATCTGAACAGTTTTTCACGCGGTTTGGTCAATTTTATCAAGTTTTAGGTTGAATTAGGTTCTGATTTTCTCAAGGATTGATTAAAACTCAGTTTTACGTGTTATATCACAAAATCAGATCATTTTGACCGTAGATTCGTTGAAATTTTGAAGAAAAAGTGTAGAAAATGAGTAGAAATCAGATGTTTTTGAAGAAATCAAGCTCAAATGGTAAGAACTCTTCCTCCTGGGCTCTGATACCACTTGTAGGATCGGGGAATCGATCAAACGAGACGTTCAGAAGAGCTCTCGATCAATATGAAAGGCGGAATCAGACGTATTGATGTTATAGCAGCTTGATTTGCACTTAGAATCACTTTAACTGTCGTTTGTATTGATTTGAAACTGTTTATACGAGCTGACGACACTTCAGCAGAGCTTCGCTACTGGAATCCAAAAGTTACAAATGAAAGATCCAAGACTCACTATATATAGGGATCACCAGGTCGCACGAACCAGACATCCCAGGTCGCATGAACCTGTTGGTTCAGCCCTGTTTCCCGTTTCTCTCGTACAACGTTTCTTGGTCTATCTATCTAGTTACATGACTCGATACAAGAAGAAGTCAACAGATATATGCACTAACAATACTGTTTCATCAATTTGAAATTTTTCGGTTTGTTTTCTTAGAATGTCTAGCAGAAACAGTGGAACATCCTCAGCCCATTCCAGAAATGACCAACGAGGAAGAAGATCATCAGTAGAAGACTCTCTCGTCAACTACGTGTATGCCTTGAGAGAGGCCATCGATGAAATGACAGGAGTAGAGGAAGCCTTGGTTGACCGTATAAATCATTTATCGGTGGTGCTATAGGGGTGTCTTAGAGAAGTCGACTTTTTGCACCAAAGATTGAATGTTCTTGCTTCTCCTCCTATGGTGCCAATCATTGCACAAAGGGAGTGAATGTTGTACCGGAGGTCATTATTCTGGCCGAATGGTATGTCATACCCCCGGAACCCCTCGAGACATATTACACGGGGTCCCGGTTACCGTCGCACCTCCTCCATAAGACGTGGTGGAGAATGAGCCCGCTTTCTTCCTCCCTAGGGAGATAGAGGAATGGCTTAACGACATCTAAGAGACATCCCTCGGTTAAGAAGTTCTACGACACCTTTAAATACCGGAAAAACTATTTCCGGGTTTTTGATATTCCTACAATAAGGGTAGAACTCCTTAGAATGATTTTCTGTGTTACTTGACCTATCTATCCTAGGAACTTTTAGTTTTTCATTTTATTTTTAACTTTTAGGATCCTTTGTAATTGTTATTTTTTAATTAATGATGGTTTTTAAGTATCAAATGGTGTTTGGATGATGTTGTAATGGTTAAAACTCACACGAAATGGTGGAGGTTACTAAGGGAAACTTGAACCCACACCCCATGCACAAAAACAGAGCCTCCCGACAATTTTTCTTCATTACAACAAGTTCAGCACGGAGCCGTGCTCAGCCCAACACGCCCCCGTGCCCGAGGTTCTGCAGAAAACGCATAGTTCAGTTAACTGGACACGGGGCGATGCTCACTGAACACGCCCCCGTGCCCAGCCTTCTGTTAATTATGATACTGATGATCTGAACACGGGGCCGTGCCCGGACCAACACGGGCCCGTGCCCAGACACCCACTAACATAAAATTTTGTTTTTAAACACCTTTTTACACATCAAGTCAACCTAAAAACTTATTTTTGGGACACATTGAGAACAATGTGTAATTTAAGTGTGGGGGGATGCTAAACCTTGAATATTGCAAGTCCTAATACCAAGCCTTACACAAAACTCTATTGGAACCGCTAATCACCCCAATTTTTTTCAAAAACTTTTCATTTTTTTTACTTGTCTTGGTTTAATTTGGAATAACAAGTTCTAAAAAGGTTATATTTTTACAAATTTACAACCGATAGCGTCGTGATAAAAAGAACCAACATAAGAAAATTATGAAACGACATGACAAATCTAGTTAAAATTTGATTATATAAAATTGATCACATTAAAACCCATTCCCACAGAAAGTGAGTTTTGAGCCTTTATTAAGCATACAAGCATACATCTTTAAATTAAATGCTCATTTTTCGTTTCTTGTGTGAATAGCCGCTTGGTTTCTTACGACTCTAGAACTTGCCACGACGATACACTCCCGGTCCTTACCAACTTAAACCCAAGTAAGTAAATGATGGAGGCATTAGGACTAAACCATTTTCTTTTTAACACCATTATTTTTTCTTTTCTATTCGCCTACCCAAAATCCCCCAAGTTAACCCCTTTGAGCCTAAACCTTTTCGTTTCTAAACCCACAAAACAAACACCCTTTACCCACCGAAACCTTTTTCTTTTAAACCCTTTATTTTAGTAAAAAGCTCGGTTTTCTTCTGTGATTCCATATTAAAAAATGAAGTCTAGCAATAAACAAACAAGTTCCTCAAAGAAACTTTGTTTGAAAATGTTTAGTTTGAAAAAAAGTCACAAAAACAAAAAAAAAAGTTTTACGACGACTGACGCTTTTTACGCTTTTAGCCCTTTTACTAACCACTAACCCAAAACCACCTACCTTTAACCCAAGCCTAACCCTTCCCCAAAGACATCTTGATATTTACAAAGGTTTATAGTTAAAAAGGAGGAGGATTGATTGCTTGGCAAGCATATGGTAGAAGTAAGTTCCATGCCGGTCTCGAGTGTTTCACAAAAATACATCTTCGGCCGAGTGTTGAGTGATCTCCCGTGAGGTATGTGAACTTGTATATAAATGGAATTTTAAAAAAGGTATGTTATGCCCAAATAAGTAATTTCTCTTATGAAACGTTCTAAATAAATCATAACGAATAGGATTGTAAATAGCAGAAAAATAAAACCCAATAAAGATCTTGGACTTCCGACACTCAAGACAAGCCTAAAACTTCTCTTCTACCCATTCCATTTGGGTGTTTAAAGCCACATTATAAAGAGTTTTGCTTGAGGACAAGCAAAGATTTAAGTGTGGGGGTATTTGATGTGTTTAAAATGCAACATATAAATTACATCAAATGAGGCATAAAACTAACCGTTTTTTAGTACTAATGTTGGAAAAAGTGTGATTTTGTCTTCCTTTTGTATTTTCAGGACCAAATGAGCTTAATTGAACAAAAGGAACAAATGTGCAGCCAAATCTAACATAAATTCAAAGAAAAAGAATAAACGGGGCATGCACGAACCCTCGACAGCATCTTCCCAAGCAAAAACAAAGATACAGAAGGCTGACCACGGCCCCGTGCCCAGCGGACACGGGGGCGTGGCCAGTTGTCTGCAGAAAAGACAAAGCTATAGAAGCTTCTATTCCCGACACGGGGGCGTGCCCAGCTCAACACGGGCCGTGGTCAACGCTAAGATTTGAAGAATCCAAGCAAATCTTGATAGTACAGATACGCTTCTGCACACGGAGTCGTGCCCAGCGAACACGGGGGCATGTGGAGCTTGTCACACCCCCAAAATCCACAAGCGGATTATCACCGCAGGAGGCGTGACTGGCCAGAATCAAGCCACCAATCATATTGAACAATATAGTAAATTAAATAAAAGTTCAACCACACAATATAATTGGTGTTCAAAAACAAGTTAACCAAATTCAAATTAAACAGCGGAAACATAAAATGTAAAACCAAAACATAGGTCATAAATTCATAAAGTTTAACATGGCACCCAACGGTCAATGTCCCACAACGACTCCTCCTGCTCGTGCAAGCTCCATAGATACCTAACGACCTGCAAGGTATGTAACAACAAGTCAACAACAAAGTTGAGTGAGTTCACAGTTGTTTGTCTAGTTTAAAGTTGTTTCAAAATCCATAAGTTCATTTGAAAACTAGTTGTTTATCAGTTCCTTTTTTTCCAAACCATAACCAGTGGGGGCTACCCCATGTTATAAACCACTAGACTAGTTATATATATTGGCGTCCTTCCCAACCGTGGACGCAGGTACGTATTCTACCCAACCGAGAATACGCAGGTTAAATGTAGGCGTCCTTCCCAATCCAAGGACGGAGGTACGTATTCTTCCAAATCCGAGAATACGCCGGTTTAGTGTAGGCGTCCTTCCCAATCCGAGGACGGAGGTACGTACTCTTCCCAATCTGAGAATACGCAGGATTAAATGTAGTCTATTAGTGGCGAATATACAGGTTTCATCTTAGCTTCTTAATCCGATTCCCAACCCACCAGGAATCCCAAGCCTTAAGAGTGTGAACTCACGTTGGGTTACTCGGTTGAACTCTTTTAAATGGCTAACGGTCGGGGTTGGTCAATCACTTCCAAATATTATTGTGTAAAAATCTTGGCATCCAATTCATTGCCAATTATTTTATAAAAATCATTTTACCGGCTACAATCAGATTCGTTACTTTCTGACTGCAGTCCACCGAAAAATTCATTTAAAATTCATCGTAAGTCCGATTGACGAACTTCCAGTTGAAGAGTTACAACAACATCAGTGGTCATCTACCATATTAATTTCGTGACCTAACTCTATCTAGGTTTCAAGTTATGACGAAAAACATAACACGCATTTTCTGCAAAAAAAAAAAAAACGCAGCTTTTGCTGCTGTACAAAACGGACCTTTAAAAATAGCAGACGGCCTCGAAAAAATATGATTCCAGTGCCATTTGATTCGTTGTTCAAAAAAACATAATTTAGACTTGAGAAAATCAATTTTTCAATTTATAACAGTCCGTTTACAGCCAACTGAATTTGGCTGTAAATGTTACTCAGTTTGCTGTTAATCGCTTAAACGTTACTAAAAGACGCACATACGATCACAACACCTTCTAACAACGACTAACATCAGATAATAAGTCATTTACAGTAGTCTTTTATCAAATTTATCATGCTTGGGCATCAAGATCCTAAACCCTAATCCATAAACACATGACTACACATATTATTGATAACACCATGCATGATTCTTGATTCTCATGAACCCTACAACATAAGTATTATTTTCTTTGACATAAAACCAGCCATAATAACATCAGGTGAATTAGGTTAGAACATTAAACTATCATTAATACGAGTTTCATTCCGCAAACACAAACCCTAGTTACTACTAATCACTTTGATGACCAAAACCACTCAAGAAAACACCAAGTTTCTAGTAACCCTAGCTTGTTATCTTTCACATCAACATCACAATAAAACATGCCAAAAATCGCAGCCATGAATAAAAAATTGAAGCACATATAGTATTGAAGGAAGCACGGCAAGTTACCTAGAAGCAGAAACAGAAGAATCCAGTGATCTCTTGGAGTGATTTGCGAATGGGGGGGTGTTCCTTCTCTGCCGTCGCACATAATGATCACCAAGGGATATAGGGTTTTGAATTCCCTCATGCAAGATAAGTATATAATAAAATAGGTGGGGTCTGGGGCGATTTAGGTAGAATAGGCTGCAAGGAACATGGGGATTGGGCCTAGTTTGTGCAACAAGGGAAATAAGGGTGACGGTTTGGGCTTGATATTTGCGCAAAGGGTTTTGGGTGGGGGTTTGGGCTGATTGCTAACACACAAGACGAGTGGTGAATCCATAAAATGTCGGTTTCACGAAACTTATAAAGTGTATTCTTCCCGAGCTTCCTTAACATAACCCAATGAGACGTTTCGTGTCGAAATTGACCTACTACGATATCTCGTTCCACTACGCTGATGTACCACAGCACTTTACACATCACTAAGCACACAATCAATTAAAGACACAAATCACATACCACAAACACATCACATATCATACATGATTTTCACAAAGCACATGTAACACGAATTCACAATGTACATGGATTTATACGACTTGTCACATCATCCCCAAGTTGAAAGAAATTTCGTCCTGAAATTTAGCTCGTGGTTACTGAAGAAGCTATTTAGGTTGCGTGGTTTTTCCTGGTTTTCCTGGGGTGTCACATCCTTCCCCCGTTGGTTTGGAATTTCGTCCCAAAATTCCGCAGTAGCTTCAGCCTCGGTAGTGGATTCACTTTTCTCGAACAATTAGGGATACTTGTGTTTCATTTGGTCTTCTCGTTCCCAGGTAAACTCTGGACCACGACGGGAGTTCCAACGAACTCGACGAATCGCAGCTGATCGTCGATGGTGAGTTCCTCGAGAGGAACTACGAGGGTCTCATCTGACAGACACTGCATCAGATTCGACACATGGAATACGTTGTGAACTCCGCTGAGTTCTTCAGGTAGGTTCAGTTTGTAGGCCACCTTGCCTATTTTCTCTATGATTTCGAATGGTCCAACATAACGTGGATTCAGCTTGTCCCGCTTACCAAAACGAACCACACCTTTCCAAGGTGAGACTTTTAGTAGCACTCGATCCCCAACCTGGAACTCGAGTGGTTTCCTGTGCTTATCAGCATAGCTTTTCTGACGGTCACGAGCTGCCACCATTCGTTGTCGTATCTGAGCAATCTTTTCAGTCGTGTCGACGACGAGCTCTGGGCCAGTGAGTTGGCGGTCTCCAACTTTTGCCCAGCACAGAGGTGATCGGCATTTTAGTCCATACAATGCCTCGAACGGAGCGGCCTGGATACTGATGTGGTAACTGTTGTTATACGAAAACTATACCAAGGGTAGCTGTCTTTCCCGGCCGTTACCAAAGTCGATTACACATGCTCGAAGCATGTCTTTGAGAGTCTGGATGGTGCGTTCTGCCTGCCCATCCATTTGCGGATGATATGTTGTGCTCATGTCTAGATGTGAGCCAAAGGATTTGTGCATCGCCTGCCACAAATCAGAAGCAAGACGTGGGTCGCGATCATAGATAATGGAGGTTGGCACCCCGTGCCTTGCGACTATTTCCCTCAGGTAGATGTCTGCTAGGGTAGAGAACTTATTCGTTTCCTTGATAGCTAGGAAGTGTGCAGACTTGGTTAGTCGATCCACTATTACCCCAAATGGTATCGTTTCCTCATTGAGATCTAGGTAAGCCAGTAACATGGTCCATGGAAATTTGCTCCCATTTCCTTGTCGAGATTTTTGGTTGCTGAAGTAAGCCTGATGGCTTCTGGTATTCGACCTTAACCCTAGCACAGGTCAAACATTTACTACCATAGGTTGCTATGTTAGCTTTCATGTGGGGCCACCAGTACATAGTCTTGAGATCTTGATACATCTTGTCAGAATCAAAATGCACTGAGTAACGAGACTTGTGTGCTTCGTCCATCACATGCTCTTGTAGGTTCCCATATGTCACACCCCCAAAATCCACCTGCGGATAACACCCGCTTCGAGGGCGTGACTGACCAGGATCCAGCCACCAATTATACTGAATAACTAAGTTGATAACAAAAGCAATACTTACTAACCATACGATTAGCCGGTGTTAAGTTTAAAGTTCAAAGTCTTAAGTTCAGAGTAAAATGTAGCGGAAGCATAATTAACAGTTTTAAACATTGTTCAAAAGGTAGACATGATAAATGCCCAACATACGGGCCGACGACCACTACACATCCCAAGCAGCTGCTCCAGTCACTGGCCACCTGCAAAGCATGCAGTAAGGGGTCAACAATAATGCTGAGTGAGTTCACTAGTTGTCCAGTTTTAATTACCAAAAACTTGTTTCACCAGTTAATTTATCCGTTTATACATGCCATGGGGAGCTACCCCAAAAGTTAGCGACTAAACTGTTTTTCCAATACCGAACACTAGGTAACCGTTTGCGTTTCCGCAGGATGCCCCGATGTCAATGTTCTATCATCATTGACGGATGCCTGAGTACATTAGTTCACGACCGATCCCATACCATGGCACGGTGTGAGGCTGGTAAAACCTAAAT
Source organism: Helianthus annuus (assembly GCF_002127325.2). NCBI lineage: Eukaryota > Viridiplantae > Streptophyta > Magnoliopsida > Asterales > Asteraceae > Helianthus > Helianthus annuus. Next base: position 97,524,546 of record NC_035440.2, on the reverse strand, counting down.
AGCGCTATCAACTAATAACCCGTTCGCCTGGCACCGGCGACTAATCGGTATTATGTAGTAGGGACTTGAGTGATAGAGTTGCGTTTAGTGCCGTTAGTTGCAATCCGTATAAACAGAAATTAACTAAAAAGGTTTCCCAATACAAGGGAAGATAAAGTAAGTTTGTTTCCCAATAACTAGGGAAGGAGTGTAGACGGTATCCCCTTTACAAGGGGATAGGGTTGTTTTAGTCTCGTGTCCCAAACCACCGGGACGCATGCTTTTAAGTTGTGAACTCACCTTGGGTTGCTCGGTATGATACGTTACTTGGTTAAGTGTGTTGGTCACCACGTCCTAACATGGTTACCAAATATGGGTCAAGTCGGGTACAAGTAAACACGTATAGCATGCACGTATACAAACAGTTAACAGGCAGAACTACAAACCGTAACATATGTACATACAGTAGCAGATCAGAATGAAGTCCAGTCAATAGGAGGCCCAACAGTTGAAGCCCAAAACAACAAGACAAACAGTCAAGGCCCAATAACATAAAACAGCCCAGTCGAAACTAAGGTGGTTGCGACTCGCAACCGAGGTTGCGACTCGCAGCTGCGGTCTCGGTCCGTCATGTTTTGGTTACGACTCGTAACCGGAGATTGCGACTTAGCAGGTGTGGTTGCGACTCGCAACCAGGTTTGATGCATGCTGATTGCGACTCGCAACTGGGAGGTTTCGACTGGTCACGCGTGGTTTCGAGTAGCAACCAAAGGTTGCGACTCGCAACCGTGATAACTTGCATGGCAATCCCTTCTAGAACCTGCAGACTTGTACTATCCAATGAAATTGCATTTTCATGTAAATGTTGTACCATTTCCACTAAAACATGTTTGTTTGTCTGATCATTAGCCAAAACAGATCAAATATACACATTTCAAAATATTTCAAAGGCATTCAAATTGTTCTTCATGTTCATCATCATTTTACATAACATTCAAGCAATAAACTGAAAATCATTCAAACAAAGACATATTACTAAAACCCAAAACCGTGCACTTAAAACCTCATAATCAAGCCCTTGATATAATTATTCAAGCAATTTGCACGTATCCGAAACATACATTTATAATGATCACAATCCATCTAAACTTTCTAACAAACCGAGATACACACAAACATCTTTTTAATCATCAACATTAACAAGCACAAACCAATAAGGATCATATAAAAGCCCAAACACTAACCGGTTACCCATTTAACACATTTTGATCCACACACACATGTCAAACAAACATCATCCATACACAAGAATCATAGTAACACATAACACATATTTGTCCTAGTGACCTTATTAACACATGAACATCTAGAAAGAGCTAAAACCACTAACCGGTTATAGATTCAAGATGTGCGGGTATGATGGATCGATGAATGAGCTTCCGGTTGGCGGTTCCGAGCTAAAGCCGAGTATGTTCTTGATGTTGGTTGAACCCGAGAAGAAGGAGAAGGATGAGAAGAGTGGTCTTGGTTGCTAGAACTTTAGGGTTTTGTGTGAGAGATGAGAGTGTGAGAAGGGAGTGTGTAAAATGGCTAAGGAAGGTGGGGTTGGGTTTATATAGTGTACCGAGTTGGGCTAAGGGTTTCCGGGTTGGGTTCTCGGTTACAAGGCCCAAACGGCCCAAGTCACTTGTTCACTCGAGACCATTCTGGGTCTCGAGTCGGGTCGAGGTTTCGGTTTACATATATAACACTTATACATATATATATACATACACATAAGCAAATCGGCATATAACACATAATAACAAATAGTTTTTTTTTCATACATTTTTACTGTTAGTCGATTACGTACACGTTTGTTACATCAAAAGGTTATCCGGAAAGATCCGAGGTGTCACATTATCCCCAAGTTTTAGGAACTTTCGTCCCGAAAGTTAAGGCAGCCACTGTCAAGCTAGTGTAACTGAAAGCGTTTCAACGGGGTGTCACATCATCTCCCCGTTAGTTTGGAATTTCGTCCCGAAATTCGGCTGTAGCTTCAGTGCTGGGGTTTTCGTTAGGGAACAGCTGGGGATACTTGTGCTTCATCTGGTCTTCCCGCTCCCAGGTATACTCTGGGCCACGTCGCGAGTTCCAACGGACTCGTACGAGAGGTATCTGGCTACGTTTGAGGGTTTTGATCACTCGATCCGTGATCTCGATTGGTTCCTCAGTAAAGTGTAGCTGTTCGTCAATCGTTAGTTCCTTAAAAGGAATTACAAGTGTTTCATCTGACAAACACTTCTTCAGGTTAGATACGTGGAAAACGTTGTGTACCGCACTCAGTTCTTCAGGCAGGTTTAATCTATAAGCGACCTTACCGATCTTCTCGGTAATTTCGAATGGTCCGATATATCGCGGATTAAGCTTGCCCCGTTTACCAAAGCGAACCACACCCTTCCAGGGTGAGACTTTAAGTAGAACCCGGTCACCGACCTGGAATTCCAATGGTTTCCTACGCTTATCAGCGTAGCTCTTCTGACGGTCACGAGCTGCCGCCATGCGTTGTCTGATCTGGGCAATCTTTTCCGTTGTATCTACCACCATCTCTGGGCCCGTGATTTGACTATCACCGATTTCTGCCCAGCAGAGAGGTGACCGGCATTTACGACCGTACAATGCCTCAAAAGGTGCTGCCTGAATACTAGTGTGGTAGCTGTTGTTGTAAGAGAACTCTACTAACGGTAGATGTTTCTCCCAGTTCTTGCCAAAGTCGATCACACACGCTCTAAGCATGTCTTCGAGAGTTTGGATGGTGCGTTCGGACTGTCCATCCGTTTGCGGGTGATAAGCAGTGCTCATATCCAAACGTGAGCCAAAGCATTTGTGCATAGCTTGCCACAGTTCCGAAGTAAATCGAGCGTCTCGGTCGGAAATAATTGAGGTTGGCACTCCGTGCCTCGAGACTACTTCCTTTAAGTAAATCTCTGCCAAGGTAGAAAACTTGTCTGTTTCCTTAATAGCCAGAAAGTGCGCGGACTTGGTCAATCGATCTACGATTACCCAAATAGCATCATTTCCGCGTTGAGATCTAGGTAACCCTGTAACAAAATCCATGGAAATTTGCTCCCATTTCCATTTCGGGATTTCTGGTTGTTGGAGTAGGCCTGCCGGCTTCTGGTATTCTGTCTTGACTCTCGCGCAAGTCAAGCATTTGCTGACGTATGTTGCTATATGGGCCTTCATACCAGGCCACCAATACGTAGTCTTCAAGTCATGGTACATCTTGTCCGAACCAGGATGTACTGAGTAGCGGGACTTGTGGGCTTCATCCATCACGAGTTCACGTAAACCTCCAAAGAGTGGAACCCAGATGCGCCCTGTTACATAGTAAGCACCATCTTCTTTCTGTTCTAGTTGCTGTCTCGACCCTCGCAGAGACTCAGCCCTGATGTTTTTCGGCTTCAATGCTTCAACTTGAGCATTTCGAATCTGGGTAGGGAGGTTAGACTGAATGGTAAGTTGCAGTGCTCGCACGCGCCTTGGTATAGTGTCCTTTCGGCTGAGGGCGTCTGCCACGACATTGGCCTTGCCCGGATGGTATTTGATGGCGCATTCGTAGTCATTCAAGAGTTCGACCCATCGACGTTGTCTCATGTTCAATTCCTTTTGCCTAAAGATATGCTCGAGACTCCTGTGATCGGTGTAAATAGTGCACTTGGTACCGTACAGGTAATGTCTCCATATCTTAAGAGCAAAGATCACTGCTCCCAGTTCCAAGTCATGCGTCGTGTAGTTCTTTTCATGCGTCTTGAGTTGTCGTGAGGCGTAGGCAATAACTTTCTCGCGTTGCATTAACACGCAACCGAGTCCATGAATAGACGCATCGCAGTAAACCACAAAGTCGTCAGTACCGTCGGGCAACGAGAGAATAGGAGCGCTACAGAGGTTATCCTTAAGCCTCTGAAAAGCAGATTCCTGTGCTGCATTCCACTTGTAGGCGACGCCTTTCTGAGTGAGTGTTGTGAGAGGTTGTGCAATCTTTGAGAATCCCTGAATGAATCTGCGGTAGTAGCCTGCTAAACCCAAGAATTGACGAACTTCAGTGGGGGTCTTAGGTGTAGGCCAGTTCTTTATCGATTCGATCTTAGCGGGGTCGACGTGAATTCCGTTCTCATTAACTACATGGCCGAGGAAATGGACTTCTCGAAGCCAGAAGTCACATTTAGAGAATTTGGCGTACAGTTGCTCGTTGCGAAGGAGTTCGAGGATAAGGCGTAGGTGCTGTTCATGCTCTTCTTGACTTTTTGAATAAATCAAGATGTCGTCGATAAACACAATCACGAATTTGTCGAGGTAAGGCTTACATACGCGGTTCATAAGATCCATGAACACAGCCGGCGCATTGGTCATTCCAAAAGGCATAACGAGGAATTCATAGTGACCATAACGAGTCCTGAAGGCAGTCTTGGAGATGTCTTCATTACGAACTCTCAGCTGATGATAGCCTGATCGCAGGTCAATCTTTGAATAGTAGCTCGATCCTTGCAACTGATCGAATAGGTCGTCGATGCGCGGGAGGGGGTAACGATTCTTGATGGTAACCTTGTTCAGCTCACGATAGTCGATGCACATTCGGAATGTGCCATCCTTCTTCTTGACAAAGAGCACTGGGGCTCCCCAGGGTGATGAACTAGGACGGATAAATCCTTTATCCAAAAGTTCTTGTAGTTGCGTAGAGAGTTCCTTCAGTTCTGCAGGGGCTAGACGGTACGGTGCACGAGCTATGGGTGCTGCTCCAGGAGCCAGCTCGATTTGAAATTCGACCTGACGATGGGGAGGGAGTCCAGGTAGTTCCCCAGGAAATACCTCGGGATAGTCGCGTACTACAGGAAAATCTTCAATCCTCTTTTCCTTTTCGCGAGTATTGGTGACGAGTGCTAAGATAGCGGTGTGCCCTTTCTGCAAACACTTCTGGGCTTTTAGAAGCGAGATAATGCCTGTGACTTCTCCACCTTTGTTGCCTTTGACGATGAGGGGTTGACCAGAATGGCGAGGTATGCGAACTGCTTTCTCTTGACAGAGGATCTCAGCACGATGTTTGGATAACCAATCCATACCAATAACAACGTCGAAGCTTCCAAGTTTGAGAGGGAAAAGATCGATACTAAACGTATGGCCAGACAATTCTAGGGTGCAGTCATGGATCACATGCGTGGCCTCGATGTTCTTGCCATTAGCTATCTCGACGATATGCTTAGAACTTAATAATGCGGGCGAATGCTTAAGTTTCTTACTAATGCGAAGGGATACATAACTGGCATCGGCACCGGAATCAAATAACACAGAAACATAATGATCATCAAGTAGGAACTTACCCGCCACGACGTTGGGATCGTTCCTAGCCTCTCCAGCTCCAATCACGAAAGCTCTGCCCCTTGCATTTCCAGCATTGTTGTTTTGCTCATTGTTCCCAGCTCCCTGATTGTTGCGATTCTGATTCAGTTCAGGGCAATCCTTTCGCATGTGTCCTGTTGCCCCGCATTTAAAACATGCTCTGTTGTTTCCCTGCTGCTGTTGCTGTTGGGGTTGTTGCTGATTTTGCCTTGCCGGGAACTGACTTCTACAATCCTTGGCTTCGTGCCCCATCTTGTGGCATCGCTGACACTGACCCTTGTTACATGCCCCATTGTGGTGCCTGTTACACTTGTTGCACTTAGGGTAGTTTCCCCGGTAGCCACCCTGTTGCTGAGCGCCCTTGTTGTTGTCAGTTTTCCTTTGCTGAGCTGGGGCTTGAGTAGGGTTAGCATCCTTGCCCTGATTTCCATCCCACTTTCGTTTGCCATCACTAGAACTTCCTTCCGCAGCACTGATCCTTTTGGGCAACCTGCCCTCTTCCACAGCCTGATCAGTGAGTTTGTGAGCAAGTCGAACGATCGGCTGAATGGTAGTGTGGTTGGCTGAAGTTACATGGCTTCGAATTTCTGGAGCCAGACCCTTGATGTACAGTTCGATCCTTCGATACATAGGTCGAGACATGTTTGGACAAAGAGCAGCATAGTCATTGGACAGCTTGGTGTAGGCCTCAATCTCTGACCCAACCATCTTGAGTTCATAGTACTCATTCTCCAGCTTGTGGATGTCATCCCTGTGACAGTACTCTTCCTTGATCATATCCTTGAAATCTTCCCACGCAGTAGCGTTAGCAGTCTCTAGACCAAGCATTTGAATTTGCGCTTTCCACCATGAAAGTGCGCTTCCCTCTAGAGTACCAGTAGCAAACTTCACCCAATTAGCAGTTGGGCATTCACAGACAGCAAAAACAGCTTCGACCTTCTCAATCCAGTGCAGAAGGCCTATGGCACCCTCCGTGCCATTGAAAGGAAGAGGCTTGCAATCCATAAAGGTCTTGAAGGTACAAACACGTGGTTGCACAGGTGCAGGCTGACCTATCGGGTGAGCTGCGAAAGCTGCGGCCACGGTGTTGAGCAGGCTAGTGAACTGAGCCGGGGTCATGTTGACGTTTCCTCGTCCGCGTCCACTCATTGTCTTCATAACCAGAAATCATAGTATGAGTGCGTGATAGCGAGAATAAGATAGAAGAGAGAAGATGTATCTATCTATTCAGGCAAACTAGTACGTATAGCAAAACGGAAAGCATAAGACAATCAAGCTAGTAACTATGGGTCCGAGCTATGAGGTCAGATAAGTCGAGCCTTGTACTTGGAGTGTAGTGTCGTCACGAGTCACGGGTTATAGTCTGGTTTTTTTTTTTTTCTCAAAAAGATTTTTTTTTTCCCCTTTTTAAAACCAAGTTCACTATAACCAATGGCTCTGATACCAATCTGTCACACCCCCAAAATCCACCTGCGGATAACACCCGCTTCGAGGGCGTGACTGACCAGGATCCAGCCACCAATTATACTGAATAACTAAGTTGATAACAAAAGCAATACTTACTAACCATACGATTAGCCGGTGTTAAGTTTAAAGTTCAAAGTCTTAAGTTCAGAGTAAAATGTAGCGGAAGCATAATTAACAGTTTTAAACATTGTTCAAAAGGTAGACATGATAAATGCCCAACATACGGGCCGACGACCACTACACATCCCAAGCAGCTGCTCCAGTCACTGGCCACCTGCAAAGCATGCAGTAAGGGGTCAACAATAATGCTGAGTGAGTTCACTAGTTGTCCAGTTTTAATTACCAAAAACTTGTTTCACCAGTTAATTTATCCGTTTATACATGCCATGGGGAGCTACCCCAAAAGTTAGCGACTAAACTGTTTTTCCAATACCGAACACTAGGTAACCGTTTGCGTTTCCGCAGGATGCCCCGATGTCAATGTTCTATCATCATTGACGGATGCCTGAGTACATTAGTTCACGACCGATCCCATACCATGGCACGGTGTGAGGCTGGTAAAACCTAAATAGCGCTATCAACTAATAACCCGTTCGCCTGGCACCGGCGACTAATCGGTATTATGTAGTAGGGACTTGAGTGATAGAGTTGCGTTTAGTGCCGTTAGTTGCAATCCGTATAAACAGAAATTAACTAAAAAGGTTTCCCAATACAAGGGAAGATAAAGTAAGTTTGTTTCCCAATAACTAGGGAAGGAGTGTAGACGGTATCCCCTTTACAAGGGGATAGGGTTGTTTTAGTCTCGTGTCCCAAACCACCGGGACGCATGCTTTTAAGTTGTGAACTCACCTTGGGTTGCTCGGTATGATACGTTACTTGGTTAAGTGTGTTGGTCACCACGTCCTAACATGGTTACCAAATATGGGTCAAGTCGGGTACAAGTAAACACGTATAGCATGCACGTATACAAACAGTTAACAGGCAGAACTACAAACCGTAACATATGTACATACAGTAGCAGATCAGAATGAAGTCCAGTCAATAGGAGGCCCAACAGTTGAAGCCCAAAACAACAAGACAAACAGTCAAGGCCCAATAACATAAAACAGCCCAGTCGAAACTAAGGTGGTTGCGACTCGCAACCGAGGTTGCGACTCGCAGCTGCGGTCTCGGTCCGTCATGTTTTGGTTACGACTCGTAACCGGAGATTGCGACTTAGCAGGTGTGGTTGCGACTCGCAACCAGGTTTGATGCATGCTGATTGCGACTCGCAACTGGGAGGTTTCGACTGGTCACGCGTGGTTTCGAGTAGCAACCAAAGGTTGCGACTCGCAACCGTGATAACTTGCATGGCAATCCCTTCTAGAACCTGCAGACTTGTACTATCCAATGAAATTGCATTTTCATGTAAATGTTGTACCATTTCCACTAAAACATGTTTGTTTGTCTGATCATTAGCCAAAACAGATCAAATATACACATTTCAAAATATTTCAAAGGCATTCAAATTGTTCTTCATGTTCATCATCATTTTACATAACATTCAAGCAATAAACTGAAAATCATTCAAACAAAGACATATTACTAAAACCCAAAACCGTGCACTTAAAACCTCATAATCAAGCCCTTGATATAATTATTCAAGCAATTTGCACGTATCCGAAACATACATTTATAATGATCACAATCCATCTAAACTTTCTAACAAACCGAGATACACACAAACATCTTTTTAATCATCAACATTAACAAGCACAAACCAATAAGGATCATATAAAAGCCCAAACACTAACCGGTTACCCATTTAACACATTTTGATCCACACACACATGTCAAACAAACATCATCCATACACAAGAATCATAGTAACACATAACACATATTTGTCCTAGTGACCTTATTAACACATGAACATCTAGAAAGAGCTAAAACCACTAACCGGTTATAGATTCAAGATGTGCGGGTATGATGGATCGATGAATGAGCTTCCGGTTGGCGGTTCCGAGCTAAAGCCGAGTATGTTCTTGATGTTGGTTGAACCCGAGAAGAAGGAGAAGGATGAGAAGAGTGGTCTTGGTTGCTAGAACTTTAGGGTTTTGTGTGAGAGATGAGAGTGTGAGAAGGGAGTGTGTAAAATGGCTAAGGAAGGTGGGGTTGGGTTTATATAGTGTACCGAGTTGGGCTAAGGGTTTTCGGGTTGGGTTCTCGGTTACAAGGCCCAAACGGCCCAAGTCACTTGTTCACTCGAGACCATTCTGGGTCTCGAGTCGGGTCGAGGTTTCGGTTTACATATATAACACTTATACATATATATATACATACACATAAGCAAATCGGCATATAACACATAATAACAAATAGTTTTTTTTTCATACATTTTTACTGTTAGTCGATTACGTACACGTTTGTTACATCAAAAGGTTATCCGGAAAGATCCGAGGTGTCACACCATAAGATGGAACCCATTTATGTTCCATGAAGTGGTGAGTACCATCTTCCCTGGGTTCAAGTCGCTTTTCCATGCCCCGCATGGACTCAGCAAAAAGGTTCCCTTCTTCCATTGTTTCGACCTGGGTGTTGCGGATTCTCTGTAGGAAGACTAGAGTGAATGGTAAGCTGTAGCGCACGTACAAGCTTAGGTTTGGTTTCCTCACGACAGAGGGTGCCAGCCACCACAGTGGCTCTACCTGGATGGTACTTGATTATGCATTCGCAGTCGTTAAGGAGTCTGACCCATCGACGCGGTCGCATGTTCAACTCCTTCTGATCGAAGATATGCTAGAGACTCTTGTGATAGGTGTGAATGGTGCACTTGGTACCGTCCAAGTAATGTCTCTATATCTTGAGTGCAAGCACTACTGCTCCTAACTCCCAGTCAGGGGTAGTGTAGCCCTTTTCGTGAACCTTGAGTTGGTGTGATGCGCATGCGATGACCTTCTCAACTAAGTCCCGAGATGGACGCGTCACAATAAACAACGAAATCATCTGTACCTCCTGGTAACGAAAGAATGGGTGTACTATAGGGTTTCACCTTTAAATGTTGGAATGCGGATTCCTGAGCAAGCTTTAGAGTTACGAGGGTTTGTGCATTCAATCGAGAAAACGAATTTCATAACGGCAAAAGTCGTTCGCTGGAAGCTAACATAAGGTTGTTTGTGTTGTAGGAGCTCCATGGTAAAGTGTGGGTGTCGCCCGGATCCCTACTAGCTCTTCAAGTAGATTAGGATGTCGTCGGAGAAAACAAGTGACATATTCGTCAGGTTAGACTAAATTCGAATGTCGTGTCAGAGGAGTTATATCGGTCGTATCCAGATCAAAGGACAGTACTTGTGGTATCATCTTATTTATGGCCCAATGCTCAGCGAGTAACGTTCGGGGAGTGTAACCTATCCAAGAGAGTGTTCGCGGTCGTAGGGTTCAGAAGTATATCGCATATGGATGTGGAAACATGAGAAAGGGTAGTCGCAATCGATGAGTAAGCATTTAAGAACCCATAACTGGGTTTACCTGATGTCGATGGTACAGCTGGTTGTGCGCATGTTGAATATGGTTAGGATAAAGTATGCCGTTGATCAAAAGAGTCGGTAAGCAACCAAATTCGGGGTAGTTCCTTAGGCCATGCGAATAAATCCAAAATACGTCTGTGTAGTTGTGAGGTTCCAAAGAAAGGACGCGAAAACATGTTCAAGAGAGTATAATCGTATCAACCACACATCATCATCCTCAAGGTTTCAAGGAGTCATCACCGTTGATGGAAATTCGAGCCTTCCAAACCCTCTAAACTAAGTGAGTTCGCATTAGAGTCTCTGCATGGAGAAGCGAGGACGTGGTGTCACTATGGCAAAGGAATGATGGGTTGGTCTAAGCCAATAGTAGAAATTAGGCATTGCATCAACCAATAAACACAGGTTAGTACAAAGGCTAGCGAGAGGTTTCCCATAATTAAGGTAACTATCGTAGAGTCAAAGATGTGACTCTTGTAGTGCAAGGGGAAAAAGGGGTAAGGTAACAACTCAGCAGAAGAAATATCCTTAAAACAATAAAATAAGGAAATCCATTCAAATTAAACCATATAAGTCACTACAACGAATATTCGAAAAAGTTTTAATCACCACGATTGTTTATACGAAAACAACTGAAAGAAATAACTAGATAAACGAGTGGAAGACGAGTCAGTCATCCACGTCTCCATCCCCGAGGTCACTACCATCATCATCGTCTCCGTCATTATCCAGGACCTCCTCCAGCTCTTCTTCCTCCTCTTCCGGCTCTTCCTCCGGAACCTCTTCGGGCTCTTCTTCCTCCTCTTATGCTCTTCCTCCGGAACCTCTTCCTGTTCTTCATCAGACTCTTCCGCTTCTGGCTCGGGAGGTGCCGGGACTGGGGCTGGCTTGGGTGCAGGTGCAAAGCGGGCTTCCTCCAACTGATGGACCCTCCAATTCATCATACCAAGCCTCTCGGCATGCGAGTTAAGCCTTTCTTGATCCACCCGAGCATCTCTCATTATCAAACCTTGTACCTCGCGCCCTTTTAGGGCTTCTGCCTTCAAATCAGTAGTTCTCCTATTAAGTTCCTGTATCTGTTTCTCCCGAGCTTCCACTCGCCCTTCTAGGGTAGCAACCTTTTTCAGTAATTTCTTATTTTGCTCCATTAAGACTTGGTTTTGTTCTATTAAAATCTGGTTATAATCTCGGAGAGCCTTAATCACAGCAGACTCGGCCTGGGCGCTGAGCGAATTAACTGGCAATGCATGCGTAGGTAGGGAGGACGACTCCGCGCCCTGCGCGAGTCTCTCTCTATAAGCCGCACGCGTCTCCACCTGACGCGGGGGTGAGTGAGTAGCAGCAGGTGCCTTCCCTGGCGCCCGGGATTGGTCGAAAGATGCGCACAGTGCGGACATGCCTGTCGAGTTAATGACATAACGCAAGTTAAACGAAAGAATGCACACTCACAACGTACTAAGAGAAAGTATTGACGCAAAAAGGGAAGAAAAAGAATGGCAGAAAAGGGTAAGCACACAAGGTTTCAATCAACAGTTGCTACATTACTATGCGTACCATAAACAATGCACTATGCAAAGTAATAAACAGGCAATATAAGTATAAACCATACCACCTATGGTGTTGAGTCTTGCACGTGGAGCAAAGCGTCGTTGTGGATCGTAGAGCACTGTACAGGTTATAGTCTAGTTTTGTCAAAAAGCTTTTCCCTTTTTAAAACCAAGTTCACTATAACCAATGGCTCTTATACTAATCTGTCACACCCCCAAAATCCACAAGCGGAGTATCACCGCAGGAGGCGTGACTGACCAGGATCAAGCCACCAATCATATTGAACATTATAGTAAATTAAATAAAAGTTCAACCACACAATATAATTGGTGTTCAAAAACAAGTTAACCAAATTCAAATTAAACAGCGGAAGCATAAAATGTAAAACCAAAGCATAGGTCATAAGTTTATAAAGTTTAACATGGCACCCAACGGTCCATGTCCCACAACGACTCCTCCTGCTCGTGCAAGCTCCATAGATACCTAACGACCTGCAAGGCATGTAACAACAAGTCAACAACAAAGCTGAGCGAGTTCACTGTGGGTTGTCTAGTTTAAAGTTGTTTCAAAATCCATAAGTTCATTTGAAAACCAGTTGTTTATCAGTTCCTTTTTTTTTCCAAACCATAACCAGTGGGGGCTACCCCATGTTGTAAACCACTAGACTAGTTATATATATTGGCGTCCTTCCCAACCGAGGACGGAGGTACGTATTCTACCCAACCAAGAATACGCAGGTTAAATGTAGGCGTCCTTCCCAATCCGAGGACGGAGGTACGTATTCTTCCCAATCCGAGAATACGCAGGTTTAATGTAGGCGTCCTTCCCAATCCGAGGACGGAGGTACGTACTCTTCCCAATCCGAGAATATGCAGGATTAAATGTAGTCTATTAGTGGTGAATATACAGGTTCCATCTTAGCTTCTTAATCCCATTCCCAACCCACCGGGAATCCCATGCCTTAAGAGTGTGAACTCACCTTGGGTTGCTCGGTTGAACTCTTTAAAATAGCTAACGGTCGGGGTTGGTCAATCACGTCCTAATATGATTACCATTTAGTTTATTAATAATTTCAATTAAAACACAAAGTTCCTACACGTATCTATCACATAACATGCACTCACTTTAACTGATCATGCCCATACATACCTCCCACCTATAACTACTCAAGAGCAAGCATACGAGAACTCACATACCGACATACAACAAGTTGGATCATTATAGGACAACATAACCGACATTTAGACACGCAAATCACCACATACATTGTTTCAGCTTTAACATCTAAAACTGGGCTGTTTTTGAGTAATTTAATAAAATAGTTAACTTATTCCAAAAATTCCCAAAATTTTACAGAATGTTTTAAACGATCCAAATATAATTGTGTAAAAATCTTGGAATCCAATTCATTACCAATTATTTTATAAAGATCATTTACCAGGCTGCAATCAGATTCACCACTTTCTAACTGCAGTCCACAGAAAAATTCATTTAAAATTCATCGTAAGTCCGATTTATGAACTTCTAGTTGTAGAGTTACAACAACATCAGGGGCCATCTACAATATCAATTTCGTGACCTAACTCAATCAAGGTTTCATGTTATGACAAAAACATAACACGCATTTTCTGCAGAAAAAATGACGCTTTTGCTGCTGTACAAAACGGACCTTTAAAAATAGCAAACGGCCTCAAAAAAATATGATTCTAGTGCCATTTGATTCGTTTTTCGAAAACACACAATTTAGACTTTAGAAAATCAATTTTTCGATATATAACGGTCCGTTTACAGCCAACTGAAGTTGGCTGTAAATGTTACTCAGCATGATGTTAATCGCTTAAAAGTTACTAAAACACGCACATATGATCACAACACCTTCTAAAAATGACTAACATCAGATAATAAGTCATTTACAGTAGTCTTTTATCAAATTTATCATGCTTGGGCATCAATATCCTAAACCCTAATCCATAAACACATGACTACACATATTATTGATAACACCATGCACGATTCTCGATTCTCATGAACCCTACCACATAAGTATTATTTTCTTTGACATAAACCCAGCCATAATAACATCAGGTGAATCAGATTAGAACATTAAACTATCATCAATACAAGTTTCAATCCCCAAACACAAACCCTAGTTACTACTAATCACTTTGATGACCAAAACCACTCAAGAAAACACCAAGTTTCTAGTAACCCTAGCTTGTTATCTTTCACATCAACATCACAATAAAACATGCCAAAAATCGCAGCCATGAATAAACAATTGAAGCACATATAGCATTGAAGGAAGCACGGCAAGTTACCTAGAAGCAGAAACAGAAGAATCCAGTGATCTCTTGGAGTGATTTGCGAATAGGGGGGGTCCTTCTCTGCCGTCGCACACAATGATCACCAAGGGATATAGGGTTTTAAACTCCCTCATGCAAGATACGTATATAATAAAATAGGTGGGGTCTGGGGCGATTTAGGTAGAGTGGGCTGCAAGGAACATGGGGATTGGGCCTAGTTTGCGCAACAAGGGTAATAAGGGTGACGGGTTGGGCTTGATATTTGCGCAAATGGTTTTGGGTGGGGGTTTGGGCCGATTGCTAACACACAAGACGAGTGGTGAATGCATAAAATGTCGGTCGCGAAACTTATAAAGTGGATTCTTCCCGAGCTTCCTTATCATAACCCAATGAGACGTTTCGTGTCGAAATTGACCTACTACGATATCTCGTTCCACTACGCTGATGTACCACAACAGTTTACACGTCACTAAGCACACAATCAATTAAAGACACAAATCACACACCACAAACACATCACATTTCATACATGATTTTCACAAAGCACACGTAAGACGAATTCACAATGTACATGGATTTATACGAGTTGTCACAGAGCTAATGCAGACAATTGCAATTAATGAAGAAAGAGAAAAAGGATGGACACAGGGCCGTGCCCAATGGACACGAGGCTGTGCCCAATGGACACGGGGTCGTGTCCGGGCTTCTCTGCAGGCTATAAATAGGGGTGCTTGGTTCACTTCAAAAGGCATCCCTTGGCAAACCACCTCTCTCCCACTTCACCCACACTCCACCACCACTACAACACCCACATCCACTACCATCATCCATCATCCACCTTAGAGTGCGTGTAGTAGTCTCGGGATCCAAGATTGATAGTAAGTGTTCTTGAAAATCAAAGGCCATGTTTGCCTAAGTCTCTTACATCACTTGGTGAAGACAAGCATTTAATGTAATACTTTTTATTTTTAATCTTTTCGCACTTTTTATTTGGTTTTGTATTAATGACTTTAATAACTAGTTTCTTATGTTGAAGGTGAAACTTCCTTATCATTTGTCCGATATGTCTTGACATTATTTTACTGTCTATATAAAATAATAGATTTTCACCATTCATATCTCTACGGTCTATATAGAGATATGTTGGCTACCTGGTCGGGGGTTAAGGGAATTGTTTGGTAAGGTTCTTGCCTTGTTCAGGCTTACTAGGACCTCCTTCAATACCCACTGGTATTGGATGGCGGGGGTGCGAATAGCTTGATCCCCTCATATGTAAACTACTATTAATACATTAACCCGGCTACTTGGGATTGTATCCCTGCTGACTCAAACCACTTAGCCGAAGGTAACGTCACCTTCAAAAGTGAGGCCTACCACATTACGCATTAATAACTTAGTTAATTATCTTTCAATATTCCAACCCTTTAGGATTGTATCCTTGCTGACTCAAACTACTTGGTTGAGGGTAACGTCACCTTCAAAAGAGGGGCCTACTACTATAACTAAGATAATCTCTTAAAAAGTGCAAAAGTGCGGAAATCATCAAATATTACATTAAAGGCGAGTCGGATCCAAGTGATTCATCTTGTCTATCAGTTTTATTTTATTTTTATTTTATTATTTTTAAGCATTTTTAGTTTTTATTTTTCATGTTTAAAACCTTTTCTAAAACTTTTGATTTGATTAGACGTTGAGGATAAACCTTCACTAAAAGCTCTTGTGTCCTTGGACATCCTCGGCATCTTACCAACGCTATACTACGTTCACGATGGGTGCACTTGCCCATATGTGTGTTTAGTGTTAGTAGAATATCGTGTTTTATAAATTTAAAACTTGACTAAAGCGTAAAAAAGGGCTTAAAATATCAATAAAAATATATCACGCTACACACGCATCAAAACCCTTTTTACACATTCAATCAACCTAAAAACTTATTTGTGAGACACATTGAGGACAATGTTTAATTTAAGTGTGGGGGGGGGAGGCTAAAACCTTGAATTTTGCAAGTCCTCATAACAAGCCTTACACAAAACTCTATTAGAACTGCTAATCACCCCAAATTTTTCTAAAAATTTTCATTTTTTTCTACTTGTCTTGGTTTAATTTGGGAATAACAAGTTCTAAAACGGTTATATTTTTACAAATTTACAACCGATAGCGTCGTGATAAAAAGAACCAACATAAGAAAATTATGAAACGGCATGACAAATCTAATTAAAATTTGATTATATATACTTGATCGCATTGTAAACCCATTCCCACAACAAGTGAGTTTTGAGGCTTTATTGAGCATACAAGCATACATCTTTAAACTAAATGCTCATTTTTCGTTTCTTGTGTGAAGAGCCGCTTGGTTCTTACGACTCTAGAACTTGCCACGACAATACATTCCCGATCCTTATCAACTTAAACCCAAGTAAGTAAATGATGGAGGCATTAGGACTAACCCAGTTTCTTTTCAACACCATTATTTTTCATTTTCTTTATCACCTACCCAAAATCCCCCTAGTTAACCCCTTTGAGCCAAAACCTTTTAATTTCTAAACCCGCAAAACAAACACCCTTTACCCACCAAAACCTTTTTTCTTTTCAACCCCTTTATTTTAGTGAAAAGCTCGGTTTTCTTGTGACGTTTCTTTATCAAAAAAATTGAAAGTCTATCAATAAATAAACAAGTTCCTCAAAGAAACTTTGTTTGAAGATGCTTAGTTTGAATAAAAGTCACAAAAACAAAAAATTTTACGACGACCGACGCTTTTTAGGCTTTTAGCCCTTTTTACTAACCACTAACCAAAACCACCTACCCTTAGCCCAAGCCTAACCCTTTCCCAAGTCCTCTTAATATTTACGAGGGTTTATAGTTAAAAAGGAGGAGGATTGATTGCTTGGCAAGCATATAGTAGAAGTAAGTTTCATGCCGGTCTCCAGTGTTTCACAAAAATACATCTTCGGCCGAGTGTTGAGTGATCTCCTGTGAGGTATGTGAACTTGTATATAAATGGAATTTTAAAGAGACATGTTATGCCCAAATAAGTAATTTCTCTTATGAAACGTTCTAAATAAATCATAACGAATAGGATTGTAAATAGAATAAAAATAAAACCCAATAAAGATCTTGGATTCCCGACACTCAAGACAAACCCAAAAACTTCTCTTCTACCCATTCCATTTGGGTGTTTAAGCCACATAATAAAGAGTTGCTTGAGGACAAGCAAAGATTCAAGTGTGGGGGTATTTGATGTGTGTAAAATGCAACATATAAATTACATCAAATGAGGCATAAAACTAACCCTCTTTTAGTATTAATGTTGCAAAAAGTGTGCTTTTGTCTTCCTTTTGAATTTACAGGACCAAATGAGCTTACACGAGCAAAAAGGAACAAATATGCAGCAAAAACCAACACAAATACAAAGAAAAGGAATAAGTGTGACATTGAGGACGGAGATGAGTGGTATCACCACACTTGTATCAGGCTCGTGCATTGTTTGCTGGTTTGGGATTCTGGGAAGCTTACTGAACTTGGTTGGTCTGGCGGCAGTAAGGAGCTGTGTGACCATAGTGGTTGCATGAGGTGCAGTGGCGACAAGCAGAGTTGGCAGGGTGATGATAGTGACAAGTGTCGCACTTGGGATGAACCCCAGTGTATGACTTCTTTGTGTTATCAGGAGAAGCAGGGTTTGGGTTAGCAGTAGGTACAATCGCATTGCAGCCAGAGTTCTGAGACTTTCGTTTCTTACTCTTGCTACCACTTGATTGTTGGGTGATCTGGTTAGCTGGTTTCAAGGGGCAGGTGTGCCAAACTGTTTATCACAAACTCGGTTGTTGTTCAGGCTTGCTACAAGTCGGTAAACTTCTTCGATGGAGTCTAGTTATGCTGCTTCAATGGCATCACGCATAGTAGAGGCCAACCCATGAATGTACTTCATGATCATGCGTTTAGGAGTAGACACCAATTGCGGCACGATTATGCTAAGTTGCTTGAAACGGGTGGTATAGGCCAGATTGTCATCCCCAACTTATTTCAGATACCAAAACTCGTCCTCCAGCTTTTGCTGCTCGTGCGGAGGACAGAATTCGAGCATCATCAGTTCCTTGACCTCGGCCCACGGTAAAGCATAGGCTTCATCATTGGAGCGGATGTTTCTCTCATTGGTCCACCGTTCCAAAGCTCGGCCTTGGAAAACACCAGTGGCACTCCTATTCTTGAGATGCTCAGGGCACTCACTGTTGATGAAAGTAACCCCTATGCTGTCGAACCACTCCAGCATCGCAGTCACCCCATCGCTGCCCGTGAAAGGCTTAGGGTTGCAGGAGACAAAGTTTGTGTAGTTGAAGCTCACAGGCTTAGGTTGGACCGCTTTCGAGTCAACAGAGGAGGGAGGAGTGTTTAAACCCTGAATTTTAGTGACAATCTTGAGAACAATACATGCTATCTGATCGGCCATGAAGGACATCATTCTCTTCTGAGAGTTAGCCTTAGACCTTTTGTGAGGGTTGGAAAGTCGGCTTGATGGCATCTAAAGATTCAGAACAAGGATTGGATGAAACTCGATCATAATGTTTTCGTTAAATCGATTCGTATCATAGAGTATATCACATAGCACATAAAAGTTTCAAATAGTATCACATTGTACATATGTTTCACATAACATAACATGTCGCACATTGTATCACATAGAATAACGAAAGCATCATAAATTTAATTTGTTCACAAGAGATTATTATTGTTTTAGTTTGCGAAGATACGTGCGAAGTGTGTAACGAGTATAAAACCATATAATAATCGAGATAACATAAAAGAGAGGCTCGTAAAACAAAGGATTATTTCGGGTAGAGAAACGTCGACTATTCCAAAGTGAATCGAAACCCTTTTTCGATTTAAGGAAATGTGCTTTGGCCTAATAGACAAATATTCTCATCGATAATCGACTAACGATATTTGTCCTTCCAGTTACTACACGTCCTTAATCGATTGGGAAAATTCGAAACTTTGGTGAGATTTGAAAATCGAAGAGTGGGACTGGTTATCAAGATGCGAGTTTCACCTCTAACTTGATAACATCGTACCCTAGTATGGTTGGTACTTATCAAAAGATAAAACCACTAGAATATGAGATGGAAATTTCCTTCAAGGCTTGGATATCACTCCTATCTTGAGGGCAAATTTCGTGTAAAAATATAAGTATAGCTGAATGAAAGTCGTCATCAAAGGCGGGAATCACCCCCATTTTGATGAGTCGTTTCGATTGTGTTACAAGGGTGCCTTCAAAGCATCCAAGTGTGTATTGTGTTAGCCTTAGGAAAGGCATGTATATTAAGAGACCAAAGAGAATAAATAGAAGCAATCAAGAGAGAATGCAAGTAGTCTTAAAGAACACATAGTGAGAATGTTCCTAAACTATAGAGTAGGTAAAAGCATTCCTGCTTTTCCTAATTCCCTATAGTTATGGCTCTGATACCAATCTGTCACAAACATCAAGGCGGGACGAACAAATCGCTCAAAGCATCATAACGCTACTTGTGTCAATATAGATTAATCGAAATTTCATAATAAAAAAACTAGATTGTCATACAAACCAAAACATAGTCAAAATTGTATCAAACATCGTCAAAATTTAAACATTGTTTCAAAATATTATTTTTCTAAGGTGTATATCTAAAGTCACCCTAGCTTGATTCTTCAATGTCCAAATTATCAGCCTGCAACATGTATTAAAATAAAATAAACAAAAACGTTGGCGAGTATACAAGTTTAATACATAGCATAAATAGTTTAAAGTTTAACTGCTCGTGTCCAACATGAAATACATATTACAAGTTTCTAACATGCTAGGCTAAGTATTCAATATGTTAACCCAAGTCTCCAATGCTAAGTGCCTTTCCTACATCGTCGCAACGAAGAGGATGTTAAAGTATCAAACTTAACAATACCCCAAGTCTCAAGGGCGGTGCGTTACTCCTATAGCGCTATAATTGTCAAGGTAGGCTAAACATAAGATTCAATGTTCACGTAGCATATAAGACTCAAAAGTATCACAAGTATCATGTTTTCATGTTTAATAGTGGACATAATATGTTTATAAACAAGTTTCAAGTGTCGTGTATTTATATAGAATACATGTTGCATCCCAAAGTGTTTAAAACGAAAAGGGATCAAGTATACTCACAGTGTGTGCTTAGAACCAAGACACAGTCTGGTTGGATTGAAGGGAGCGCTGGATCAGCCTGCGTGCGGGAACAGAGCATAAGTCCTCTAAGAGCTGACCCGGTCGGAAATAGAGTGTCGAATAGTGCAAAAATGAGTTAAGTACTCAACAGACTATCCAAGCGGATGAATTCCATCCGGACGGATGGTTATGTTCGGATGGTGAAGAGTTAAGGCGGTGGCGAGTGGCAGTGTCCGGATGGTCATCCGGACGGATGGTCATCCGGGCGGATGGTGTTGGGATTGAACCCTATCAGAGGAACAGATAATGAAAGCCAAAACCGGATCACATCAGTGGATTAATCATAAGTAGCTATTTACATTAAGCTTTCCCCTTGCTAGTGGTTATCTAACAGCTGATGGATCTTAAGTACTGCTCAATGGAACAACTGATGAACCAAACACTGATGAAACTCTAAAGACTGTTGAAGACAAACACTGACACTCTATCTACTGTTGTTTCCTAAGCACTGCTGTCACGGCCCTCGGCCCGGTTTGACCTGGTTCCAAGAGCCGCGGGACAGGAAACCTGCGGTATCTAATTTAGGCGACAGCGGAAGTCTTTTAATATAGGATCTTTTTAATACTGAAAACGCCCGTTTAATATTTTACAAATTTTTTTTAGGGATACAATCCCATAATTTACAATAAAGTGATTTCACCGGGAAATCTTTATTTCTAAAAACATGTTTCTTTAATTATTCACATTGAGCCACTTCTCAGAGCTTGTAGTGCTTCACGACACTTTTCTTGGATCACAACAGATCACCTGAAACATGTTTGAAAAACGTTTTGTCAGCGGGGAAATACTGAGTGAATCATTCGTTTTACTGAAAACTTTATGTTTGTTATAATCTACAGTATTAAGAGAGATTACAATGTTTCTGATATCAAACCAACTACCCACGATACTTTACCACTCGACCCATTGGCCCACCTGTCCAATGGTGTCTGTGATTATGGTCATATCACCCAATGGCTGCCCCAATGGTGACGATTATCAAGTAATGTATACAAAACCCCACATACCGGCTGTACTTTGGTGATTACATAAACTTAATCACTGCAATTATAACTTTGAAAATAATTTGGAGTTTTGTAAAACAGTTGATAAAAAGAGAATGACTCACATTGCAGATTTAACGAGCAAGATATAAGCCTACTGATTAGCCTTGATTAAACCTAATTTAACATAATGCACACACAAACGGGTTAGTAACTAATACAGCAGTTACGTCAATTCACGAGATTAAACCCTCACAACGATTAACAAGTGCAATACTTAATAAATCAATCGGATTCACGACGAATAACAGAGCATAGTCCGAATTCGAACAGCACTCAAATATTCAAGTCGAAATCACGACGAATAATCAAAGTACAGGCTCAATTTGAGCAGCACTCGGACAATCGTTGGATAGTTATAATCGATCGGACGTTGAATCGTAATAGCGATCGAGTTATTACCCTGATTGCGGCAGCACTTCGTGATCGTGTGTGTGTTGTGGACTGTTTTAAGTATAACTCGACGTACACAGAAGCTTTGTGCGTCGTTTTAACAACATATTTCAAGTGCCAAGGTCGGCTATTTATACTGATTTTTGGGACTCGCTTACGGACCGTATGCCATTTCCCTTACGGTCCGTCTAATTATAGGCTGCCTAGGCCCGGGACTGGGCTTGCTGAATCAACTAATTTAACAAATCAGATTGTACCAACGTTTTATTTAGATAAACGTCCAACTAGGGTTTGCCCCCCTTGAGTTTTAGGGGCCCGGATCCTGATTCTGATTGTTCTGAAAATTTTAGGGTTAATGCAGAATTACTTGGGTGTCTCAATTAGGGTTTCCTTAATAGATAATTATCATCCTAATTATGGATTTTAGTGAGAGTTGTTACATCCTCCCCACCTTAAGAAAAATCTCGTCCTCGAGATTTACTGGAATAAATGAGGATATTTTCGCTTCATTTCTGATTCCAGTTCCCAAGTGTATTCTGGTCCTCTCTTTGAATTCCATTTGACTTTGACCAGTACTAGTCGTTTGTGCTTGAGAAATTTGACTTTTCTATCTTCGATCTGTAGTGGTTTCTCTACGAATTTCAGCTTTTCGTTTACCTCTACATCTTGAAGAGGTACTACCAGGGATTCGTCTGCTAAACATTTCTTGAGATTGGATACATGAAACACATCATGTACTCCAGCTAGTTCTTCTGGTAGTTCTAGACGATAAGCAACTGGTCCTATTCGTTGGACTACTGGAAATGGTCCTACATACCTTGGACTCAGTTTTCCTTTCTTACCGAATCGTACTACTCCTTTCCAAGGAGAAACTTTCAAAAGTACTTTATTTCCAACTTGAAATTCTAACGGCTTGCGACGATTGTCTGCATAGCTCTTCTGACGATCTCGAGCTGTTTTCAGTCTTTCCTTGATCTGAGTTATCTTGTCAGTAGTTTCTTGTACGATTTCAGGACCTGACAATTGACTCTCCCCTATTTCTGCCCAACAAACTGGAGTTCTGCACTTGCGTCCGTACAGTGCCTCGAATGGAGCAGTTTCAATGCTTGAATGATAACTATTGTTATAGGAGAATTCAATTAAAGGTAAGTGGCTATCCCAACTGCCACCAAAATCTATTACACATGCTCGGAGCATGTCTTCTAATGTTTGTATCGTCCTTTCACTTTGTCCATCCGTTTGTGGATGATATGCAGTACTTAGATTTAGTCGAGTTCCCATTGTTTTCTGAAAACTTGTCCAGAAATGAGAAGTGAAACGATTATCTCTATCCGATACAATGGAGAGTGGGACTCCATGTAAAGATACTACTTCATCTACGTACAACTTGGCCAATCTTTCCATACTAAAGGTTTCTTTCATTGGTAGAAAATGAGCTGATTTGGTTAATCGGTCCACAATTACCCAAATCGCATCATTACCTTTTCTAGTTTTGGGTAACTTAGTAACAAAATCCATTGTTATGAATTCCCATTTCCATACAGGCATTTCTAGCTGTTGTAGTAGTCCTAAAGGTTTCTGGTGTTCAGCTTTTACTTGTGAACAAGTTAGGCACTTAGATACGTATTCGGCTATATCCTTTTTCATTCCTATCCACCAGAAATTATTTCTTAAATCTTGGTACATCTTATTGTTTCCTGGGTGCATAGTATACCTAGATTTATGGGCTTCTTCTAAAATCTTATTTCTTAATTCTCCCTGCTTAGGTACCCAAATTCGTTTCTTGTGGAATCTCCAAATTCCATCATTTCCTTGTTCTAGTTCTTTTAGGTAACCTTTCATACCTTCAGCATCGTCCTTGATTGTTGTTTCTTGAATTTCCTTCAATTGCTCCATTAAATCTACTTGTAGATTTAATCTAAGAGTACGGACTCGCTTTTGCTTCTCATGATATTTACAACTTAAGGCATCTGCGACGGCATTCGCTTTTCCTTCGTGATATTGAATATCACAGTCGTAATCGCTCAGGATTTCCATCCACCTTCTTTGCCTCATATTTAACTCTTTTTGCCCAAATATGTACCTTAAACTTTTATGATCTGTATAAACAGTAAACTTACTTCCATACAGATAATGTCTCCAAATCTTAAGGGCAAAAATTATGGCTCCTAATTCTAAATCATGAGTCGTATAATTCTCTTCGTGTTTTTTCAATTGTCTAGAAGCATACGCAATTACCTTCTTGTGTTGCATTACCACACATCCAAATCCTAATTTTGAAGCATCACAATATACTTCAAAATCTTCGGTTCCTTCAGGTAAGGCTAAAATTGGAGCATTCGTCAATCGATGTTTTAAAATCTTAAAAGCTTCTTCTTGTCTAAAACCCCATTCAAACTTAACGGTTTTACAGGTTAACTTAGTTAAAGGTACAGCTATCTTAGAAAAATCCTTAATAAATCTTCTGTAGTATCCAGCTAAGCCTAGAAAACTTCTAATTTCCATAGCTGTCTATGGGACTTTCCATTTCGTGATTGCTTCTATCTTAGCAGGATCTACATGGATACCTTCGTGATTTATTACATGACCTAAGAATTGCACTTCTTGCAACCAAAATTCACACTTCGAGAATTTGGCATAAAGCTTTTCTTTTCTTAACAAAGTTAAGAGTGCGTGTAAATGCTCGCAATGTTCCTGGTGACTTTTGGAGTAAATAAGTATATCGTCAATGAAAACGATCACAAATTTATCCAAGTATTGTTTACAGATCCTATTCATCATGTCCATGAATGCTGCGGGTGCATTCGTTAATCCAAATGGCATGACTGTAAACTCATAATGACCATACCTAGTTCTGAAAGCAGTTTTAGGTATGTCTTCTTCTTCTACTTTCAATTGATGATATCCGGAACGTAAGTCTATCTTAGAAAAAATACCTAGCTCCTTGAAGTTGATCAAAAAGATCGTCAATCCTAGGTAATGGGTATCGGTTCTTAATGGTAACCTTATTCAATTCTCTATAATCGATACACATTCTCATTGATCCATCTTTCTTCTTTACAAACAACACTGGTGCTCCCCAAGGGGATGAACTAGGTTGTATGAAACCTTTGCTTAGTAATTCATCTAATTGCTTTTTCAATTCTAGCATTTCGGTGGGTGCTAATCGATAAGGTGCCTTGGCTATTGGTGTAGTACCCGGAATCAAATGAATTCTAAACTCTACTTCTCTATCGGGTGGTAATCCAGGTAATTCTTCTGGAAAAATGTCTGGATATTCTGAGACTACGGGGATGTCTTGAAGTTCCTTATCTTTAGTGTTAATGATTACGGAAATCATATACACCATTTCTTGTTTTCTCGAATAACTAGCCAGTTTCATAACTGAGATGAATTTTAATGGCTTTCGAGGTCTATCTCCTGTAATCAAAATCACCTCTCCTGCGGGGGTTCGAATTTCTACGGAATTCTTATCACATAAGATTCGAGCATGGTTGGCTATTAACCAATCCATTCTTAATACCACATCGAATCCGGCTAACTTCATAGGTAACAGGTTTGCAGAAAACTTATGGCCTAAAAGTTCTATCTTTCCTTCTTGCAAAACTTTATCTATGTTAACAGAATTCCCTTCTGCGGTTTCGACCGTAAAAATTTGCCTAAGAGTGGTTAAGGGTAGCTTAAGAGCTTGGCAAAATGAAGTATTAATAAAAATTTGGTTTGCACCAGAGTCAAATAATACTTTTGCAAACACGTCGTGAACTAAGAACGTACCGGCTATCACGTCTGGAATAAGTTCAGCTTCTTGAGTGGTCAGTTGAAATGCTCGTGCATTTTTCTTAGTGGCTCCCTCAGTTGGCTTTCCTTTGTTGTCTGCGGTTTTAACAAGTTTAGGACATTCTGTTTTGTAATGTCCTGTTTCTCCACATTTATAACAAACTATGGTTTTCTTTTTACAGTTTTCTTCACTATGGCCTACAGATTTGCAGAAATTACAAATTGCATTGCATCTTCCAAAATGCTTCCTTCTGCAATTCCTGCAAAATGGTGGGGTTGAAGATTGCCTTGCTCCTTTTCTTTTGAAACTGGTATTATTACCCATACGAACTCCTTGGGTAATTTTCTGAACCAAGTCCTTCTTTCGATCTTCTTCTCTAGTGCGTACTAATTCATCAGTTAGGGTATTAGCTAA
The DNA here is from genome assembly GCF_002127325.2 of Helianthus annuus. NCBI lineage: Eukaryota > Viridiplantae > Streptophyta > Magnoliopsida > Asterales > Asteraceae > Helianthus > Helianthus annuus. The sequence continues at coordinate 97,498,515 of NC_035440.2, read as the reverse complement.
TTCCACAGCATCGTCAATAGTACGAGGTCTCGCAGCTTTAACGATGTTATGGATTTCACTAATTAATCCCCAAATATAACGGGAAATGAGTACCGGTTCTGGCGAAGCCAGTGTTGGTACCACTCTTGCGTATTCAAAGAATGTCGAAGTATAACCCCGACAATCCACTCCCGTCATACGATGACTTAGGAACTTATTTGCCATTTGTTCCTTTTCATATTCGGGGCAGAATTTTCTTTCTACAAGACTCTTAAATTCTTCCCAGTTCAGCGCATAAGCTATTCTTCTACCTTTTGCTTGTAATACCGTGTTCCACCATTCTAGTGCCCCTTCTTTGAACAGGTTTGAGGCATACATGACCTGATCTTCTTTGGCACACTTACTTATTGCAATTACTGCTTCGGTTTTCTCTAACCAACGCAGTACTGCAGTTGCTCCTTCGCTACCTGCAAATTCTGCGGGTTTGCAAGCAAGAAATTCCTTGTAAGTGCAACCAGGCGTTGCAACTTTCATTTTCTTAGGAAGTGGAGCCTGTTGCGGATTGTTATCATGATTATCATGATTGCCGCCTCCATTTACACTATGGCTAAAATTTTCTTCCTGAGTACGTTTACTAGGAATGATTTGTTGTGATTCAACAGGTTTCCTAGCAGCAGCCATGATTTCTGGAATAGCATTGGCTATCCCTTGAGTAATGATATTTTCAATATCTTGTCTAGTCATATACTGATTTTCCTGGTTTTGCTCAGATTGATTTTCTTCATTAACTGGTTCATTGTTAGCGTTCTCCATCTGATGATTTTTATAGATATAAACTTATTAGTGTCAAATAATTTTAACAAAACAATTGCACATAGTCACATAATCTTATCACCACATATTTATAATCAAAATTGTCGATTTCTCGACTTCTATTTTGTTTTATAGATTCTATAGGCATCCGTACACACCGTATCTTACAAGGTTTTATTGCCTATTTTACAAAGTTCTATTTACTGTTATAAACATACTTCCTGATTCACTATTTGGTTCGTTAACTGGCAGTTTTACTAACGACGTTCCCTTTCGTCATACTTCCAGGATAGTTGTTCCCCCATCTCCCGAATCCTATTCCCCGTACCTATCAGTTCTTCACCAAACTGACGAAGTTCGGCTAGGTTTTCGTTACTCATCGGAGGATTAGGGATAAGTTCTGGATCAAATTGGGGAAGGAAGGTATAAGGGCTATTAATCATGTTTTGGAATTGTCAGTCGTTTGTCCACCACTCGTCCATTTCTCCTAAAGGGCGAGTGTGAATCAGAGGGTCTGAAATAGCTGGTTCTAGGTTGAAGGGAAATTGGGTTGTGGCCGGGTAAGGGTACAGATTATTGTGGATAGGGCTTATAACATCACAGTTTGCCAGTAGACGGTCTATTTCGTCTTGAAACGTGATTTCCTCAGGTTGTTTCGAGCTCTCTCCAATTTCTATTCCCTTTTTCTTAATGTCTATTTCTGGCTGTTTAGAACTCTCCCTAGTTTCTATTTCTTTCCCCTTGCTCATAGAATTTTTTATTTTAGGGAGTCTCCTAGTGGCCGGCTTCCTTCGGCGTACTTTCCTTCATCCTACATATCTTCTTCTCTTTTTAGGTTTTGCTTTTTCCAGCGGTGGAGCTTGGAATTCCATGGGTTCCTCTATATCAGCAATATAACCAGTAAAGTCGTGGGAGACTTCAATTGGTACTGGATATAAGTTGAGATTCTGAAATGCTTCCGATATCTCATTCATGCTGTGTAGCGTATATGCAAAATGCAAAAATGCAATGTTAAAACTTTGGAACAAAGTTTAACAAATAAACACTGAAGTTTTATTGCATACTACTTTGTACAGAGGATAACAGGAAAGAAACACACTAGGATTTATTTATTTACTGGATAGTGATTTTCTACTAGATCCGACTTATTGGAAATTAAAAGGTTTGCATTTTCGGCTACGGTAGCTAGCATATAAAGGTTTGCCCATTTTTCGTCTAGTCTATCTTCCTAAGGTGGATTATTGTCAAATTCCTGGATTTCTGGGTTAAATCTCACTTTCTTGGCTTGGGTTTTCTTTTTCTCCTGACCCTTTCTAAGTATCGAATTTCTTTTCTCTGGGTAAGAGGATTTTCATAGTTTGCCTTACGGACAAAAATTCCTTCTTCTAGGTTTGCTGGGTTTTTGGAGGAAGAGGTTCCTTTTTCCTGGGGTGCAGTATCTAATTTGTGGTAGATAGCAGAAAGCTTTTGTTTACCCATACTGTATCTAACAAATAGTCAGTTAATAAAACACAGAATCATAGAATGGCAATTAGTAGAATTAATTATTTTATTAAATACTTAATTTATAGGCTTAAATCAGTGGCTCGATCAGTGGCTCTGATACCACCTTTTCCTGTCACGGCCCTCGGCCCGGTTTGACCTGGTTCCAAGAGCCGCGGGACAGGAAACCTGCGGTATCTAATTTAGGCGGCAGCGGAAGTCTTTTAATACAGGATCTTTTTAATACTGAAAACGCCCGTTTAATATTTTACATAATGTTTTTAGGGATACAATCCCATAATTTACAATAAAGTGATTTCACCGGGAAATCTTTATTTCTAAAAACATGTTTCTTTATTTATTCACATTGAGCCACTTCTCAGAGCTTGTAGTGTTTCACGGCACTTTTCTTGGATCACAACAGATCACCTGAAACATGTTTGAAAAACGTTTTGTCAGCGGGGAAATACTGAGTGAATCATTCGTTTTACTGAAAACTTTATGTTTGTTATAATCTACAGTATTAAGAGAGATTACAATGTTTCTGATATCAAACCAACTACCCACGATACTTTACCACTCGACCCATTGGCCCACCTGTCCAATGGTGTCTGTGATTATGGTCATATCACCCAATGGCTGCCCCAATGGTGACATTATCAAGTAATGTATACAAAACCCCACATACCGGCTGTACTTTGGTGATTACATAAACTTAATCACTGCAATTATAACTTTGAAAATAATTTGGAGTTTTGTAAAACAGTTGATAAAAAGAGAATGACTCACATTGCAGATTTAACGAGCAAGATATAAGCCTACTGATTAGCCTTGATTAAACCTAATTTAACATAGTGCACACACAAACGGGTTAGTAACTAATACAGCAGTTACGTCAATTCACGAGATTAAACCCTCACAACGATTAACAAGTGCAATACTTAATAAATCAATCGGATTCACGACGAATAACAGAGCATAGTCCGAATTCGAACAGCACTCAAATATTCAAGTCAAAATCACCACGAATAATCAAAGTACAGGCTCAATTTGAGCAGCACTCGGACAATCGTTGGACAGTTATAATCGATCGGACGTTGAATCGTAATAGCGATCGAGTTATTACCCTGATTGCGGCAGCACTTCGTGATCGTGTGTGTGTTGTGGACTGTTTTAAGTATAACTCGACGTACACAGAAGCTTTGTGCGTCGTTTTAACAAAATATTTCAAGTGCCAAGGTCGGCTATTTATACTGATTTTTGGGACTCGCTTACGGACCGTATGCCATTTCCCTTACGGTCCGTAAGCTAAGCAGTCTAATTATAGGCCGCCTAGGCTCAGGACTAGGCTTGCTGAATCAACTAATTTAACAAATCAGATTGTACCAACGTTTTATTTAGATAAACGTCCAACTAGGGTTTGCCCCCCTTGAGTTTTAGGGGCCCGGATCCTGATTCTGATTGTTCTGAAAATTTTAGGGTTAATGCAGAATTACTTGGGTGTCTCAATTAGGGTTTCCTTAATAGATAATTATTATCCTAATTATGGATTTTAGTGAGAGTTGTTACAACTGCTGAAGACACAAGCACTGCTCATTCAAGGACTGATCACCTTTGAAGAAAGCACTGATGCTCAACATCAGTGCCTAGGCTACATCAGTGGAAAGTGAAGCAGTAGTTTTCCTATGTTTTGTATTTTACTTATAATCAGTTGTTAGATATTAGTAGTTTGTATAGAACAGTGTTACAGGTTGTTAGGTTGTTAGATGTCACTATCATGGTGATGTCAGCTGAGATGCCCCAGTTGTTTGGTTTGCCTATAAATGTAACAGTACCCTGTACTGTTACATTTGATTGACTGAGTGGGTTCTTCTCCTCATGTCTAATCCTTTCATCTTGTGCAACCAACCCTGGAGTATCAGGCTGAGGGGGAGCTTAGTTTTGTAAGCATGCTTGTAATCATTTGCTTTGTAATCGAATCATTCAACTTAATGTGAAGCATTTGTTTATCAAACTATTCTCTTCTTTGATTGTGTTTACAAAGTTTGTTTTCATTTCCGCTGCACTTAATCTTACTTTATATCCATTGATTTGTCAAATTTATACAAACAAGCACAATCATGACAGCCTCCGATCCTAACAATTGGTATCAGAGCTTGGACAGTCAAATTCGATCTAACAATCAATTTGACATAACAGTTCAGCTCAAAATTCATTGATACTAAGGTTGATTGTATTTTGTTGAAAAACAGAGCAACGAGAAATCATGTTCAAAATAATGAATCAGATACTCTGTAAAACAACCAAGATGTCATAAGATTCACAAATTTCAAACAAAAAGTGATGTCATGCACAAATCACCCATAGTTTTCAGATCTGAAGACATGTCTGGTAACTATGGCATGATTATCATCCTTCAAAAATTGATTTCAACTATTGTTATGAAATTTGTGATGATTTCATCATGTTTAATGCTAAAGTATGAACCTCAGATTAGCAAAAACCTATGTTCACATAAACATTAGTGTTTTGCTAACATAGAAAGAGGGAAATATAACTTTAGTCATGAAATCTTATGTGTTAAAAGGCAGATTGAGAATCCTCAAAAGGACCAAATCAACCTTGTCAAAACACATTAAGAAAATCAGGGGTCAAATCAGTCCAAATCATACGTAATGTGAGATTCGGTAATAAAACATGTACAAATGTGGCCAAATCTCACAAAACATTACTGCAAAATAATTCTGGATTAAGTATTTCTTCAAATAAATACGTTCCAGTAAGTATTTCGTTACTTATGAATGGGAAGGGTAGAAAGGGAAGAAGTAAAATCATAAAAACTCGTAAGTGTGTTTATCTCAAAACCTTTGAAATCAAAGGAAAAGAGAATAAATGTAAAACACTTAAGAGTTCAAAATTTTGGAAAACAATGGACATCATGCAACTATGGGATCCACTAATTCAGGAATGTTCAGGTAACCAAAGTATCTCCAGTGATTGAACTTAAAAGAGGACTTTGCAATCAATTAATAAGAAAATGGTTCCAAACAGTGGTCATACAACTTGAGAATGATGTAACTATAAGCTTATTTGGAAAGTTACCAGGTCCTTTTGATGTTATTTTCAAAATAACCTTTATTTTTTGAAAGGTGTTTTTCTCAAATAAATCCAGATATATATTATTTTTTAATAATATATCTTGTACTTTTACTCATTTTTGATAGTAAAAAGTTCATCTCGGGTCAGGATGTAATTTCCTTATTTTTGTGTGGTGTTACTATCCTTAAAAATAGATCAAAAGGAAAGGGTACATGTGTCAAGCTCAAGTTTGTTTTATCACAGATCAAAAATTGATTGTTAAAAGTTTTTAAACTACTGAGATACTCATGTTCTAATTCAAATAATTAGACACAAAATAAGTAACCTCAGTAAAAAGGTTTTCATCATCTGGGATACTAAACTGTCACGACCCCCGACCCACCCTGGACGGAATCGGGTGCCGTGAGCAGTCCAGTGGTACCGGTGATTATTTTTGGAAAACATTGCAGCGGAAATTTCATCAGGACCGTGAGTTAGGAAAAATATCAGAGTTTAGAAACACCGGATTTTATTTAAATAGATGGAATAAATTCCATGTTTTACAAAGGTAGCTTTTAATAAAAATGATATTTCTTAATTTGATTTAATTAATAAAATAAGCCACTTCTTGAAGTCCTTCAGTGCTGGATCCAATTCTTACTCCAATATACTGTAATTACCTGAAACGTATTTTAAAAAGGGTTTTGTCAGCGGGAAATACTGAGTGAATCATTCATTTTGATAAAATGACACATAGTTATAAATTACAGCATAAGAGCGATTACTATGGCAGTATCTTAATTAATATCTGGTCTTGCCACCCGTGTGACGATGGTCATACCACTATTGGGTCCAGTCACCCAATTAGTGACGTTTTGTCACTGTTAGGTCTTATTAGCCTAACCCATGTTAGGGCTTATTGCCTAACGGTGAGAAATTAGTAATGTGCACAATACCCCACTAACCAGCGGTTAAGATAACCACGACTTAATCCCTGTAATTATAACACTTTGAAAATAATTTGAGGTATTGTAATACTTACTCACAAACTGTGAGAAAACAGTTAAAAAGAAGAATGACTCACATTGCAGATTTAACGGGCAAGGTATAAGCCTACTGATTAGCCTTGATTAAACCTAATTTAACATAATGCACACACACAGGTTGGTAACTAATACAGCAATTACGTCAATTCACGAGATTAAACCTTCACAACGATTAATCAGTGCAATACTCGATAATTCAATCGGATTCACAACGAATAACAGAGCATAGTCCGAATTCGAACAGCACTCTAATATTCAAGTCGAAATCACGGCGAATAATCAAAGTACAAGCTCAATTGAGCAGCATCTGGACTATCGTTGGATAGTTATAATCGATCGGACGTTGAATCGTAATAGCGATCGAGTTATTACCCTGATTGCGGCAGCGTTTCGATAATTGTGTGTGTGTGTTGGACTGTTTCTGTGATAACTTGATCTACGTAACTCGGATTTACGTCGTTCCAAAGACAGAATTCAAGTCCCAGACTCCTCTATTTATACATGAAATTTGACACCGTCGCGTAGCGCGAGGGGTACCCCCCATGGGCGTCGCGCTACGCGAGTGGTAACCTATGTTCATAGGGTAGCTACGTGTGTAACTAGGCTTGCTGTGTTGACAGTTTCATAAAATTCGATTTTGATAGAGAGTTATGAAGATAATCGTTGGCTAGGGTTTATCCCCCCCTGAGTTTTAGGGGCCCTGATCCTGATCCTGATTCTGATTGTTCTGGAAATTTTAGGGTTAGTGCAGAATTACTTGGGTTTCTCAATTAGGGTTTTCTTAATAGCTAATTACCATCCTAATTATGGATTTTAGTGACAGTTGTTACATCCTCCCCACCTTAATAAAAATCTCGTCCTCGAGATTTGGATTATGATATTTTCTTGGGTTATGTTTCTTCTTCTAATTAAGAGAAACAATGTATCGTGGAATGGAATCAAAGGATATTTTGAGGGTATGAATTTTGAAAATAAAAATGACTTATAGGAACAATTGGATTCAATATCCGAAATGAATTTTCTTTGATCAATTAAGGAAGGTTCTGAGTTGATAAATATCTATTTGTGAATGGAAGTATGGAAAATGATTTGTTAATGATTATTCGAAAATCAATATCGTTTACTTAAATGGTATTGGACAATAGAGTTTAGTGTATCATAATCTGAGTACATAATTGTACCAAGAATATGACAAATCAAATGAATGGCGTATGAATAGGGTTTAGCACATGCTACAAATCTATTCGGACGCTACAAAGTGTTTGTAATGATTGAAAGAATTTAATAATGATGACCGAATAAATTCACTGTTTTCGAAATTGAGAGTTTCAAGGAAGCGAATCTGGATATTTCAAAAGATGAGACATTCCGATGAAATGATATAGTTTCCAAGGTGATTATGTTTAAGCCAGAAGATATATGATGTATAGATTTTTAGAATGAATGTGAAGAACTTTTTGGAATTAATAAAATTTCTTTGTCAGAAGAAAACTTACTTTGATTGGTACCTAAGGAAGACTTAAGATTGACAGGTTCAAAATGAAATGGAAACATGAAAATGATTCGTCAAATATTGAATTATGATATGAGAAAATCAATGTGCTGAGATGGGTGATTTGTAAGAATACATGAGAAGACAAGTGTATTTTTGTCTTAATACATAATTGTATTCAGATGATTTTAATCAAAATGTTTTATTTAAGGATAGGTGATATTTTGATTTATTAAATACCTTTTCCTTTTATGTTATCATAAAGTAGAATAAATATAGATAGGTTTAAAATATCAAAGCCCGTGGTAAATTGTGACAAAATAATGATATAGGTTTACCTAATATTCTAAAACTTACGATTACCATTTTTTTAAAATCAAGTGTGTTTAACTATAAGATTTTATAATGAGGTATTTTAAATCATAAAAGTAAGATAATAAATGTTTATTTTAATATCAAGCATACTTAAATATTGGTTTGTGTAAATAACATTTGATATTTTAATATATATATTTTATAAAAGAATATTTCTATAAGATGAACATTTATTTATAATATGTCTTGTTCATGAATACTTAGACAATTATTTAGATAATTTTATTCGTCCCTTTAATTGTTCTATGAAAATATATCTTCTCTTTACAGTACAAAGTATATATATATCTATATATATAATATAAAATATTTATATATATATAATTGAAATTTACTAAATAAGTATGATGACTTAATTTATATATATTAAATAGTTATTATCATTGTTGGATATTGGTTAGTGCTGTCTTGTTTAAGCATAGGTGATCAGTCCATGCCTAACTAAGGCTACGCTATCCAATACTTGTCTTGATAATAACCTTAATACCTAAAAATACTATTAATACCTACTATTATTAATATTTTATTACAAATATTCACCAAAAATAAATAATTTAAACGAGATTAGCGCAATTTTTAAATTTTGTGAAGAATGTCACCACAAGGTGATCGTAATCAAAGAAATGATTTTGATGAATTCGAAGACTAAACAAGCATGCTATGGTTCAAGAGAATTGAAGTGCTTGTTGGGACTATTTTGAATATGATGGCTTCAATCCATCATATGGGATTTTGAATTGAATACGAAAATGCGAGCAAGTTCAAAACAATTGAACTTTGGTGTAAACAAAATGAGTTCAAGAAAGTTCTGACATGGTTACAACAAAACCATGTATACCATTAAAAGGAAATCGAGTTTTTTCAAAGGAAAAATTTATCGATCAAATATCAAAGAATAATCATTTTGCAAAACGCGGTAATGCAAAGATCAAGTATAATGAAATGATATTTGAGGTTGGATAAAATAATAATTTGGAATGAAGCCTTCCTAGGGTCTTATAACTCATATGAACCACATGCACAACAAATAGTGTATGGATTTACCAAGAAACGAGATAGATCACTATTTGCTATTATGAAAGAATTCTTTATGGTATGATGACCATTACAAGAACACGAAAGTCAACTTATTATAGGCAGAAGTCGGAATTGCTACGAAGGGAATATAAGAACTTTTATCTGGAATTTTGTGTGATAACCGTTGTTAAGTGCCATTATCAAGGAATGTCGAATGAACTGAAATGGAATAGGGAATTTGCAAAGGTATGTGACTCCTTTTTCAGTGATAATAATTATGACTTAGTTTAGACTGTGCACCAATGATTGTGAAATCTTGTTCCAACGTACCTCAGCGAAATGTAGATCGTTTATAGGATCACGTGGCAAAGTGCTTCTTTTTGATTAGTAGTTTTCTACTGACAGAATTAGTATTGGTGTCATCGTGCTTAATTTATACTTTTCAAAGGTCTTGCCTTGGAAAGTCGTGTGTGATATATTTCAACGTCTGTGGACGTATATTTTAAGTTTCATGTGTTTTCTTGTGCATTAGCACAACTTTATATGTTTCTTACTTGTGTATTGTAAATTTTTATACTTTCGATGATATCCCATCTTTAAAGGGTTCTCATTGTATGAGTTACGAGGTAAATGATCAAACAAAATAATGTTTGATATTGGAAAAGAGATTCCTGATAAAGAATTCTAGACACGGATGCTTGTGTTTTATTTCAATTTGTCAATTCTTATGTTTTTGGAATTTCCTTATAGATATACCTATCTATATAATCACATATTTCACATGCTGAAATAAACATACCATTTATCAGGTCAATGTATTTAACAGATTCATATTTCCAAGAACCACTCAGGTATTTGGCCATGATACTATTTAGGGAAATCTTGTCACTGATTTGACATATCCTTTACCCCGTCTTATCCGGTTCGCGCCGGAGCGGTAATCTCAATATGTCCGGACAAGCTGGAGAGTCTGCTACTCTAGATCCAGTTTTGCCGGAGAAAATTTTCTATTTCCCATAAATAGTATCTTTTCAAAAAGTGCCTCTTTCATTAGGGCTTTTATCCAGAATCAAGAAAATTTGTATTCCCATAACATATCTTATTCTAGACCAAATAATATCAGTAAGCAAGAATAAATAGCAATTAAGTGCTATTGCCTGCTAACCGTCATACCAGTATCCATTATACTTTATATAAGTAATTTACCTTAAAGTTTATTTTAAGGCAAAATTCTTAAGTTCAAGTCTAAATACCATCTGGAGTGCTATCAGATAATATTAAGTTTCTAATTCTCCGTTTCACTTAGATATTATCATAACACCTAATTGTGTAAACCAGTGACTTAGCTTATACTAAGGCATCTTTTCTTATGTTCAAGTCTAACTGCTATCAGCTGTGCTACCATTTAATAGAAATCTCCTAACTCTTTTTATTTAAGCTTAAGTATTATTATCACAACACTTATAGGCTTAAAGCAGTGGCTCTGATACCACCTTCTGTCACGACCCCCGACCCACCCTGGACGGAATCGGGTGCCGTGAGCAGTCCAGTGGTACCGGTGATTATTTTTGGAAAACATTGCAGCGGAAATTTCATCAGGACCGTGAGTTAGGAAAAATATCAGAGTTTAGAAACACCGGATTTTATTTAAATAGATGGAATAAATTCCATGTTTTACAAAGGTAGCTTTTAATAAAAATGATATTTCTTAATTTGATTTAATTAATAAAATAAGCCACTTCTTGAAGTCCTTCAGTGCTGGATCCAATTCTTACTCCAATATACTGTAATTACCTGTAACGTGTTTTAAAAAGGGTTTTGTCAGCGGGAAATACTGAGTGAATCATTCATTTTGATAAAATGACACATAGTTATAAATTACAGCATAAGAGCGATTACTATGGCAGTATCTTAATTAATATCTGGTCTTGCCACCCGTGTGACGATGGTCATACCACTATTGGGTCCAGTCACCCAATTAGTGACGTTTTGTCACTGTTAGGTCTTATTAGCCTAACCCATGTTAGGGCTTATTGCCTAACGGTGAGAAATTAGTAATGTGCACAATACCCCACTAACCAGCGGTTAAGATAACCACGACTTAATCCCTGTAATTATAACACTTTGAAAATAATTTGAGGTATTGTAATACTTACTCACAAACTGTGAGAAAACAGTTAAAAAGAAGAATGACTCACATTGCAGATTTAACGGGCAAGGTATAAGCCTACTGATTAGCCTTGATTAAACCTAATTTAACATAATGCACACACACAGGTTGGTAACTAATACAGCAATTACGTCAATTCACGAGATTAAACCTTCACAACGATTAATCAGTGCAATACTCGATAATTCAATCGGATTCACAACGAATAACAGAGCATAGTCCGAATTCGAACAGCACTCTAATATTCAAGTCGAAATCACGACGAATAATCAAAGTACAAGCTCAATTGAGCAGCATCTGGACTATCGTTGGATAGTTATAATCGATCGGACGTTGAATCGTAATAGCGATCGAGTTATTACTCTGATTGCGGCAGCGTTTCGATAATTGTGTGTGTGTGTTGGACTGTTTCTGTGATAACTTGATCTACGTAACTCGGATTTACGTCGTTCCAAAGACAGAATTCAAGTCCCAGATTCCTCTATTTATACATGAAATTTGACACCGTCGCGTAGCGCGAGGGGTACCCCCCATGGGCGTCGCGCTACGCGAGTGGTAACCTATGTTCATAGGGTAGCTACGTGTGTAACTAGGCTTGCTGTGTTGACAGTTTCATAAAATTCGATTTTGATAGAGAGTTATGAAGATAATCGTTGGCTAGGGTTTATCCCCCCCTGAGTTTTAGGGGCCCTGATCCTGATTCTGATTGTTCTGGAAATTTTAGGGTTAGTGCAGAATTACTTGGGTTTCTCAATTAGGGTTTTCTTAATAGCTAATTACCATCCTAATTATGGATTTTAGTGACAGTTGTTACATAAACCACTTTCATGAATTTATAAAAAGTTTCAAAACTTATTATACAATGTGGTAAAACCTTGAACATAAAATTCCTGGAAAACTACTAATAAATTAAATTGACAATTTGCATCTAAAATGTAATTTGTTAAGCATAGCATCTCTGCGGCTCAACAGATGTTGGACATGATATTGTGTTTACACATGACAAAATCAATTCCCTTATCTGAACAAACAGATGCTAAAATTATTTATCAAAAGTTCAACCACTACTGCACTAACAGTTGCTGATGAAAAAGCTTTTCAAAAACACAACATTGTTTCTAACACTGTTGTAATTAAACATCTGGTTCCTAAACATTGTCCACTGCTGAAAGTCAACCTCTGCCCTCTCATTTTCTTGTTATGCACTGTTGTTCAAAATCAGTGTTTTATCCACTGGTATGCTATCCACTGATGTAGTAAAAAGCATCCACTGATGGTAAAAATCACCCACTGTTTCATTTATTACCGTTGTATCCACTGATGTTTGTTTCATCAGTGGCTCTCAAAACAACTGTCTTCCATTTTTCATCTTCTCATCAGAGGTTGACACGTGTTCAGTTTTTAGCCATCAGATCGTTGTAACCGCTGCCACATCAGCATTCACTTTTTCCCTAAATAAAACCCTGATTAAACCCAAACAGGGGCTCACACTGTCGAATTGAATTCCAAAAATTCTCTTCTCAAAGCAGTTTCCCACTCTTCCTCACAAAAACATTCTTCGATCTTCCTCATCAAAATGACGAAATCAAAATCAAAATCATCTTCTTCATCCGCTCCTAAAGACGCCACTCAAATGGCTGCTGAACCGAACGAAATACCATACAAATCACCTCACAACTACTTGGGTATTCTCACAAAACCCACTTCCAACACCACCTTCGATTCCATCATCAACACCTTATCTGCATCAAAGTACAAAACTTTGCTAACAGCAGATGCTCCTATCTACCTACAAACCCAGAGAGAGTTCTGGAAAAAGGCTACCCTTGAGAAACAAGGAAACATTGTCACAGCCATAAACTCCTCGATACAGGGTAAAGAAATTCAAATATCTCCAAAATCAATTTCAGAAGTCTTCAAACTCGATGATCTGGAATGTAAAACCTCTTTTTCTAAAACCGAGTTGAAAAAGGATTTCATGAATAGGGGTTATGCAGAGCAACCAAAAAGGGATACCTTACAAAAGGGTTTCTTCCCTTCTGCACCATGGTTTTTATTTCACACTCTGTTGATGTGTGTTTCTAATAAAACTACTGCTGTTAACGAAATACCATCAAAAATTCAATGCCTGGGATATGCAATCTTAAATAATAAAAATTTTAATTATTCCTAGGAGATTTTTGATGATTTGGTAAAAAATGTTGATAGCAAAGCATTTCTGCTCTTTCCAAGGTTTCTAAGCTACTATTCTGAACAAAAAAATTGAAAACGAAGATGCAGAATTGCTCAAACAAGGTGCTCACTTTAAAATAAATGGTTTAACGCCTGAAACATTCTCTAGAATGTTGGCACCTATAAAAACAAAAGCAGAGGTGCCTGAGCAGAATTTAGCAGGTGAAACTGCTCCTCAGGTATCGGCTGCTGAGCCCACTGCTCCAGGTGATCAAAGCAGCACACCCACTGTTTTGAAACCCACACCTACCACCACCAAAAAGACCAAAAAGAAAACATCCAGAAAGCCCCCCAAACCCAAAACAAAGGCACCTCTGAAAGATGAGATCCCAGAGCCACTGCTAGTGACAACACAAATGTCACCAATAACCACTACTGCTACTTCCTCACAACAGTTGGAAGAAAGATCTCCACCCTTGCCTCAAACTCCTCCTGCATCCTCACAAAAGGATCAGGTTGTAAACACAGGGACCCCACAATATGAAGCTCTGGACCCACTCGGATCCATCTTCCACAGTCCTGATCCCAAGGACATGTCTCTTTCAACTCCTTTATCCTCAACCCTCATATTACCACAATCCATGCTACCTTTGTTGCATGCAGTGAATATAGCTCAGACACAAACCAGTTCCTCTCAATCACCTATCACTGAGAGTATACTCCCACAAGTGACTGGGTCTGATGTCTATACCTCTGCTATCCCAGCAACAACTGAGGAGGTTACACTGCAGGAGTTACAAGTAACTCCTGTCAGTAGTTCAAGTGGAGCAACCACTACAAATGTTGAACCCACTGGTTTACATTTGGACAGTGGTTACATTCATAAGACTCCCTTGAAGGCAATTTCTTCAATAGCACCTCTGAGAACCACCAGTGAGGTTGTTCTTCCCACTGGTAACCTCAAAAGGTTATCAAGTGCTGAAGAAAGAAGTCCCCAGTACCAAGAACAAGGGGCATCAATGAATGACTTTTGGGACTCAGTTCCTAAGTCACACATTGGTACAACCACTGCTGGTGGGGATTCAGATGATCCCATTAACTTGGGTGATGATTCAAAATATAAGGAATTGACGGGCAGAGTTGAAAATCTGGAAACCTCAGTTGCTGAAATAAAGGATATGGTGTAACAGCTGTTAAAAGCTTAGAAAGCACAATCCACTGCTGCTCCAGCTCAAGCACCTGCACAACCTGCACCTGCTGCAAATGAGCTATGGAATATGTTCCAACCACTGCTGGAAAGACAAAAACAAACAGCTGATCAGCAGCATGCTATACATGTACAAAAGCTGACAAACATGGTGGAATCAAGGTTTAAAGATACTCAGGCAGACATCAAAGCTATAAAGGCTCATATCCAATGTACCTCTGGAAAAATTCCTCCCACTGTCCTTTTCATGAATGAACCTTTCCCAGATAATGCCAAAAGGGGGAGAAGATCAAGTGGAAGAAGAAGGGAATTGAAGATGGTATCTACACTGAGCCAGAAAAGAATAGCCAAACCAAAGCTGCAGTATCAACACACACCACATCACCACACACCACCACAACCATTGTTCCACCATCATCATCATCTGTGATCAAATCACCAAAACCAAATTCACCACCAAAAACAGCCACCCCATCATCACCTCCTGCCAAAAAGCAGAAGACAGCAGATGTTACAACATCTGCTGTATTGACAACAGTGGTTGAAACACCAGTCGTTTCAACAGTTGTTAGTCAACCACAAATCACCTCTCAAATCACTACCATTCCAACCCCTGCTCAAAAGCAGAAGACATCTACTGACACATCAGTAGTTGTAATGACAACAGAGGTTGAAACACCTGTTGTTTCAACAGCTGTTAGTCAACCATCCACCACTGCTCTCACCATTCCCACATCACAACCAGTAAAGCTTTACACCAGAAAAAGAAAACTTACTCAGGCAAATGAGGACAAATATGATCCCATTGCTGCAAAATATCCACTGGAACTAGAAGCCATAAAAAATGAGATGAGACAGTTCTACACTGATGATGATCCTTCAAACAGAAGATTCCCATCACTCATAGGCTTCACAGTCCCAGAAGACATGGATGAATATCTTGAGCTCAAAGCAAGGCAGGCTAAGATAAGAGCCAAGATTGAATGTGAAGGTCAAAGTGACGAAGCCATTGCTGAAAAATTGGAATTCTTGCTCACAAAAGTCAAGCAGATGGAAGATTATGCACAAGATCTAGACAAAGAAAAGAAAAAAAACGAAATAAACTAAGAAAAGAATATCTTGAGTATATCATGAAAGAAAAATTCTATCCTGCTGAAGAAAACCAATTTGAAGAATGGCCAATAGTTGCCTTAAAGCATGAGGCAGACAAAATTGAAAGGATTAAAAATGATCCAAGAAAGAAGAAGACTGCTCCAAATTGGATCAAATACAAAAAGCTCATTGCTGACCTCACATCTTAATATAAAAGAAAGAAGCAAGAACTGGTGGATGCAAAAGTCGACACTGCCACTGCCATAGCAAAACGGACAAAGCAGTACACTGATGAAGCTTATGAAAGGCTTAAGAAAAGGAGAATAACTGTCTCAGGCACTCCAATCAAGCCTGACTACAATAAGCTGGAACAACAATTAAATGCTCTTCAATCACTGGTCTCATCAGTAGACAATCCCATCCTTGTGACAAACCAAGAAGAAGGGAAATCATTGACCAGTGAAGATGTGAAAGAAAAGGAAGCTGAGTACTTCAAGGATGCCATCAAGAAAATGGATCTAAAAGAAGATAGATCAGCTAAGCTTCAAGACCTTGCCAAGAAGGTATTAACCAAACCTGCATCACCAAATGACTCGGCAGAAATATCAGACATTGAGCCAGATCAGCAAAAGAGACAAGAGCAAATTGAAAAGGAAACTACATAAGACATAGCTGCAGCAAATGATGTCATTGAGATGGCCCTCAAACAGATGTCTGATAGCTTACAACTTTTCACAAGGCCAACATCTCCAAACTCATCTGGAAATAAATCTCTCCCAAGAAACCCATTACGATTAAAAGTACTAAAGTGGATGTCTGATCAAAAGACCCACGTATTGACTCTCGTCAGATCCAATGGCGAAGTGAAATACATATCAAGGAAAGAAGCACTAGGCCTTAGTGTTGAAGATTTGCAGGATCTCCTTGAACTTACACTGTGTAGGGATGAGGATGACTCAAGTTCCAAGGATTTTGAAGAAGAATTTAAAAGATAAGCTAAGGAACTTCTGATGAGAAATAAAGATCCAGAATAATGAAGGGTTTTGGCATTATCTGTTCCACGGGGAGATTGTTGGGATTGAACCCTATCAGAGGAACAGATAATGAAAACCAAAACCGGATCACATCAGTGGATTAATCATAAGTAGCTGTTTACATTAAGCTTTCCCCTTGACAGTGGTTATCTAACAGCTGATGGATCTCAAGTACTGCTCAATTGAACAACTGATGAACCAAACACTGATGAAACTCTAAAGACTACTGAAGACAAACACTGACGCTCTATCTACTACTGTTTCCTAAGCACTGCTCATTCAAGGACTGATCACCTTTGAAGAAAGCACTGATGCTCAACATCAGTTCCTAGGCTACATCAGTGGAAAGTGAAGCAGTAGTTTTCCTATGTTTTGTATTTTACTTATAATCAGTTGTTAGACATCAGTAGTTTGTATAGAACAGTGTTTACAGGTTGTTAGGTTGTTAGATGTCACTATCATGGTGACGTCAGCTGAGATGCCCCAGTGGTTTGGTTTGCCTATAAATGTAACAGTACCCTGTACTGTTACATTTGATTGACTGAGTGGGTTCTTCTCCTCATGTCTAATCCTTTCATCTTGTGCAACCAACCCTGGAGTATCAGGCTGAGGGGGAGCTTAGTTTTGTAAGCATGCTTGTAATCATTTGCTTTGTAATCGAATCATTCAACTTAATGTGAAGCATTTGTTTATCAAACTATTCTCTTCTTTGATTGTGTTTACAAAGTTTGTTTTCATTTCCGCTGCACTTAATCTTACTTTATATCCATTGATTTGTCAAATTTATACAAAAAAGCACAATCATGACAGCCTCCGATCCTAACAGAAGGCCATTCGGATGAGTTGCCATTCGGACGGCCGGTTCACGTTTGTTAGTTTTCCAACTTTGGTTCGTTTGCGAGCGAGGTTAAGTGTTGCTTTGCGTATTACTGTGAGTAGCCACTACATATAGTATTATTATTCATCTAGGCGTTCAAATTGCATAAATAACAAGAGTAATTCTGTATTTCGAATTCGTGTTAGGTTAGTTTCTCGTTCATTAAGTATCAAGGAATAGCAAAAAGTTAAGAATCTAGGATAAATACATCGTTCACATATAAGAAGCATCACATAGAGTAATAGTTTAACACAATTATGATTATAATAGTCTCATTTTCATTATGATTGGTCGTCTCGAGCGCACAAGTATAACTAGATAGGAAGTTCAGTAAGACTTGCTAAGATAACAAGGGTGTCAAAACGCAGGGCGTTACACAAAGGAAGTTTGGGATGCAATCAAAGTTCGATATCTTGGAGCCGATATGGTTCAGAGGGCGCGTCTACAAACTTTGAGAAGCGAATACAAAGCTTTAAAGATGGATGAGAACAAAACAGTAAGTAGTTTCGCAAGCAAGTTAGGTGGTATAAAAGCTAAGTTTAAAAGTCTCGGTACCACTATTAAAATAAGAAGATTGTAAGGAAATTACTTATCTCTATTCTAAAGAAGTTTCTACCGATTGTAGCATGCATCGAGCACTATTCAGAAGTGGATAAAATTACATTTGAAGAAGCAATGGGTAGGATTACCACATTTGAAAAACGCCTCAAGAGCCAAAAAGAACCGGAGAACAATAATCTATTAATGACAGGTTCAGACAATCATTCCGGAAATTGGCATCATGGAAAAGAACATGGCAATCACTGTCAAGGTAACTGTAACACCCCAAAACCCGAATGTTTATATTGTCGTATGTTCCTATAGGACATATCATGAAATAAGTAACTAGGCTATTTAACCTGGTTGAGGGAATGGTAAAAGCTATGGAAAGATGAAAATGGTACCAATTATGTTTAATTAACAAACACGAGGGACTAAAGTGGGTTAAAATGAAAGTCGAGATATTGAAAGAAAATAGCAACACACACAAACACACATTCTTGTGTGTTCTGGATCGTTCAAGAGCTCCCAAAGGAGCCAAACCCTAGCTCAACCTTAAATGATCAAATTGAAGGGTAAATTGAAGCTAAAATTCATGAATAAACATGGATTAATGATCACCTTCACAAGGGGATCATAAGGTATGTCTCAAAACTAAGATTGGTGAACTTGTATGAAGTGGGTTATGTTTTAATTCGTGTATTTAAGTGAAATTGAGCATGTGTAGGTGTTAGAATCTTCATATGGAACATGGATATTGCATGATTTAGGTTAATTTGATGCTTAAAGGTGAAACCCATTAGTTATGGTGAGGATGATGACTTGAATCATCATCCATGTCTAATTCTTGTGAAAGATTGATGTATTATGTGGTATATGAATAAAATCTTGTTAGCTAAATTGAGCATAATATGAGTTTACTTAATGTTTTGTGGTGTTGATGAATGAAAGCATGAAGTAGGAAGTGAAGCATGATATACTTGTACATTAAGCTTAAATAGTGGTACGCACGCCAAGCGTTCGATGAAATGCCTAAGAGAGCAAATATGTGGAATTGTATGCAAGTTGTAAGTTTATATGTATAGAAAGTGATTGTGATGAATTTAGTAGTTTACTAACTTGAAGAATGTGCTTTAGATGGAACTCGTATAAGAATTCGGGTTGAATGTATGTGTTGGTCAAGTTTATGCATTAGGAGCTTGTACATTGTGTTTGAACGGGTGAAGTTTGCTATGTAATCCCTTAATTGCGGTTAAAAGTGAACGTGTACTAAATGTATAACATATGATCTTACTAGCAAAGGATGATGTTACGAATATGTTAAGTTGATTCTTATAGGGTGTGGTTGTCGAACATAGAATTATGAAAGCATAAGTATGTGTGAATTGATTATGTGTATGTTGTGTATGTGACTAGGTGGTCATGTAGTTGTATGTGTCATACAATATTATGTATGAAATGAATATGATGTCACTAATACGGTCTACCATATCAACATGAATGTGTGTTCAAAAATAGGAAGCTATATGCTAGAAGGTTGACTTTCTGAAAGTCAACCGAGATTTTATAGCATGGTTAGACATTTTGACACGAATATAAGAATCGAGAGATCATGGAATATGTGTTAGACCAATTATGTGTTATGTGTGACAATGAATTTGGATTTTGTAGATATTGAACAATGTGGTTGACTATTCATGTCGTATGCATGTTAGTGAAAGTCAATGTAGATAAGAGTTGGAAAATGTGTGTTAATATGAATGAGCATGCTAACATTATTATGGCATGACGGCATGAAAGAATAGGAACCACACTAGCATGGACCAAGCATGGAAGGCTAACGGATCAAAATGAGGCAAGGAAGCGGTTACGAACACGGATGCACAAGGTAAGTGAGTTCCGAACCTCACTTCTTAGTATATAATTAAAGTCTATATATGAAGGTTAGGAGTCTTGTAGGAATGATTGAGAAGGTAAGTAAATGGAAAGGAAAGACGTAATAAGTTGTTAATAGTTCACAAGGTAACGAAAACTGCATGGCGAAATTAAACGTGTCAAACATATATGCATGAATCGTGTAACGGTAATGTAATTCATAATGTTTAAGGACCTCAAGGTATGGATTTTAAGTTAATTAGGTAGGGAAATGTTTTATTAACAATTAGAAACAAGTTTCAAGTGAAACAAATGCAAAACGGGCAAGTTATGCGAGTTTTGGTATAAAAATGGAAAGCTGATCTGGGCGCTAGCATAACTTACGGTAGCCAGCATAAGTTACGGTGGATGTTGGGCCTTTCTTTCTGTCGTAAGGCAGTTTAATGCCACCGTAAGGTTTTTGGGGCCACCGTAAGCTACGGTAGCCACCGTAGCTTACGGTGGAGGTCAGGTGCAAAATGTAAAGTTATGCATTTCTTTGTTTTTTCTTTGATTTCGGACCTCGTGAACCCATCCCAAGTCCCGATAAGCTTCTATAATGCACCTCAACCCTACCAAATGGCTTGATAAGCTACGGGTGAGTATGGAACTCATATTTAAGATTCGAAATGTACCCAAAAGTCACGTAAAAAGCGTTTAGGAAGCGTGAGTAAGTAATTAAAGTTAGGAGTAAGTATGTATGTAAGTTGTTCACTCATGTTTTACTACTCAGAGGTTGAAATTAGGACATGTCAGTAAACCATATTGAATTGTGTGAGTGCTACGTATGAGCTTGTATATATGTACGTATGTAAGGGTGTATGTATTAGATGACTATAAGTAACACACGGATGTACGTAGGCACGATGTAGTATTTATGGTACACGAATGAATGGGGCTTGAATAGATGTATACATAGCTTCCAAACGTTTGAGTATTAAGTTGCTAATCATATCCTTGAGAATGAAATGAGATTTGCAGGTATGCTATTGAAATCTGTTGTGCAGTTTTGAGGAATTGGAATGCTAGATTGTACGTGGAAGAATGATCGAAAGGACTTGCAAGAATAGAAAGAATGCGGCGTGGTCATTTAATTATGTATGATAGATTATGAATTGTAGTTATCAAATTCTAATGATGTGCATGTTGTGGTGAATGTAGGTTACGCAGATTAACATCGGCATAAATATTGGTGGATTGAAGATCGAGTTAAGAGCAAGAATTGTACGGGAAGAATAGTCACAAAACTGGGGATTTTATATGTAAATAGATGCGATAATTAAGAATGAACAATGTAAATCTTATAGTCAAGTATTAAATATTTCTAGTATTAGACATCAAGTATGTTACATGGCTAATAAAGAAAGAAAATTTTTGGGCTCATATTTCCGCTACGTCGTTTTTCAAGTTATTAATTGTTAGGGTGTTACAGTAACGGACGTGGACGAAGTTCGTTCAAAGGAGGAAGAAGACGTGGACGAAATATGGATCGAGGAAATAGAGACAAAAGCGAGTTCAAGTGTTATTAATGTGGTGAATTCGGTCATTTCGCATACGAATGTAGCAAGCGAAAAGACAAAGAAAAGGAGAAGGATGAAGAAGCTCACCTCGCGTTGGAAGAAGAACCAATGCTATTGCAAGTCAAACAAACTCAAGACCTATAACAACTCAAGGATATTCGTGATTAGGGGGTGAATGAAGATCTAATCCCTTCACATCCTTAAGTCCAAGGGTCATTATGTAAATAGTAAATAGTAAATAGTTAGCTTATGTTCTAATTAGATTAGATAGTTAGTGCGAGGACCAGAAGCGACAAGATCAAAGTATATAACTTACCCTTTAAGGGATGCGATGTATAAAAAAACACGCGCCTTCACAAAGGGCAACAATCAAGAGAAACAAGAAAAGACACGTCGATTCATGGAGGAGACGCGAATAAATAGGGTTGTATATTTCATTTGTAATCATCAGAATCACTTATAGTTTCATATCCAAGTATTCATTCGATTGTTCATATTTTATAATTGTGTTCGTGTTCGTAAGGGTTCTAACCAACATTACTCACCAACTGGTTAGAAGGTTACTAACCAAATATTTACAATGGGTCACAAAAACAAACATACAGTCACCAATAACACAACTAAACACAAAGACAAAAATAAACAGAGATGTTACCAACCTACTCTGTGAACATTAAACCCGCGCCAAATTTCCCAGTCGAGCCCCGCTTGCTTTTACCTCGCCTTGACCCATAGAAAGGCTGAGGGCCTTAATGTCACCCACAATCTTCTGAATTGGCCACCTAATCTGGTTGAATACCAATTTGTTTCGTGCTTTCACACACCACAACACAGACAAGCATACGGCATACAACGCTTTCTTGTGTTTTAGAGGCACTTCCACATGATTATGAAGCTCAAGAATATCTCTTAAATCAAATGCAAAAATAGGAGCTAAACCGCACCAAGATGAGACCGCCAGTCATACCCACTGCACCAAATCACACGAAACGAAAAGATGCTCAGGTGACTAGGTTGTGTCTTCACACAAAGGGCACAAACTGGAACCCACATTAATGTTTCGTCTCAGCAATGCGGCCTTTGTAGGAAGCCTTTCCATTGCGACCTTTGTAGGAAGCCTTTCAATCTCAGCTTGCCATACCAGAATTTCATCCTTTTTTGACATCCAGTTATTTCGCTTAACCACATACGGAGGAGGAATATACTGCATCCTTTTTATCCCGTCTTTAACACTTTTAACTATGAGGCAACCCAACCTGTCCAAAACCCACGACCACGTTTCCGGATATCTGACAACCGCGGCTGCCCCAGCAGCACATTAAGCTGCTGGTGCTCGCTGGTTTCAGCCCCAATTACTAACCCTCTTCTCTAGTCCCAATTGATAACCTTGTATTATGAGATTGCATGGTTATTATTTTCTATCATGAAAAAAAAAATCTTCTATTTAACCAAGAAAAATAATAAAGGATTTGTTCTTCTGCCGCATATATACATTATTACATATAATAATAATAATAATAATAATAATAATAATAATAATAATAATAATAATAATAATAATATAAAAGAGGGTATCTTAGAAATAGTAGTTAACACACAACCTCTATTTTTTATTATTTTTCTTTGTCATATTTACAAATATGTCATCCATGGTTTTTTTATTTGTGTTTTTAACCCTTCAACTTTTAGCATTGCCACTTACATCCCCTTAACTTTTTAAAAACTTTACAAAATGTCATTTTGACCCCGCCCCCTCAAGTTTTACGTACTTATTTTTATGTACGTATTTTGTTGATCTACACTTTGTTTTTAAGTGAGTCGAGTCAAATATAATACATTTTCATTAGGCGGTATAAATTCGATTTGCTTTACATTTCGACTCCGTCGCAACGCGCGGTATTATACTTTAACGTAAAAAAACACTATTTTTACGTGCTTATTTTTAAGTACGTTTTGTTATAAATCCAAGTTGGTTTACGTTTCGACGAAAATTTTCTCGGTAATAGATCGGGTCAAATATAATACGGTTACGTGGTGTGTTTTCGGTTGGTCTACATTTTGAAGTAATTTTTGTTCGAAAACGAGTCAGGTTAAATATTTGACAGTATAAGTTCGAGTTACTTTAAGCTTCGACGACGCAACAACACACGACGGGACAAAATACTAGTTTTATTATATTTTGTTACATTACCAGATAACAGGGTAGTTGCGACCTTATTTCCGGTTGCAAAATAGCCATTTCGGATCAAAAATTGGGCATTTAATCCTATTTTGCGACTATGGATTAATTTTGCAACGAAATTTAACAACTGCTTTTGAGGTCGCAGATCTTGCAACCGGTCTGCCACCGGCTCCTTTTTGCAGCCTGTTTGCAACCACATTTATCGTTATAAAGTCAATTGAGACTTGAGAGTTACCATTGTTGGTTTCATGATATCAGTAAGAACTAGCAACTAGTGATCAGTGGCTTTTGTCACTAGAAAGTAGTCGTCATCACCAAAAGTTGTTCATACTGATCACACAATTCCTAAGAATCCCGCAATTACTGTGATTACTCGTTTGCTAATGATTAGCCATTTACTGCTGATCAAGCAAGCACCATTAGCGGTGCAGTTCCTACCAAATAGGTTGATCAGAAGCAAGCTCGACAGACTCTCAACTATAATTTGATAACGTTAAAAGCATCAACTTTGATTGTTCACTTAAAAAAATATATAACATTTGCATCATGAAAAATAAAAATGATATAAGTTATTAAATACTTTTTGTAGACTAATTTTATACTTTTAATTTTATATAACATGTTTTTCATGACTATAGGGGTTCAGAAGGTCTCTCTCTAATACTTATTAAGATCTATTAACACCAGATAATAGATAATAGACCCGTAGACTTTTTCAAAAACTCCAAAATTCATTCACAACAGTTAGCCGTTTGTAGCGTCTAAGAAACAAAAAGTGAAACACAGGAATTCGAATGCAATATGTTATTCTAAATTATTATCATTATCATGCTATTAAAACTCAAACGTTTTGAATTGTGTCTCTATTGGGTGTTTTTCATTCATTGGGTGTTTCAGGTGGTGCTTAAATTTGATTGGCTTATGTGGATGGTCATGGCTAAAGGACATGGGTCACAATTTTATAATAAAAATTATATAAATAAATATAAAAACTGTAAAGATACACTCTTTACATAATTTTGGAAAATTGTAGTACATGAGCCATGTACAACTTCAAATGAAAATAAATATGAACTGCAACATATTTAATAAAACAATCGATTCAAACCAATATCTTCAAAAGATAAAGTCTTCAACTTGATCTTTAACCGTGTCTACTTGTATGGTTCGTTGTCTTTTCAGTCCGTTGTGTAGGCTTCAACGAGATCTTGAACCATGTCTTCTTGTACAATAATTTCCTACAAAAAGAACAAACAAATGTTGACGGTTGTGGCTGAGGCACGTGTTCAACACGCTTCCCTTAAACCAGATTTTGCGCCTCTACTAAAGACGACGCGTCTGTCTCCCAGGGTACAACAGCCAAAGCAGTTTGTACTGCCGGAGAAGGCCACGAGCCCCAGGTTACACCGAATAAAAACATAGTGTTAGACCTTTTGGAAACCAAAAATAGAAAAGTAGTTGAATTATGTATAGAAACTTATCTCTATATGTTCTCAACATAAGGATCATCAAGTACTACTTCTCCAAAGACTCTTCATGCATATCCTTATGTCTCCTACTTGTATCCTTACTCTTGTAGTTTTATATATAAAAAAAAAAAAAAAAAAAAAAACTCATCAAGTTAGGCACATAGCCTACTATTAATACAAAGGAAATGGGTAGAGACAAATCTCACTTAATTAGAGATTTATTAGAGACATAAACTCTAATAAAAACTAATAAGTTGACATAAAAACTGTACTTAAGAGTTTATGTTACATATGAAGAGTCTAGTTTTTAATTAGAGATTTATTAGAGACATAAACTCTAATAAACACTAATAAATTGACATAAAAACTCTACTTAAGAGTTTATGTTCCATATGAATAGTGTAGTAAATAATTATAATTTCATTAAATTATAATCTCACTAAAATAATATCCATTCATAATATCTAAATTTCCAACAATCCCCCACATGAATGGAGATTGATCAAAACACACAAAGTTTCCATTGGAACCTCGACAGTTGAGCATTGCCGGATAAGTAGGTGTCCCTTTGAACTTTCCGTTGTGAAACATACTTAGCCTCCTAGCGGTTTGTAGACACGATGTCCTTGAACAAACCCCCATTTATGTAGACGACAATACACTTCACACAATACTCTCCTTAGCCGAGTCATCCCCTCATAGTCATGTCCAATAATGGTCGTGGAACACTTTCCTGGTTCTGCGAGAGCTCTAGAAATTGTGCCCCCAATTCCATTCGAAGCGACCCCACTTCTCTCTAACATAGGTGATTCTCCTTAAATTATTAAAAGCATCGTGGTTACCATGATTACGCAAAATCATTTACCACATAATATGCTTAGCCTCATAATTTGTCACTGAATTTCATAGGAATGAACTAGGACGTATTTAAACACCCTTTTATCGTTAAGGGGGTATATATGACCATATATACTAGCTTATATATCATCTATGCCCCCACAGTGACCACCCTTAGGCATATGAATTTGTTGTCCTATTGAACTTAGATCTTGGGATCTCCAGTCAACTAAGGTAGGTTTCCTTCACACATCCTTTTTCCATGGGCTTTAGTCTCATTCCACAACTTGATCTCTAATAAACCCTTAGGTTGTTGGATCCATAACATTATCTTTGTCTTTGACAAGTCACTAAAGATAACTTTGCAGTTGAGATCAATTGTCATGACGTGTTCGTAACTCGAAAGTTAACATTGCCTATTGTCAACTTCTAAGACTATAACCTCAGTGGCCACCTGAATCTGGTTATAATATTTATCTTAGAATGATACATTTATCATTTAAGGCAAACACATCTCCATTATGCACTACGACATTTGTGTCCTCCAGTTAGTCGTCTATTTGCAATGTTAGATTTGATTACAAAATCCTTATTGCCAAAAACAAATGCAAGACACCCCCACATTTAAGTGTTATTGGATAACATCTAGATGGGTTAATGAGAACCATTTCTACATACCCTTATAGGGTTGTTTCTTAAATGGATCCTCCCCACATCGAAGTGTTATTGGATAACATCTAGATGGGTTAATGAGAACCATTTCTACATACCCTTATAGGGTTGTTTCTTAAATGGATCCTCCCCCACATTTCTTGCCAATTTGATCAACATTTCGGTAACACCACTTATGGCGACATTTATACACATATGATTGAACAAGATCAACCTCATTGTATCAATGAATTCAACTCATATTGCATTAGCTTACATAAGCTTCCGAGCTGACCAAAGCAACACATGCCATTGTCATAAGTTTGTCACCAACTTAGAATAATTATAATTTAACATCTAGAATAAGCTTAGACAATGAGTTCTCCTCATTAGCTTTCCGAACAAACTCTTAAAAGTTACATGTCTTTTCCTTATAATGAATGAAAATTATCCCTCAACTTTATCTATACACAAATTCTTTTTGTGTTCATACACATTTGAATGTTTAGAGTTAATTAGTCTTCGTCAAGACCCATAATTAACCAAGTACTAGTCTAGCATGCTTTAGACTATAATACTTTAGCATGTGAACAGAAGATGCATCATTCTGATTCTTCACGGCCCTAAGGATATCATAATATCACTTTGGAACATTCATCCCTTGTTAAGACAAAATAATGAGACTTATTCACAATCCTAAAACATCAATATTTAGGAAGGTCTCACAAATTATTGTATATAGCACATAGCTAAATTTTATCATTCATTTAAGGAACATAACTTGTTTACCTTTGATCTCCAACACTTTACCATTGACTCATAAGGACTTAAACATAAGTCTTAATCCAAGTCACTTGGTGAATACATTCATCACTAACAAGATGAATGTTCCTCGTCTACAATCACTATTATGTGTGACACAGAGTCAACTAGATTGACACTCAACAACATGGCATTCATAATTCTGCCATAAGTGATTTGCACACAATTATTGTTATTCATTAGGAGATATATATATTTAGGATGCTCTCCCAAACGAAGGTAAAATCTCCATATAGTTCTAACAATAATCAAGTGGTAGACTCATCTACGTGTAGATCACTTGGAACAAATCTTGCAAGATTTATTATTCACACTTGTGAATTTTTCAATGACTTCTAACGAAGTATGTCGACATGAATCTCGTTTGTGTATTTCATCTCAATACACTCTGTACGTTCTTTCATTATTCTCTCATGATGTGGTTACACATTTGATGTCTCGTCTTTGACATCTAGTCAATGCAACAACTCTTAAGTTGTTTATGTCCAAGAATTTTCATGTACTATCCGTTTAAAACCATATTCTGTTAAACAATGTATAGTTGACGTTATAATTATTTTCCACAAAAATAATTTATACATCACAAACATTAGTGATTTATTTCTTTGTAAAAAATCGCACGTGTTATCCGAAGATATTGAACACAAAACAATAAAATACATTGGAAACTAAATCACAAGTGCCAAACACTTTTGAAATTTAAACGGAAGCATAGACGATATGTAGACATCAAATAGCAAAGTGCTTTTATCTTCAACACTTTATAATCTGACTGAAATATTCTCAACAATATCGTCCCATGGCATGTCTTGAGGTACTCCCTCAATAAGACTCCATGCACTTGTAAGTACAAGTTCCTCATTTCATCTTGAAACATTAAACTTAAACAATTATGGTCAAAACAACACCAAGTTGTTACAAATACTACATTTAAGTAGTAAACTTGAACAATTAAATTTGTTCACAACAACACCAAGTTGTTTTTTACCAAATAATATTTTCTAACACGCATGTTAGGAAAAATTGTTATAACAACCACATTATAGAATCGAACGTTTACATAAAACGTTTTCCAAATATATAGTTTATAAAATAAACCATTTCTCATCATTTTTAATGCACACATAGGCAATTAAATGTTTACATAAAACATTTCTGTTCATTATCAACAATCTCTAACCTCGTATTCGTGATACACATTTTCTAACACATGTGTTAGAAAATTTAAGTCATTTTATGTATACAAAACATGACCAAATTAAGGCATTACATGTCATCATTAAAACTCATCAAATGTCATCAATAAAACTCTACTAAAGAGTTTCACCATATGAAGAGTTAAGAGTCTCAATAATTATAGACTTAAACTCTAATAAAACTCATCAAATGTCATCATTAAAACTCTATTCAAGAGTTTCACCATATGAAGAGTTAAGAGTCTCAATAATTATGGACTTAAACTCTAATAAAACTCATCAAATGTCATCATTAAAACTCTACTCAAGAGTTTCACCATATGAAGAGTTTAATTAGTAATTAAAATTTAACTCAAATGGATTTAGAAATCACAAATTAAAGTTGGTGATAAATCCCACACAACTACACCATCACTTTATGGTGATTTGAATCTTGAACCCAATCAAACATCAACTTCAATGTATGAACTTTTATTTCTAAATCATACAAAGCATTAAAATCAATGCTACAACAAATTACTTATATAAAATGTTTACATAAAACATTTCAAAGCATTTGTATTTTAACCATTTTTTAACAATCATGTTAAAATGAAAGAAATTCTGACGCGCACGTTAGAAATATTAACATTTCCAGAAAATGTTAATTCGACTTGCTAAAACACATATATGGTTCAAATAAATAAGTTATTTCTAATACACACGTTAGAAACTAAACAATTAAAAAATTGCTTTCAAACTAACGCTTTTCATGAACGTTTCTAACAGACATGTTAGAAGACAAATGATTACAAAAATCATTATAAGACTTATTTGTTCATATCAATCCATGGGTGAATGAAGAGTCTACTTTAAATAGAGACTTAATTAGAGACATAAAACTCTAATCAAGTAACATAAAACTCTTATTTAAAGACATAAAAAACTCTACTTAAGAGAATTTAACGTTTACAAAAAACATATGGTTTACACCAATAATTCTGGTCTAACACGCATGTTAGAGAATTTAACGTTTACAAAAAACGTATGGTTTACACTAACAAACCCGATCTAACACAAAAGTTAGAAAAATTAACGATTCCCAAAATCGTTTCAAAACCAAACGTTTGAACCAAAACTATTCGTTTTGTACCACGGTATATGATTTAAGATTGTATCTCAATCTCAAGAAATCCAAACACAAGTTGTACTACATACATATTTCCCAAAAAAAAATATTTATAAGATCATAATCTCTAAAAAATATTTTTTTTATTATAAATCTTTGTTGTAGTTCATATTTATTTTCATTTGAATTTGTACATGGTTCATGTACTACAATTTCCCAAAATTATGTAAAGAGAGTATCTTTACAATTTTTATATTTATTTATATAATTTTTATTATAAAATTGTGACCCATGTCCTACAAACTTAAAACAGATTTCGCTCCTCTACTAAAGACGACACGTCTGTCTCCCAGGGTACAACAGCCAAAGCAGTTTGTACTGCCGGAGAAGGCCACGCGCCCGAGGTTACACCGGATAAAAACATAGTGTTAGACCTTTTGGAAACCAAAAATAGAAAAGTAGTTGAATCATGTATAGAAACTTATCTCTATATGTTCTCAACATAAGGATCATCAAGTACTACTTCTCCAAAGACTCTTCATGCATATCTTTATGTCTCCTACTTGTATCCTTACTCTTGTAGTTTTATATATATAAAAAAAACTCATCAAGTTAGGCACATAGCCTACTATTAATACAAAGGAAATGGATAGAGACAAGTCTCACTTAATTAGAGATTTATTAGAGACATAAACTCTAATAAAAACTAATAAGATGACATAAAAACTCTACTTAAGAGTTTATGTTCCATATGAATAGTCTAGTAAATAATTATAATTTCATTAAATTATAATCTCACTAAAATAATATCCATTCATAATATCTAAATTTCTAACAATTGCCTCATCAGTGAATTAGCTTAATAACCATTATTATACTGAATTCCTAGTTAATACAATATGGAAACAAATTGTTATGTGATACATATTTATTAATTATTTAGTGTTAAAATGAAGCATACTATTGAAGGATCCATATACAAGAAACAAATATAGGTCCTGAGCCGATATCGCTTACATATTTATACGGGTCATTGCGTACTCACAAAAACACAAGCTGATATCGCTTACATATTTAGACAAAAGATCAAATACAAATACCCTTATCATACAAAACGTACGAATAGGGTGAAATGTAAAAAAACGCGGTGGTATTTTCGTAATTATTTACTCGTAGAGTAATTATCAAAATTACTCTACAAATGATCTTGTAAGGTAATTTTGATCTTGTAGAGTAATTTTATAAAATGTTCTTGTAGGATAACTTTGATCTTATAGGATAATTTTGTAGAGTATCATAATTACTCTACAAATAATTTTGAATTGTGATTTTGAATTGTATGTTGTTTGATAAACTTACAGAGTAATTTTGATGCACTTGTAGAGTAATTTGATGCAGGGTAATTTTGATACACTTGTAGAGTAATTTTGATAAGTACCATACAAGATCAAAATTACTCTACAAGATACACTTGTAGAGTAATTTTGATAATTACCTTACAAGATCAAAGTTACTCTACAACATCATTTTTAGAGTAATTTTAATAATCATCCTACGAACAAGTAATTACGAAAATATCACCGCATTTTTTTTTTAATTTTTCATACGTTTTATACGATAAGTCACTTGAAACTCTACATATTTAACTACGATTTAAATAGGTTGTGCTCACGTGCATAATTTCCTACATATACAAAACCAAGTTAGGGGAATAGTGCCACGCAGCTGCGTGGCACTTCCCTATTAGGCCAACCCTTTTATTATTTTATTTATATTCGTTTTAAAATTACGGTTTCGTCCTTAATATAAAATAAAATTACGTTCTTGCCCCCACTTCAAAATAAAATTATGTTTGTATCCCTCGCTCAAAATTACGATTTTGACCTCGGTTCAAAATTATGATTTTATCCCCATATTACAATTACAATTTTTACCCCAGTTCAAAATAAATTTTTGCTTTTGCCCAAACTAAAAATGACGATTTTGCATTTGTGCCCCGTTTCAAAAATTATGATTTCGTCTTCAGTTTAAAATTATGTTTTTGCCCGGTTCAAAATAAAAGTATGCTTTTGCCCCCCAATTCAAAATTACGATTTTGCCCTCAGTTCAAAATTTTGACTTTGCCCCAGTTCAAATTAAAAATATAGTTTTATCCCCAGCTTAAAATTACGATTTTGTCCTTAGTGCAAAGTTATACTACGATTTTGTCTCTGGTTCAAATTTATAGTATTGCCATCACTTTAACTTTTGGCAAATTACGATTTTACCCAAGTCAACAAATATAACTTTTCCCTTACTTCAAATTACAGTATTACTATCGTTTTAGTTTTTTTTAGCAAAACTATAAAAGTGCTTTTTTTAATTGGTTGACTGGATTTAATTTTTTCCATGTCAAGAAGCTGCCTAACACTCGCTCATTAATCCTGACAAACTACAGTTTTGCCCTGAGCTCAGAACTACGGTCTTGTCATCGTTTTAGTTTTTTTTCCTAACACAACTATAATAGTGTTTTTTTAATTGATTGAGAATTATTCGGCTATCGCCCCGCAACACGGGCAGGACATCAACTAGTAGAAAAACAATTGAAGACACCAACCCATTTTTTTTATTTTTAAGAAATATAAATAGTTTGATTACTACACATCATTGCCTATTTTAACATTTATTTAATATGAACTAAATTACTTTTATAATGATTTATTTTTTTATATTTCGTATATATTTAAGTTTAGATAATATAGTATTATTTTCATTAAGCTAAGTTAAAAAACATCAAATTAAAATAAACACTATAAGTTTAGATAATCTATACTATATAATAAAAGAAACCACTTTTGGACACTTGTCATCATATTAAGGCATCTCTTATAGATAATTATTATTTTAATTTAATCTTTTTTAATTAATTATAGGTAACTCTCCTATTAAATATTATTTAGTTTAATATCTTATGGATAATTATTATTTAGTTTAATCTTCTTCTCATTTATAATATTATTTAGAGAAAATTACGATTTTGGCCCCTGTAGTTATATCACTTTTACCCTTTTAGCCCAAAAAATAATTTTTTAACATCTGAGCCCCCAACGTCTTCTTTTCTAACCCTTTTGGCCCTAACGCTAACCCCATCCATTAAATGTTAGGGACCAAAAGGGTTAAAAAAAAGACGTTAGGGTTAGAAAAAAAGACTTTGGGGGCTTAGATGTTAAAGAAATCTTTTTTGGGCTAAATGGTAAAAGTGATATAACCACGTGGGTCAAAATCGTAATTTTATTATTTGATGTATAAAATTTGATTTATTCAATTCGTACAAATCAGGAGGTTTTTTAAGGATATATATATTTTTTATTATTTAGTACAGAAAATTACATTTATTCAAACCGTGTAATATGCATATTTTTAAAGATGTAATTTTTTTATTATTTGGTATATAAAATTACATTTATTCAACCCGTGTAATAAAAGAGGTTTTTTAAAAGATGTATTATTTTATTATTTGGTAAACAATATTACATTTATTCAACATTCAACTCGTGTCATACACATGGTTTTAAAGATATAACTTTTTTATTTTGTATATAAAATTACATTTAATTAACCTGTACAATATTGTCTTTTTATTATCTAATATATAAAAGTATATTTATTCAACTGGTGCAATAAAAAAGGTTTTTAAAGATATATTATTTTATTATTTAGTATATAAAATTTATTTATTTAACCCGTGTAATACACGGGGTTATAACCTAGTATAATATTATTTTCAATTAAGCCAAGTTAAAAAAAATTCAAATTAAAATAAACACTATATGATAATAGAAACTTACATAATACTAAAAACATACATTATATAATAAAAACCTACATAATTAAAGATGTTCGATCGAATCAAACGAGCCATACGAGTCCGTTAAGCGTTCGTCTTTCCATGGGTCATAGTTCTTCAAACTCCATTCAAGTTCAGTGTCGTACTCATCCTCTGAATTATGTATGTATTCCTCTCCAAAGTCACTTACGTACTAGTCCTCTGAACTAGTACTCGTCTACAATTCGTAGTTAGCTAAACATCTGATTGGAGGGCCATGTTCCACTCTTTATTTGTCCTATCAATGGTTCATCAACTAGAGGCAGAAGGTTTGTTGAGTTGAATCGTCAATTTACCACAGTGGAAAACAATGAATCAGTGTCCCAGAATATGTGTTGTGTAAGTTAAATTAAACTTTTTTTTTTTTTTTTGAAAAATTACCAAAATGTTGGTTGACCAAGAGTGTTTTCAAATTTGTCACTCTCCTGCGTCCTTAGAAGGACTACTCAGCCTCGGAAGCATCCGTATGTTTTGTTGAAGCGTCCATGTCCTAGGAGGTTTTTTAAGGATATATATATTTTTTATTATTTAGTACAGAAAATTACATTTATTCAAACCGTGTAATATGCATATTTTTAAAGATGTAATTTTTTTATTATTTGGTATATAAAATTACATTTATTCAACCCGTGTAATAAAAGAGGTTTTTTAAAAGATGTATTATTTTATTATTTGGTAAACAATATTACATTTATTCAACATTCAACTCGTGTCATACACATGGTTTTAAAGATATAACTTTTTTATTTTGTATATAAAATTACATTTAATTAACCTGTACAATATTGTCTTTTTATTATCTAATATATAAAAGTATATTTATTCAACTGGTGCAATA
The DNA here is from genome assembly GCF_002127325.2 of Helianthus annuus. Taxonomy (NCBI): domain Eukaryota; kingdom Viridiplantae; phylum Streptophyta; class Magnoliopsida; order Asterales; family Asteraceae; genus Helianthus; species Helianthus annuus. The sequence goes on along the minus strand of NC_035440.2, from coordinate 97,463,739 downwards.
AAAAAGGTTTTTAAAGATATATTATTTTATTATTTAGTATATAAAATTTATTTATTTAACCCGTGTAATACACGGGGTTATAACCTAGTATAATATTATTTTCAATTAAGCCAAGTTAAAAAAAATTCAAATTAAAATAAACACTATATGATAATAGAAACTTACATAATACTAAAAACATACATTATATAATAAAAACCTACATAATTAAAGATGTTCGATCGAATCAAACGAGCCATACGAGTCCGTTAAGCGTTCGTCTTTCCATGGGTCATAGTTCTTCAAACTCCATTCAAGTTCAGTGTCGTACTCATCCTCTGAATTATGTATGTATTCCTCTCCAAAGTCACTTACGTACTAGTCCTCTGAACTAGTACTCGTCTACAATTCGTAGTTAGCTAAACATCTGATTGGAGGGCCATGTTCCACTCTTTATTTGTCCTATCAATGGTTCATCAACTAGAGGCAGAAGGTTTGTTGAGTTGAATCGTCAATTTACCACAGTGGAAAACAATGAATCAGTGTCCCAGAATATGTGTTGTGTAAGTTAAATTAAACTTTTTTTTTTTTTTTTTGAAAAATTACCAAAATGTTGGTTGACCAAGAGTGTTTTCAAATTTGTCACTCTCCTGCGTCCTTAGAAGGACTACTCAGCCTCGGAAGCATCCGTATGTTTTGTTGAAGCGTCCATGTCCTAGAAGCTGACACGTGTCCGACATGTTTATGCGTCCTTGGAAGGACCATTCCGGTGCGTCGGCCTGACTCATTAATTATTTTTTCCTCTCTCCTCTCTTTCTCCTTCTCTCTTCTCTTTCTCTTTCTCTCTCCTCTCTCTCTTCTCATCAACGTAAACTTTTCTTTCTCTCTCCTCTCTCTCTCTTCTCTTTCTCTCTCCTCTCTCTCTTCTCTCTCTCTTCTTCTAAACATTTTGTTCCTACCCTGCATCCTTGTTTGCTGGCAATTTAAACTCAAATCTTACAGAAATCACATCCAGTTCATTCAAATCACCATGGATCCGGCCACCAGAAACCACAGGTAATCATACGTTTCCGGTGACGTAGAAGATGGGGTGGAGATAATATGTTTGATTTTGTGTTCTCCGATGCCCATGGATTGGACAAAACAAAAAAAAAACAGTGGAGTTTGCTGCGAAAATCTACTGGACGGTTAAATGATAGGTTATTTCGTTCTTCATACTAATGTGGTCCAATCAATTAGATTCAATAGCCAGAAAGTAGGAAGGAAAACAGAGGAAAATTAAGGGGAAGGATCTGGGACAATTTTCTGCATGAATCCATTAACAAACCAAACAATTACATATAAAGGAAACTACTCTTAACAGTACTCACGTGGAGGAGATCATGGATCACCACTCCTTTATTTTAGGAACACTCTTGACACACAAGCTAAACATAACTGAAACATAAATTGCAATAACGAAAATAACATAATTAATTTAGCATAAGGTCCCGTTGTCACGCTGACTTCGGTACACATCAATCCCCACCGCTCGAATTCACCTTGTCCTCAAGGTGAAAGTCAGGATACGCCTTCTGAAAACGCCATTTAGTCTCCCAGGTAGCTTCTTCGCGAGGGAACCCTTTCCATTGAGCTAAAACTTCTGTCTTGGGCCGATACTTGCCCTTCTTCACCACCCGTTCCTCTAAGACAGCTTCTGGTTGTGGCCCGGCTGGTTGCAAGTCCTTTGGAGTAGCTTCGGATGAAACCGGAATGGGAGGATCACCTTGACATTTCTTTAATAAGCTGACATGGAAAGCATTATGGATAAGGGCCTCTGGGGGAAGCTCTAACCGGTACGCAACAGGCCCCACCCGTTCAATAACTTTATATGGCCCAAAAAACTTAGGGCCCACCTTGGTCGATAAACGAAATGCCACCATCGACTGCCTGTACGGTTGAAGTTTAAGATACACCATGTCCCCCACAGAAAATACCACCTCACGTCTCTTCAAATCAGCTTTAGACTTCATCCGGTCCCTAGCCGCCATCAAGTTGGAACGTAAGTCACGCAATAATTTGTCTCGATCAATCAAAAACTCCTCAACAGCTTGAACTTTAGAAGTGCCCGGAACATAGGTTAAAATCCGAGGAGGAGGACGGCCATACACAACTTCAAAAGGGGTCATTTTAGTGGCCGAATGCGTTGATGTGTTATAACTAAATTCTGCCCAAGGAAGCCAGTCAGCCCACTTTTTTGGTTGATCCCCCGTAAAACAACGAAGGTACTGCTCAAGGGTTCGGTTGACTACTTCCGTTTATCCATCCGTTTGGGGATGGTAACTCGAACTTGAACATAAAGCTGTTCCCTGCAGTTTAAACTGTGCTTGCCAAAATGAACTAATAAAGACTTTATCCCGGTCACTTACTATTGTGGAGGGAATGCCATGCAACTTGACAACATGTGAAATAAACTCTTTAGCGATCGTAGATGCGGTAAATGGGTGTCGGATCAGCACAAAATGAGCATACTTCGATAAGCGGTCTACAACTACCATGATGACAGTGAACCCGTTAGAAGACGGCAACCCTTCTATAAAATCCATACTGATGTCTTCCCAAATTCGAGTCGGAATTGGCAGTGGCTGGAGCAAACCAGCGGGTCGGCAACTTTCTGTTTTAAATCTTTGACATACGTGACACTCTTGGATAAACTTTTTCACCCTTTCTTTGATCCCAGACCACCAAAAACTTTCCTTTACCCGAGCTAGAGTCTTGTGGAATCCAAAATGCCCTCCTTCAGGAGATGCATGACAATGTTGCAAGACTTTAGGAATAAGAGATGAAGCTGGGCTCAACAAAATCACGTCCCCACGATACCAAACCCCGTCCCGCTGCACCAAGTGAGAGTTGATTTTTGTAGGGAAACACCCCGGTAAATTATGGTAGTAAGTATCCTGCTTAACCTGTTGTTGTAACTCTGCCCACCAGCGCGCTGTAACATGAGAAACGGCCAAAAAAATTCAACTCAGCTTGCCTCGATAATGCATCTGCCCCTCTGTTAGTCACCCCTTTCTTATACTCAACCCGGAAGTCATACCCCATAAGTTTCGGTAGCCACCTGGCTTGGGCCGGAGTTGAAACCCGTTGCTCCGGTAGGTATTTAAGGCTGATGTGGTCCGTTTTGACCACAAAAGGCCGACCCAGCAAATACGGTCTCCACTTCCTAACCGCCTTGACTATAGCAAGCATTTCTTTTTCGTACGTGGACCACACCAACATGGATCCTTTTAATGGGGCGCTATAATACGCAATTTGACGACCTTGCTGTGTAAGGATGGCCCCAATACCCACTCCACTAGCATCACATTCGACAGTAAAAGTCTTAGACCAATCTGGTAACCCTAAGGTTGGAGTAGTCGTGAGAGACTGCTTGAGCTGCTGAAAAGCTTCCTCGGTCACTGAATCCCAATAAAATGGTGTTTTTCCAACCAATTTATGAAGAGGGGCTGCCATAGTGCCAAAATTTTTAATAAACTTCCGATAATACCCTGCGAGGCCTAAGAACCCACGTACCCCTTTTGCATTCTTCGGTGTCGGCCAATCTAACACAGCTTGGACTTTAGACTGGTCAACTGCCACCCTAGAAGACGAGATGACATGGCCCAAATAATTGACTTTGGGCACCCCAAAACAACACTTAGTTATTTTGGCATAAAGCCTATTAGTAGCCAAAATCTCCAAAACAATAGACAAATGTTGCAAGTGGTCATCTAATGTTCGTGAATAAACCAATATATCATCGAAAAACACAAGTACAAACTTACGTAAATGTGTCCGGAATAGGTCATTCATTAAACTTTGGAAAGTTGTCGGGGCGTTCGTAAGCCCAAAAGGCATCACCACAAACTCATAATGCCCTTATGAGTCCGGAAGGCTGTTTTGCATATATCCTGCTCACGTACTCGTATCTGATGGTATCCCGACCGAAGATCCAATTTCGAATAAATAGTGGCCCCGTATAGTTTCCAGTAACTCGTCAATGACCGGAATTGGATACTTATCTTTGATGGTGATATCATTCAAGGCTCGATAATCGACACAAAAACGCCAAGTTTCGTCGCTCTTTTTAACTAGTAACACCGGTGATGCGAACGGACTATGGCTAGGCCTGATTAAACCTTGATGTAGCAGTTCCCTGGCCTGTTTCTCAATTTCTGATTTTTGGTAATAAGGCTGGCGGTAAGGTCGAGAGCTAACGGGTCGAGCATTAGGCGTCAACGGGATATGGTGGTCTTGGAATCGAATCGGTGGAAGACCCCGGGGTTCCTGGAAAACTCGATCGTATCTCTTTAGCAACTCCTAGATGGCCCAGCAAGGAACGTGTCTGGTCAGTTCGATCACCCCAAACGGTTCAATCTGTAATAGGTACGCCATCCCTTGTAAGCCCATGAGTTCGTTGTCTGGTACGGCTTGTAATGCGGTGGCCTGAAGTCCCTGTAGGATATGTCTTGCCCCAGCTAACCTGAACCCAATAGTGAGTTTCTGATAATCGATTTCTACCGGACCCAAAGTCTTGAGCCATTGAACACCCAAAACAACGGAACAAGCAGCCACAGGTAAAACCCAAAAATCTGTCGAAATTGTATACCCTTGTATAATTAGTGAAAGTTCTTTAACACGACCTGGGCAGAGTACCTTTTCCCGATTTCCCACTATAACCTCAAAAGTGACCTCACGGTCAATAACGAGGCCAAACCGGTCAACCAACGCCTGGTCAATGAAGTTATGAGTACTACCTCCATCAATTAGAACCACTAAATCTTTGTTCTTAATCCTGCCGGGCAATCGTAACGTTTGAGGATGAATAGTACATGTAATTGCATGGAAAGAGACTTCGGCTTGGGTGTCACTGTAATTGGTGGCTGGTAACTCGGTGGCCGGATGCGTCTCTTCGTCTTCTCCAACATCGTGTATCATAAAGAACTGAGGCTTGGTGCATCGATGGCCTGGCGAGTACTTCTCATCACAATAATAACACAAACCCTTCTCGCGGCGTGCTTTAGCTTTGGCGTTGGAGATTCTACGGGTAGGTGTAGGGCTTGGTAAAGCTAAAGGGTTGACTGGGCCTGAGCCCAATATACCGGCAGAATCGTTGGAAGTTAGACGGCCCCCAGATGAAGTGGTAGAGAACCGGGTGGGCTGGAACTGTTTCCTAGCAAGGCCCAATTTCTCTTCCGCCATTCTGGATAGCCCCATCGCATCTATGAGGGATCTAGGTTTCTTCATCTTAACTTCCAATCTGACCTCATCCTTAAGACCCCCAATGTAACATGCCATTAAAAAATCTTCGGGAAGCCCATCCACCTGATGAGACAACTTCTCGAATGACTCCTGATATTGAGCTACCGTCGTCGTATGTTTGAGTCGGGAAAACGCTTCGGCCGGATTTTCATAATCCGTTGGTCCAAAACGTGCCAATAACGCCTGGGAAAATTCCGCCCAAGTCATTGGTCCTTTAAGTTTGGTGAACCAACGGTGCCATTGTAAGGCGATACCATCGAGATGGATCGAAGCCAAGTTGACCTGTTCCTCCGGAGCAACGTTCTGAAATTCAAAGTATTGGGAGGCCTGGTACAACCAACTGGTTGGATCTCCACCGCCAAATCGAGGGAACTGAAGCTTGTGGTATTGTTTGGCCGCATCACCCGAAAGGATGAGCTTGCCACTAGAACCGGCCGCACCGTCGTTCCGTTCCTGCTTGATGGTTTGGAATTCGTTCATTAACTGCTGGAACATGTCGTTCACTTGTGCGAATTGATCGTGTGTCTCCTGCTGGAACTGTTCGAGTGTTTTCTTGTTGTTACGGGTTTCCATTGGATCACGACTGCTCTGATACCACTAATGTGGTCCAATCAATCAGATTCAATAGCCAGAAAGTAGGAAGGAAAATAGAGGAAAATTAAGGGGAAGGATCTGGGACAATTTTCTGCATGAATCCATTAACAAACCAAACAATTACATATAAAGGAAACTACTCTTAACAGTACTCACGTGGAGGAGATCATGAATCACCACTCCTTTATTTTAGGAACACTCTTGACACACAAGCTAAACATAACTGAAACATAAATTGCAATAACGAAAATAACATAATTAATTTAGCATAAGGTCCCGTTGTCACGCTGACTTCGGTACACATCAACAACTTTTAAAGATACTTATAGTTTCAATTCTTTTCTTTTCTTTCTTTATTCAGTTGTTGTAAATTCATAAGTTCGAGACATATAGGTGGATTGGGATCTAAAATTCATGAACTTATGATGAAGAAAGTAAACAAAATTTAATTCAAGAAGAAAACAGAGCAAATTTATGTGGAAAATGCTCCGCTTCTGGTTATAAATAAGATTTGTTTAAGAGAGTTCTCGTGCATTACTATGTTTCCGTATGTTGCGTGGGTGAAAAACGAGACTTTGGTGTTTGAATTAACCAAACAATTGGAAACTCAGAGCATTCACGTTCTATCCATCAAAATATGTGAGGGGGAGTTTTTATATTATAAAAGGTATAAAAAGTGGTTGTGAGTGGAGGAGAGAGAAAATTTTACTGTTCATCTTCTATCCATCAAAATATGTGAGGGGGAGTTTTTATATTATAAAAGGTATAAAAAGTGGTTGTGAGTGGAGGAGAGAGAAAATTTTACTGTTCATCTGTATATTTGAGGGGACACTGTTCACCCAGTATAATTTTTTTAATATATATTGAAAGTGGTTGTGAGTGAAGGAGAGAGAAAAATGTTATGATAATATTATTTAATTGAAAAGGAAAGAGAAAAAGTATTTGTTTTAGTAGAAATATATTGATATAGTTGTTTTTTAGTGGAATGTATGTATAATTTGATAGATTAGATGTGAATGCTCTCAAACTGGGGTGGGTGGTTGCAGGTTAGAGATAGAGAGAGTGTAGGTAAGAGAGAGAAAGAGAAGAGAGAGAGAGGAGAGAGAAAGAGAAAAGTGAGAGGGAGTGAGAAAGAGGAGAGAGAAAGACGCATTAGAATTGATATGCATCTGGACCCACCTGTAAAATGTCACGTATCCAATTTTTATTGAGTGTTTTAAAGAGTTTGAATATGGACGCATCCAAGCCGGATGAGTCCTTCCAAAGACGTATGAGGGTGACAAATCTGAAAAGTGGTTCGGTCAACCGACATTTTCGTAATTTTCCCTTTTTTTTTGAACGGCTAACAAACTCAATCCCGAGCACTCTCGGGTCACCCACTGGACAAACGGAGTACTCCGAGAGTAACCCGAGTCAACCACCAATTCCGGGGAAAATCCGGTAACCCACCCGCTCGTAGGCACGACGGTGAAATTACCGGTAAAACTCGTTTGGCTCAGTGATCCAACCCAGGTTTCCCTGGGTCTTCTATCATTGCCCACCAGTGTCTCACTCTGTTCCAAGTGGGAGTCGAACTTGCATCTCACAAAAGAAATGCAAGCTCTTCATCACTTGATAGAGATCAATGGCAAGACTCACTCGATACATGCACAATATGGTTAAGACTCAATTCCTTTTGCGTGCTGGGTTAGGCAAGTGTGTGACTCTCACAGCACAAAGTTAGAAATTGACATTCCGAAAACATGTCTGCACATATTCTTCAACATACATGTGCAAAAAGGAGACTCTTAATTTCTTAAATATACTTGCTGTAGACTAATTTTATACTTTTAAGTAACATGTTTTTCATGACTTACTTTCAAGTAACATGTTTTTCATGACTATTAAGGGTTCAGAAGTTCTCTCACAAACAACGAATAAAAGCTAAATTGATATGTTTGAAAATTCATTATCTAACACTTATTTATATATTATTAATTTGTAAAATGTGTATGCATCTTTAATTGTAAATTATGCTAAAATGTTTGTAGCTTAATCAAATAGTATGCATCTTTGGTTGTAAATTATGTTTAAATGTTTGTACCTTAATCAAATAATTTGTATGCATCTTTGGTTGTAAATTGTGCTTAAGTGGTTGTACCTTAATCAAATAATGGTTTCATTACCTTACCAAATTCAATCTGTTTTGTATGAATGTATGATTGTAAATTGTGCTTAAGTGGTTGTGCCCTAATCAAATAATGGTTTCATTATCTTACCATATTCGATCAGTTTGATCCATTCAAATTTGTGTTGTTTTATTTGTAAATTATTATTATTTATAATAATCTAATTAATTCAGCCAAAATCTTATATAAATTGTGCTTAAATGTTTGTACCTTAATCAAATAATTTGTATGCATCTTTGGTTGTAAATTGTGCTTAAGTGGTTGTACCTTAATTAAATAATGGTTTCATTACCTTACCAAATTCAATCTGTTTTGTATGATTGTAAATTGTGCTTAAGTGGTTGTGCCCTAATCAAATAATGGTTTCATTATCTTACCATATTCGATCAGTTTGATCCATTCAAATTTGTGTTGTTTTATTTGTAAATAATTATTATTTATAATAATCTAATTAATTTAGCCAAAATCTTATATAAATATAATTTGCAACATATTGATGCAATGGTTGCGGTAATATATGCATTATGGTTTGTATAGTGGTAATGATATATAATATATATTGATTACGATGAACCTGTCAAATGGGAAAAAATAGACGCGTGTTAACGCGCGAGTCCTAGATCAACTTAGTTATTTTATTCTATGTTTTACGTTTCGGTTTAATTTCATTGCACTAACACGCCCTAACTTCAGTGTCAATGGTCGCTGCCAGTAGTGTGGCATTAGTGCTCGCCCCCGCCGCAACGTAGGCGTGCTTAATACTAGTTAGTTATTAAGATCTATTAACACCGGACCCGTAGACTTTTTCAAAAACTCCAAAATTCATTAACACTTCGTCGTTTGTAGCGTCTAAGAAACAAAAGTGTAACAGGAATTTGAATGCAATATATTAATCTAAATTAATACAATATAGAAACAAATTTTTATGTGATACATGTTTATTAATTATTTATCGTATAGTAATTAGAAAAAGTGTTGAAATGAAGCAAACTGTTGAAGTATCTATATACATGAAACAAATATGACGACCCGAAAATATATACATGATATATTGATGATAGTCATTACGTACAAAAACATAAACTGGTATCGCAACCCATTTTTTTATTTAACTACGATCTGAATAGCTTGTGTTCACGTGCGTAAAAGAAAAAAAAATTGAAGAAGACCCCAACCCATTTTTTTATCTATTACTATATATTACTAGTAGTATGGCCGCGTGATGCGGCGTAATCAACACATCGCATTGCGATACTCGTTTTTTTGTAGTTTTCTTATTCATATAAAATTTGTTGTGGCATCATTGTGATAGATATACATCAAAAGCGAAGTAATCGGGTAATCCATTTTATTTTGTTGTGCATGGTTCGATCGGTTCGGTTATTATCCTCAACGAAGCCGAAACCAAAGTCATTGGTTACGCTTTTATTATTAACCAATCGGTTTCGATTAATCACTTCAATTTATTCGGTTAGATTAACGTTTTTTTGTTTGGTTCATTAATTTCAGTTAATAGAGATATAAAATATGAAATATATGAACCGAAGGTATAAAAGCTAGAAATATATGAAAATATGAATGATTCGGTTCGGTTCAGCTACTTTTGGTTAAACGAGAGTACAAAAAAATGGATAACTGGTTTTTAGTTAATTTTGTTCTCAGTTAATTTAGTCTTTTGTTGATTTCAGTTCGGTTTCATCTTATTATGGTTTGTTTAAAGTTAACGATTTAGTTATTGCTCACTGATAACCGGTTTTGGTTAATAACCAAAAATAGTGCGCGATGCGGCGAGAAACACAGACACGATGTGCATTGTTCGTTTGGTTAGATTATTATCCTCAACCGAAATCGAGGTCATTGATTATTCTATTTTATTAACCAATCCGTTTTCAGTTAATCGGTTTGGTTTATTCAGTTAGATTGATGGTTTTTGGTTTGATTCATTTAATTTCGATTATAGCCAAATCCAAACTTAGGCTAATCGGTTTGGTTTATTCAGTTAGATTGACGTGTGGTTCAACATTTTTACGTTTCGTTCATAAGTTTGCGAGTTAACGCGACACAACGTCCATATTTAGTTCAAGGTTTTTACGTCTACTGTTTTTCATCTTACAGGTTCGTCACAACGCGTGGATCATTGATCGACTTAGTTATTTTTTATATGTTCTATGTTTTGGCTTCTTGCAATTTTAACCTCATAAAATTGAATTTTTTATTTTAACCCAAATTATATTATAATTATAATTATAAATATAAATATAAATATAATAATACATCAACAACAATGACTCATGAAAGTACCCATAACCAATATTAATTGCATGGTGGGGTTCCTTGTTTGTCAATGACTCGCTGAAAATACCCATAATATGTTCGGTACACTAACGATACTCGATATAGCTACCGGAAGAGATATATATCAACACGTAGTGGCGGACCAAGAAATTATTTGCTGGGGGTGCGGATGAGTGGTTTAAGCGTATTTTCAGAGGGTGCGGTCGGGTTTTGCTTAAAAAATATACTAACTTTTTTTTTGTCAACAGATGGGCCCGCCCACTCTGAACTTCATCTAGGTCCACCCCGTGTTTTAGATCGATAAAAACTAGAAAAATCGAATATCGATACATGTACCGTGAGTGTCTCCACAACACATGGTGTTCCTTCGTCACTACCGCCGACTTAAATGACCATCGTCGCCTCATCACCACTTTACCCCTATAAACTTTAACGGTTTAAGTTGTATTAGATATATAGAGTTCTTTATTGTATTCTATATTATTTAGTATTTTTATAAATTAACCTAATCGTATGTAGCAAACAAAAATGTGTGCGTGTTCACCCTTTACCATTTTTAGTATATATAAATATAAATAATAAAACAATAATAAATAATATATTAATATTCTTGCTATTCATCGCAGTTACTTAGAGAAAAAGAACAATAATAAATCAATAAATAATATCTTAGTGTTTCAGAGCCATTCTTCGAAGTCACTGTTGAAAACAATAGATATCTCCTCTCAATGGCTATATTGTAATTTGATGTATCAATGTTAATCTATTATATTCATTATTAGCTAATAAGAAAAAGAATAATAATAAATCAATAAATAATATCTTAATGTTTCAACCATTCTAAGAAGTCACTATTGAAAACAATAGATATCTCCTCTCAAGGACTATACTGTAATTTGATGTATCCATCTTAATCTACTATTCATTACTAGTTAATGAGAAAAAGAACAATAATAAATCAATAAATAATATCTTAATGTTTCAGAGCCATTCTTCGAAGTCATTATTGAAAACAATAGATATCTTCTCTCAAGGGCTATACTATAATTTGATGTATCAATCTTAATCTACTATTCATTATGTTTCAGAGCTATTCTTCGAAGTCACTATTGAAAACAATAGATATCTTCTCTCAAGGGCTATACTGTAATTTGATGTATCAATCTTAATCTACTATTCATTATTAGCTAATGAGAAAAAGAACAATAATAAATCAATAAATAATATCTTAATGTTTCAGCCATTCTTCGAAGTCACCATTGAAAACAAAATATATCTCCTCTCAAGGGCTATACTGTAATTTGATGTATCAATCTTAATCTACTATTCATTATTAGTTGTAATTGTAATTTACAAGTAGTTGCCCCGCCCGCGTTGCGTGGCGATGGCCGAATAAGTCTCCATCAATTAAAAAAACACTACGATAATTTTGCTAGGAAAAAAACTAAAACGATGATAAGACTGTTATTTTCGGCTCCGGGCAAAACTATAATTTTTCAAGACTAATGAGCGAGTGTTAGGCAACTCTTTGACACCGAAAAAAAAATAAACGGAGTCAAACAATTAAAACAAAAAACTTTTATAGTTTGGCTAAAAAAACCCTAAAACGATAGAAAACGTAATTTTGAACTGAGGGCGAAATCATATTTTTCATTCAGGGTTAAATCGTAAATTAAATGGACAATGGGGGAGTGCTAGGCAGCTGCCGGCATGAATGTAATTTTTACTGGGGGCAAAATTGTAATTTAACCAGAAAATCAAAGAAAAACGATAGAGAAAATATAAATTTAAGTTGAGTGCAAAATCGTTAATTGGCTGTGAGAAAAAACGTAATGGCAAAACTGTAAATTTAAACGGGGCAAAATCGCAAATTTGAACCGATGGCAAAATTGGAATTCTTAGCTGGGAGCAAAAACGTAAATTTATTTTTAAGTGGGGGTAAAAATGTAATTTTGAACTGATGGCAAAATCGTAATTTTAAGGGAAAAAAACTAATGGCAAAACTGTAAATTTGAACGGGTCAAAAGCGTAAATTTGAACCGCGGGCAAGCGAAAGCGTAATTTTTTTATTAAGTGGGGGTAAAAACATAATTTTAAACTGATGGCAAAATCGTAAATTTAAAGCGGAATAAAATCATAAATTTATTGGGCCAATAGAGGAGCGTAAGACAGCTGTCTGACACTATTTTCTTTGCCGCCCATGTGAGCCAATAGATAGCTAGCACCTCACATTTCACCCGATAAGTGAAAGGCACTATTACCGCCTCTTAGATTTGTATATGTTGAATATATATATATATATATATATATATATATATATATATATATATATATATATATATATATAGAGTATGGTTCCTGCGGAAAGTATGTTTTTCCTAGAAAGTCTAGGAAGCAATAAGAACGCGACATGTGGCATTGAAGGATTTTAACTAAAAGGGCAATTGTGTAATTTGAATATTATTTTAATTATGGATTATTTTATTAGGATAACTAACTAACCAGAAAATTATGGAAACTAAATATTCCATTTAAATCAAATTCATAGTTTCAATTTAAATCGTACAAGACGCTGTGTTTCTTGACAATGTGTTTTAACAGAAAGCAGATTTCTTGACGCTGTGTTTTAACAGCAAGCAGATTTCTTGACGCAGTGTTTTAACAGCAAACAGATTGCTGGAGGATTCTTGACACTGTGTTTTAACAGCAAGCAGATTGCTGGAGGATTCTTGACACTGTGTTTTAATAGCAAGCAGATTTCTTGACACTGTGTTTTAACAGCAAGCAGATTTCTTGACGCGGTGTTTTAACAGCAAGCAGATTTCTTGACGCTGTGTTTTAACAGTAAGCAGATTTCTTGACGCTGTGTTTTAACAGCAAGCAGATTGCTGGAGGATTCTTGACACTGTGTTTTAACAGCAAACGGATTTCTTGACATTGTGTTTTAACAGCAAGCAGATTTCCTTGACACTGTGTTTTAACAGCAAGCAGATTTCTTGACGCTGTGTTTTAAAAGCAAGGTCCTGTCACATGATCCTTGGAAAACATATGTACCACATACCAAAAATGTAGATAAACCAAAATCAAATACATGTTTTTTTAATGTGTAAACTAATTTAATACGAAAAAAAGTGGTGTATGAAAATAACTTACGTCTCCTTCATCTAGCTGTAAATGTGCTCTCAAATGTTTCCCCGAATTAACAGTCTTTCGATTAATATTAGGGCAGCCAGTTTGAATATCTTGCGTAGATAGTGTTCTTCTTTGGTTCGGTTAGGGAGAGAGAGAGAGAGAGAAAGAGGGGAAATCCCATGATTTTAGGGATTGGTTATTCATATGGTAGTTTCTTGATTGATTTAAAACACTTCCAATTACCAAAATACCCTCACTATATTAAAAGTCTCTAATTATATAACTCAGATATTACGAAAATGCCATCCGTTTGATCTAAGCCATTAAAAACACTAACCGGAGGGCCCAGATCGCTTCCTAGACTTTCTAGGAAAAACACACTTTCCGCAGAACTCCTACTCTCTCTCTCTCTCTCTCTCTCTCTCTGTATATATATATATATATATATATATATATATATATATATATATATATATATGTAAACTAGTAATTTAACCAGTCACGTATTGCGATGACGTTGAAACGTACGATAACTTGAATTTATACTGTCAAATGAAAATATATTATATTTGACTCGACTCGTATCCAGAAAAATTTACATCAAAACGTAAACCAACTTGAATTTATATCAATATAAAAATAAGTACGTAAAAAATAAATGTTTTTTAGTTCAAGAATGAAAGTATGGGGTAAACTTAAACTTTAGAAACTTAAAGAAACTAAAATGAGATTTTACAAAACGTTTACAAAATTAATGGAATGTAAGTATCAATATTGAAAATTAAAATTTCAAAACATCAGGTTACTATTCATACATACATTTTAGTATATACTTAATTAATTAATTAATTTGATGTATCAATCTCACTCTTTTTCATCATATTGTAATTCATATGTATAACTAGTGTTATACAATAAAATCTCTATAAATTAATATTGTTGGGATCAAGATATTTTATTAGTTTAGGGAGATATAATAATTTGATAAATTAATAAATTTTTAATTTAAAGAGTTGGCTTATATTCGTGATTCAGTACCTTTGGAACCGGTCACTCGGAAAGAAGAATTGCAAGCGGCAACAACTCTTCACAACTTTTTGTTGCAATACGAGAATACAATGCCCCAACTCTTGAGTGCAATGAGGAGATTTAAAGATGAACTCCATATAGATTTGAAGTTCACAAAAAAACAAGTGACTATAGAGTCATTTTTTACTAGACAATCCTAGAATCTTAGAATATTTTAGTAATTATTAATTTATAGTTTCGCTGGAACTAATATATTTACATTGGGATTTCAAAAAAAAAATATTATCTTGTTATTTTATCGATTGGGGTCCAATTTTGCACTGGTCCCAAGTTGGGACCGGACAAATTATTAATTTTATCGAGGTTATTAATTTATCGAGTATTAAATTATAGAGATTCTACTTTACTTGCGCTTCGTAGCGAGAAGCGAGTTGATTTTTAATAAAGTATAAATATAAATGTTCGTCATAAAAATGAGCATTAAAAACACAAAAAGGGATATATATATATATATATATATATATATATATATATATATATATATATATATATATATATATATATATAACGTATAATCATAATATATAATGTGGAAAACCACAAACCTACTCAAATTTAGCTTTTCAAAAGTGTTAGTCGTTGAGACGGTGACACTGGTGTTATAAGTACGTAAATATAGGCGTATAAAGTTGTGGCGTCTTTAGATCGTAATCTGATAACCCACCTAACCTCTGAATTCCATTATGATTCTAACTCGTTCAACCAACCTCAACAAGTATAGTAGGACCCTGAACACAATTTCAACTCGCCACAACTTAAAATACACTTCCAATCTTCTCTATGATTCCTTCATTGCTTCGTCGGAAACTTATAAAACTCCGGCCAACTCTTAATTCAAATATACCAAGCTCGTAACGATAACTCTTTGGAAATTCCAACCTTATCCACAATACCATCTGCTTGTGTTTGCTAGCTACATCCAGGAAATAACCCTTGAAGATGTCTTACAAAATTTGTTGATCACTTAGGATGCTATCAGGACTTATTTAAATTTAATATGTATTGCTTAGTTTTAACTATGTGTTTCTTTCGTTGTAATTGATAAATTTAGAGTTATTAATGAATATTTAAATGAGTTAAATGCATGGTTGGTCCTTGTGGTTTGCAAAAATTGCAGACTTGGTGCTAGTGGTTTACTAATTACACGCGTGGTCCCAAAAGTTGTCAAAAGTGCACTCTCTTGGTCCCCAGCCCTAACTACAGTTAATTTTGTAGGATCGTTGTTGGACCCGAATTGAGTCGGTCAGGCGTTCTATACACTATGAAAGGCGGAAACAGACATAATGTAAGAATTCAACAAGATCTTCACTTAAATTGTCGTTTGTATTGATCTGGAATACAATTATAGCAAGACGACACTTCGACAGAGCTTCGCCGTCGGAAAATCTCTAGGTAATTTCGTACCAAATGTCACGAAATCACAACTATATATAGACACTGTAATTCCGCATGAAACATGCTTCACACGGAATCACTTACACACAAAATTACATTTCATACGATATTAGGGACTAATTCCGTACGGAATTATCAAAAACCTCTTCATGCGGAATTAGCATCTTCATGCGAAATTAGCTCCATGTCTTGATTTCTCAATCCTCGTGCCATGAACAATGCAAGACTCGATACAAGACGAAGTCGACAGATGTATGTACCAACAGACTCCCCCTCAGATGTTGACGAGTCTATTGTATGCCGAGTCTTCGCATCTTCAGTCTTTATCAGTCTGTCTGCTATCTTTTCTATCAGCACCAAACAGATTCCCCCTCTCAACATGCTTTTTTCAGGATCAGGATCAGATCATGGCTCTATCTTCTCTCCAATTCTCTTGATCAGATCTCTTGATTCCTTAAGTTCATCAGCATCCTCAACTTGCACGAACTTTAGTTTCAGAATCGAAACCTGGCTCACTGGATCAGTATCTGGCTCTTTGCATTTACAGGCTCCCCCTCTAGTTATGCTCGACATCAGGATCGTCACCTGGCTTCCAGAATCTTCAGGTTTCAGAACCTGGCTTTCTCTAATCACAGTGCCCTCAGGTATCGGAACCCTGGCTTTTTTCAAATTTCAAAACTACATTGTCTCTACGACAAACATAAGTTTATGATTTTAAGATTTAACAATCACAGACACCACTTGATAGATCTCTTTCTGATGAACCACTTGAAAGAATGATTTAATCATTAAAAACTTTTTAAACACAAACTCTTCTTCATGAAATGACATCATATTTAGCACTTGGAATTTTGAAAATTAGCTATTCAACATCAGTTGTCGAAAATCTTTTTGAATTTTTCAAAAATTTTATGCTAAAACACACTGAAAATCTTTTTGGATTTTTGAATAATATGCAGTAAAGAAATATTTACAAACCATCTTTTTGTGAGTTTGTGTAAGAGGATCACATATGAGACAAATCATCAACACCGTTAAGCTTCATTTCATTTTAAGTTCTAAACAATTCACTTAGATTGTCAGTATATTGGTGCATTTAAATTTTCACACAAAGTTCAACTGTTCTGAGATACGAGATTAATGTCTTAAGTACTTAAACTTATTTGTGTGTCCCACCACTTGAATATACTCCCGTATCCAGATCCCAATATTCAGTCTTACAGGTGAGTATACCTAGATGATATCTATAAAAGGGTTAAATGCGAAACCGTGAGAGCTCAGGTCAGAACTTCCGTTCAGCAGAGAGATGACGGTTCGACTTTTGGTGTGTTCCCTTTAGAGAATCTTTTCTTCAACAGCACATGATTTACATTTTTCAATGTTTCATCATTTTTTGTACTAAGGGTTGCGCTATATTTCAAGCATTTTGCAAAGTATTATACGGGGACTAGGCCATTGCTTCCGCAAAATCAGAAGTCCCGGGATAATACCCCAGATATCACTGAGTATAAAGACCTAGTATCTCAGAAAGAGGGACCTTTCAAACAAGATTTCGGGGGTTACCCATATATCCAAGAAATGTTCCCCACGATATAAGCAAGTTTGAAATTTTAGGTTTATATCTCGAAAATAATTTACTAAATGTGTAAAAACCTACTGGCACATCCGCAGTGAGATTGTTTATCACATTTGACTTTCCAATTCTTTAGCGTGTTGTGATAGTCCACTGATATACTATCATTTCCTCTTTTATACTCCAAAACTCAATTTTGAATTTTATCATGTTTTTGACTTTTTCAAATTTTCTAATGTTTTTGGATTTTCTGAAATTTTTACTCCCCCTAAAATGCAAACACAATTAAAGAAATTTGAAAACAAATTGTACAAATAAAGTGACAACTGCTGAGAATCGCTTCATTTCGCCATCCACTCGGCATAAACAATCAGAACTCCCCCTTTCAACAAACTATTTTCCCATTTAGATTTCAAAACACTTAAGTTTGTTTTAATTAAAATGGTTTTTCCGGAAAATAAGTTTTGTTTTAACCACTTGTAGGTTCGGGTAAGATCATCACTTTGTTTCTTTCCTCTTTATAATGAATTGATCCCCATTTTTAACCACATGAATAAGAATTACATCAAGTTCAACTTAATGACCTTGATGAATCACTTTGTCAGAACAAACCTCTGTAACACTTGTAAGAAAATCAAGTACAACTTAATGTCCCTGATTTACCACTTGTAGAAATAACACATCTACACAAAATCATTTTACCAATAAAGATGCCGATTCCTGCTTCACACTTACCAACCTGGAAGCTCCGGCAAGTCACAACCTGTAAAATTTATCAACTTTAAACTTCATTCACTTTTCTCCTTTTTCAGCTCTTTTACTGCTCGTTTCTTCTTCAACTTCTCCAAGCGATCTGCAAAATAAAATTGAAAACTTTCAGGAGATAATTGAGTTTTTGCAATATTAATTTGTTCTTCTTCCTCATCATCACTACTATCATCAGTTTCTATTAGTGATTGATCAAACTCTATTGTCTTTTCTGTACTATCATCTGAAGAACTAGATTCAGATGGTGGTTGATCAAAAACCGTTGCTCTTTCTGAACTTTCATCGGATGAAACAGATTCTTCTTCTTGACTTGAATCATTACTAGCAAACACTTTCATCCATTCTGTAAATAAATCAGGTTCTTGGATGATTTTTGAAACTAGAGCAACAACATTTGAATAAGGTGGAATGTATTTGTCCCAGCTGAATCCTTCTGCCACTTTTTCATCATCTTGATCAACGATACCATAATAAGCTTTCTTGTTTGCATCTTCGATCATTCTAGCATGTGCAGTTTGTAGCTCTTTTTGTTGTTGTTGTGGTTGATGAGCAACTTGTTGATATATGGCTTTCTGATAGTAATCATCTTTTCCAAATGGATTCTTTGCTCCACTAGCTTCTTGATTTTTGCATTCTCTTTTGAAATGACCTTTCTCCCTGCAACGAAAACACATAACTTTAGATTTATCAAAACCCAAAGTAGAAACATGTGCATCCAGAAAATCATTTCTCCCTGTAATCATTTTGAATTTTTCAGCTCTTCTCAAGACACTAGCTAAGCACCATTTGATGTCCATGAGCTCCATTTCTTCAGCATCGATCTGATCGTAATCCTCTTTTGTCAACATAGGATTTCCGATCCTTCCAGCGACTAATCCCTCATAGGTCTCCAAAACTGTAGCAAGTAACGTCATGTGATCTTTTGCAACTTCTTCAGAAATACTCTGACCATTTGGGATATTTAAAGCAATATTGCACTGTATCACACAACCATTTCTAGTTTTTGAACTTTGATGCTGAAAGCTTGTAGTTGAACTCTTTGGATTCACACTTGGATATGAAGAAATTCCACTGCTACTGTTTGAACTTTGATCAACATTTCCGGATGAGTTCCCAGCACTAAACGCAGTTTGAATTTTTGGACTCATTTCAACCTCTTGAACACTACCTTTATAATACATTCTCACATCTTGTTGATTACTCGGATTATTCATCCTCGCAATCTTTTGCTGTTCAAGATCTTGACTTTCAATCTTTTCAATGAACTGTGAGATAGTCAATCCATCGTATTCCTCCGTGTTCTTCAAAATCATCAAAAATGTACCCCACTCTTTTTGAGGTAAAGCATCAGCTAACTTGTCAACCCATTCATCTTGAGTTTTCTCTATTCCCAACAAAGACATAGATCGAACTAAGTTGCAATATCTTTCAATCAGTTTCTTTGATGTTTCTCCTGCCAAGCTCGAAAACAAATCGAATTCTTTCTTTAGTAATGCTTTCTTGCTCTTAATCATTTTCTCACTACCCTCGAATTTAACCTTCAAAGCATCCCAGATTGAACGCGCAGTGTTATCATGTTGAAGCAAGATAAAAATGTCTTCTTTCACAGCTTGCTGTAAAAGACTGATCATCATCTTTTCTGCTTTATACATGTCTCTCTCTTTGTCATTCAATTCAGAAATAGTTTTTGTAACACCCAAATCTGTACGCGGTCTAACATACTTATTCTCAATGCATTCCCAAGACCTCAAATGATTAGCTTGTACCCAGTTTTCGAATCGATCTTTCCATCCATAATACTCCTCGATTCCCATAAGCTTCGGGGGCTTTTGCAAAGTTCCGGTTTCATTCTCCATGTTCATGCTTTGAGCAATAGCAGCCGGAGTAGTCGGAGATGTGGCAAACGCGTTGTAAAAATCTTCGTCAGACATTTTTAAACGAAATTAACTTCAAGCGAAATTATCTGCAACAAACAACTTCAAACGGAATTAAGTTTCAAACGAGATTAAAACTTTCAAACGAAATTAGAACTTTCAAACGAAAATACTTAATTTTGTTTGAATTGAACAGAGTTTCAAAAGGAATAACTAATTCCGCGCGGAATTAGTTTTTGATTCAAAGAAAATTAACTTCACACTTAATTCTGTGCGGAATTAAACAGCAACCTCAAGCGGAATTAGGCTATAGTGTTAATTTCGCGCGAAATTATATAGCTCTTTCAAACGAAATTAATGATAATGTCAACATGTTTGAAACGAAATTACTTGTTTTATCAGATTTTGATTGAATTTTGGTCCAATTTTCTCAAGGCTTTGTTAAAACATGATTCCGATTAAGATGTGTGAAATTCAGAACTTTTTAACCGTTAAAACTTGTTCAATTGATAAAAGAAGGTGTAGAAGTGAGAAAAAGAGATGAAATCAGGCTGAATTTTGCAGAACTCCTCCTCCTGAGCTCTGATACCAGTTGTAGGATCGTTGTTGGACCCGAATTGAGTCGGTCAGAGGCGTTCTACACACTATGAAAGGCAGAAATGTCACACCCCGTTTTCCACGTGTCTCACCGGTGGGCCCGGTGACGTAGTTGGCAACAATATAGTCAAACCACACAATTATATGAATGCACAGCGGAAGCATAAAGATAAATATATTTTAACGTTAAATGTAATATCAAAGTATCACCATTGTTGAAATAAAATCCACAGGGGATCAATAATAATAATAAAGTATTGTTCAACAGACTTCAGGCATCTTAAGCTTGCGAGACTTCTAATGATGCTAAGGAGAAATCCCAGCCAATTACGCATAGTACCTGCATTTAGTCTTTTTGGGAAAATACGTCACTTTACACTGGTAAATACATTCAACTGACACTTTTGTAAAATGTTTAATAAAATTGGTTTAAATGCACAAGGCACAAACTCTTTATAACTTGGGATAATTTATAATTAAATCTGGTAAAGAATTACATGTTTGCTATGCTTCGGTCACCCGGGTCGTGCCGGGTTAAAGGTTAATAAACACGCCACAAAGCATAAAGCCGTGGCGGGAAAACCAACGGTTATACCTTTAATTAATATAGACACAATGCCGGGTGTACGCCTACACCCGGATGTCGAGGTAGTGGCCATTTCGTAAAATGATGCCAAGGATATCCGGGACATGGTCATTAAGCTCCCAAAGGCGTAAAGCCAACAATACAAGTTTTTAAACGGGTCACATTGATAATACCCAACTACTAATGAGTTGGGGTCAATTTCCCGACCAAGCGGTATTTTAAGTACCGTAACCCAAGCCCGTATAACGGAAAATAAGTTAAAAGTATTTACCTTTGCAAGTATAAATCCTTAATTGAATAAATCACAGATAGCTTTTACTGGTCTCCTATTCTGGAACGAAGGTTTAAAAATAACCTATTAGAATCCTAACGGGTCTTTAAATTAGCCGTAGCTTAGACCGGTCAGTTTCAAAGGATAGTTACGGTTTAATCGCGTGAAAGGCGAAAACCGTGAATGGAATGGGATTCGGACCCAACAAGTTTGAAGACTTGTTTTATATGGGTTTAATAACCACACTCTGAATTTTGGGGTCAAAACAATATGGTTTGACCCGTATCGGCTAATTTATGTAAACTAGTTACATAAGCCGACCGTGCACGCAAAAGGCGCAACGGGTAACCGTAAGAGTCCTACACTGGTTTCCTAAGTCAATATGCTTTAAAGAGGTTGTGGTATCAGTAGGATACCTTCCATAATGTCCGTAATGAGTTTAAGTTCATATTATGCCCCGTAGGGGTATTTCGGTCTTTTTAAAGATTATAAAAGAGGTTTCTGAGTTCTACAGGAAATCTGAGTTTCCCGAACAGTTTATAAAGTATAAAATACTTTATTTATTATTTAAAATCAGTAGCAACTGGAATCGGGTCAAAAGACCTTGTAGAACTCAAGTTATGGCCGAAAAGGGTATATTCGGTATTTACCGAACCGTTGCCATAACCGTAGGTTATGAGCAGGTTAAAAATAATTAAAAATCTTTAAAAATCCCAAAATATTATTTTACATCAGTGAGTAAAAGGTTTGGTGTCGAAATCTGGTTTTAGATGGCGTTATGCTAATTGCGTTATTTAATTACTAAAGTTTCCGTAATTTGCGCTATTTAGCATAACTCCTATTCTGGACCTCGGATTGCCGTGAAATTTTAGGGACATACTTAGAAATCAGTAACCAAGGTTATGATCCGTTCACATGTCCGAAATTCTCGTTTTAAATTAAAAAGGGCGTTACGGTCAACTTTTAAGCATTTAACGGAAAGGTGTAAAAGACTCGGACAAACAACGAACCGGTCACAGAGGGTCATACCATCATGTAACCTGGTCCTAAGAGAGTCCTAAGGCATATCTAAATCTTACTTTAACGGGTCAGGACTGAAGTCAATGCAAAAGTCAAAGCTTTGTGACTTTCGGCTCCGAACCGGGTCAAAATAGTAAATGGTCGGATCAAACAAGCTTAGACTAGTTAATATACTTATTATCATGTTTTATGAGTGTTTAAACAGGTTACATATCGTCTACATTACAGATTATGCATGAAATCGCAAAATGGCATTTCTGTTGACTTTTTCTAAGCACGTTTGACTCGACAATCGGACTAGTTAGAGTGGGAATCAGAGGGTGCCCTTTTTGGGGTTTAATGCCCACATGATTACCATCATATAACTATCTTTGATTCGACAAATCACTGGACCATTCGTGATTTATCTCAAAGTCAATCGTTAATTACGACAGATTGACTTTTAAGCTAAAACTATGGAAAAACGAAACCACAAAGGGTTAAGCAACTTACAGAAGCTTGGTGCACGACTAAGGATGATAGAAGAATGCTTGGAAGCTCCAGAGATGATCAAGAGAGCAGGTTTTGAGGTGTGTTTCACTTATGTGCAATGTATGTCCTTTTATAGTGAAAAATTGGGCTTAGGATCATTACACATCACCCTACAATGGATCATGGATGATCAGCAGGTGGCCCTGGGTGCTAGGGGTCATGTAGAGGGTGCCCATGCTTCATTAATTGCCTCAATGATCGTTCACTAGCTCAAACAGCAAGTCTGTCCAAGTATTCTGCATCTGGGGTCCTTACGCGGCCCGCATTGGAGATTATGCAACATGGACGCGGGCCGCCTGAATCTCCATGTCAGTAAACGGATCTTCAACTGGTGCGCGGCCCGCATTGGCTTGCCGGTTTCACTCACGCGGCCCGCCTGAGGGATGATTTCAAAGATTTTCAAATCTTTTGTAATGATTAACCTGTCCTTTCGGTTTCGAATGGGTAACTTTGCGATTTGGCCCTCAATTATTTACAATGAAGGGCCTCGTGACTTTTACCCGCATTGTTAAGTCCCCTGGTTAGTTTAATTACTATCCGAAAAGCCTTAACTTTTATTGTTGACGCTTTTAACCCTTTTCATACGAATTTGATCATAACTTTCTCGTTTTAAAACGGAACTTCGCGAAATTTATATAGTATATTCTAGTGAGCGTATTTTACTGTTACAAAGCCTCGGGTTCGTCAAAGGGTCACTCAGAGGTATAAATTAAACATGTTGACACAATTAATCCATGTAGCTTGTAATCTATCACTTTCTCCCGCGTTTCGCTCCGTACGATCCATGATTTATTCGTTTGAAGGTACGAGCATCATTTAGGGTTACTATACAGTATATTTACCCTTTGTTGACATTTTTAACCCTTGATTTTACATACCTTCAAGGTTTGTCAACTTTAGTCCTTTATTTAATAATTAATGCCACGTGTAAACTCATGACACGTGTCAACACATTATTGGACACAAAATTTCGAGGTGTTACATCCTCACCCCCTTAAAATAAATCTCGACCCGAGATTTACTGAAATAAATAAGGTTATTTTTCTTTCATCATGGCTTCAACCTCCCACGTGAATTTGGGACCTCTACGGGCATCCCATTTGACCTTAACAATAGGTACATGCTTCCTTCGAAGCTTCTTTACCTGTCGATCTTCAATCGACAAAGGTTTTTCCACAAATTTTAAGCTCTCATCTATATGCACATCTGTGTGTGGTATCACCAGTGATTCATCAGCGAAGCACTTCTTTAGATTGCAGATGTGGAACACGTTGTGAATTCCATTGAGCTCCTCCGGTAAGTTTAGCTTGTAGGCAACTGACCCGACACGTTCGATAACCTCGAAAGGTCCTATGTATCTCGGGCTTAGTTTGCCTCTCTTACCGAAACGCATCACCCCCTTCCAGGGCGACACCTTAAGTAACACTTTTTCACCTACTTCGAAGTGAAAATCTTTACGCTTTGGATCTGCGTAACTCTTCTGCCTATCTCGGGCAGCTTTGAGACGGTCTCCAATCTGGACAATCTTGTCCGTCGTTTCGAAGACTATCTCTGGTCCTGATAATTGGACATCTCCAACTTCCGCCCAACAAACAGGCGATCTACACTTTCTACTGTATAATGCCTCGAAGGGCGCAGCCTTAATGCTGGTATGGTAGCTATTGTTGTAGGAGAATTCGATCAGTGGTAGGTTCTTATCCCAACTACCACCCAAATCGAGAGCGCATGCACGTAGCATGTCTTCCAATGTCTGAATAGTACGCTCACTCTGACCGTCTGTCTGAGGATGGTAAGCCGTACTAAAATTCAAACGTGTGCCCAAAGATTGCTGTAAGCTTTTCCAGAAATGAGACGTGTATCTGGTATCTCGGTCAGAGATAATAGACACAGGTATGCCATGCAAGGCTACAATCTTATCAACGTATAACTGGGCCAACATGTCGGAGCTATAAGTCTCCTTGATGGGTAGGAAATGTGCTAACTTAGTCAGTCTGTCGACTATAACCCATATTGTGTCATTTCCTTTTTTCGTTTTGGGTAACTTGGTAATAAAATCCATAGTTACACATTCCCACTTCCATTCGGGAAGTTCAGGCTGTTGTAGCAAGCCAGACGGCTTTTGATGCTCAGCTTTGACTTGCGCACAAGTCAAGCATTTGGCTACATATGCGGCTACAGACTTTTTCAAGCCTATCCACCAATAATTTGCCTTTAGATCCTGATACATCTTATCAGCTCCAGGGTGAACAGAATATTTGGAACTATGGGCTTCCTGGAGGATAACATCTCGTAGTCCTCCATAAATTGGAACCCATATTCGTCCATTTAATCGTAAAATTCCGTCCTTGCTAAGAGTTAACTGCTCCTCAGTTACTCCTAGCTTTTCTTTAGGATAGTTAGCTTCCAACACAGCTTCCCTCTGTGCAGCTAACAACCTTTCAATCAAATTATTCTTCACTTCAATGCTCTTGGCATTGATTCGGATGGGTTTCACCCTTTCCTTTCGACTTAAGGCATCAGCAACTACATTCGCCTTGCCGGGATGATATCTGATTTCACAATCATAATCATTTAAAGTCTCCATCCAACGGCGTTGCCTCATGTTTAACTCCTTCTGATTAAACAGGTGTTGAAGGCTCTTATGATCAGAATAGATCACAAACTTGATACCATACAGATAATGCCTCCACAGTTTTAGTGCGAACACAACTGCACCCAACTCCAAGTCATGGGTGGTGTAATTCTTTTCATGCACCTTTAACTGTCTTGAAGCATAGGCAATAACCTTGCCTTTCTGCATGAGCACACATCCCATGCCAGTGTGTGATGCATCGCAGTAAACTACGAATTCTTCGGTACCTTCAGGCAATGTCAGTACAGAAGCGTTGCTCAACTTTTGCTTCAGAATATCAAAGGACTCTTGCTGCTTAGGGCCCCAGACGAACTTTACTTTCTTCTTGGTCAAGGAAGTTAAGGGCGCAGCAATCCTTGAAAATTTTTCAATGAAACGCCTGTAATATCCTGCTAACCCCAGGAAACTACGAATCTCTGTAGGCGTCTTTGGTTCCTGCCAATTCATGACAGCTTCCACTTTAGCGGGATCCACTTGG